>NW_020948983.1:22005206-22027287 GCF_900497805.2 Vombatus ursinus
ATAGATTTATCATGACTAACTGACTTTCATTTGGGTTCTGAATCTCTGGCACCTACTACCTTGTATGGCACATATTAGTAGATGCTTATTAAGTGCTTGTTGCATTGAACTGAATCTCTACATAGATAATTACACACACACACACTCACACACATCACACACACACAAACCCACACATACACATATCATACACATATCTCTAGACATAATCTTTCTATTGTATTCTAGTCCTGCTACATATTTCCACCTGGATGTTCTATTGGTAAATTCAACATGTCCATTCAGAAGGGAAGCAGCATGATACAGTGGAAAGAACACTGGCTCTGGCATCAGAGGACCTTGGGTCAAAACCCATTTTTGATACTTATTACTTGTGTGGCCATGGGTAACTCACTTAATCCCCTTGATTCTCAGTTTCTTCAGATATAAAATGAGGCACTAGTCTTAATGGCCTCTAAGACCGCTTCTAGCTCTAAGTCCTTAAGCCCATGAGCTTCATCCAAAGAGAATTTATCATATTACCTCCCCAAACCACTACTTCTCCAAAGTGTCATATTTTTGTTAAGAATAATACTAGCTTTACAATCACCCAGATTTGTAGGCTTAGAGTCGTCTTTGACTTTTAACTTTCCTTCATCCCAAAACCCAATCAATTTTTAAGTATTATTGAGTCTATCCCCATTGCATTTCCTCCTATTCATTTCCTTCTCCCTTTCATTCACCCAACCACTACTTGAATTCCAGCCCTCATCACCTTTTGCCAGGACTATTTTAATACCAACCTAATTAATATCCCTGCTTCTACTCCTTCCTTCAACCTTGAGTGGTGAAATTTACCATAACCAATCTGACCCAACCCACCTTACTTCCTACTGCTCTCACACACATATCATTCCCCTTACCCTTTTCCACTTCTAGCTCTGGGAATAGTAATTAAGTTAATTTTGTCATTCCTGGAAAGGATATATCAATCAATTGCCCTATGGCTCTAGTCACCATACCCGTGACTTCATAGTCCAAAACACTCCTCCTCGGTCACCAGTCTTCTATATGTATAGTCTTCCTTATTAGAATATAGGTTCCTTGAGGTCAGAGATAATCTTGCTTT
The DNA here is from genome assembly GCF_900497805.2 of Vombatus ursinus. Classification (NCBI taxonomy): domain Eukaryota; kingdom Metazoa; phylum Chordata; class Mammalia; order Diprotodontia; family Vombatidae; genus Vombatus; species Vombatus ursinus. Next base: position 22,006,315 of record NW_020948983.1, read on the forward strand.
TTGTACTTACAAAATTATTTTCTATCTATATCCCTAGTATTTACCATAGTGCCTGATACATAGTAAGTACTTAATAAATGCTTTTGCATTTATTCAGTCATCTACTCATTCACTCATCTCCCAAAATAATCTTCGTAAGACATAGGCTTAATCATGTCATTATTTCTCTGTTCCAAAATGTTTAATGGTTTCTATTGCCTCTAGGATAAAATACAAATTCCTTAGTCTTGGTCCCAAAAGCAAAGGTTTTACCCTGAACTCTAATGATCAGCAGGTATGACATGAGTTGGTGGGGGAAAGTGCAGTAAAACAGTGAATTCCCATTTAGAGGACCCAAAACTTTGGAACATAAATCATACCTTTAGAATTAGAAAGGATCTTAGAGGCCATTGAGTCCAACCTCCTCATTTTACAGATGAGGAAAGTAAGGCTGAGACTTACTGAGAAAGTAAGGTTCAGAGACTTGCCCAAGATTACAAAGTCTATAAGAATCTTAAGCAACATTTGAACTCAGGTCTTCCTGAATTTCAGACCTGCACTCTGTCCACTGTACAACCTAGCTGCCTCTTAGGGGATCCAATATCTGATAGAGACATACATAAAGTGGCGCAGTCAAGGGTAAGCGCAATAGTAACTGAGTTTAAAAGTTAAAGTTGTATATCACAGCCAGCACCTAATTATCTACAGAATCATTTAATTTGTAGATTAGTTTCTTTTTTTCTCCTGCCCACTTCCCTCACCCCTTTGATAATTTATCCATGTTAGCACCCCTATTAAAGTGTGTGTAGAGAAGCAAGTAGGGGGCAACTAGCTGGCACGTTAGATACAGTGTTGGGTCTTGTGTCAGGAAGACTCATCTTCCTGAGTTCAAATCTAGCCTCAGACATTTACTAGCTGTGTGACCCTTGGCAAGTCACTTAAACCTGTTTGCCTCAGTTCTCCATCTGTAAAAATGAGCTGGAAAAGGAAATGGCAAACCACTCCAATATCTTAGCCAAGAAAACCTCAAATGGGGTCATGAAGAGTCGTCACAACTGGACAACAACAAAGAGGCCACAAAGAGTGGAGATAAAAAGTCAAACTCATTTATTTTGGTATTTGTTAGATGTGTCTGTAAAAAGGTTTGAGCAGGAGTTTGAAATCAATAGTTAAAATATTGGAATCTCTATTCAGTCAATTACTCTTGTTGACTTCCCATTACTATGAATAATAAGTATTTGACTCTTCAGATAACTATATAGCCTCCTTGTTTCTTAAAAGGCTATTTCTACCAAGAATATAATTCTTAGAGGTTAGAAATCGCCACACCAGCTAGTAACTTTGTGTTTATTTAGAGCCTATAAAAGAACAGGACTCAATACTAAGTATTATAGGATACTTTAAAGTTTAGATTAGTAATAGTTAGACAATGTCTACAGCAATCTTTTACTCTACTAATAAAGGATACAAACACATACACTAAAACATACTACACAGAAAGATTCTGGACAAAGTAAAAGACTTGGCAACAATGCAATGATCCACAGGAAATCATCCTAATGCATATATTCAATGACCCCCAACAATTCCAATGGATTCATGCTCAAAAATGCTATCTACCTCCAGATATAGAGCTGATGGACTCTGAGTGAAGATTGAAGCATGTTATTTTCTCTTTTTTAATTTTTCTTGCTTTTCCCCTCATATCATAGCTAATGTGAAAATGTTTTTGCATGACTTCATATATATAATGAATTTTTTTTTTTGCCTTCTCAGTGGGTGGGGGCAGGGATGAAGGAAAGGACAGTATTTGGAACTGAAAACAAAAAATTTTAAAAACTTAAACCCCAACAACAACAAAAACCCCCTTTATATTGTTTCTCCTTCTTTCTTCCTTTGCCCCAAGCAGAGATTGTTCTTCTTATTTCAAGATCAATCAGTTACCAAGTCTTGTCAATTCTACCTCCACAACTTTTCTCCCATGGGTCCCCTTTTCTTCACTCACAAGTCCTACCACCCTAGTTCAGACTCTTGTCATCTCTTGTCCGGATTACTGTACTAGCCTCTTCATGGTCTCACTGCTTCCATTCTCTTCCCTCTTCAATTCATCCTTCACACAGCTGCAACAATTACTTTAAAGCACAAGTCTGATCATATCACTTCCCTTCTCAAATATTCAGTGGCTCCCTATTGCTTCTGATATAAAATGCAAACTCCTCATCTTAGCATTTAAAAGTCTCCACAGTCTGGCTCACACTTGTCTTTCCAAATTAATTTCATATCATTCTCTTTTACATTCTACATTCCAACCTACTCATAGCGTGCCATTTCCTGCTTCCATGTCTTTTGCATGGGCTCTTCCCCATGTTTTGAATGTATTTCCTGTTCATCTCCACCTTTCAAATCCCTAGCCTCCTTCAAGGTTCAGCTCAAATTCTACCTTTTTTTTAGTAGGCCTTCCCTGAGCTCCTTCATTCCTCCAACTTTTAGTTTAGTGTTCTCTCCCTTCTGAAATTACTTTGTATTTACTTTAAAATGTACATTTTGTATCTCTCTAGTAGCATGTAAATCCCATGGAGGCAGAACTGCCTTTCATTCTGTCTTTGTATTCTCTAAGTCTTGTGTATAATAAATACTCACTGAGTTTGAACTGAGAAATGTAAGCTTTTTGAAGTAGATTCTATACAGGAATGTGTGCCGAAAAAAGGAAGAAAAGTTATTTAATAAAAAGAAAAGATGAATTTTAATTAAAGGGAAGAAAGTGACAGGAAGAAAAGAATAATGACCAAAAACCCAATCAAAGTACACAATTTGCAGGTTGATAAAAATTCTGAATTATTATTACTGTTTTTCTAACTTTGTTAAAAAATTACTCTAATTTTGCATGCCTCATTTCATTTGAATTCTTCACCTCTTCCACCTCATTAAGCAAGGAAAGTGGAAATACAGATAATAAAGTGGGTAAAATGATTGATTTAAAATTTATATTTCAATATGTGTATGTAGGTTTTTGGTTAAAAAAAATCAATCCGATACAGAGTTTTGATTTAAGACATTAAAACATAAAGAAATCATCATAAAACACAATTAGTTTTAAATTACAGAGACAACATATTCAAGTAATCTCCTAAGTAAATGCTAAAAGGTCATGGAGGAAACTATCTTATAAGGTTCTTATATGGTTTATTTAGATTTTAAAAATTGGTGGATAAAATTTTTAATGATTTTTTTCTTTTGCTAAACCTCACATCTGTACTATGTTAATTTAAAGAAATTTAAAACTCAGAAACTGTATCACAAATTAGGCATTAGAACTTCTATATATCACTTGAGATAATACATTCAAGTAAACTTTTTAACTTTTTAAAAACAAGTTTTGCTATGTAACTTGCTAATAATCTTATCAGAATAACACCTGTATTAATCTCTAATTGCTAAAGATGAAATACAGATTATGCCACAGGCACTAGGCAATAATTTTTCTTTAACCAACCAAATTACAGCAAATTTCTGAGCTAACTGCAGATATTTAAGAAATATGTTCATCACCAAGATTTTTAAAGAATCAATTCCCTTGGAGGTAGAGTTCTAGAAAGAGCTGGATTTGAACTCATGATCCTTGAGTTCAAACTCCTGATTTGCTAGATGTGTCATTTAATCTCTGAAGGCCTCAATTTCCTCATCTGTAAAATAAGGCAGTTGGACTAGATGACTTCTAAAGTCCCTATTACTTTTAGAATGATAATTCAGTTTTTACCAGGAGCAGTATTTTCTGCAGAAGCATGAAAAAGAAGTTCTTTCCCTCCCCCTAGACTATTGCATTCTAAATTGGGATGTTGCCTAACATTTAAAATAACATAAAGATTATATTTTTCTGTTCAGGAATTTTCTTAAAAATAGAGAAGCAACAATAAGTCATATTGCTAAACTTAAAATTTCTTCCTGACTTCATTTAAGCTATTATATTTTTGTTCAAAGATTTTATTTCATATTTATGATTAAAATAGTCACCTTGACCTTAAATAAGTACATTCTATATACCCCTAGTCAGATTATCTTTCCAAAATACTATGTTCTTCATATCACACCCCTATACAAAAATCTCTTTGAAAGGAATAGTGCACATAAACACTGAAAAATACTATAAACTGTAGGCTGTACTTCTGCTTTTTGGAAGGCAATTCCTGGGCAAAATACATTTGGGTCAATATACAACAGTAGAATCAGCAATGTATAATGGAGTAGGGGCAGTTAGGTGGTGCAGTGGGTAGAGCACTGGTCCTGGAGTCAAGAGGACTTGAGTTCAAATCTGGCCTCAGATACTTACTAGCTTTGTGACCCTGGGCAAATCACTTAACCCTGACTGCCTCCAAAAGGAAGAAGAAAAAGAATGTAAAATAGAGTGAGTACTTGATTTGGACTCAGAAGACTTGGGGTTCAAGTTCTACTTCTGATGTTTACTAGCTGTATAAACATGGGCAAATTATTTTACTGAATGGGGATGATAATACATGAGTACTTATAGAATTGAGGAAGATGCATATATAAAACACTATAAAAATGTAAGCTATAGTTATATTCATATAGTCTGTTATTATAATAGGATGTTTTCCACAAAATAGTTAAAATTTAAAAAGCTTATGTAACACAGGACATTGTATTGTATAGGATCACAGAACTAGAAGGATCCTGAGACATTTTAATCCAATGTTTTCATTTTATAAATTTAAAAAATAAAGCTCATAGCATACCAGGTCAATGGAATATTACTGAATTTAGTATCTATTTGTAAGAACACAGAATCACAAGGTGCTCATAATTCTGAAACATGAAGGTTGGGCTAGTAAGAATGACTGGATTCTTGTGCAAGAAATAGAGACTCTGACACATAAAGTGAAACATACCGCCTTCTTTGATCATGTAAAGCCAAAATGAATTTCTCACAAGTCTCAGGAAAATTGGTAAAAGAAATATAGGATAAACAAATTCATTATAGAACATAAAGAAACTTGAAATTTGGAAATAGATATGGTCAACAGGTAGGACATTCTTAAGTGGTAGGACATGATAATGATAAATGATAATTTATCCAGTGCCTCCTGTGTGCCAATCACTGTGCTAAGCACTTTGCAATTAATATCTCATTTGATCCTCACAATAACCCTGGGAGGTAGGTGCTATTATTCTCTCCATTTTATAGATGAGGAAACTGAGTTAAGTGACTTGCCCATAGTCACATAGCACATGGTGTCTGAAGTCACATTTGAAGTCAGGTCTTCCTGACTCCAGCACCAAGTCTATGTTCACTGTGCCAAAAAGTACCAAAAGAGAGTTTTTTAGAGAAAAAAAGTTAGAGATTCTAAAAGGTGTCAATTTCTCCATTTTAAAATTGTTCTGTTCAAATACATTTTAAAATGTTCAGAGGGGAAAAAACAAATCCTTTTAAGGAGATTTGAAAGGAGTTGGTAGGCTAGATAATATGCTGTCTTTTTAAAAAAAATTTTTTTAAGGCAATTGGAGTTAAGTGACTTGCCCAGGGTCACACAGCTAGTGAATGTCAAGTGTTTGGTCTGAGGCCGGTTTTGAACTCAGGTCCTCCTGACTTCAGGGCTGGTGCTCTATCCATTGCACCACCTAGCTGCCCCTATAATATGCTGTCTTACACAACTGGTTCCAAATTAATTTGTAGACAAACAGTAAATTTCAAAGGTGAAGAAAATTTGGTGATGAGGAAGCTAGCAGCCTAAGACTGCTAAATATAAGGCCACCATCAAGAGGTTTCATGCAACTACTTTCTGGAGGTTGTCTAATGAAGGAAGGAGAAAAGGGCAATCTGAAATCAAGAATTTTCAGCCAAACTGGGCAGAAGAAAGAGTGGGGGGAGAGGAAGAAACCATTTTATCTACAAAAAAGGAGAAGTAACAGAGGGAGCTACATAGGACATGGAGAGTGTTAGAAAATCTGGTATCTTCTCTCAAATGCAAGTAAAGGTTATTAATACAATTATGAAACAGGGTAGAGGGAAAGCAATGGGCAAACCTTCCAAAAGCCAAGCCTAAGTGAGAAATGCTTAAAAGTTTTTCTTTAAGGTAGCAAGAACTAGATACATAATGATAATAATATTTATCTATAGCAAGAGAAGGTATTTAATTTGTACCTAGGAGTTCGCTTTTCAGTAATTATTACTTTATGGGTCAGTAATTGAAAATTAAGCAATACTTGAAGCATAAGTTACTTTCATTACACTCTTGGAATCTAGGCATGGATAACTGAGACATAACCCATTGGCCAATGAAGCAAAAACTCAAGGCACCACTCATTGGGGAGTAGCCAATTGAAGGGTAGATATAGTGATTAAGGACCAATAATAAATCTTTAATAGGCTAGTTTCATGCACCTCAAAACTGTGAAGTGAGAGCAAATATGAAAATCACACAATGCACATTCCCAATTACATAGAGGGTCAGCGTCGGGGCACAGAAGATAACAGCACTAGACTTGAAGTCAGGAAGACAAGTTCAAATCCTACTAATCTATGTGATAGTGGGCAAGTCACTTAAACCTTCTGAGCCTGTTTTTTCATCTATAAGAGGAAAGGGTTTTACTCAATGGTCCCCAAGGTCCTTTCAATCTCTGATCTCTGATCCTATAACTTTTAGAGAATGTTAATGAGGGAATTGGGAGGGGCGTGGTCAAAGATGAGGAAACTAAAGAAAAAAATCGCAAAAAAAACAACAAAGAAAGAAAAATAATGATTTTTCACAGGCAAAATAATGGTGATAAGGGAATAAAGTAAAACAAAAATAAAGGAACTACCCATAGCCATTTTAGGGTATATGAGGAAAGCTTAAAATAGATGGATTAATTAAGATAGCTCCAAAAGATAATTTTTTTTTACAACTAAGAATTTTAAACAAATTCTTCCCATCAACCTTCAGAGGAAAGACAAGCAAGTGGGTGATCTACAGATTTCCAATCAAAGGATGAAGAAATGAATGTTGTGGTCATTATCACAAACAATTGGTGCATCCCTTATATGCAGTGAATTGTGCAAGGCAGTGGTAAAAGAGGTACAAGACAGTAAGTGACACAGGGGCTTAAAAATTAGAGAATAAGGGGGAATAAGAATTTATTAAACACCTACCATGTGCCAGGCACTGTGCTAAGCACTTTACAACTACTATCTCATTTAATCCTCATGACAACCTTGTGAGTAAGGTGCTATTATTATCATTCTCATTTTACAGCTGAGACATTAAGTGAATTGCCCAGGGTCATACAGCTAGGAAAAGCCTGAGCCCAAACTTGAGCTGAGGTCTTCCTAACTCCAGGGTTACCACTCTATCCACTACACCACTTAGCCACCTCAAAATTAGAGAAGTAGGATTGGTGTGTAAAATCATGACACAATGAAAGGTAATGTAAACCAAGTGTTAAATAAGTAGTACAGACAACAAGCACTACTGGAACTTAGAAGGTGTGATCACTGAGGTCAGGAGACATTATAAAAGGTCTCGGAAAAGATAATATTTCAGCCAGGCCTCAAAGGAAGGTTAGAATTTGAGTAGAATGCAGGAAGGCATTCCAGGCATGGGGAAGGGTATAAGCAAAGGTAGAGAGGTGGGAAGGCACATGGAATACTGGTGTGTGAGTAGGCAATGATCCATGATGAAAAAGAAGTCAGTTGCACTGGAGCGGGAAAACTGAAGTGTAGGAAAGTGGTGGGACATAAAGACATAAAGAGATGAGCAAGGGCCAACCTGGGGAGAACTTTGAATACTAGGCCAGATTCTGGCATTTCAAAAATATAGGCAGAAGAGTCAGATAACACATACAAACTATCATCTAGGAAGATTAATCTGGAAGATTAATCTGGAAGCCTCTGCCTGAGGCTATTTAGGAGACCCAATGTTGTCAAGGAGTGAGAGAAAGAGTATGGACAAAGATGATGGCAATGGTTTATGAAAGGGATGTATATAAACGGCATTTGAAAGGAAGGAAGAAAGGAAAAATTCCAAAAGCACACAATGTTAGAAATTACCTAGTCCAAAATGCTTAATTTCAATAAATGAAGGAACTGAGGCCAAGACAGGTTAAGTAACTTGCTCCAGATCACATCACAGCTTAAGTGGAAGAGCTACAGCTGGTTTGAAGAGACTTGAATCTAGGTCTTCTGACCCCCAAGTCCAGTGTTCTTGCTACCTTAAAATATGTTCACTCTATTTACACCCCTATCTTTTTACCATGCTATTGATTATGCGGGGAGAAACAGAGGAATAAAAGATGAACATGGAAAGGAAAAAGGAAAAGGAAAAAGATAGAAAGAGGGAAGTCCAGAAGGGAACTCATTTTTAATAAAAGACACTGGGTTATGTTTTGGACAATGTAAGTTGGAGTTGACAGCAGGGCATACAACAGAAATATTTAGAAGGTAGTTGAGTTGATCTGTGAGTCTAGAGTGATGAAGATTTTGGAGTTTAGGGAACAGGAGCAACTGATTTCATGACAATCTCTTCCTTTAAAAAAGCTTGCCATTCAAAAAAATTGAAGTAAACTAAAATGAATAGCTTTGACGATCTCCTTAAATCACCAGATAATTAGAGAGACCCCAGAGTGCTGGAAAGTCAAGCTTGGGAACTATTTAATTTTTCACCAGCTTTATGGGAGGGACTAGATCAAACATCTCAAAATTCTTTCTAGCTCTCATTCACTGAATTTTCTAGGGGAAAAGGAATTATCTCATCTCCATATAAACTTGTAGAGATGAGTTCTCTTTGATTGTAAATCAATGAATTGGACTCTATCAATAATGACAGAGAACATGCTAAATAGATTTACTATAGACACTGTCATATGAGTTGTTCTCTATAGCTTCTAGCATTAATTCTCCACCTTGATCCAAGTAGTCATATTTTAAAGTTGAGAAGAGATAAAATCTGTTTCACTGAGAATAAACTAAACCAAAATAGAATCTCCTGAAAAACAGGTCAGACAGTTTTTAAATACTCAATAGACACACTCCCAAGAATCAGAGTGGGAAAAGGATGTTAAGGGAAAAGAAATTTCAATTAGGAAATCAATTAAAAAAAAATTTTTACAGCACGTTCTATGTACAAAGCACTGTGATGGAGACTGGGGATACAAAAATTGGAAAGAGTCCTTACAATCTAATAAAGTTTTAGAAGGTAGCAGAGCTCTTGTCTGTAAGTCAAGAATGTTGAAGATTTTGGAATTTAGGGAACAGGAGCATTTGATTTCATGACAATCTCTTCCTTTAAAAAAGCTTGACATTCAAAATAATTGAAGTAAACTATATGACTTTTTCACAAATAAATATGATACAAAGAGCAATAAAAGCAAAGGGGATAGCCAAAGCACTCTAGGAAAATCTGAGGAAGGAGTCACTGTTTTTGACTGGGCTGGGCCTTGGAAAAAAGAAGAATCTTTACTCTTAGATGAACAGGGAATGAATTTCCAGCATGTGGCAGGGGAAGGAAAGTGAATGCACAAAGAGTGGTCCAGAATGGGTTGGGAAAGCTAGTTGTCTAGGTTGGCTGGAAAGTAAAAGGCTAGGAGAGCAGTGTGGACCACTGCTAGCAAGATAGGCTGGAGCCAGATTGTCAAGGCCTTTACATGCCAGAGAGAGGAGTTTGTAGATTACCATACAGGCATGGGAGTACTGAAGGTTTCTGTGGTAGGAAAGTGAAATGGTCAGACTTAGATCAGCATTAGGAAGAATATTTTTGGAAGATCAAAATTAAAACTGGGTCAATATGCATCTTTTGTTGGTGGATTTTCTTTATTCTAGAAACCTAAAGGCCACTTGACATACTTAAATACATAATCACTTCCCTTCTTGAAAGTAAAGTTTCAGAAATTTTTAAGTTTTTTAAGTTTTAGAAATTTATGTAAAATTCTGCCCAGCTGGTCTCCTTCCTAATATTCATAACACAGGTTGTCTGAGTTTTTAATTTCTAGAAATAATAAACCATTTTTCAGAAACTGGCCCAGTAGCTGTTAGAAACTGAGAATGTGTTAGGTAGGCAGCTGCTAGGGTTAAGGAAACCCAGGATGTCATGCCACATTAAAGGTAACTTCATGTCAAAACAAAGTGCCACTGTGCAAGAGCTAAGAAACAGTGGGTTAGAATGTTGTGCTAATGAGGCCAAGCAGCCATGATTCATGAGAACTAGATGAAACAATTCACTGCATTTGCTGCATAGTTAAAGACTGAACACCTAAAAACCTTGAAAAAAAATATGATTGGTCAAAAGGGCTAGGTGAAAAAGGGTAAATGAGTATAAATTTATCACTATGAATTATAAAACAAAGGCAGGTCCTCTGTGCAATGAGTTAGGAGAAGAGCTTTCATATAGGGAGAGTAGCAAAGGACTGTTCTTCTGGCAAGAGTGACAGTGTGGTGTACAGGTTACATCCCTGGCTCTCATGCTTAGCAGGCCTAAAAGAGAAGAAGGAAAGGACAGATCCCAAATTTAAGAGTCCTTATTTGTAGTACAGTAAAAAACTGACCAATGTGATAATGTGTCTGGCTATTTAACAAGTCAGTGCTAAACTCACCAGAATAGAGAGAATAACAGAACAGCAGGCAAAAGGAAAAGACAGATGGAGGAAGAAAGAAGAATAGGAGTGGGAAGAACCGAAAGGGAGAGAAAAGGGAAGGTATATTATAATGCAGCTGAAAAATTTATAAGTTACACTTAATAGTGATTCTAGTCTATAAGCAAACACTATACAAACCACCTAAATCATCTGTAAGCCTACTCTTTTAAAAGTCACCTTGGTTAAGAAACTTCTAACTTGAGTACTACCTTATGCTCTAGGAAAGGATGGCCTCCTTACTTGTGAACACAAATTTGTTCTACCCAGAAGCCATCTTTAAAGAAAATGCTAAGCACTAAAACTTTTCTATAAATTCACCTGAAGTTTCTTGCCTTAATCCAAAGAAAGGTCCCAAAAATTCATATAAAAGATGCAGATTTATTAACCTGCATAAATAATAGAAGATGCTGAACTTCATGGCTCCTACAGCATTCCTTTTTTGTTTATTTACATGTTCCTTTTCTTCCAGGTCAACCTGCTCGGGTTGCTTGTTTGTGAGATCAGTCCTACAGTCAACAAGCATTGCTTAAACACTAATTATGTGCCCAGAACTGTGCTAATCACTGAGGCTACAAAGAAAGGCAAAAATAGTCCCTACCCTCAAGGAGCATGCAATCTAGTGGGGGAGATAACTAGTAATTAGGTACATACGAAACATAAATAGAGCATGTGGAAAATACTAACAGCTGAGGGGAACTGTAAAGACTCCTGCAGAAGGTGGGATTTAGATGGATCTTGAAGGGAGGCAAGAAAATGAAGAGGCTGAGGTGAGAGGACAAAGCATTCCAGGTATGGTTCACAGGAGATGGGGTATTGTGTAGGAAGTACTTCAAATAGACCAGTGTAGCTGAATCACAGTGTGCAGGCAGAGAGGAGGTATATAAAGTATAAGAAGACTGGAAGGGCAGGAAGAGGCCAAGTTATAAACATGTTGAATTACAGATGCCTACAGGGCATCCAGTTCAAGATATACAAGAGGCAATTGGTTTTGCATGATCATAGCTCAACAGAGACACCAGGGCTGGTTTTATAGAGCTGTGAATCATCTTTGTAGAAATGCTAATGCAAGGGAGGTGATGAGATCATCAAGTGAGACAATATAGAGTGAAAAAGAGAAGAGGACCCAGGACAGAGCCTTGAGACACTCATGACTGGTGGGCATGACATGAAAAAGTGTTGAAAGTGACTGAGAAGGAAAGTTTAGAAAGGTAGAAAGAGAACCAGGGAGAGTAGTGTCATGAAAACCCAGAGAGGTGAGACTATCCAGAAGGAAAAGGTGATAAACAATGTTAAATGCTTCAGACAGGTCAATAAGGATGAGGATTTGGAAATCCCAGCAATTTGCCAGCCTGACAATGTAAAAAAATAAAATGTAGTTCTCAGAATTGAACACAATATATGCAGATTTGGTTTAACCAGAAAAAAGTATAGTGAGGCCAACACCTCCCTCTTTCTGGACATTGTGTTCCTTAGTGAGGCCTCAAACTACATTAACTTTTTTGGCTATCATGTCACTCTGAATCATATTAAAACTGGAAACTAACTCTGCCTAATTTCATCAAATAGACTGACTCACCTGGTTGCAATCATCAACAAGCATTTATTTGGGGTTTTTTTTGTTGTTATTACTGTTTTGGTTTTTTTTGGCTGGGCAATGGGGTTAAGTGACTTGCCCAGGGTCATACAGCTAGTAAGTGTTATGTTATCTGAGGCCTGATCTGAACTCAAGTCCTCCTGAATCCAGGGCCGGTGCTCTATGCACTGCACCACCTAGCTGCCCCTTCAACAAGCATTTATTAAAAGCTTGCTATGCGCTAGGTGCTGTGCTAAGTGCTGTGGATACATAGAAAGGCAAAAAACTCAAACAGCTCATAGTCTAACGGGGAGGCAACAGTTAAGCAATTATACACAAATGATAAATCAAGGGGTAGTCTCAGAGGGAAAGCACCAGGATGAAAGAGGACTAGGAAAGAATTTTTGCAGAAAGTGGGACTTTAGCTGACACTTGAAGGAAGCCAGGGAAAGTAGGAGGCTGAGATGAAGAGAGAGAGCATTCCAGGCATGGGGGACATCCAGTGAAAACACTTCATGTTAAGATATGAAGTCTTATGTATAAGGAACAGCAGGGAAGCCAATATCACTGGAAGACAGAGTAAATGGAGAGGAGTAAGTGTAACAAGACTGAAAATATGGAAAGGGGATAGATAATGAAAGGCTTTAGAAGTCAAACAGATGATTTTATATTTGATCCTCGAGACAATAGAGAGCCACAGGAGCTTATTGAATAGGGGAGTTACATGATCACATCTCTATCCTATACTTGAGAAGTTGTTTTTTTTTTAAACTAAATATAGAACTTTACTTTTATCCCTATTAAATTCCATTTTAGTCCATTTTGGATCATTAATTTTTTTTTGTCCTATGTCAGCTAACACCTCAGTTATCATTCCTAGCTTATGTGTAGCTTTGATACATTGGACATCTCTATCCTTTTATACATGGCACTGATAAAAATGAAATGAAAAAATTAAGCACTTACTATGTGCCAAAGACTGTGCTGTTTGAAAAGCGTAGAGCTCTTATTCCTGTGGTACTTATAGAATCATACTTTTAAAGCTAGAAGAGATCTTAGAGCTCATGGAGTCTAACCCCCTGAGATTGAGAAAGGTTAAATGGAGGTCCTACCCACGAACACACAGCTAGTAAGTATGTGAGGCAAAATTTGAACTCCAGTTTTCCTGACTCCAAGCCTAGCACATTGTATCAACCAGCTGCCTCACTATATTGGAAAACTTCCAAATTGACATTGACCCATTAATGACTACTCTTTAGGACCACTTGTTCAACCAGCACTGATTCCACTTGAAGTATATTATCAGCTAACCCATATCTCTACCTTGTCCACAAAAATAGTTTGAGAAATTAAAATATTTTGCTCTAATTTATATATTCTATGTTTGCCATTTCCCCTCTCATTTACCAATCATATAAACCTGTCAAAAAATGAGATTAGTTTGCCATGTCTTGATGAAGACATACTTTAAGTGAGCACCACTTTATAAATGCTCAAAAATATTCCATTGATGATCTATTATTGAAATTCCTAGGAATTTAAATCATGATCATTGGCTTATAGTCTACCAACTGACCTCTTCTCTTGTAAAACAAAACATTTGACCATCTCCAGTCCTATAGCAGTTCCTCAATAATCACTTTTCCACTTCTTTCATAGTGTACTTTGAGATAGAGTTTATCAATGAGTTTATCTACATCAATTTCTTTATATAGCTATCTTTTATTTATTATAATTGTTTCTTTAATTTTTTTATGTTTCCCATCCGTCTTGGGATGACTATGACTGTTGAATTATAGTCGCTGGTATCCTATGTATCCTTTCTCTGAACTCTTTAAAATTAACTATCCTAAAGTCTAAGATACATTTTAGACTACTATAGTTTTCCTTTCTTTCTCTATTGTCTATTCTTAAATGGGGTGGTCACCTACTCCCAAAGTTCCCATCATATCTACATCTGCAAGTAGTTCCTAATTCACCAGAATCAGTTCCATAATAGCAGTTCCCTTATAACTTCTTAAATATTTTTGAAAAATGAAATTATAATAAACTCTTGACACCCTAATCAGCCACTCTAATTTGGCCAGAGAAAGTTCAAGATGGCTGGATAAATGCAGTCCCCTATCACCTTAAAATGCTTTCATATCAAGATTGTGATCTCAAATTACTAATTTATTTCTTTTTTCCCAAGTAATATGTCTCACAATTTTTCTTATTTTTCTTTCTATTCATTGTTCCTTATACAAATGCTCTGTACCATATTGCCTAGATTTCCTGACATAAGTACAACTTCCTAATTACATGTTACTAAATTGCCCCTTTCATTCTTTTCCTTTCAAATAAAGTATGCCTTCCATTGCCATATTCCAGACATGAGTCCCATTCTACCACTATGAATTGGTACGAAGAAATTCAAATTAGTCTCTTTGCCTTGGGATTTTGTTTATCTTATTCACTTTGTTCATTTCCTATATTTTACACATTTGTGAGGCAGCAGATTTTATAACTGTTTTTCTTCTTGGATACTGTTTCCTGTGAATTGTTGATATTCTGTACCAATAGTTTGCTTCCTATGTTGTACTTGCCTCTCTGTGCTACCTGTATTGACAAAGATGTAAGTTGTTTTTTTCCTTTCTGAAGTTCACAAGACTTCAGGTAAATATACTCCATCCCTGGCCAAGAGCCCATTGTTCCTATATTCTTAGCCATAGTCTAGAAATCCAAATCCTGTTCTCAAACACCATCTTAACCAGCCATTTACTATCAAAATCTGCCTCATTTTCTGAAGCCCGATTAGCAGCAGTGATGACAACACTCCACATCATATGTCCTTTAGTTTTTCATCCATGACTTCAAAATCTCTAGGAATCCTTTCTGGGTTGCTTCTAGCACTATTATTTGTCCATAAAAATCAGTAAGCGAAGATTGTCATTTTCAGGCTTGGCAAGTTTCAGTAAGCTGTCCATTACATTCCAAATATCCTGGGAAGTTATTAGGCCACTCCATTTCTTGTCAGGTTGACAGCTTCCTTGGTATCCCATAACAAGGAGTCACCAACCATCACAAGTAATGTCTTCCTCTGTTCATTACTGGGTGACTTTTGTCCTACTAGATGATAAAAGCTCTGAGGGCAAGGATAGTGTATTTCTCTTGGTGCTAACTGTGGATCCCCATCATCATTCCTTGGGTAACAAAGAAATGCTTCACTTTCATCCACCCTTTTCCAAGAAGATCCTTCAGTCTATGCCATAGCTTCAAAAGATCATCTGTTCTTCATTTATTTCTCTGTCACGTTCTTCTACCTTTCAACCTCCTAACAAAGATGAGTACACCCCTTTACCTCTTTATCGTCCTTCTTTTTTTGGCTATTTCCAAAAACCATTACTACAGCCCCTTCTAGCTCTAAATATTTTCTTAGGTCTTATCCTTGTGAATATTCAAAAGAATGTGCCAAAGGTTCTGAGAACCATTTGAAAAAAGGAGTTTCCAAAATTTTTGAGCAAAGACAGCTTGACTGGAGTAAGTGTGCAGTCTCCAAAAATTATTACTTTAAAAGGATGCATTAATGCTACTATGGTTGGTATTTTTTTTTAATCAGTTGTACTAGACTAGGTCTCATACCCTGCAAATTCCTTGAGACCAGGGCATGTATTTTAGTTCTTTGGATCCCCAACACCTCATATAATGCTTTCCACTTGGAAAATACTTAATAAATGTTTGCTCAGTCAAATGTAATTCTGTAATTCTACTTTTATCATCAAACTAGAGCAATCAGGAAATTCAAAGACACTTCCATTTGGAAGTGGGCATTATTCAGAGGTAACTTCTTGAAAATTCTTGTCTTAAAAGAGTAGTCAATGGATAATTTATACTGAATACCTATTGTGTACATACAGAATACTGTGCTAGGTACTACAGAGGGGGGAGAGCATAACAAAGAAAAAGACATTCATATTAATTTCTAAGAGGCTTCTGTCTTTATAACTATTTCAAACTTTTGTCTTGCTGGGAATGTTTTCCCTCTCCTTAAAGTCAAATTCAAACATTACATCCTCTCTGAAGTCCTTTTTGGGAAGTTACCAACCCTAATACCTTATGACTTTCCTCCTGGCCTTTTGCTTTGCACCTCTCAAAGGTACAAAATAAGTAATACTGTGTGTTATGTGTTTGTGACCTATTCTACCTACTAGATGACAAAGCCTTGCGGGCAAGGATAATGGCTTATCAAAGTTTTTGCCTCTTAAAGAACTTAGCAGAGTGCTTAGCACACAGGAGGTGCTCTCCTCTTCTCCACCTGTGGCCATTCAAACAAAAGTTCTGGGTCCTTTGTTCTCTCTTTGTTCTCTTCAATAATGTATTTGTTTGGCTTCAACCATAACCTCTACAAAATTGATTTCCAAATGTTTAACTCATACCGACCTCTCTTATGTCCCACATTTTGACCTTTTTAGTAGTATATCTAAGTGGAAATGCCAACTGTCCCTTCAAACTTAACGTGATAATAAATGAACTCACCACTCCTTTTCTCCCAACTCCCCATTACAAACCGGCTCTTCCTAACTACTCTATTTCTATCATCATTTGAAGCTATCCTTACAGCCTTGAAACTTTGCCCTCCTTTCTACCTATAGATAATCTGTCTTTAAGTCCTATTGATTTTCCCCCTCCCATAATGTGCTTAATCTGTCTCTTGCTATTTCTACTGCTTTTCACCTCTCCTACCATTCAGGTCCTAGTTGCCTGAATCTTTGCAATAGCCTTTCAATTAATTTCCCTCTCTCTGATTTCTCCCTCTTCCAATATAATCTGCATACTATAGAAAGATTAATCTTCCTATTCCTTAGTTATGGCCAAGACACCTGGAAAACACAATGTCCCCTCCCCCATAACACCAGTCCTGATGTGGGCCTCTGCTGACGTCAATGAAGGGAACAGCCTTGGAGAAGGGATCTGCTATTTCCACCAATACCAACGACTGACCAACTGCCACTGATGGGCAGGTTAAAACTAAGAGCATTTGAAACATCAGCAACCCCCAGATCATCAATCTTGCCTCTCTCTTAGCTGCCAAAGACATTATCTAGGGGAGAAATCCTTGTGGACACATGACAAGGCACCTGCTCTGCAGGTTTTGCAGTCATCACCTCCTCTGCAGTCACAACTACTGAAGACTTTGAAATGAAAATACAAATACATTTTGATACAAATTACTTGATATTTGATATTGTTCAGTATCTGAAATGGAAAAGGTTTTAATTCATGGAAATGAGATTTTTAAAAGGTGCATCACTGTCTGCTCTGCTGCTGAACCCTAAGTACTCATAGTCCATTCCCTATGGCTTGAAGCCTCCTGTCTGCGTTGTCATTCCACTAGTAGAATGTGAGCACTTTTAAAGCAGGAATTCTCTTGCTTGTCTTGTTGCATAGTGAACACTCAGCATAATGCTTTCCACGTAGCAGGTTTCAATAAATGCTTTTTTAATTCATTCATTTAATCCTAGAATTTCAGAGCTTGACCTTTTAATAATACTACTTTGTAATCATTGTGAATTGGAAATATGAAACCTGCTTGAAGGTAACCTACATTAGGGCAGGGATAGAACCTTATTCTTTGTGTATTGTTCTCCCGTTTCTGTGCCTCTGTACAAGCTGTCACTAATGTCTAGAATGTACTCCCTCCTCAGCTCCATCTCTCAGAATCCCTAGATTCTTTCAAAGTTCAGCTAATAGGCACCTCCTACATGAACCCTTTCCTGATTCTACTTGCCTCCACAATAAAAAAAAAATTACCTGGTATATATTTTACAGGGGCAGCTAAGTGATGAAGTGGATAGAGGGCCAGACCTGCAGTCAGGAAGACTCATCTCCCTGAGTTCAAATCTGGCCTCAGATATTTACTAACTGTGTGACTCTGGGCAAGTCACTTAACCCTGTTTGCTTCAGTTTCCTCATCTGTAAAATGAGCTAGAGAAGGAAATGGCAAATTCCTCCAGTAACTTTGCCAACAAAACCCCAAAATGGAGTCATGAAGTTGGACACAACTGAAATGGCTGAATAACAACATCAAGTATTTCATATATACTTATATATGGATAAGATGTGTCTCTTGAAAGACAGTAGGGTAGGTATGGTTTCATTTTTATCTTTGTACTCTGTGTCTGGCCCATAGTTGGGTATTTAATAAATGCTTGTTGATTGATTGTTTTCTAAAATAACTTTCCATTCTCACTGCCAACATGTCAATTCAGGCTTTTATTCCCCTCATGCCTGTACTATATTACCTGAGTACTCCAGTCAATATTGACCTATTTATTTCTTCTCTGAACTCTTAAAGTACTTCCTGACTACACTAATTTGGGCATTTAATTGTAGACAGCCTTACTGTTATTTAATTCTAATGTGTATATTGTCTCTGACTACATTGTAAGCTCACAGAAAGCAGGGACCATGTTTAACATTTAATTTGTGACTCTCTAATCTAGCACCGTGTTATTTACATAGTCGATTTTCAATAATTACTTATTAAATAAATTATGTTAGCTAAGTGGTACAGTAGACAGAGCACCAGGCCTGGAATCAGGAAGATCTGATTTCAAATCTGAGCTCAGACACTTAGTAGCTATGCGGCCCTGGGCAAGTCACTTAACCCTGTTTGCCTCAGTTTCTTCATGTATAAAATGAACTAGAGAAGGAAATGACAAACCACTCCAGTATCTTTGCCCATAAAACCCCAAATGGGGTCATGAAGAGTTGGACACAACTGAAGTAACTGAACAACAACAAATAAATTATTAACAATAAATAGAAATATAAACAAATAAAATTAACAAATAAATTCCAAACTGGAATTCAAAGCCCCTCTCTAGAATATGGTCCCAAATTACATTTATAATCTTAATTATCGCTACTTCAAAATGTCTTTCCATGACTGCAGCCAGGCTGATATTTACTGTTTGCCAAACATTCCTTAAACATTTCAGTAGTTTCTCTGCTTCTGAAATTTCTTTCATCTAGAATGTCCTCTCCCTCCTTCCTGCCTACTCAAATCCTACCAATCCATTTAAAGTCCAACTCACACCCTACTTCCTCCTTAACCTGTCCATTCCCTAACCCTGTTAGTCTAGATGATGGTGATTTTTTCCTTCTTGGAATGCCTAGAGCACTTATTTGTTTCTATCTCTTATTTGGCTCTTAATTATATGCAGCTTCCATGACACCCTCTATAATATAATTGAACTTTTCATATCTTCTAACCTCTTTCACCAACTAGGTTATACACCCTTTAAAGAGAAGAGATTAGGTCTTCATAACCTTGTGGCATTTGATTAACTCAAATGTAGGCAGTCCAGCAGATGCAGGGACAAGGACAAGGACTGAGAAAGGACCTATGATTCCATGGGGGTAGAAAGCTGCCCCGGGTGAGGAATTTTCTCTACAATGCAGGTCAACACCTTCTCAGTACCTCATATCTTAGAAAGTTGCCTAGAGCATTTAGAGGCTAAGTGACTTGCACAGGATCACATAGCTGCAATTGAACAAACACTTATTAAATGCCTACTATGTGCAAGATACTGTTGGGCTCCTGGGAATAAAAAGACCAAAAAAAATAAAATATTCCTGCCTTCAGGGAGCTTTTCTTTTACTAGGATGGATACAATGTGCATAGAAGTAAATAAAGACGCATGAGTTACAGCGTACGGAAATCCAGATGACTAAATTCAATCTACCAATTATAATTTCAGGAGACAATCTACACTAAGAACTGGGTTGTGGGAGGTGGAATCAAAATGGCCTTCCTGTACCTGACCTGAACCTTGGAGGAAGCTAGGAATTCTAAAAAGCAGTGGTGAAGAGAGAGCGAGAGTTCATATGAAATAGGGGTGGTGGTGCTAATGTGTAGAACAACCAGTATAAAGATGTGGAGAAAGGAAAACAACTAAATTGTAATGTTTTACATTTATTTTGTATCTCTACACAGATACTCAGTAAATATCCACTCAATAAATACTTGGTGAATGAAATCACTAAGCTCAAAATGATGTAATTGATACTGTTACCTACAAATAATACCAGGAAGTAGATGCAAGATAATATGAAGATAGAAAAATACACTTATCTAGTCTACACCTGATTCAAATGGAGGTAATAAAAGTTATCAGAAAACAAAATAGCTGAAGAAAGAACAAATCAGTATGCCTTTGAGATATAGTATATAACTGCAGATTGTTGAGGCTCTATGATTTAGCAGTGATTTTTACTATCCTGTCTATTGCTAGTTAGCTCAGATTCCATTAAGCCAGGCTCCATAGGATAATCACACTTTTTCTGTGGTAGAATTTTTAAAAAAATAATATAATGCTAGAAAATACTGTTTCAAGTCCCTAAAATATGATCCAGAGCTCTTACTATTGGGACTATACTTCAAAGAAGTCAAAGATAGAAGGGTCTACTCTTTGTGGTAACAAAAAACTGGAAGCAAAGTGGGTTCCTATCAATTATGGGATGACTAAACAAACTGCAGTATAAGAATATCATATAACATTATTGTGACATGAGAATATGAGGAATTCAGAGAATGATGCAGGAAAGAACCAGGAGGACAATATATGAAATGACATAAAATGAAAAGAATACTAAAAAGAAGGGCAAATCTTTTTTTTAAGATTAATAAATTTATTTATTTTTTAGTTTTCAACATTTACTTCCACAATATTTTGAGTTCCAAATTTTCACTCCATCTCACCCCCCCACCCCAAGATGGCATGCATTCTGAATATCCCTTCCCCTAGTCTGCCTTCCTT
>NW_020948983.1:22027387-22070304 GCF_900497805.2 Vombatus ursinus
TCCCTCCCTTCTACCCCCCCCCCCCCCCCCCGTTTTCTTATCCCTTTCTCCCTCTATTTAAGGAAGGGCAAATCTTGAGTAATTGTAATGACCTATCTTGGCCCTAAAAGGAAATCATGAAATTAACACCCCTCTTTTTGGTAGAGAAGTAGGAGACCATAGATAGGAAATCTTGCATACACTGTCAGACTGGTCACTGTTTTGGCTGGTTCTGCTTAACTGTTTTTGTTGGGGTTGTTTTGTTGTTTTTGTTCTTTGGGTTTAAAAGGAGGCTCACTTTGTAGATGGGAGTGAGATCTATCTGATTCTGAAGCCTGCATCCATCCATCCATCCATCCACTACAACTAAAAACAAGTATTTCAATATGCCACTTTCTCAGAAGAGGAAAAAAAGGTCCTGACTGCCAATAAGATAAAGTCCAAATTCCTTATTCTTATATTCAAGGCCTTCTACCAAATGTCCCCTACCTATCTTTTTTAGCCTCATTTCCCACTCTAGGGCTTAGCAGCAGTAAGGGCTTACATAGTAGGATCTAGGGCTTACATAGTAAGATCTTAATAAAGGTTTGTTAGCTAAGTGACCACTCTCTAAAACAATCCCTCTACTCCAGTGAAATTGGTCCATTTATTTATGATTTTGCTCAACAAATATTTACAGGTGTATTATGCACCTGCTATGATGCAATACTTTATGCTAGGTGCTGAAGAAGATAAAAGACAAATAAAACTATCTTCCAGGGGCTTATCATTTATAAGGGATAAGACATGCTCCTGGGAAATTCTATATCCATTTCTGCTCCCATGTCTTTGGTGCTAATTGCTTTACCTAGAGTGTCAAACCTCTTCATATTTGGAGACTCAGATAAAGTCCCAGGTCTCTATTGAACATTTTCCTCACCATTGCAGTCTAAAGCAAGTAACCTTTTCCTCTATAAACTTCTGCATCATTTATAATCTGCATCATTTATTTGGATCTATTCAAGGTCCCTGAATGTTTCTTTTTCCAAGTAAAATTATTGCCTTATCTCAACTACATAGTAATCTCCATAAGGGAAGGGAGATGTCTTAAATTTTTTTGTATCACTCTCAGTATATATTGTAGTGCACCACAAACACTTAAATTCCCTAATATATCTATATCACTCTGGAAAGTCATATAATTCAGTGCTAGATCTGTAGTGATAGTATCCAGGTTCAAATCCTGACTCAGATACTTGCCACCTGTGTGAACTTAGACAAGTAATTTACCTTTTCTTAGTCTCAGTTTCTTCATTTATAAAATAAGGGAAATTTCTAAGGGCCCATTTAGCTCTATTTCTATGAACTTACGAGCTATTTTAATTGTCTTAGTTGTTCTACCTTGTTTGATCTAATTCATCTGTCCTATCATTCATCCCACAATGCCTAGGACAGCAAACCTTGTCATCTGGAATTTTATTACTCTAAAGTCTGTATATTTGCCCAATAATAACATGTAGATAACTAAGAACTATCTGAGTTAGTTGTTATCTAATTCACCAAAGAAAAAACTACATTCAGTATAATTTCAGTGTTATTTCAGTTATTTCAGTGTTTGATTGTATTTTAATTTCCCAAAACTGGCAAACCATATTAGAGTACCTTTGATAATTCTCTGAAATAGAGTTGATAAACCAGAATGTCAATAACAGAATTTAGTATATAAAGTGCCTTGCATTTTTCAATGAAACATAAGTTGATTTTTCTTCATCATTTTAAATCTAAAACAGGATTCATATTGCTCTGTTTCTCTGTCATTCTATCTAAACAATAAAAAATTTATATCTTGAACATGACCCTGGTTTATGCTATGAAAGAACTAAAACTACCCATTTCATGCTATGTGGATATTATCCAAATTGACCTTTCCCTAAATTGGTCTGCTTCAAAATTAAAGCTATATACACACTCAGGTTACATGGATATTCATACAGACATAATGTTTATTCCAGCACCAATTACTATTACTGGATATTAATATGGAATTCTTATTTATAAAGTGACTTGAATTATTTTCTTAATTTCTATGTGAATATCCTCACTGCCTATACTCATATTTGTAACCTTAAAGCTAAGTAATGGATCACTACAGTATTTGATGAATCAAAGTTGAGGCTTGCCCAAAAGGCAATTTAAAGGGTACATGGTAGAGACTGACAGGCCACAACACATTACAAATAAGAGATCCTCATAGGAGAAGCACTATAAAGGATGTCTTCAAAGAAATGCATGATTGGAAAAAGCAGATGGAAAGCATGCTATGACCAGTAGAAAGTCTACATGATCCACTGGTATCCAAACACTGTTAAAAGAACTTGAGAGAGATCTCAGATACATTGCGTGGCCCTCAGTGGTGAACTTGCAGAAGGACATGGATGAGAGTCAAATAGGATAGACAGGCAATGATGAGTTCTGCATCAACATAGGAAACATATACATTGATGAGCTCACAGATCCACTGAAGTAAGAGGCAGAATGGTATGGTAGAAAGAGCCCTGGAATGTGAGTTAGGTTAGGAGAACCAAGTTTGAATATTGGTTTTGTCATTCACTGTGTGACAATGGGCAAGTCTCTTAATCTCTCTGAACTTTAGTTTCCTTGTCTATAAAATCAATCAATCATTAAACTCCTACTATGAGCCAGACACTATGCTAGGCACTAGAGATATTTCATTCTTTCTTCAAAAGATAACTATGAGGAAAGCACTTAAGGGCTTACAGAGAGCTAGTAAATATTATTACATTGTTTTCTATGTTCATTGAAATCCTATGCCTCTCTGAGCACTTAATTATACCTAACATACAACCAGACATTACTAAAACTGCCTTCTTCATAAAATCTCACTGTTAACTCTGGACTCTTCCCAAAACTTAGCACGCTCCCACTTCTGCTTCCTCATTCTTTCTTCATTTCTATGAACTACCAAAGAATAAACTCCCTTCCCAACCTCAGCAGTCCTCCCCATTCCCATCCCCCTCAACCCTACCTCTCCCCAATGCCCTACTCCAGATCTTCACAATTCTTTCATTGTATCCTATGGAAATCCTACTCTTTAATTAACAAACTTCCTTTCATCTTTTTTTTTTTAATTTTTAGGCAATTGGGGTTAAGTGACTTGCCCAGGGTCACACAGCTAGTTAGTGTCAAGTGTTTGGTCTGAGACCAGATTTGAACTCAGGTCCTCCTGACTTCGGGAGCTCTATCCACTGCATTTGACATTGCTGACTACCTTCTCTTGGACATACTCCCTTCTCTGTGTTTTTAGTGACTGCTCCTTTTTGGTTTTCTTTTTAACTATCTGATCACTCTTCAGTCTCTTTCGCTAGATCTTCATCCATGTCACCCACAATAACTATGGGTGCTCCCCAAGGCTCTGTCCTGGGTCCTCTTTCTTTGCTATCTATTCTCTCACTTGATGATCTCATAAGTTTCCATAGGTTAAATTATCATCATTATGTATCAAGCCCTATCCATTGCACTTCCTAGCTGCTCCGACTTCCTTTCATCTTAAAACTCTTTCTCACTCCTTCCATTTTCTGGCACTCATTGAGATTTGGTTCCATTCTGGTAACACTGAATGCCTGGTCACCTTTCTAGAACTGCTAGCATTTTCACTCAAACCTCCAATTTCCTGGTAGGGATAGGAAGGGGGAGGGAGGTGAATGGAATGCTTCACTCCAATTCAGCTGCAAACTGTAATGACCATACCCTTGGTTTTGCCATCACTCACAAGTGTGTTCAAGAACTCTGAATTTTCTTTATCTGATTATAATCTTTTATCTTTCCATCTCTCCCTAAGCCTTACTCCTCCTAAACCTATTTTCTGTCCTCACTAGGACCTCCATCCCTTCATCCTTTAGTATTATCCAAGGCTTTCACACCTGCTGTAGCTATACCCTCCCTCTTTCCTAATCTTGACCTTTTAGTAAACCAGTTAAACTCCATGCATTAACTACTCTTGAATCCTTTCTTCTCTTGTCCTCTCATCAATCACACACCTAGCCAAATCTCACCCCTGAATTAGTTCTGGCACCTGCCTCCTTTCCTTCTATTCATGGAAATCCCCAAACCATCTGAGTCCACCATAAATTTATGATACCTAATTTTGACTGAGTTCTCACTAGAGCAAGGCAATCCTACTTACTCCTCTTCAATTGATTATTGATTCTCTATCCCACTTAAAACAGTAGCTTTTCCAAACCTTTTCTTCTTTTCTCAAGCCTCTCCTGTCATGCCTTCTCCTCATTCTCTGTGGTGTGGATCTCACCTCATATTTTACCAAAAAAGAAGGAAATCATTCACTGAGGCTTCCTCTTTTTTCCTCCCATTCATCTCACATTCTTGTAACAAATCATGCCCCCCCATTTCCCCCTTCATTCAAATCTCTGTTATGAGGTGACCCTTCTGTTTGCAAAGGGCAACCCTTCTATATGTTCCCTTGATTCCATCCTTTCTGTCTTCTCCAATAGATTGCCCCTACTATCACCCCTACTCTCTAATCTTTGATCTCAGTCAATAAACTTTTATTGAGTGCCTACTACGTGCCAGGCATTATGACAAGAACTGGTGATACAAATATGAAAAAGAAAGACGGGCCCTGACCTCAAGGAGTTTATAATCTAATGAGAGAAGACAACACACAAAAAGAAGTTGAAAACCAAAGTGGGGAGGGCTGGGAAAGAAGCACAGGGAAATAATGGAGTCCATGCAAGCAAAGATGATTCAGTCTTGCAGTATGAAAACTTTCCCAATAGGGAGTTTTCCTAGTCCAAGGAGTGCAAGCTGATCCTCTTTAAATGGAGGCTTTGGGAGAAGTTCTTTGCTCTACCTTCCAGCCCTCCAATCAGAGGGGCAGAAGGTACTGAAGGTACTAGTGAGGAGTGAATACCAAAGTTGATGCAATCCACAGGATGATAAGTTTCCTGATAAGTTTTCATGGGGGCACATGGAATCTAGTCCAAGGAGTGCAAACTGGTGGAAAATGAATCGCTCCTTATCTACCAGTTCCTTCCTTATTGCCTATAAACATGTCCATGTCTTCCTGATCCTTAAAAATTCCACACTAGATCTTACCATGACCAACAGTTATGTCCTATATTTTTTCTCCCCTTTTTAGCTAAACTCTTTGAAAAAGCAGGCTATAATTGGTGCCTACATTTTCTTTTCTCTCACTCAATTTTAAACTCTCTGCAATCTGGCTTCTGACCTCATCATTCAATTGAAATGATATACTCCAAAATTACCAGTGATCTCTTAATTGGCCACCTCTGTATTACCATCCTCTTAGATCTGTGAATAGCATTTGACATTGTTGACTACCTTCTCTTGGACACACTCCCTTCTCTATGTTTTTAGTGACTGCTCCTTTTTGGTTCTCTTTTTAACTATCTGATCACTCTTCAGTCTCTTTTGCTAGATCTTTATCTATGTCACCCACAATAACTATAGGTGCTCCCCAAGGCTCTGTCCTGGGTCCTCTTTCTTTTCTACCTATTCTCCCTCACTTGGTGATCTCATAAGTTTCCATAGGTTAAATTATCATCATTATGTATCCAATTTACAACATAGGTGACATCTTAAACTCCTTTATCTCATTCATTACAAATAGTTAATCAGTTGCCAAATCTTGGGACTTTTTTTTCATTGCAACATTTCTGACTTCTGTCTTCTTCTCACCACTCATGCAATCACCATCTTATTTCTGGACCTCATCACCTCTTGCCTAGACTTTGGCAATAGCCTTCTAATTGCTCCTCTGCCTCAAGTTTCTACCTACTCCACATAGCTGCCAGAGTGATGTTCCTAAAGCATGTTTTAGACCTGGTAACACTCCTTCCCCAACTCAATAAACTCCAGTAGCTCTCTATTACCTTCCAGATCAAATATAAAATCCTTTGGCATTTAAAGTTCTTCAGAAGCTCAATCCTTCCTACCTTTCTAGTCTTCTTATATTCTACTCCCTTCCACACACTCTACAATCTAGCTATAAATTGCATTAAGGGGGCAAATACTTCCCTCTATTATGAGAAGGATATTCCCTACTACATCCTCTTCTCCTTCTGCATGTAAAAATATAACCTTAGTTAAGCTGATCTTCAAAGGGCAGATATACAGATGTGGGCAGATGTACAGATGTGGACAGAAATTCACTCTTTCCACAACTGTCTCAATGGAAAGATCTAGAACCTAATTCTAATAGGACCAAAGGTATGCCTGAGGTAAAACACAATAAAACATAACAATCTAAGGAATCCCTAAGATTTGGTTTGATATATCCAGAACTCTGGAGCTCTTTTCAAGTCTGCCTTGGCCCAAACACAGGAGTTTCCCATGGTTCTTATTAATGATTAACTCAAGTGGTCAATATGGATTTCTAGCACATTAGATTAATCTATTATTTTTTAAAAAAGGGAATGAGTTAAATAGACAACCCCGGTCATAAGCAGACTCAATAAAGTAACAGCTCAGTTATATGGGTTAACAATTTTTAGTTATGCAGTGAAAGCATTGAAGGCAAGAATAGACTTGTATAGAACATATAAACTTCTAGTCAGAACTCTTTCCAATATAAACAACACTACCAATTTGCCTCTTACATATTTTTAATCATATAGCACTTGGTATCAACCAAATCTTCAGCCTATTGACCAGACCAGCAACTAAAGTGTCAACATCTTTGAAAGACAGCACATAAAGTATAAAATTACTTATCTGGTGTTTAAACACCATAAGCCTGGGAGGAAAAAATTATCATCCTCTAAAACCACAGAAAGGGGGGAGGGGTGCTTCAGAAGTTCTTGAAACATGACAGGTCTTTTTTTTAAGTGAGATATTCTAGAGGTAATTCTGAAAAAAATAAGCTAATTCAGCAATACTTAAGAGTAATCAGCTTTGAGGATGCAGTAATAAAAATGTGATTATAAATCCCTAATCACAATAAACTTAGACCAGAAGTTGGTGAAGCAGTACAGGACATAGAATAAGGAAACCAGATCTCAAATCAGGATATGAGTTTGAATCCCAACTCTGTTGCATACTACCTATGTGACCTCAGGCTAGTCACTTCATCTCTTTTGCCTCAGTTTCCTCATCTGTAAAATGAGATTGGACTATGATCCCTAAAATAATTCCCAGTTCTAAAATTCCAAGATCTTATATTCTGGGACAAAAAAATAATTCCATTTCACAGGATAAGAGATAGCACTGGAAAGGACTTTACAGAACTGTTTTAATCTCCTCATTTTACAAATGAGGAAACTACAGTATAGGGAGAGGACATGACTTTTCCAGCAAAGTTAGTTAATGGTAGACTAGAGCAAGATCTTCTGATGCCCAGTGCAGTGTTCTTTCTACCACAGATCACTGCTCCATAAAGTTCTAAAGGCTGACATCAAGGAAGATAGAAAATTTCAAAAATTCTTACGGAAAGAAAGTTTAGTAGGTTAAAAATCTAGTCTATACCACCTAAATAAGAAAGGCATTAACACATGTGTTCTTTTTCCATTCCTGCTTTATGGTCATTGGTAATTATGATTAATAAAAATAGTCCTCAGAGCAATTTCTGACAATTTTTTTATGTCTTTGTTCAAGCAGACAACTTTTGAGTACAAGATCATCATATATTGTTGGATTATGGGAACTCATGATTTCCAGGTTCAGTAGGGTTTCTTGTTGTTTAGGTGTGCCAACATTTTTACTATCTGTGAAAAATTACAAAATAATTGAAGTAGAAAACCACATCTTCCCTGGATCCTCTATAACTGTTGCTTCCTGAGCCCTTAATGTGACTTTTCCTAAAGGTCAGTCCTCAGCCACTTCTGTTTTCTCTTTTTATACTTTCCCCCTCGTCAACTTTTTAAAAATTCCCAGGTTGTTAACAAAAGCATTTAGTTTTACAGCTCCCTAATGCACTTAACTATAATAGACACTATAACACAATATGTCTTATTTAAACTTTGTATATATCTTCCTAGCTCCTAGCATAGTGCTCTGTACATAGTAAATATGTGGTTACATACATCACCTGGTCCATTTACAGCTAAATATTTTCCATGACCTTCCACTGGCCCCATTAAAAATAACAAATGGATAAAGTCATATTCCACAGTTGTATTGGTGGCATCCCTTGCCTTTGCCACACCAACCATTTCTTTGCAGAGCACTTTCTTTAATTTTAGCAACTGAAACAACCACCAGAGATCCCCCAAAATACATAAACATATATATGCACATGTGTGTATGAATACATGTTACATTATTAGATATAATATACCATATATTATGTGTTACATGATATAATAATAATATAATACATTATATATAATATATCATGTAATATATGCAACATATTACATATAGTATATTTTAATGTTTTATTATATATGCACATATGACATCTATTTCACTTGGCTTTCTCACGGACTATAGATATTATTATGCGATTACTGTATCTTTAACAGTCAAATGGAATGCTATAGAAAAATCAGTTTATGCTAGAAGTCAGTTGAAAAAATATCTTGCTATGACTTGTTTCTTCCCATAGAGTCACGGACTGTGTGTACATACTTTGTTCTTTGAGGATTTATAAGGAATGTGTGGAGAGGACAGAGAAGAAGATGATAACAAACTTTTTCATTGTCAGAACTGTCTTTAATTGGTATGTTTTAAAGAAAATTCTATTAAGAGTTTGTATGAAGCTGGCAAGTATATTATATTACGGAAAGATTTTCTTGTTATGACTGTTGAGGACAAAGAAAAAAGGACTAAAGTAGCTTATTTTCTGAGAGAGTGAACTTAACCCTTATCTTAAGAAGAAATATGAAGAAGATTCTTAAGAGACCTTAAATCAGTATGTAAAGTGAATTGAATGGTAAAATTGTATTTCTGTAAGTGGAGTCATCTACTGTTATACTGAGGGTTTGAGATAAACCTAACTATGAACATTCTCATAGCCAAAATATTATAGTTATCTGTGTTTTTATTATTGGATTTATTGCTAATAAATTCTATATGAGTACTATTGGAAAAGGAGATTTCTCCAGGTCATTCAATAAGTAATATTGAATGAACTAGTGTGGGGGTTTGAGTCAACTGATCAATGAGAAAAAGTTGCAATTTTACTAACAAAAACTATCCAATTAATTCTCTAGGTTGCTTTAGAGCTCAAAATGATAAAAATTAAATATAGCAACAAGTCAGGTGGCAAGATTAAGGGTTATAGACAAATGAATACTTGACCCCATCTAACTTATGTGGATGTGTGTGTGTTAAATGGGTTATATGCTAGAAAGTTTTATCCATACTAAAAAAAATAAACTACTTAGTAGGACCTATAATTATTGTCAGTAATAACATTGCTATAATATCTTAATGACCAGAATGATCTATGGTATGACTACAAATAAATCTCTCTGATGCCAACATACTCCAACTATTTAATAAAATTTTTTTCAAGAAAATGCAGCTTTTTGTAATATGTCGATTGAAAACTAGATGTGACAAGCAAAAATGCATTCATGAAAGTTTACACAAACTTTCAAACCTCCACCAACAACTGTTGTACCCAATAGAAGCAAGAAATTATGAAATAAGAATTAACATATAAATCAATTGAGAAGGAAATATTGAAATAAGTGGTGTATTCTAGATGCTTTTAACCTCAGAGGGACTTGATCATGTTTAACCCCACAGAGCTTCCCTTTCTATCTGGCAACCTTCTGGACTTAGAGACGATATACTAAGCAAAACCAGGATAGCCCTGTGGACCTTGAGGTCTGTTCCAATGAAAACAGTGTAGTGTTCCGGTAAGCATGTGGTAATTGCAGTTGTTAAATATTTGGAGCTTATTACCTCAAAAGGATGTGTATTTGTTGTATATAGAAGGTATCAAGAAAGGTATGGATAAATTCAAGGATAACAGATCCATAAAATGTAATTAAGGAGAATTTAGAGGTGTTTGTTCATTTGCCTAACTGTTTAAGGTCAATGGAAACAGTGGGTTCCTTGGTCCAACCAAGTATGGACTTTTATGTTCTCGAGGCATTAACATTGGGCTAAAAGTTGGGTGGTTTCAAACGTGTGTGTGTGTGTGTGTGTGTGTGTGTGTGTGTGTGTGTATGTGTTACAGTGGAAAATGCTGTAATGAAAATATGCCAAGAAAAAAATGTGAGAATTAATCACATCAAAGACCTCAATTACTTATTTTCTTATATATGCACATGAAACATAAATCTATTTGTTGCCATTTGGTTCTAGTGCAGGTGTCCACAGAACTAGACAGAAACAAACCAATTAAGTAGCTCATTCCAAAGTTCAAATAAAGTACTTTATAAAAATGATTTGCTTAATCTTCTCACATTACCTAAGAGAGGATCAACTGTCAATTTTTTTTTCAAAATCCCAAGTCTCATTGGGCAAGTCAGTGTGACAGCTAGAAATGAGAACTCATTACTTACTGTGACTCACCAAATAGTAAATTAATTGAAAAGAACTTATTACACTGTTTCTTCTGTATATAAAAGGGATTAGCAATCTTTCCAAAATTATAAGATATTTTAACTAAGACATTTTATTTCAATGTAAAGACATAAGAAATATAGGTCCAGTAGCTGGTACCAGTAGATCTGATCATTTCACTATTATGAGCTAGAAATTTCACACCTTGTAATTTATTTTCCCTTTAAATCTTTTTTGGAATATTTGGTAAAATGAATTTAGAAATTTGCCACTATTGCTAAACTTAACAGTTTAACCCCCTACATATATTGTCAACATGAAAAACTGAAAGGTTATTAATATAGTGCTAAAGTCAAAATTCTCTAGCTGCCCATACATACTCACAACCTTTGGATTATCTTTGACTCTTCCACATTTTGGAAGTTGAATGTTCCAACCTTTACATAGTTTCATAGAGTTCTAGGACAGATTCAAAGGATCTGATCTGCAGCTAGTGCTTTGAGGTGAGAAGGAGGAGGTTCACTCAAAGGCCCTTTGTGTGTTCTAAGACACTCTCAGAGTATGAAGAAAGGACTAGGACACATTATAGATTTCCAGACTTTCAGCAATCTTTCCCCAACCTCTCAATTCTCTTATGATCAGAAGTACCTCCAATGAAATATAAGTTCAGGGGTCAGGATACCAGCCAGTAAACAAATTATAGGGAGATAAGCCTCTTGTACAGTCAAATAAAATCAGTCAATTGATAAGTATTTACTGAATGCCTACTATGTGTCAAACCCTGTTGAAAAATAGACTTGCTTCTTATTGGATAATTATTAACAAATAATTGCTAACAAAAATCATGTCTTTTGTTTGCACATGCTTTTAAAAGTATTTTCACAAATATAGTCTTTTATTTCATGTCTACACACACATACACACACAACTAGAAGCTACAAAGGACAAATATCTTTTCTAGCTTAGAAAGCTAATATAAAGATAAATGGCAATTCTTCACAAACTTATTGTGTTACTTAACATCCTCTTATACATGACTTCTAAGGTCTTTTTCAACTCCAAGATTCTATGATCTAATATTCTAAAAGTATGGTTCATGAGGCAACTATGGATGACCTAAGGGGCCTTTGCAGGTTGCTTATTTTTAAACTGTTGTTTTAAAATCTCACTACTGACTAGTATTTATTAAAAGGCACAAAATAAACCTTTGAGAAATGTATTGTACCAATTATTCACCCCAATAAAAATTCTGTTACATTATAGAAAATTCGGCAGTGAACATTAAGCCAGGGTATGCAAATTTGTACTGATGCATGTGTAACTCAAATTTATATTGCACTTTAGGGTTTGCAAAGCATATTCTTTGCAACAGTTCTATGAGGTAAATGTTGCAAGTTTTATTATCCCCATTTCACAGATGAAGAAATTGAGGTTATGACTTTTTCAAGGTCATACAAATAATAAGTGTCATAGTTGAGATTTGAACCTCAGTCTATCCTGACTCCAGGTCAGAAGAATTTTTCCATCATATCAATCTGTGTTTCTGTTGTCTGGACCAGGGGTCTCCAAAATGGAGACTAGGGCATTATGCCAAGAGGACTATGACTTGTCCCTAAGGGGTGGGTGATCAGCCAATCTAAAGATGGGAATATGCATTTCATCCAACCCTCCCCCCACAGTCAATCATGGCTTTGTCTCTAACACATCTACACCATTCCATTTAACACTCTTGCATTCAGCTTCCTCCCATGGCTGGCCTTTTATAGCTGTACCAGGTATAGGTCCCTCAGGGTGGGAAGGATATAATCTAATCTGACCCAGTTATTCAGCCAAATTTCCACTATAATCCTCATCCCAAGAATCACTACACCCACCCCAATCACTACTGATGTACTCTGCACTGGGGAGAAGTGAACAATAATGAGTCAATTCCCCTTACCTCCCCCTCCCCACACTTCTTATTAATCAATGGGAAGGAGTGAATAGCACAGGATAAACAGGCATAAATGAGTTGCAATTACATAATCTTTCCCCTCAAATCAATTCTTCTTCCAAATTTCTCTGTTTCTGTGGACAGTGCCACCATCCTTCCAGTCCTCCAAGTTTCAAGCCTCCCCCTTAATCTCGATGCCTCAGTCAAAAAATTCACTCCCACTACCCACCCCATCCCTTGTCCCTCTCCATAAAGGTTTTTGACTCATACTTTACTGAGAAAAGAGGGTTCGTTTGCCTTGAGCATTCTACATGTCCAAACTTTTTGTGCCCTTGACCCCATCCTCTTTCATGTCCTTTGGCAGTTTGCACTCTCAATTATCCTTTCTCTAATTTTAAATTTTGCCTTCTCTACTGGTTCTTCCCTGTTGCCTACAAATATTCTCAGGCCTCCCCATCCTTAAAACATCTCCTTTCAATCCTACTACCCTCTGAAGAAATCATCCTATATCTCACCTAACCATGGACCTCATTACTCAATGAAACTGCCCTCTTCAAGGTAACCAGTGCTCTCTTAGTTGCTAATGCTAATGGCCCTTCCTTTCTTGGCCTTCTGAACCTCTCTGCAGCATCTGATGTAGGGTATTCTCTCCTCTCTGGTTTTCCCGACACCTGTCTGGCCAATCCTTCTCAGACTTTTTTACTAAGTCATTTTTTACATACTATACCCTAACTCTGGATGGATTCTAAGTTTCTGTTCTGGTTCCTCTTCACTTCTCTCTCTATCCTTTATTCTTAATGATCTAATCAGCTCCCACTGATTCAACTATCATCTCTGTGCAAATGACTCCCAGAGCAATATAGCTAGCCTCTCTCCTGAGGTCCAAGCCCTCATTACCAACTACCGATTGGACATTTCCAACTGAACATGCAATCAGCATCTCAAACTCAATAAGCCTAAAATAAAACTCATTATCTTCTTCCACACCAAACCCACTCCTTTTCTTAACTTCTCTATCTGTGTTGCAGTTACCACCATTCTTCAACTCACACCAGTTCACAACCACTGAGTTTTCCTCAACTCCTCCTCTTCCCTCACTCTTCATATCCAATAGATTGCCAAGTGTTATCAATTCTACCTCCACAACATTTCTCAAACCCATACCTTTCTCTCCTCTTGCATGGCAACCACCTTAGCCTAGGCTCTTATCACCTCAGATTATTAGCTGCTCTCCCTGACTCCAGATTCTATTTTCTCTAGCAGATCTTCAACACAGTTACCAAACTGATATTCCTGAAGCATAGGTCTACTATGTTACTCTCCTACTCAGGAAGCTTGAGTAGCTCCCTATTGCTTCTATGATAAAATACAAATTCCTTTGTTTAGTATTTAGTCCTTCATAGTCTAATACCAGCTGACTTTTTCAGGCTTATAGTATATCATTCTCTTTCATGAATCCTCCATTCCAGCAAAATCTACCTATTTATAATGTCCTCTGCAAATGACATTCCATTTCTCTCACCCCCACCCCAGCCTTTGCACAGGCTGTGCCCTGTCACTAGAATACATTCTCTCCTTCCCCTCACTTCTCAGAATCCCTACTCAAGTGCTACATTCTTCATGAGGCTTTTTCTCTATCCTTTCCAGTTATTAAAGACACCACTCTGAAATTACTTTGAACTTTATATATAGTCTGTATTTACTTTTCTGTATACATGTTATTGGATTATCCCCAAATATAAGCTCTTTGAGGACAAGTACTATTACATTTTTGTCTTTGTGTATGTAGGACCTAACAAAATGTCTGGTACATAGTAGATAACTTAATAAAAGCTTATTGGTTGAATGGATGGGGAACCAGCTTGGAGATCTACCTGGTAAAGTTTCAAGAACTATTTGTAAATAAAGATCTCCTGGTTGGAGACAGTTGGCCTAAATAATAGTCAGGGGACTCTGGAGCTGGAAGGAACCTTAGAAAACATTTAGTTCCATTCCCTCATGAAGAAACTTGAGGTTCAGAGCAATTTAAATGATTTTGTTCAGTTCATACATCTAGCAATTACAAGAAATGTATTTATCATCCAGGTATCCTGACTCTCAGTAAAATATTTGTACAAATAAAAGATAACCTTTGTTATTAATAATCATAAGTATTGGCCTCTTCACTTATTCAGCTTTTCCTTTGTGGTATTCTCTTAATTTTCTAACATTTTCTAATATGACTGACATTTCCTATGGAGTCACATTAACTTTAAAATAACATGTGAAGAGAGCAAATAACTATATCCCTTTTGGTGTAAATTTATACTACACCAAGCAATACATTTTCTCGATGTCACACACTTAAGAAAAGAGAGTTGTAGTCCTTAGGACATGCTATTGAACACAAGCATGGAATACAGCTCCACAGTACTGAAATACAAGTTGATGAGTTCCAGTGACCAACAGGACAAAACCAGAAAATAAATGACCTACCAGTCCCTGAACAAATATACTACAATTCCTTTGGAAAATGAAATCCATTCCCATCACCAGGATGCTCATACAGTACAGCCAGAGAGAGCTTAGAATCTGTTACTACCTGGAAAAAAAAACTCAATATCTATGGCAATTTCAGCAATAGGACAGCAAAATAAAATTCTAAAAGAGAGGGCTTTGTTCTCTGTCCACACATAAAGAATTTAACTCCTAAGTAATCATCTGTACTTCAGTTATGGTCAACTCAGCTACAAAATTCAAATCAACAGGTTTCATGCCCTCAAAAAAGAAAAGTCTCTCATTCTAATAGCTTAGAATTGGATGATACCACTTTAAGTGACTTGCCCAAGGATACATAGGTAATAAGTTGCAGAGTAAGGATTCAAATCAGGTCCTTTGAATACAAATTCAGTGCTCTTTCCAGTATGCTATGTCTAGAAAAGGAAAAAGTTCCTCTCATTAGAGATCATGTAAGCACGTACATACTTTAATAATTGAATTATTATAATACACTTTGCAAGATCACAGAATCTCAAGAGGTAGGACCTCAGAGGCCATCTAGTACAACCTGTACCTGTAAAACAATTCTCTCTGTAACATCCAACAAATGGCCACCCAGTCTTCACAAGAAGACCTTCAATGAGGGGTAATCCACTGCTCCACAAGGAACCTTGGGGATGACTCTAAATGTTAGGAGTATTTTCCTTGGGTTGAGCTTAAAATGACTCTCTGTAACTTCAATTCTTTTTTTTCCTTAGTGCTGTCCTCTGGGGCAGAACAGAATAACATGATTCTCCTTTCTATGTAATAGCCTTATAAATACTTTGAAGCCACTCTCAAGTCTTCTTTTCCCTAGGTAAAACATTTTTCCTTCAGCAAATTCTTGACTTAGTTTCTAGGTCTTAGAGACAGATATAAAGTAAGATAAATAATAATATAGCATCTAGAAAATAGAACTGTATATGGGTGAACACTGAAAGGAATAGTGAAAAGATTAGTATTGTTGTATCTGAGAAACCTAGAAGGAAAGGAGATGCTGAAATAGTAAATTAAAGTTCTAGAGCAGACAAGATGGGAAAGGAAGAAGAATATTTATAATAATGGGGAAAGCATGTAGAACTTCCAAATGTGGGAGCAAAAAGTGATCATAAAAATCTTTTAATTTAACAAACTTGTGAGAAGCCCAGAAAAATGTGAACAACTTCATTAAGGTCTCAGGGGAAAGCTATTAAGATAAAAATCCATTACCATCAAGTAATAAATTGTGGCACCATAAAACTTTTCTTCCTTTAAAACAAATTATGCACAAGTATATTTCACATAATTTTAAGATTTTGAAAATTTAAATGCAGAACACTAAAATTTTTTAAAAGAAGTATATTCTTAGTTTAAAATAAAATTAGAACCAAATATTTCTGTAGGCATAGCAGAGTGACATCAATACAAATGACATCACAAAAATTAAAACTAAATATATCTTAATAGATAAGAATTACTAAGTTACTCATGTGAAAATCATTTTTGAATCAACTTCCTCTGCATACTTGGATTATCATGTAAAAGCAAAACCAACACCAAATTAGAACAATTTAAATAAGCTATTAATTATTTAAACAAGCTATCAATGAAAAAAATGGGTAACAGATAAACAAAAAGACACTGGCACCATCAACATTTCCTATAAATTTTATATCTATATAAATAATGCAGGTGCAACATGGGGAGGCCAACAAAGTCCAGGAACCATCACAACTAGCAAACACTTTATTTCCTAGCCAAGCAAAGATACATAGCAGCCAAAGGCAACAAAGATTTAGGATATGAACTCATTTGAAAAGTCTCAAGGAGAATGGAGAAAGATGATGAATAATATTAGCTCAAAAAACAGCAAGAAGAAGTGAAGGAAAAACAAGTTTACAATTGAAACAAATTATCCAGAGATCATTTAAGGATGAAACTGGAAGGATAATAAACATACAGAAAGTAGAAAATGTGTCTGGATTTTAATAACAATCTATTTTCTCCATCAATTACAATGGAAACACCATATACACACTCTAACATTATAATCCTTAATGTGCTATATAAGAAAGTGGAAATGTCACTAAAGAAAACAAAGAAGTGATGAGCAGCTAGATTGGACAGAGGACATCTGTGCTTGAGGCTGCACTATTATTCTCAAGATATCTGTGAGACATGTGTAACCTACACCAGACTGCTTACCATCTCAGGGAGGAGGAAATGGGAGGGAGAGAGGGATAGAATTTGGAATGCAAAACATAAAAAAACAATGAATGTAAAAAGTTGTTTTTATATGTAATTGGGGAAAAATATTTTTTTAAAAGAGTTATCTGTGAGTGGGGAAGATGTCAAACTATTGAAACAAATCACAGACATAATTAATACCAAAAAGGGAGATAAAAGGGTAGCAACTACCATTCCAAATCCTACATTCTCATTCTTATAAAATCATTGAGAATAATTTACATCTGTATCAAGGACATCCTTGATGAAAATATGAGAAGAGAATTGGTAGATTTTATAAATGATATTCTAAAGCAGACTACAACTTTAGTCATAAAATGGACTGAAAGTTATAGAGAATACAAGATCTCACTATGCTTATTGTTTGCTGACTATATAAAAAGCATTTTATTCACAGGAAAAAATGTTTCCTTAAAGCCTTCTCTCCAACAAGGTGTTTCTCATGAATAAGTTAAGATCACAAAAGATTATGAGATAGAATCAACAACAGAGAGAACCTTGATGATCTTCTGATTATCACTATCAAATGAGATATAGAAGAGATGTATATTTGCCAAAGGTGTTTGCAACATTTCCAGAGCAAAATTCAAACAGAAGAGAATCTTTATGGATAATGAGGTCCCCCAGATGTTGCAGTTTTCAGATGACATTGGACAGATTGCATCAAGTCCCAGAACACTGCACAGTCTCTTAAATAAAATCCAAAATGACTCAGAGTTTGGCCTGTCTACATGAAAAAACCCAAATGCATGAGGAATGCCTATTGTCTAGACTATGACATGAACTTGGATGGACAGCCCATAAAGCATGTCCATTAGGTATGTTCATGTATTTGTGTATGTATATATGTATACATACATGTATGTATACATATGAAGGTGGCGCGGTGGACAGGATAGAACACTGGGCTTGGAGTCAGGAAGACCTGAGTTCAAATATGGCATCAGATATTTAGTAGTTTTGTGACCCTGGGCAAATCACTTCACAACTGTTTGTCTCAGTTTCCTCATCTATAAAATGGGTACCTCTCAGGGTTTTTGTAAGGATCAAATGAGATAACATTTGTAAAGTGCTTAACATAGCGACTGACACATAGTAGGCACTATATAATTGTTGGCTATCATTTTTATTATTTTAAATTGTATATATATACCCATATCTATTTTTATATTTATGTTAATATTTATAGATACTACATTGCAAATGGACATTGTGTTGAGCCCTAAACAGGAGAAAGGAAGCAGCCTGGTTTGCCTTAAGGAAAAGTGCTTTCACAATAAGTGAAATATAAGCACACAAGTACTTTCAATAACCTCAAATATTTCCCTGAAAAAAAATCCCATCTTTTTTTTAAACACAAATATTCTTCTAATAATGCTACATGGATGCAAAACATGAACTACCACAATTCCTAAAGAATGAAAATTACATGTCACTCAAAAGTCAAAGGAGAGATACGTGGTAGACAAATAGACTGCAATACAATACCAAGGAGGAACTGGATATGCAAAGAGTATCAAAGTTAACATAAAAAGGACACATGACCAAAAAAGGTGATATAGGTAGAGATACTAGATGGACAGCTATATACTTCCTTGGTGCCCATGTAATGTCAAAAGAACAAGACAAAGGCCCTGAGAATGTAAGCTAGAACTACCATGGAGACTGTACAAAAATACATAGATCAAAGTCACAGAAGATAAGACAGCAAGAATGTATTACAATCTATGTTGATATGGTTGGTATTGATGTTGATGAGATCACATATGCATTGAAATATTAGTTAGAAATTAAGCCATCTGTTGTATTTAAAATCCAAAGTAATACGAAACCCAAAAGATATAATACACTTAACTTGACAAAGGATTTCACAGAATATTGATTTTAAATACTGTTGTAATAAAGAGGGCAGGAAATATCCTGTTATAGGAAGTTATAGATTAGGAACTTAATTTTCACATAACTGATATGTTTTCATAGCAATGACATCCCCACATGTAAATTATCACATTGACCTGGAAGATATATATGTATATGTGTATGTGTGCATATGTATGTACATACATATATACATATATTAAATAAGGGAAGAAAAAACTTTAGAACCCCAATTTAATCAGTTTAAGGTAAGCATAAAGCCTAATTTAAAATACTTTGCTTTCATCATCAAAACTGATTTTTATATTTAGAATTTAAATGAATATAATTTTTTGGTATCTCAAATTGTGAAAGTCACTATTTACATATATGTGTTTTCCAGTTCATCTGAATTATTTTACTTTTTTCCCACTGAATTATTTGCACCAGCTTGGTAAAAACTCACTATAAATTGTTCCTTCTAAGTCTCTAACAAATTGAATAAAATAAAGCTAGCTGATGGTAACAATTACCAGATTCTTCCTTAAACCCTAAATTATTATAAGGTATTATCACTATTGGTTTATCTCTACAGCTCCTTCCAGGTACAAGAAAACTAAAAAACTTTGAGCTATTTTGTCCATTTTTTCAATAAATTCACATTCTGATGTCTCTTTGGCACCTTGAGTTCCCAAAGGTTATGCCAGGAGGACTGAAATTCTGACAGGTACTACCAAATTGGAAAGGCTTTGAATATAGGCCCAGACATGGACTGTGTGTCTGGCTTATGGACACCAGCCAAACTAAATCCAGAATAACTCATCCCCAGAAGATTGACCATGGGCTGATTTTCATTCAGCCAAAGCAATTCATAAAAAGATCTAAGACCCACAATCTGCATTAGTAATGGAAGTGTAGATCCTTGAAGAATTGAAATTTTCTATCCACTGAATGGTTTTCCAGAAAATAAGAATCAGTGACACTAGTTACCTTTCTAAATACATAACAACATTAATGAGCTTGAGGTGTTTAAAATACTGCACAGTGCACAGTAACTGTCTCTTTGTACATTTACTATGATGTTAATACTTTTCACTGTTACCCTCTTCCCAGTTCAGTGAATGGCTGCAAGCTAATGGTTTTCTGAGCACCAGACCCTAAGCTGCCCATTTGTTCGAAGACCATTAAAAAATTGGTTCTTGCTATAACTGGAAGGATACAAAAGATGACCCACCTAAGGTGGGTTTTGTATTGGTTTCAAGGTTCTCTTGTCTCTAGTCTAATTCATTCTAATTCTGCTGTGCTGACTAGCTGCCTGGCTTTGACATTGTCTCATCTGATTTCTGATTGCTACGTAATCTTGGCTTCTAACTTTATTGGGAGAAGGTCAAAGCCAAAGGGTCTTTAACTCTCCACTACTACATCTCCTTCCAATTCCCTCCCCCCCCATTCTGGATTTCCTGTTAAGCATGACTCTGTGTGTGTGTGTGTGTCTGTGTGTGTGTGTGTGTGTGTGTGTTTGATCTCTCCCTTGTGCTCATAGTCCTGGCTTCCAGTACTGTGTATCTAATTAGGGAATACTAGAATTGCAAAGAACCTGTGTGCTTCTGTAATAAATCCTATCTACAACATGCTTGACAAGTGGTTATCTGGTCATTGCTTAAAGTTCTCTAGTGGCTGGGGAACTGATAATTCTGTTTTAGGGCCAGTGAAATGATCAGGAAATACTTTCTTTAAGGTAGCCTAAATTTGCTTCCCTGTAACTGGTATCCATTGGTCCTACTTCTACCCTCTAAGGCCAAAAAGAACAAGTTTAATCCCTCTTGACAGGATAACCCTTCAAATATTTGAAGAGTGCTATCACATCCTCACTAACTTCCTAAGATCTTTCAACTGATAATTTGTATTTATGTAGGCTTAAAGGCTTGCAAAGCAAACTTTTCCTCACAAAATTCCTGTGCAAAACTTTCCTCACAAAAATCTTGTGAGGTAAGTATTATACATATTATTATCATTGTCTTACAGATTAGGGAACTGAGCCTCAAAGAGGTTCAAACATGCCTAATCATATAGCTATTAAGTATCTTAGATGAGATTTTAAAAATCAGGGTTCCTGATTCCAAGTCCAGCATTCTAGCTATCTACCATGATTCAACCTGCAGATCACTTTGAAAAGATTCATGGAATTTGGAAGTTAATGCATGAAATCAAATTATCTTATATTACTTTCTTTAGTTTTGATATCCACAACATTTTTATAGGTTTTAAAATTGTTCATTCTTTATGCCAGATTTGACTAATTTTACAAATTGACTTTTTATGAGCTAAAATATAGTATCATAAATTCATAAAAGCCCAGAATTCCTGTGATAATTCATGAAAAATCTGTCAAATACAATTTCCTATTTATAAAATCCTTAATTAAATCATAACATCCAAGGTAATTCCCTATTCTACCTACAATTAGTATTTTGAACAGTCTACTTTCTCTTCTGCTATTCTGTAATAGTGGAGAAGATTATGAGGGTTCACAGTTCTTTTTCAAGCTGCAAATTTTAATCTCTACACTTATCTTGCCTTTTTCATCTCTTGCTCTCCTACAGTTCACAACATTCAAAAGAAGACGGGAAATGCCCCTTTTCTTTTAGTCCTAAATCAGGTATCCCTTTGTTGACTCTCAAATCTTCATCACTTGGTGTGACCCAGCAGTGACACAAAGATGATGCAAATAGTTTTGCTTTCACTTTTGTGTTTAAGTATAACATTTATTTTTGAGCCCTTAATAAAAGCTGCTGAAAGTTAATGCTGATGAGAGATTCCCTGTATAACCACAAAATTGCTGGAATGAATCACTTTTACCCTTGAACTTCATATACTCTAAGTTCCACTTTAACAGTACTCTTAGAATCCAATTATTATCATTTACTAAGCCTTCACAGCAAAGTACAGAACTTTTAAAGAACCAATTCCTACTCACAAGTTGCTTATACTAGAAACACGGATGGATACAGATTGTTCCTTTCTACTTCTTCCCACCACTGCCCCACCTCTTTTACCTGCTTCTTTGGTTTCCTAGTTTTCTTTTTTATTTCGAAAAAGTGTACCTATGCTTTTGTTTTGGTTATCACTTTCCTGAAATGTATGATACAATTACCAAGACCAAATACTATACTAGGGATTATTTTCCTTGTGTCCATTTGCTCATTTCACCTAGGACATTGGTATCCTATAGTAGGAGATATGTGTAAGTTTTCTAGTGTTTGTGGCTTTTTACATCCATTTCCTTCATTTTTTCTTTTTAGTTCTTAGGGGATTGTCTTTCTCTCCTTGCCCCCACCATATGGGGGGAGAGGAGTTTAAAAAGCAATCATATTATAGAATAATTTCTATAGTCATAACTACCCAGTAAAGTGGTGTATAAATTTTAGGCTCAGGTCCTTTTTTTGGCATCTAAGTTTCACAGTCCCTTTTCTCTACTTGAATGTAGGTTGCCCTCCTCTTATGTTCCACAATAACACTTCTTTACTCTCCTACTTGTTACAGGATTACCCATTTCATTCCCATTGTAATAAACTTTTTTAAAAAAAATCAGTATGGTTATTTGAATATTAGAAATAACAGTTCTAATGTGAACACTTAATTTTAAGTGGAGTAATATAGATTCAACAAGGAAAGAACAAATGATTTTTTACACTCCTCTGCTACTCAAAATGAGTTAAAATAGACATGAACATTATATTCTCCGTTATTATTTCAGTGATTTCTTTTATTCAGTATGTTTCTAAAAAAAAAAAAACCTATGCACTGATTATCTCTACTTCAGTAAGTTTCTGTTAGGCCCTCCTTGATGCCATATCCTCCTTTGACATGTGTATTTTATTTCCTTGTTTTGCATTTTTCATTTAACTCTGACTTAGAATGCTTTATGAATCATACTTTCTAAGTACAACTAACTCCCCCTCTGCCCACTTTATTAAGTCAATTAATATTATTTAAGACTCCTTAAGCTTCCTTTTCATTGTATTCCTCATACTGTTAATTCTATCAGTTGCAAATGATAAGACAAGACCAAAAAATGCACAACTTTCAACTCATTAAAGCACACACGACACAGTCAGCATCAATCA
This sequence comes from Vombatus ursinus, assembly GCF_900497805.2. Lineage (NCBI taxonomy): Eukaryota > Metazoa > Chordata > Mammalia > Diprotodontia > Vombatidae > Vombatus > Vombatus ursinus. Next base: position 22,050,521 of record NW_020948983.1, read on the forward strand.
TTGTCACCTAATAGAACCAATCAAGTGGGAAAGCAATGAATATGTAATTCACTCAGATGCTTTCTAGAGAGAGAGAGAGAGAGAGAGAGAGAGCACTGGGCCAAAAACACATATACACAAATGGTTATTGGAGTGTACGGGTGACAAGAGTGAAGCATGGAAAGCCAACTTACTGTATAGAGTAGCTATAATAAACGAGGTGGAAAATTGCTTGTTGGGTTTTTTACTCAGCGACAGTTTGCAAGCTTCCTGTTATTCAAGGCCAATTTAAAAGGAAAGATGAGAACACAGCTCTATGAACCCCCAAATACAAATTAGTAGTCCAACTGACATATAGTACCACAACCTGTGCCCAGTGAAAATTCAACAAGTCTAGATTTTGAAGGGTGCATGGAAAGATAGATGGACGACTGCCAAGAACCCCATATCGTCCTTTGGATTAACACCAGAGATATATTATTCCAAATATTTACTTAACTTGTTTAGAAATCCATTTGCCCTGATCCTACCTGCTCTGATGGCTGCCTAGAACCTGGGATATTTATGAACAACCCTGGAAAGAGTTGATGCTTCAAAAACAGGCTTGTTTTACAGGCCTTGTTTTCTTCCCAAGTGTATTTCCCCAATCACCCGATACTTTCCGGAATAAGAGGCACCATTCGGGCCTGTGGCTGCTACCGGTGTGTGGCAGATTTTGTGGGGAAGGGCAGTTGTTTTCTTCGGAAGCTGCTGGTGCACTTACAGACGGAAGAAAGGATGGCTGCCCTCTCTGCGGGGGGGTGAGAGGTGGGGAGGAGGAAAGAGAGAGGGGAAGATGGGGACGAGAAGGGTGCACCCTACAAGCATCAACACCCCCAGCACTGCCAAGCCCCTAAACCGATGCCCTCCACCTCCATCGCCTTGCTTACAGAAAACGAGCCCCCCGCCCCAGCCCCTCTATCGCGGCTGTTGGAGGCTCGCAATCCTCAGACCGAGGACAGGGATTCATTCGTCTGGTTCCGGGTGCGGAGGGGCAGGGTGGGCGCGGGGTGCCGCGGTGAGCGCAAAGGAGGGCAGGTGGGTGGGTGAGTGGGTAGGTGAAGGGGGTCCTTGCGGCCATAAAGAAGGGGGAAAATGGTGGGCGAAGAGGCATCTTACGCAGGGCCCCCGCCGGGCCCGCTCACCCGCTCCGTACTCACCCGGGCCGGCCAGTGCGGGTAGCCCTTCATCTTGGCGAACACCAGGTCCCCCGCCTTGTACTCGCGGGGCCGCGGACGCGCCATCCGGAGCCTCCTCTGCCTCCCTGAAATGTCGCCGCCGAAGATCCCGGGGGGCCGCCCCCTTGCGGGCTGCGCCCCGCGCGTCCCCCCGGCCTTGGAGCCGGGACAGCAAGGGAAGCGAGGGGCGAGGCAGGGCCGGGGCCCGGGCCGGGAAGCGAAGCGGCTTCGGGGCGGCGGCGGCGCTCGGCCGGGCGATGCCTCCTCTCTCCCCCGGTGGCGGCGGCGGCGGGGGCCTCGGCGATGGGGGGGGCGGGGGGCGGGGCGGGAGGACGAGGCGGGGGGAGGGGGACGGGGACCAGGCCCCGGCAAATCACAGCCCCCGACGGCGGGGGAGGGGACACAACGGCCACCGCGCGGTCACCCCGCGGCGTCCAGGAGGGAGCGCGTCCCAGCGGCTCCGGGCTCCGCGGCTCTTCGCTTCTTCCACAAGCTGCGGAGGCGAGCCCGCCCGCTGGTCACAGCCGCCGCGTCGTCCGCCTCATCACCCCGCCGGCGGCGGCGGCGGGCCTCCCTCCCCAGCCCGGTGAGGGCGCGGATGGGTTCCGCTCTGAATTCCTCCTCGGGCAGCGGCCGCCAACACGATCTTATTATTGTTCTCCCTCGCCCTCAGCATCCCCCCTCCCACCCCACCCCCCAGCCCGCCGTCCTTTCCCCCTCCCCTCCCCTCCCACCTCCCCCCCACCCCCTCCCTCCCTCCCTCCCTCCCTCCCTCCCTCCTGCCCGCCGGCCCGCGCGCCCTGCGCGGCTGCTCCCCGCGCTTGCTGTCTTCGGCCGCTTAATTTCTAGGTACGCGGTCGCCTTACCCAGTGAAACCCGAGCGCCCCCCACCCCCACCAGCCTCTACTCATCAGGCCCCCTCCTCCCTCCTCCTCCCAGAACAGGAGCCCAAGTCGGGCTGGAGCGCCTACTCCGGAGCCAGCTAGCCGGAGCTCCTCTTTTGTTCTTGGTCCGAGAAGCTATCTCCTCAGCCAGCAGCCCAGCCCAGCCAATTGTTCACCAGGTTGCCCTGTCCCCCCACTCCCCACTCGCCCATTGCCAGCCGGCCCAGAGGGGGCACACCTCCAATCAGCACCCGGCCCTTTCCTCCACCACCTCTCTGGAGGACACCCCTTTTCTACTAAGGGCTTCTCTTGCGCCATCCTTAATATCAAAATCGCAATACTGGGTCACACCCATGTCCCATCCAGGTGGTTTCGGCTGCTGACAGTGCCATCAAGGGACATTCAGGAGTGGACCATCATGGTTTCTCTAGCTTTCATCTCCAAGGTTAGGAGGTGGGCCCCAAACAGAATTAGCAGTAGGAGAGCTAACGAAGTAGAGGAACGGTCTCCTCGGGGCCTCTCCATCGCCTTCCAACATGTTATGACCTACAGAGTACAGAATCGGGAGGGAGTCAGCGTCCGAACGGTGGTCCTAGCTCTGTCACTTACTAGCTATATACGACCTTGGGCAAATGAAAATCTTTGGGGGCTTTAGTCTCTTCTGCAAAAATGTACTTTTATTTGTGTGCCTCGATTACATACATTATCTCAGAATCTTAAAACATTTGATCTCAAAATTCCCCAACTAGTAGGGGCCTTAGATAGCATCTAGTTCAACTGCACTCTAGAACCCTGTCTGTGGGATGGGAAAGTCAAATGTCATCACTTCCAGTTTCACAGATGAGGCTTTTAAAGATTTGTTCAATGTCACTTATATAGCAAATGGCTAATGCCAAGACTAGAACCCGGGTCTTCAAATCTAGTTCCCTGCCTAGTTTTCTATCTTGCCTATCATAACAATGTAGTGAAGCTCAAATGAGATAATGCATTGTGAAAGCAGTTTTTTTGAGAGGTTGTTATTATTTCCTTGTACTTCCTTTTTGGTACCTTGGTACCTACCTTACCTATATGTTCGGTGCCCTTACACTGCCCAAAGAATTCCACTGTAGTGCCCTTTGGGGACTACTCCAAACCTTTCTCTCTTCTTATCAAGGGATAAAATTCCCTTGAAATGCTTATTAAATGGCTGACTTATAGTTACTACGATAAATTAGTAGAAGTTAGGGTGGGAACTGGTTTATTAAAATGGCTTGTCTTAGAGTTAGAAGGGACTCTAAAAGTCATTTAGTGCAGCCTTCTGTCTGAGGATGAAATTCATACTCCTCTTTATAACACCAAGCCTCTAAATCTTATAGGTGATGGTGATCTTCTCATTCTAATGTTGGACAGCTCCAAGTATTAGAAAGCTCTTCCTTATGTTAATTCAAAAATTGGCTCCCTGTAGCTTTCAGATCACTATTAAATGAAGACAGAATTGGAGAAAAGAAAGGGATCTTAGGGGGCATCTTGTCCAACATGTACCTGACACAACTCACCTCTACAACATTTCCAATAAATTATCTTTTTACCTCTATTTGGAGATCTTAAGTGAAGAGAACTCACTACCTTCTGAGACAACTTACTGTATTTTTTGACTAACTCTAATTGTTAAGTTTTTCCTCACATGAACCCTAAATCTATTTCTCTGAAACTGCTACCCACCTGCTCCTCTCTCTCCCATCTGGGATCAACAAAAAAGATGAGTCTAATTTCTTTCCTATGACTGCCCTTCAAATATGTGAAACCAGCTATCATAATAACAAATCCCATTTTCATATATCACAACAACTACTTAAGGTAGGTAGTACAAACACTATTATCTCTATTTTACAAATGAGGAAAATAAGAATTTGATAAGTTAATGACTTACCCAAGGTCACATGGTTAATATTTGATGCTGATCTTAAACCTAGGTCTCCTGACTCCCAGTTCAATGTTCTTTCCACTAAACCGTGATGTCTCCACCCTCTGGGCATAGTTTTGTTTTCTGAAACTACAGAAGACAAGTGTACTTTCTCTTTCACAGGATAGCCCAGAAATTGTCAAGACAACTATCAAGTACCACTGTCCTGAGTCTTCTCTTCACAACCCAGTTCCTTCAGCTCTTTTCATATGACAAAGTTTCCAGACAATTCACTTTATTGGCTGCCTTTCTATGGATGTACTCCAGCATGTCAATTCCCTCTTAAAATATGATGCCCACATCTATACAAAGTATTCCTTGTTTTACATTTATCCACTTTATTTATTTAACATTCATTTAAAAAATTTTGAGTTCTAAATTCTCTCCCTCCAGCCTCTTTCCTATCCATCAAGAAGGCAAGAAGTGTGATATCAATTATATATAGACATAGTATTCTAAATGTGTACTTAATGTATTACCCTTCCTAGATAATACCTAAATTTGAACAGGTCGTTAATATCTCAGGAAGTAATGTCTTCCTGAGCAATGTGGCATGACAAGTGGAGGGACAGCCTTTGGGCTTGGGGTGGCATTGACAATATCTCTCAAATCACAAACACTCTTAACACTGGTCCTGAATAGAAGCACTACTGGACTAACTAAAGATCTGAGTTATAATCCTGGCTTTGTCATTTCTCAGTCATGTGACCTTGGGTAAATAACTTGACATCTCTCCTCATTTATACAACCAGGGTGATAACAACAACTGCCATGCTTACCTCATGGATTTATTATAAGGATCAAACAAGATAATATACATGAAATGCTTTGTAAACTGTAAAATTCTAGATTAGTATCATTAGCAAGGATATAAATTATTCACTTTGGACCTATCACTCATAAATTCATCCAAGTCTTTTTTGTTACTATTTCTGTTTTGAGGTTATGTTATACCTTGGGACAATAAATTCCCTAAGTCCACTAGCCATTGTGTTAAGTAGTACTTTCTTTCATTCCTAAATTTTCCTCTCTCTGTCTTCAATAGATATACTTTCAGGTAGGCACACACCTTCTCTCATTTACCTCCTGAAGAGTAATAACTATCAGTTTACTCTTCTCTGCACACTCCATGCTATTAATCTCTTTGCTCATGTTGGTTTTCCCTTACCCCTACAACACTTTCCCTCTTCCTCTCTCCTTATCCAAATCACAGGATCACAGGATTTAGAGCTGAAAGAGACCTTAAAGTTCATGCATTCCAACCATTCTGTTTTACAGATGGGGAAACTGAGGCCCAAGGAAATTAGGTGACTTGTTTAAGGGAATATGGCAGAGCCAGAATTTCTATTCTATCCTATTTCTAATTTCATATCTAGTATTCTTTTCACAGTACCATATACCTCTGATACCTCACCTTCAAGGAGAGTCCACTTTCATGTCCAGTTTCCTCCATTGAGCTTTTGTGTTCTCTAGTCTATAGTAAAACCCTTTCTCAACTTAAATTTTCCTTTCCCTCAACAAGATCATAATCTCCTAGTACACAGTTTGGCAGATTGTAAGTGTTCAATAAACACTTGTTGATCAGATGATCAATTAGTGTAGCCCTTTATTGCTTCCTGATGAAGTATTTTGTCAATCAACAAGTATCAGACTGTCAAACTAACTTATTCACCAATTTCTAAGTTTTACACAGAAGATCCCCTTCAACTAGTACCAAACATCCATGCTCTTTAATCATTTCTAGATCATAGACATTTCTTTTAACACTTATATTTTTGGTTCAAGGTTTTCAACTGAGTTTAACATGTATCTTGAGAATATATCACTTTCCCTTTTCCCATCTCCTAACCAAGACAGACTTCATAACAAGACTATTTGAGATCTATTTGTGGTCTTCTTTTGGCTGGTCATCAGAGATCTCCTAAAGTACATGGCTAAGTGCCCATTTGTCTGGACCAGGATTGACATATTACCATCATGTCCACATACCTTTAATGAACCACTGCCCTGTGGCTTCAACTGCAGACAGGGCTTTCAGACTTGTTCCTCTTGTCTTATGTATGAGATTTATACTATTGTTTTCACATAATATGTTACTTATTCAAATATTTACAGAGATTAAGTGACACTTTTTAGAAGAATAATTGCCCTTTTTTAAAGAAGGAGAGAGAGTTTCCTTTGGCTTGAGAAGAATGGGCCCCAAATCTGCTTTATTTGGGATTCTAGGAATTGAATAAGTTAATTTTTAAAGGAAGGAGCTGAAGATCATTTAAGAGGGATATTTTACAGGGGATTTCTATTTCAGGTATGTGTTTGACTAAAGGGCTTATGAGATCCTTCCAATTCTAAGATTCTATCATTCACTGATGCCATAGATTTTGCCCAAAAACTAGCCTGAAGCTCCTAACTTCCCCACTTGGTAGGAGCACACATATTGATGAAATTGCAAACTTACTAATGTTTTGAATTATCACCCCACCTCACAAAACTGTCGATGGAGGTATCCTAGATTACTGACCATATGCTTCACTGTAAAGAACATTGGTCTATATGTTGTTAGGAAACAGGTTTTAATCCTGGCTCTAACACTATATTGTATGACCCCTGTCCAAAGCACTTCTCTCTTTAAGACCCATCTATAAAATGAAAAAGTTTCAGTAGATGATCTTTAAAGTCTCACCTCAACCACACACAGGGATGTCACACGCTGGAGCTCACCATTACATACAGATATTTCACTTCCTTAATTAAAATTAAAAAAAAACTCTGACATTCCTCTGACTATATAATCTCTTATCATTCTGCCTCTCTCTATGCTTCACCCTTCCAAAACCTATTATTTGCTCTCACCTTGACTTCTAATCCCTCTGTCCTTCAGTACTTTCCCTGGTCATTTCCCATGCTCTTACTTCACTTTTCCTCCTTCCCAATCTCAATCTTCAAGTCAGCCAATTCAACTCCATTCTGTCCTCGACTCTTGATTTTACTCCATTTTCCCATCATAGATCTTCCCTTGGAGGACCTCTGCTCTGGATTACTTCCACCATCCTTTTCTTTTGCATCTATTCACAGACTGTTGGGGCAGCTAGGTGGCACAGTGGATCGAGTGCTGGGTCTGGAGTCAGGAAGACTCATCTTCCTGAGTTCAAATCTGGGCTCAGACACTCACTAGCTGTGTGACCCTAGGCAAGTCACTTAACCCTGTTTGCCTAAGTTTCCTCATGTGTAAAATGAGCTGGAGAAGGAAATGGCAAACCACTCCCAGTGTCTTTGCCCAAAAAATCCCAAATGGGGGTCATGGAGACACATGGAGACACAACTGAAAAGTGACTTAACAACACATACTGTTGAACAGAGCTGGAGGAAGTCACACAATGATGCAGACTAGATAAATTCATCTAGCCAAATTCAACTGGGTCCTTACTGTATAGCAAGGAAATTTTTTATTCCTTTTAAAAATACTTCCTGTTTAATTAGTTTGTTTTGTTTTTATATTTACATATTTTATATTTACTGAATAGTGAAAGACCTCTTGTAATAAAGTAAAAGAATTAAGTAAAACTAATAATATAGTGGAAAAAATGAACAGAAATCCATTTTATATCCCTTTCACATCCATCCTATTAGAAAAAGAAGAGAAAACAAATTTCTTGTGTAAATACACATAGTTGAGCAAAACAAATTACCTCTCCCTCCATGGCTGTATATAAAAAATAACTATGTCTCATTTCACACCTTAAATGTGTCACCTGTCTATAATGGAGAGCATGTTTTGACACTGTTCCTATGGAATCATTAATGGTTCTTGTATCAATCATAGTTCTTACAGCTTTCAAAAAAGTTGTCTTTTATTTCTGTCTAATTCTCTCACTCCCCACAGAAGTGATTCCAAAACTTCTCTTCTTAAATCTCCCAAACCTTGTGACAGATAGGCTAAAGACTATGATAGGTAAGAGGGCCAACATAGTTATCAGAGTAAAAGAAAGGGTTAAGTAGGATCAAATGTTAGGGAAACCAAAATCAGCAAGGTTTGGGACGGCAAAGAAACAGGGGAAAGCTACTTGTAGCACCAAGGAGAGCTCCAAACATGCTGCTGTGGGGTTTTTTCCTGACTGAAGCCCTTCACCCTAGGCAGCTCAGTTAACAATCAATACCATTGCCTGCCTGGATCCCTGGTAAAAGACTTCAGCTCTTGAGGGATTTGGCTGGTTGTACAGGTGCATTTGTACTGTGGCTTTCTTGAGAGAGAACTTCCATCTACCCAAAAGTTTTTAGTATCTACATCCAAAATGTACTATGGGTGACTTTCGACTTGAGCTGCTAGATAGTCATATTCCTCCCAAAGCTCTGTCCATGTGGAGTAGAGAAGGCTTAGCCACCTCTTCATTGTCAAAATACCTATTCTTAATGTCCCAGTTATCCCCTGTGCCTGAAGCAAGGGTCCTAGCAATGGAAATCTTCACACTATCCCTCTTCACAGCCATCTTCCATTGGTGAAGTACAGGATCAGGATCAGTGACATGACTTCAGTGAAATGCCTATTGGTCAGGAAGAACAGACACAGATGACAAGTTCCCAGAAATAATCCCTAAGCAATAACTTTTTTTTTTTGGGTAGGCAATGGGATTAAGTGACTTGCCCAGGGTCACACAGCTAGTAAGTGTTATGTGTCTGAGGTTGGATTTGAACTCAGGTCCTCCTGAATCCAGGAGCAGTGCTCTATCCACTGTGTCACCTAGCTGCCCCAGCAATAACTTTTAAAATCCAGTGAAGTGCTATCATAATTGTTGTTGCCAGATGTTAAGTTCCAGGTGCCATGGCCTTTTAATTCTTCCTTATCTTTGTGGGCTGAGAGTAGAGGCACAGCCTGGTTATGTAATTCATCATCAAATTCCATACAAAGCTAGACTACCAGAAGGAACCTCAGGATATCTAAAGGCTGAGTTTGTAGCCACAAATTGTATGATCTTATTGATGGAAAATAGTACAATGAAGTGGTTGTCTAGCTTCTTAGAAAGATGACTTATGTGCATCCATCAAATAGGAAGTAGTGTCCAGTCCCCTCCGTCTAGGAAAGTACAAATTTTCCCATTACCTGTCACTACTTGGTTTTTTCCTTGTAAAGTTCTGTACAGGTTATAGCTCTGTTCTGTAAGGCTGTGCAGCATATAGATTAATGAAGTATTCTTTTGGGGTTGTAACTCAAGATTCCCGCTGTCTCCAGAGGGAATAGATGTGAGAGGGATGGTGAGGGGAAGGACTATTGGTGGTGAATATATCTAACAAAAACAATGGAGGAATGTATTTATTGCATAATTACATGCATGTGTAATACTGTGAAGAAATTAAACCTCATTGCTTTATTTGACCATAGTATAACAGTGGAAGATTTATTCAAAGGTATACTTAATTCTCAGTCCATCAGTCACTAGGTAGTGGATAAAGAACAGGTAAACATTAACTTCTGTGGTGGAGAAGAGATTTCACCTAACACATTACACAAATTTGGTTCTCCTTGAAGAGATTTGATCTGTGAGTCTATGGAGGAGAAAAACTGCTTGAAGGAACAGATAGATAGCAGCACTGGTTATAGATGCCCTATGGCTTATGATTACATAGGTTAGATTTGATTGCACATCTACCACTGTGAAGATCATGTTGAACTATTGTGAAAAGGGTAAGTCAGTGATAAAGATCCACAATGACTATAGCTCATGTTCTCTGGAGGTCCTTTGGTTTGCTGATGTGGCCTTGAGTTCTAGTGAACAGATTTTACAAGAGGCCACAGATTTGTTCTGCCATATTGATTTTTTCCCTTTCTTTTTTTTTTATTAGATGACTTGCTGGGAAGGGAAGGGTGAAGGTATATATTCAAAATGAAGGTGGTATGAAAATAAAAGATAGCCATAAAAATTTGAAATAAAAAAGTGAACCCACTTATCTCTCGTTTAATCAGAATAAAAATAATTGATTTTTTTGTTTCTACTTGTGTGACCTTGGATAAGCCATTTAAGCCCTCTGGGCCTCAGTCTTTCTTATGTGTAAAATGATGAGATTGGATTAGATGATATCTAAGGGCTTTTAATTTCTAAATCCTATGATACTGTTATTCTGCTTGCTCCCATAAAATGAAAACTTTTTTGATTGGAAATTTCATTGTCCCAGAGCTTTCAAAAAGGCCACACATTTATCTATTGCTTATAAAATGTAAGCTAATGCATGAATGGACAAATAAATTGTTTCTGGCTGATTCTATCACCTTTTTGTACCTTCACTGACAGATCATTTTCGAGTTTGAAGAGAGTAAAGATACTCAACTCCTTGACAATGGTGGAACTCATCTTGAAGAAGCAAGCTTAGTGTCAAGGAATATTTTTACCATTTTTCTGTTCCACAAGTGCATCTCACTGTTTCAATCTATGAACCACAGTGTTATTCAGAATATGAAATGTCATGCAGTAGATTTGATGAGCAAATTGATGCATTGATCAATTGGCATTGTCAGAGGCAATGAACCTCTGAAATAAGCACACCTTTAGAGAAAGGGAGATGACTGAAACAGGAGGAAGTATTAGGGATGGTTTGTGCCCATCATCTCATCATTGACCAACTTCCATCTTGGTTTTTTTATACACAGATATCTGAGCAGCTTGACTTTTCAGCCTTAGATAAATACAACTTGATCTAGAGAACACATATAAGACTATCCTTTCAGTTAAAAGATGCCACAGTAAGGCCCCAAAACAGACACAGAAGGAAAGACAGGGAGCCTGGACCACCAAACAAGATAGCTTCCTACTCCAAAAATCATTTTCCAGGCATTCTCTTGGACTCAGTTCTAGCAGGCCATTGCTGAATAAAAGGGCCAGTTTCAGAAACACCAGAAGCTAGTCACTGCTCATCCTTCCCTTAAGTAGTTAATTCTACCTTCACAGGTATGGAAACACAGACAAATTACTGAGCAAGTTTGATGGCTTACTCCCATGCCTTTGTGACATTGGTTCCCTTGTGCATCTTGCTACTGATGATAGGAAATAGTCAATCCTATGCAAGTCTTATGACATTACAGATGGAAAACTTAATATTGCTGGTTCATTTAATTCTGCTCAGAGGCAAACATTAAGGAAAGCTTAAAGAAAAGTGTAGCTTAGTGTCACATTGAAATGATGTTTCTTTCTTTTGCTGGTGAAGATTTTCTAGATTTTAATCCTCCCACTGAACAACTTACTACCAATTCTTGAAATAGTAAGAAACACTTCTTCACATCCCATCCACAAACAGAATAAATATGAGATAGATGAGTGTACACAAGTTGACAAGGAAGTGACTTTCATCCATTGTGCTAATGATACAGAAGTCATAGATGTTTTAAATGTTGCTGACAAGAGAGAGCACACCTATGGCAGTTGTTCCAGTTCTCACTGTTTGTGATATAGATATCAAAGGTATCAAATCAGAGAGAATAGTGAATGACAATCCCAACCTCCAACCCCAGGTGAAAGTGATCTATTACTGAAATTTTGATCATTCTTTTCTTGACTCTCTTTTGCCTCTATCACATCTTACCATGCATCACACACATGTGCGTGCACACCCCCACCCCCCCATATATATATATATATATATATATATCTGTGTACATGCCATCACCTCCCTCCCCATATGCTAGACATTGGACTGTAATCTCCTTGAGGGTGGGGACTTGCATATTTTTATTTGTGTCTCCAGTATGACATGTCCTTGCATATAGGAGGCACCTAATAAGTGTTTATTGAACTGAAAGTATCGTCAAGGTTGTAACTGTTGCTGACTTTGTGACAGATTCATCACCATAAGCCCTTCAGTGATCCTTGTGCCCAAAGACCTTAGGACTTTTCACAGCACAATACAGAAGACTTCTTTAGGGTTTATAAAGGAATATAAACTTAGACATACAATAAAATCCATGAGAAACAGCAGCCACCTGTAGGCACACTCCTCTATGGTGAAGAGGTTTCATCAGCATTCCTTTCTCCTTCCTTCAAAGACAATCAGAACACCATAGCAAGTATTATAAACCCATCTTTAACATGAACAAAAAATCCCACTTCCTCCAGCTTTTCTGTGCTGATTGGTGGCAGACAGCCCCAGTGTGAGAGAGAGCCTGGGGTTCTCACTGGTACTCCTGGCAGCAGCTGCTGCCTTCCATTTCTTCAGCTCAACTGCCCTGCCTTCTTTATAATTGTACCAGCAGCAAGAAAAGATACCCTTTAAGTAGGGTGAGAAAATCACCTAGGAAGAGGCTACTTCAGTGTTTAATTCGACAAATAATTTTTGTGGAATAACACAGAAAAATAGCCATGTCACACTGACCAGGAGGTTATAGATGCAATAGGCATGCCATGAGCTAAAAGCTTGCCTAAAGCATACACTCATCTGGGGGCATTTAAAAAGAAGCATGGAAGTGGACATGAGGTCACCTAAGTGGTGTTCTGAGACTTTTGAGAAGAAAAGAGAGGAAGAAATGGTATCCTACTGGTACACCTTTTCTGCCACATGAGAAGGACTAGGAGACCTAGTTCATTTATGATCATAGTGAAAATCATTCCCTCACACTTACCCAGTATGCAAGGAGGAAGAGAAGTGAATTAAATTAATTTATCTGAAATGTTCTTGGAAAAGAGAAGAAGAGATAGAGGCTGTTTGGAGTAGAGATACCTGGTGAATGCAATTTGTCTATGGTACCTTTGCTGTTTGAGGGAGATCAGAGAGTTTTCTGAGTGTTTGTATCCCCAGACTGAGCTCTGACATACTGAGAAGTTTTGTTGAGTGAAAAAGCTCTAAGGTGAATACTTCATCAGCTCCCCCCCCCCAATAGACTCTATGGTTGTGGAGACTGAGAATCCAAGGTTTTTTTGGGTCATGCCTGCTGTATGAGATAGAGGGACTGGGGAATTGTTGCCTAGTTGGAAGAGGATTGTAAAGTCTAGAGAGATGTACATTCTGGGTTCATTGGTTCTATTTACTTTATTCATTTCTAATATGCTGAGTAAATGATTATATATTTTGTAGATGAATCAATGAGGCACACAGCCAGTGTTGTAATGAAGAGGAGGAGCCCATAGGATGGGGATTAGAATCACAAGATTAGGCTGGACAATTCATATACACAAACCCTAGACCTACCTCCCAGGGTTTTTGTGAGGATTAAATAATATAATAATTTTAAAGTGTTTAGCACAGTACCTGGCACATAGTAGGTGCTATTTAAGTGTAGCTATTGTTGTTGTTGTTGTTATCCCAGCCAGAAGCTAGAGAAAGCACAAGTCAACATTACAATTAGAACCTTAAGGCTGCCTATTTCTATTCGTTCTTTCTAGTGTCAGTGGGGTACAATAAGTGAAAAGACTATTGGACCTACAAATTTATAAGCATACAAGTCATTCCCCAATTGATAAATGGTCAAAAGATATGAATGGGCAGTTTTCAGATGAATAAATCAAAGCTATCTATAGTCATGTGAAAAATCTTTTAAATCACTATTGATTAGTGAAATGCAAATTAAAACAACTCTGAGGTATCACCTCACACCTATCAGATTGGCTAATATGACAGAAAAAGAAAATGACAAATGTTGGAGGGGATGTGGGAAAATTGGGACATTAATGCACTCTTAGTGAAGTTGTGAACTGATCCAACCATTCTGGAGAGCAATTTGGAACTATGCATAAACTGCTATAAAACTGTGCATACCCTTTAACCCAGTAATACCACTAGTAGGTCTGTGTTCTACGGAGATCAAAGAAAAGGGAAAAGGACCTATATGTACAAAAGTATTTATAACAGCTCTTTCTGTGGTGGCAAAGAATTGGAAATTGAAGGGATACCCATCAACTGAGGAATGACTGAACAAGTTGTTGTATATGATTGTGATGGAATACTATTGTGCTGTAAGACATGACAAGCAGGATGCTTTCAAAAAAACCTGGAAAAACTTATATGAACTAATGCAAAATGAAGTGAGCAGAATAAGGAGAACATTCTACACAATAACAGCAATATTGTATGACAATCAACTGTGAATGACTTAGCTGTTTTCAGCAATACAATTATCTAAGACAATTCTGAAGGACTTATGAGGAAAAATATTATCCACCTCCAGAGAAAGAACTGATGGAGTCCGAATGCAGATCAAAGCATACTTTTTAAAAATTTTATTTTTCTTGTTTTTTTTGGGGGGGATCTATGTTTTCTTTTACAACGTGACTAATATGGAAATACACTTTACATGACTGCACATGTATAACCTATATCTAATTGCTTGCCTTCTCAATGAAGGGGGAGGAGAGGGAAGGAGAGAATTTGGGACTCAAAAAATTTTTTAAATGAATGTTTAAATTGTTTTTACATGTAACTAGAAAAAATACTTGAAAACTAAAGTAAAAAAAAAAGAATAGTGGACCTTGAGTTAGAGAGACCTGGGTTTTAATCTAGCTACATGGTGCAGTGGATAGTGCTGGACCTGGAGTCAAGAAGATATGAGTTCAAGTCAGGGCTCAGACATGTACTAGTTTATGACCCTGGGTAGACACTTAACCTCTGTTTGTCTCTGTTTCCTCATCTGTAAAAGGGGAATAATAATAGCATCTTCCTCCCAGTGTTATTATGAGTATAAAATGTGATAATATTTGTCAAACATTTTGCAAACACTAAAACATGATATAAATGCTAGCTAGGTGCAAGACCTTCAGCAAATCAACTTCTTTGAGTCTCCATTACTAATTTATCAAATGTGAAATATTATATCTGTATTGCCTACTTTATAAAGTTATTGTGAGAAATGTGCTTTGTAAATTTATGAATGTGAGATATCATAATAAAATTCTGCCTGCTCATAACACTCATCTTCTATCATCCAACCTTCTCTTCCCTTACCCCCTCCCCAATGCTTTTTTATTCCTATAATTTCTACTTAATAACCTAGGTATAGTCCCCATCCTATCCAACTTACTATCGTCTCCTGTCTTCTTATTCCTATCTACTTCAGCCCACTGCCTTCTTGTAGGCCTTTCTATTAGTTCCTTCCATTATACTCGTATAGTGTTCTCTTATAAACAATCACACCCATATCATTGGACACTTCTTCAGATATTCCTGCTTAATGAAATCCACATTTCTCCTGATAGCATCACATTACTGGGACCCTTTCCGACAGTTACTGCCTTTTCCCCCACTCTCCCAATCAATCAAGTTGCAAGAGATCTCAGGAATGTATCCATTCCATAAATTGAGGCATACCTATATGTATTTCTCAAAACTGAAAAAGAGCCTGGATGACTCATGAGACTATTATTGAGACACTGAAGCCTGCCTCTCTGCCTTACCATCTTGAATACTAGGAGATGTACAGGAATTGGAAAGAAAAGTGAAGAAAACTTCTATCCCAAAGTCCGTCAGATTGAGAACTCTCCTTTTTGGTGGAAATGAATGCCATGCCCTCCATGAGACGAAGAGGAGCTGGTAGGAGGGAAAGATTGGAAGATGGGTGAGGCTAAACCCATTTCAGGTTGCTGAAGGAAAAGATTCTGGGAATAAGCCAACAAGCGTGAAGCTGGAAGTGTCCATCACATCTCTCTCCCCAGTTTGCTACACTAGAGACTTTGGGAATGTTCCCCTTGGATGAAATCTAAAACTCTCTCTCAGTTGAGTTGTTATCTCACTCCCAATGGGAGGGCTCCTTCACTCTGTATTGTCTAGTATATATTCTCCTTTGTAGACCTTCTCTGATTTCTGTTTTGCTACCAATTTGGATAAGTGGGTTTTCTTTGCTATTAAAAAACTGATTGGGGCCAATCAACCAATTAATCAACAAGTATTTATAAAGCAAATACTTTGTGCCAGACACTGGGCTAGGCATTGAGGATACAAGGATGAAAATTACTGGGCTAGGCATTGAGGATACAGGGATGAAAATTAAACAGTCTCTCTCCTCACAGAACTTCCTCTTCTATTAGGAGAAACAATAGTACCCATAAAGGCAAGAATAAAATATGCACAAAATAGTAAGTGATCATTTCAGGGGACGAGGCCTGAGTCAAGAAGTGGGGCCAGCATGTTCCTTGCTCCCCACTGCTGCCTCCAGATAATTTTTTTTGCCACCATCACATCTCACAGTGCTTGACACATAGTCAATATTTTCTAAATGCTTCTTAATTGATGTCCAAGCCTTATGAGTATATAACCCTCTCTTCATCTTCTTTACTGTCATCTTTTAACTATCAGACATTTTCCTAATTTTCTTAATGCTTTTAGGACCTCTCTCACTATTTTCCTTTTCAACTTATCCCTTGACATCATCTTTGATGATATTAACTTCCATATTGATTAACTTTATCCCACAATAACTTCAAGTTCCTCAACTTTCTAAATCTTCAGTAACCTTTGTCTACTTCCACTTTAGCTATCCACATAGATGTCCCAAATAGCCAACCCTCACACAGAATTACTCTGCCTCTAAGATTTTGAACTCTTAAAATATCCTTTGTGACTCCTATGTCTCCCAATTCTTCACTATTTCTGAGCTTTCTTTTCAGCTTTATCATAATCTTAGTGCTGTGATCTTTCCCTAATCTTCCAATTATCCACAAAATAATTACTGGCATTTACATAGAATTTTCATGCTTTTCACAAATTACTGCATTTGATCTTCCCAACATCCCTATGAGTTAGGTACTACATGTCTTATCTCCATTTTACAGATAATGTAACTAAAGGTCAGGGAAGAGAAATTATTTGCTTATAACCACTCAGCTAATAAGCGTCAGAGGAAGGATTTGGACTCAACTCTTCCTCACTCCAAATGCAGTACTCTATCCACTACACCTTGATGTGGCTATAAATGCTGGAAGGGGCCTTAGAGTTTAAATTCATGCCATTATTATAGTTCTGACTTCATTTGCTTCCCTTCCATGTCTGTCCAGGCATTTCAACTGTGCAATCACTATCATCTAAGGGTTCCTTTGCCTCCTGTACAATTTACCATTACTACCATGTAGAAATGCTCATTTCCATATGTATGGATTTTGATGGTGGTAATGAGGGAAGGTCACAAAAACCCAACTAGATGACCCAGTGGATAGAGCACTGGGCCTGGTGCCAAGAATACTTGAGTTCAAATCCAGCCTCAGACACTTACTAGCTGTGTGACCCTGGGCAAGTTACTTAACCTCTGTTTGCCTTAATCCATTGGAGAAGGAGATGGCATCCACTCCAGTATCTTTGCCAAGACACAGATAGTATAGTTTGCAAGGTCACAAAGAATCAGGAATGACTGAACAAGAACAATGAGGGGAAGGCCTCAAAAACACACTATTGTACATGTTCACCAACGGTCTATGGCCAGCCTCATTATTGCCTCATGTTTATGGATTCATGACCAGCTGCAGTAGGTTCCTCAATGCTACTCTTTACCTATAAAAGCACACAGACTAACCTCCCCTAACCAAAGGAATTGTGTCTTTTCTAGGTACACATACACAGGATTATTTGTCTCAGACCCCAGCTGGCAGTGGCATGAACCCACAGGGAGATACATAAAACTCACACAAATGAAAATCTAGGAAAGGTGCTCCCAGACGGCTGTAGTTAATAAGGATTCCCTAGAGTTGTAGCTCTGAACAACTCTCAGACTGGACAGATGCACAGCAACAATGCTGCAAATAATTCCCTCTAGCATACAAAAGAATACACCTGTTATTAATGAATAGCTCACCAGCAAAACAACTAACTATTTTGGTGACCTTTTCATGTATGTATGCATTTATGTCAATGAGTGGGTGCCAGCGAGAGAAACAATGAGGGAAACATTGAAAGAAAGTGACAACAGTTACTAAAGAGAAATGAGACAGTTCAAAATTGTTTTTACATGTAATTAGAGAAAAAATAAAAGATTAAATAATTTTTAAAAATAATAAAATACTTTGGTATACCAAAAAAAGACAGCTCAATAATCATAAATTTAGAGCTGAAGGAACATAATATTGTCTAGTCCAAGCTGCTAATTTCTTAAATGAGAAAACTGAGGCACAGAGAGGTAATGTAATTTGCCCAGAGCCACATACGTAGTACATAGCTATATCCTCCAACTCAAAACTGAGCTCTCTCTACTATACCATCTTACTTGTTTTCTATCTATACTTTCCCATTCTCTCTCTGCCCTTGCTAACCTCAACTCCGCATAATTCTTGCTGTCTATTTTCTCTGCTCCAGCTCTCAGGTTACTGAGTATTGCTACAGAAAGTCACAGCACCATGCTGATTTGGTCGACTAAAAATTCATGCTATGTAAGCTAAGCTAGGCCCTTACTTCTGCTTACTAATCCTTGGATTAATCTCTTCTTGACTTCCTATCACACCCCCCACAATAATTATTCCAAATCCTTTCTAAACCCCTCAAGCCCTAAACCCAACCTTCTCTCCCCCTCTCATAGAAAATTAACTAATTTTCTACTTTATTGAGAAGATCAAGGCCATCTAACATGAGCTGTGGTCAAATATGATTGTGACCAGGATATAGTGCTTATACTTGGTGCAGTATTTTTTTGAGTCTACACTTTAGCTTATGTTATTTTCTATGCTCTTCCCTGCCCTCACCTCTACCCTATCTTGGTTTTTAAAAAATCCTGCTCATCCTGCAAAATTCAGCACAGTTGCCACCTCTTTCAGAAAGCCTTCAAGCCAGCAAAAATTAATTTTTCTTTATTCTGGTTTTCAGTTATTTTTAAAACCTATTTTATAGCCTTAGTGTATTCTGCATTATAGTTATGGTACAGTATGTATATTTGTATATGTGTCAAGTTCCCTCTCCTAAAATGTAAACTCCATGAGGGAAGAACACATTATTTTGTTATTTTTGTGTCTCTTCCCAGTGCCTAGCTCAGCGCCAACTGTGTATCAGACACTATGCTAAATAGTGGGTACACAAAGACAAAAAAGTTCTTGCCCTCAGGTAGTTTCCATTTTATCAGGGGAAGCAATATGAATACAGATAGGTATATAAAAATGAATGCAAGGATATTTTTGTGGAGAGAGGCAAGATGGGGATGTTGGGAAACATTTTATTCAGCTGCATTTTTAACATTTCAAACTGGCTGTCCCATGGTTATCTCAGTTTCAACATGTCCAAAACAGAATTCATTTCCCCTAATCCCACTCTTCCAATAAACTTCCCTATCATTGTTGAGGGCACCATCATCCTCCCACTCACTCAGGTTCATGATTTCTTTGTCTTCCTCAACTCCTTACCCTCACTGGCCCCACATATCTCACCAATTGTCTAATTTTGTAATTTCTTTTCCCACAACATTTCTCATATAAATTCCCTTTTCTCTACTCACAGAGCCACCACTCTAGTACACTAGTTTAGGACCTTCTTTTCTCACTCCTAAATTACTATAATAGTCTTTAAATCTGACTCCTTTCCTCAAGTCTTTCCCTACTTCAAGCTATCCTCCACATAGTGGCCAGAGTGATTTTCTTAAAATATACGTCTGACCATGTCACCTCCTACTCAATAAATTCCAAATGGCTCTTTATGTTACTTAAAGGCCTTCATGATGTGACACCTTCCTGTCTTTCCAGCCTTTTTACACACTACTTTCTTCCATTCTATGATCCAGCCATACTATTTGTATGGGGGGTGATGGAGGGAGGGGTTGGTTTGTTTTTATTTTTTGGTATTCTTCACACATGATGCCCCTGCTCTCATCTTCATGCATTTGTACTA
>NW_020948983.1:22070314-22157012 GCF_900497805.2 Vombatus ursinus
CTCTCTCTCTCTCTCTCTCTCTCTCTCTCTCTCTCTCTCTCTCTCTCCCTCTCGCACTTTTTTTCTTTCTTTTGGCTAGGCAATAGGGTTAAGTGACTTGCCCAGGGTCATACAGCTAGTAAGTGTCAAGGTGTCAAAGTATCAAGTGTCTGAGGTCAGATTTGAACTCAAGTGCTCCTGATTCCAGGGCTAGTGCTCCATCCGTTGCAACACCTAACTGCCCCCATTTGTGCTAATTTTCTTCCCTGCCTGGAATGCTGTTCTTACTCATTCAGTTACCTAGAAACCCTAGTTCTCTTTAACTTTTTTTTTTTGGTTAGGCAATGGGGTTAAGTGATTTGCCCAGGGTCACACAGCTAGTGTTATGTATCTGAAGCTGGATTTGAACTCAGGTCCTCCTGATTCCAGGACTGGTGCTCTCTCCACTGCACCACCTAGCTGCCCCCAAACCCTAGTTCTCTTCAAGACACAGCTCTAACACCATCTTTTGCACAAGGCCCATACTGATGTATCCACCTACCTCCCAGTCCCTTCCCTGCCTAAGAGTAGTATCTATCTACTTTTGTATGTATCTTGTATTTTTCTATTTGTATACATTATGTCTCCTCCATTGGAATGTAACCTTCTTAAGGGTAGGGACTGTTATGGCTTTTTCTTTGTATCTCAAGGCCTTGGCAGGGTGCCTACCACATAGTAAGTGCTTAATAAATTCTTGTTGGTTGGTTGGTCGGTTGATTCATGCCCTTTGTCACAGTCCTTTTAGTCTCCCTTTCTTCAGATTGAACCCTCTGTCATGACAAAAAAAAACAATTAAGCAAAACTATTTGCTGTAACGCCTGCGAATACCAATGTACACAATATTCTATTCTAGATATCTTTTACCTCTCCATAATGTGAGAGGGAAGACTGATTTATTTATTTTTTAATTAATTTATTTTGAGTGTTCAATATTCACTTCCATAAACTTTTGACTTTTAAATTTACTCTCACTCCCTTTCTTATTCCCTCCCCAAGATGGCATGCAATCTGATATAGGCTCTACATATACATTTCTATTAAATATATTTTCACATTAGTCATGTTGTAAAGAAGAATTAGAACCAATAGGAGGAACCATAAGAAAGAAGAAACAAAACAAAACAGAAGGAAAAAAGAGCAAATAGTATGCTTTCATTTGCATTCAGATTCCATAGTTCTTTCTCTGGATGTAGATAGCATTTTCCTTCATGAGACTTTTGGAAATGTCTTAGATCCTTGCATTGCTGAGAAGAGTTAAGTTTATTAAAGTCAGTTGTCGCACAACGTAGCTGTTACTGTGTATAATGTTCTCCTGGTTCTGCTCGCTTCACTCAGTATCGGAAAACTGATTTATTGTAGGGGAAAAGAAATGGAGTGAGTAGGAAGGGCAAAAAAGAAGATGCAAAAGAAAATAATTATCACAGTGCCATACCTAAAAAGGAAGGAAGGGAATTTATCAGGAACAATCAATGGTTGTACAAAATTATGACCATAAACAACTCTTTCTATTAAGAATCACCAAACTACAGCTCACTAACACACTTGTAAGCCATTTGCTTTGCCATTTTCAAGTAATGTATTTTGTACCAGATATTGTTTGGGTGTGTGTTGGGGACAGGTAAGAGTATTTTATTTCTAAACAAAATGTACCAGTAAATTTGAAAAAGAGAGATTGGGTGAGAAAATTTAACATGGAGAGGAAGGTCAATGAAGGAGTTCATTCATTCTCTCATTCATTCAAAGATCTTTTGTTAAGTACTTGTTATTGGTTGCTAAGTGAAATTTAGATTCCTTTGCCTGGCATTCAAAGACTTCTACAATCTAATGCCATCTTAAATATTACAGGCCTAATCTAATTCTATTCCATGAAATCTATGTTCCAGCCAACTGGATGATTCATTGTTTTCTGAATATAGTTCTCATTTTTCATTCTTTCTTTCCTTTACCTGCACTGTTCTCTGTTCCTGGATATTCCTACTTTCCCCTTTGCATATTAAAATTTAACCCTACTCATGAAGGCTTCCTCTATTTCCCCAAATCAGTAATAAATAACCTCTTCCCCTTCCTCTTCCCTCACCCCAAAACTCTCAGACCGTGTGTAATACTTTGCTTATACTTCTCTTAAAAGTGCTGTAGCAAAGTGGTTGTCAAGTTACTAGGTGATATTTCTCCAGTGACTGCATTAGTGAGATACTCCCCAGACTGAGCAAAGTGTAGCCAGTGGTGAGGATGGATCCTTCAGCATGGCCTAATTAGAGGGAATGGTTTGTGGGGTGGCAATGACACAGGACACCATAACCTCTAGTGTATGTGGTGTGAAGGTTAATTTGGAAAGTGAAAGGGGAGGGGAACAAATGGCTGGGGAGCAGGACGGCCACTGTTGTTCATGCCTTCTCCAGCTCCGGCTTGTAGACTCTCCCTTCCTAGCTGTGGCAGTGTGGTAAAACCAGGAGGATAGCTCAGCTGAGCACAGCCAAGGAGAAGGTGATTTCTGAGATCCCTGCTGGCCAATTCTGCCTGAAGTCACGGCCCAAAGGGATTATCTATGAGTCTAGCCCAGCCCTGGCCAGTTAGGTACTGCCTCTAGAAAATGTCATGATTGACTAAGGAAATCCTTCACTTGAGAACCTAATCAGAAGCCAATGAGTTTCATAATTTCTGCTGTAAGAGGCAAGAGAATGAGCCAAGAGAAGAAGCCTCACTCTAGGGGATAGGGATTGAGATTAGTTGCTATTTCTACTCTCATGCCTGCTACTGACATCATGCTTTTCCTAATTAAACTGTTTTGCTTTCACTACCATTAAGAGGTCCAGGTCATTTGTCAACAACAGCTGGATCTAATAGGAAGGAAAGATTTTCCAGTGAAGGAGAGTGTTTTGAATTCAAGAGTAACAATAAAAGTGAAATTTCCCATAAAGCCCAAGAAACTGTTATATTTGTGGGAACTTATTCCCAAAGATATTTTTTAAAAGCCTCTTTGAGTACTGCAAATATCTTTCAGTATTCTGAGGCAGTGGACAGAGTGCTGGATTTGGAGTCGGGAAGACCTAAGTTCAAATCCAGCCCCAGATACTTAATAATTTGTGACCCTGGACAAGACATTAAATCCCTCAGTCTCAGTTTCCTTATCAGTAAAATGAGAATAACAAAAGTACCTACTACACGCAGTTGTTAAGATCGAATAAGATGCCCTACCTAAAAGCATTTTTTTATATCTTAAAGTGCTGTATATCTCCTCTGCAAAATGGGGATCATAACAGCATATACATTCTAGTCTGTTGGGAAGATAAAATGAGATAATATTTGGAAAGTGCTTTTCAAGTGTTACATAAATGCTATTATTGTCATTATTGCTGTTGTTATTATTATCCTTCCAACTTGAAGATATTTCCCTTTGACACTGTAAGATCCATCGAAGATTTTTCCATTCCCCCATTTTCTCTAGGCTGTAATTGACAGTTCAAAGTTTTTTGTTGTTTCCCACTGGAATGCTTTCTAGAATGGATGGACCAGATGCTGTTTCACTAGACCCCACGATGAGTATACTTCCAATGTGATGTGCATGGTGCTTTATGTGTTATTGCACAGTGTGACTAAGTATTCATCATGTTACATGGCTGTGTAGTTAAGTATTGACATTGTTGCACTTCCGTAACATTTTATAATTATGATCAGAGCTCTAAAAGCACCAGAGCTGTCTCATCCTTGGAAAGCTTGTGCTCAGTAGCAGTACTGGATCCCATTTACTGATGGATCCTCATAAGGACTTCTAGTTTTTTTGGGGGGGGGAAGTTCTTGTTGACCATGAAGAGAAAGATATAATGTGGACAATTTGAAGAGATATCAATATAAGGTGCACGAGATGGAAAGACAAAGCACCATTCATATTATGGAAATTATCTGAAACTAATACAGTCCTTCATTGAGTAAAACAAAATTGGAGGAAAGTGTTTGGAAACTAGAGAGCAGATAGGTGGTGAATTGAATAGAGATCTGGACTTAGAATCAGGATGACTTGAGTTCAAATCCTACCTTAGACACTTACTCAGTTGGGTGATCCTTGACAAGTCCATATTTCCTCAAGCCCCTACTTCACAGGTTGTTGTAAGGATCAAACGAGAATATCTTATATAAAGCATTTTTTAAAATCTTAAAGTACTATATAAAGACTAGCTATTAATATAGTAGCAATATGCTCCTCTCACTATTCCTTTCCAGCCCACTGTAGCCATGAAGATAACAAGAAGGCTTAAAACACTTGAACTTAGCCCAAATAGATACATATGAGGGAAGTATGGACAAAAACTGGGTTGAAGTATACATAAGGAAGCAAGATAATGGATCAGACTGCTAATGTAATGTGATGTAAACTGCTAATGAAAATACAAGAAAGTCATTATGTGAAGCTATGAAGACTCTGAGGGAAGGACCCACACCCCACTGGGAAGAAGTGTTCAAGTCCAGGATAGGACATACATATCACTGAAATAATATAGTGGAAACCTAGAACTAATGTAAGACAAATAGAAGAGGTGGATAGCTTCAGGAAAATTATCTACTATCTTATGTCCTCATCTGAAAATTTGGATAATAAATAATAATATCTACCTTGTAGGGTTGTTGTGTGGATTAAGTGAGATAATATTTGTAAAATGATTTGCAAACTTTAAAATGCTATAGAAATATGATCTATTATCATCGTTATTATGTTATTATTATAATTTGAACCGAGACAATGCAGATTTCTGAGGTCACAGGGTTGGAATGTTTGCAAAGACTAGATAGGCAAATTGCCCAAGCAGAGATTGCCTCAGCAGGCCTTTGTCCAGTTTATCAACACTAATAAGCTCAGGTAACAAAAGCTGCATTTGGAAATTGAGGGGAGGTGTCAAGATTTGATCTAAGAATTCCTAAATGAAAGAACCTTAGGATTCTTACCCCTATGTTTCCATAATGGAATAAAAGCTGGGAGGTTCATTCTTAGCTTTCTTCTTTCGGGCCAAACTTGGTCATTAACATTCAATATCAATTTTTATTACTGTTGTTCTTTCCGTTTACTCTGTTATAGTCATTGTGTATATTTTTCCCTGTTTCTGATTACTTTACATTACCTCAGTTCATATAAGTATTCCCTTCCTTCTTTGAATTCTTCATATTCATTGTTTCTTATGGTACAATAATGTTCCATTACATTCTTGTACCACCATTTACCACTTCTTTGCTACCACAAAAAGTTCTGCTGTGAATATTTTTATATTTATAGGACCTCTTTTTTTCTGGCTTTGAGATTCTTGAGGGTATAAGCTTAGTAGTGAGTTCCCTGGGTCAAAGGATATGGACATTTTAGTCACTTTCTTAGCGTAATTCCAAAACATATGGTGGAACCAAGTCATAGATCTATCACTAGATTAAATATAATTATCAAATTAATATATTAAATAATATTTATATAAACACAATATAGCATATATTTATACAATATATAATATATCATTTTAAATTATATTTAATATATACAATATATAATGTATTAATTTAGTTAACAATATAATCATCATTATAATATATTATATAATATATAATATGCAATAATATAATATATACATATAGCAATCCATATAATTGATATATATAAATTCCTCCTGCTTACAAATAAATATAATTAACAAATTAATTATATTTATTTATCTTGAGAAATTAATTAATTAATTAAAGCAATGGCTCTGGCCATTTTCATCACCATCACAAACCTGAATCAAATATCTTTGGTAGTTTACCACTATTTCCTGAATTAAGCTCATATTTCTTAGTGTACATTCTTAGGTTTCCATGTTCTACTTCCAATCTACTTTTCCAGTCTCATATGTTACTACTCTTCTATCCACATCCTATACTTTTTACATATTCAACTTTAATATTCCCTGCTTTCCCTGGTCTTTGTCTTTGGTTTTATTTTGTTTCTTAAATTCTGACTTTACATTATTGCTAGCTTCTCTATTTTTCCTTAAGACCTTCCCAATTAAAAAGAAAAAGTAAAACAGAATTCTTCTAATAAATAAATATAATCAAGCAAAACATATCCACAATTTGCCATCTTGAAAAAATGATGTCTCATTCTGTACTCTGGATCCATCACTACTCTGTCAAGAGGCAAGTAGGATGCTTCAGCACTGGTCTTCTGGAGTCATTTTGGCCGTTCCATTGATTGAGAGAGTTATGTCTTTCAAAGTAGTTTTTCTTTATAATGTTGCACTCATATACATTGTTCTATTAGTTCTACTCACTGTTGTTCTATTAGTTCTACTCAACTCTGCATCAATTCCTATGTGTCTGCCCAGGCCTCTCTTAAACTCATTTTTTACAATACAATAGTATTACATTACATTCACATACCATAACCTGTTCAGCTATTCCTAAATGATGGTCACCTCTTCAGTTTACAGTTCTTTGCTATAACAGAAAGAGCTGCTATGAATATTTCTGTATATGTGAATATTTTCCCTCTTCTTTTGGATGTCTTTGGGGACATAGGCCTACACCTAGTAATGGTATTGCTGTGTCAAAGGATATACACAGTTCAGTGACTTTTGGCCATATTTCAAAATTGATTTGGAGAATGATTGGGCCAAATATAGTTCATCAGTAGTATATTAATGTGCTTGCCTTCCTGGAGCCCCTCCAACAATCATCATTTTACTTCTTCATTCCCCCTCCCTCAATCTGATAGGTGTGTAGAGCTGTTTTAATTTGCCTTTCTCTAATTATTTGGAGCATTTTTTTATATGTTAGTTAATAGTTTGGATTTCTTCCTTTGAGAACTGCTTAATCAGAGCCTTTGACCATTGAGGAATGGCTATCATTCTCATCACTTGAATCAGTACCTTATTTATGTTGGATATCAGACTTTTATCAGTGAAACTTGCTGTAAAGATTCTTACCAGTTAATTGCTTCCCTTCTAATTTTAAGTGCATTGATTTTTGTTTTTGGTGATAAAACATCAATTTTGTGCAATAAAATTGTATGTTTTATCTTCTGTGATGATCTCTCCCTTGTCTGGTCATGAAGTTTTCCCCTATTTATAGTTGTCAAAGATATTTTCTTCCTTGCTCCTCTACTTTGTTTATAATGCAACCTTTTATATGTAGGTCATGTATCCATTTGGGTATTATTGTGGCATATTGTGTGATATATTGGTCTAGGTTTAATTTCTTCCAGTCTGTTATTCATTTTTCCCAGCAGATTTTGTCAAATAGTGAAACTTATCCCAGAAGTTGTGGTCTTTGGGTTTATTGAACACTAACTTACTATGTTTATTTTCTTCTTTATATTATGTACATAATCTTTTCCTTTGTATGACCTCTATTTTTAGTTAGTTCCAAATAATTTTGATGATTACTGTTTGCAATATAGTTTGAAATAAAGTACTGTTAAGCCCCCTTCCTTTTTTTTCCCTTCCAGGTATATTTTGTTATTTTTTTCCCTTGGCCTTTTATGACACTAAATAAGTAAATTAATTTAGGTAGGATTGTCATTTTAATTATGTTGGTATGGCCAAATCATGAGTAATTCATATATCTCCACTTATTTGGCTATGTATTTCTATAAATATTTTTGGTGGATGTATTCATATAGTTCCTTTGTGTGCCTTGGTAGGTAGACTTCCATTTTTTTATATTCCCTAATTATTTTGAATGAAAGTTCTATTTCTATCTGTTCCTGCTGGGTTTTGTTGGTAGTATGTAGAAAGACGTATGATTTGTGTGGGCTTATTTTATATCCTGCTACTTTGCTAAAGTTATTAAAGAGGTAGCTGGTAGCACAATAGATCAGAGTATTGTGGCTAGAGTCAGGAATATGAGTTCAAATACAGCCTCAGAAACTTAATTACTGTGTGACTCCGGAGTAGTCACTTAATATCTATTTGCCTCACTTTCTTCAAATGCAAGGTTGTTGTGAGAATCAAATGAGATAATATTTGTAAAAAACACTTAGCAGAGTGCTGGGCACATAGTAGCCACTTGGTAAATCTTTATCTCTTTTTCCTGTTTCCTTTTTACTTGTTTCAATAATTTTTTAGTTAATTTCAGGTACTCTGTGTAGACTTTCACTTATGCAAAAAATGGTAATTTGGTTTTTTCCCCCTTATGTATACTTATTTTCTTGATTTCTTTATCTTGTCTTACTGCTATAGCTAGTATTTCTAATGCTACAGGTAATAATAATGGTGACAATAGAATTTTTTTATGCTTGATCTTGTTATAAAGGCCTTTAATTTTTCTCTGTTTCATATAATGTTGGTTTTACATAAGTAATATTTACTATAGTAGAGGAAAGGTCTATTTATTCTTATGCTTTTTTTAAAAGGCAATTGGGGTTAAGTGACTTGCCTAGAGTCACACAGCTAGTAAGTGTCAAGTGTTTGATCTGAGGCCACGTTTGAACTCAGATCCTCCTGACTTCAGGGCTGGTGCTCTATCTGCTGAGCCACCTAGCCACCCCTATTCCTATGCTTTTTAATGAGTATTTAAAAATAGAAATGGGTATTGTATCTTGTCAAAATAATTTCCTTTCTTTCACTACCTATTGATGGAATCATGCTATTTTGATTATTTTGGGTTTTAATATGTCCTATTATGTTCATAGTTTTCCTAAAATTGAACCAATTTTGTATTCTGGTATAAATCTTACTTGGTCATAATGTGCAATCTTTTTGATGTGATACAATAGTCATTTTGCTATTATTTTATTTAAAAATTTGCATTGCTAGTCAATAATTATGTTGGTCTAAATTTTTCTTTGGAGGATTTGTATGTTCCTGGTTTAGAAATAAAAACTACACTTTTATCACAGGAGGAATTTGGCAGAATCCCTTCTTATGTTTACAAATAGTCTATATAATATCAGAATTAATTTTTGTTTAAATGTTAAAATTCACTTGTCAATCTATTCAGTGTTGAGGTGTTTTTTTCTTGGTGAGTTTTTTCAATTTCTTTTTCTGAGATTGGCTTATTTAAATTTTCTGTAAATCTTGTACTGCTAATTTTCTGTACTGCTATATTTCTGCAGATATTTATCAATTTAATTTCCATTGTCAATTTTGTTGGCATGTAATTGGGCAAAACAGTTTCTAATACTGTCCTTCATGTCTTATTCATTTGTTGTAATTTCTCCTTTTTCGCTTTTGATACGAGCAATTTGGTTTTCCTCTCTCCTTTTTAATCAGACCAAATAATGGTTTATCTATTTTATTTTATATAAGACCAGTTTCTCATTTTATTTATTAATTCAATTTTTTTGCTTTCAGTTTTATTAATCTCATCTTTGATTTTTAGAATTTCTATTTTGGTTTTAGTTAGAATTTTAGAATTTGTTAATTTTCTAGTTTAGTTGCATGCCCAATTCATTGAACTGTTCTTTCTCTTTATTGTTAATGAAAATGTTTAGATATAAATTTCCCTTCTGCAATGCTTGGTTTGTTGAGTTATTGTTTTCATGATCTTTGATGAAATTTTCTATTGTTTCTATTATTTGTTCTTTGACATATGAACATATCATGATTAAGTTATTTAGTCTCCAATTAGTTTTTAATTCTTTTCTCAAAATTTCTTTATTTAATATAAGCTTTACTGAATTGTGGTCAATAGAGGATTACTTAACACATCTTTTTTTCTATATTTGTTTATGACGTTTCTGTGCCCCAGTACATGGTTAGCAATCTCCAAAAATCTATTTGTCTAAACTTGTCTAAAATTCTATGCAGGCCCTTAATTTTGTTTCTCCTTATGTCAGATTTGTCTAAGCCTGAAAGACATATACTTAGACCCCCACGTTTTATAGTTTTATTGTCATTTTCCTGCTATAGATCAGTTAACTTTTTCCTTAAATATTTAGATACTATGGTATTCAATGTACATGTGTATTTCTGTATGTGTGTGAATAGTATTGATATTAATTCATTGTCTATGGTGCCTTTACATATAATGTAGTTTCCCTATTTATCTCTTTTAATCATGTTAGTTTTTACTGTTGTCTTCTCTGAGGTCATGATTACTTTTCTCTGATCTTTGGAGTTCATGTAAAGCACAATAAATTCTGCTCTATTTCTTTTAAACTCTGTCTGAATCTTTCTGTTTCAAGTATTTTTCTTGTTAATGATATATCATTGGATGTTGCTTTCTAATCCATTATGTGATCCTTTTTCCATTCTACAGGTGAGTTCATCCCATTTATGTTCATGATAGTATCTACATCCTCTTATGTTTCTTCTTTTTCTTGTACCAATCCACTATTTACAAATATGGAGGTAGTCAGAAAGTGTTTTCAATAATAGTTAAGTTGCCAGCTTCTGATCCACTGTGCCTCTTTTCTTCCCCTTACCCAAAACCTGGTAAGAGATTTTTTTTTTCTCTTTCTCTAATACTTTATTCATTATCTACCCTCCAAAGATAGAATTTGTTTGCTTATAATGAATCACTCCCTTATTTTGCTCTCTCTCTTAACTCTCCCTGCCCCTTTCCATATTCTTACCTTTTTCCTCATTTGGTTCAAATTTTAAAACTCTATCTGTGTGTGTGTGTGTGTATGTTAATCAGCCTTTATTCAATTCAGGTGAAAGTGGATGTACACTTCTCCTTACCCCTTCCTATACATCTTTATTGCCTTTTTCTTTTACCTCAACCATGTGAAACAGTAAGTTCTAATCATTTCTTCACCCATTCTTCTCTAACATATTCTTTTCCTCCTTTCTTTTCTTTCTTCACCTAAGATCATCAAAACAAGGGGAAAAAAAATTTATAGGCCCTCTGTCTTTAACTCCAACCATGACATTAGAGGTATAAAGTGAGATTTGTTAATTCTCTCCCTGTTAGAATGTAAATATATCATTACTGTATGGTCCCTCCAAAGTATATATCTTTCTGACTTTCTCTTGACTCTTGTGTTTGCATTTAGAATATCCTTTTTTAGCTCTGATCTTTTGTATCAGGAATGTCTGGAAGGCCTCTACTTCATTAAATATCAGTTTTCCCACATCAGATTACACTCAGTTTTGCTGGGTATTTTTAGGGGGTTGTAAGGCTTTATAATTTGCATTTTGGAATATCATTTCTAGCTCTCCTGTCCTACAAAGTCATAGTTTCCAAGCATTGTGTGATCTTTACTGTGGTTTCTTGGTACTTGAATTCTTTTTTTCTGGTTGCTTACAGTATTTTTCTTTAACCTGGACTCTCTGGATTATGGCTCTGACAGTTCTGGTACTTTTCATTTTGAAGTTTCTTTCAGGAGGAAACAGGTGAATTATTTCTATTTGCACTTTGCTCTCTAATATATCTGGACAGTTCTTATTTATTATTTTTTAAAATATAGTATCCAGAATTGTTTTTGGTGCTGGTTTTTTGGTGGTACAATGATTCTTAGA
Source organism: Vombatus ursinus (assembly GCF_900497805.2). NCBI lineage: Eukaryota > Metazoa > Chordata > Mammalia > Diprotodontia > Vombatidae > Vombatus > Vombatus ursinus. The sequence goes on from NW_020948983.1 coordinate 22,081,750, forward strand.
TTCTCTCTCCTTGAAATGTTTTCTAGGTCAGTTACTTGTTCACAGGAGGAGCCACTATACATTTTCTTCTATTTTCTCAGCCTTTTGATTTTGTTTAATATTTCCTGTCGTCTTATGAAGTCATTTATTAGCATTTGATCCATATGAATTTTTAGGGAAAATGTTACTTGGTTAAAATTTTACACCTCCTGTATGAAACTGTTTAGGTCTTTTTCTAATTCTTTTCCTCTTGAGCTCTCATTTCATTTATAATAATATCTTTTTACATCATCTTTCATCTCTTTCATGAATTTTTGTGGGCAAGACAAATTTTTACCTGAAGGTATGCTCATAGTGGTTGATTGTTACCCTCTTCCTCTAGGCCTGTGTCTTAGACACATAGTCTCTTAATACATAACATTTCATTTCCCCCACCCAAGGCCAGGCTTAGACTTCCACACATTTGGATAGGATGGTGGCCCCCTGTTCAGACTCAATCTGCATTTTCTGAAACCCTGGCTCTGATATACACAAATCGCTGCCTGGTACCAGGCTCACCTGTATCTTGAGCTCTTTTGAGCTGTCAAACATGGATCAGTTCTGTGGCTGCAAACTTTCAGGATGAGTGGACTGATTGTTGCTTTCTCACTAGTTTTGCTGACTCCCAGGATGCTTAAGTAGCATGAGGCCTTCTCCCTGGAGCACTCTGGTGTTCGGGGTGCACCTGATTGCCCTGAGACTCTCTTACTTCCAGGTCTGTTACAGGAGCAGGCTTGACTGCCCTAGGGCTTCCTGGCTGGCACCTAGTAAGGCTCTAGAAGCTGGAAGCCTTCTTACTAGTGGGTTTGCCTCACTGTACCTCCTCTGCCTGGACCCCCCTTCTTAATGCCTGTATACTTCTAGGTGTCCCCTTTTCTAGACCTTGACTGTAAGAAGATATTCACTAGAGTTTCTATTTCCTAATCATTATTCCAGCTGGACCTCTTTTTGTTTTCTCTTTTCTCAGGTACATATGTTTGGGCTGTTCTGTTTCTGCTTTTTTTTTCTCTCTCTATCATCTTGACTGGAAATCACTTCTGTATTCTATTCATGCTCTTTCTGTCTGAACCCTGTACTATATTCCTCCTGCTTGCAAAGACTATCTTAGCCATCTTTATCTGTTGAAATTCTATCTATCCTTCCAGGTTCAGTTCAAATGCAACCATCTTCATGAAGTTTTCCTTGATTTCCATTCTGTGCCTCTGTCTGTCTTGTCTCTGCCTCTCTCCGTTTCTGTCTCTTTCTCTGCATCTCTCTCTCTCTTTTCTCTGTCTCTGTCTTTCTTCTCCCTCAGCTTGGGTGAAGGGGAGGGATAGATATTTGATTTCATTAGTTTGGGAAATTCCCAATGCAGAAACTCCCTCCATTGATACAGCTATATAATTACTGTATAACTTTATCGTCTTAGAGAGTTGCCTCAGGCGCCGGGGGTTAAATGGCCTGCCCATGGTTCCACACGAGTAGGTATCAGAGGCAAGTTTTGAAGCCAGGTCTTCTTAATTCCATGGCTGGTTCTCTATCAGTTGTTCCACACTGCTTCTCTTGTACTTCTCTTATAGCAACTACTCCATGCTGGGTGCCGTGCTAAGAGGATTCAAATGCAGGGAAAAAAAAAAAAACCAGTTCCTGACCCTTTAGGAGCTTAAACCTAAAGGACGTAGACAACACACAAAAGGAAGTCTGAGAGGGGAAGGAGGTACTCAGAATGGCGGCATGATCCTCATGGAGTTTAGTCTAAAGGAGTGAAGCCAGGTAGGAAATGAAGAGATAACTGCCCTTAGTTGTTGCTCAGTCATGTTGGACTCCCCATGACCTCATTTGGGGTTTTCTTGGCAGAGACACTGGAATGGTTTGCCATTTCCTTCTCCAGCTCATATTATCGATGAGGCAACTCAGGCAAACAGGGTGAAGTGACTTGCCCAGGGTCACACAGCTAGTAAGTGTCCGAGGCCAGATTTGAACTCAGGAAGATGAGCCTTCCCAACTCCAAGCCTGGCACTCTAGCCATCACACTACCTAGCTGCTCCTGGGATCCCTCTTTAAATGGAGGCTTTGGGATGAGTTCTTTGCTCTGTCCTCCCCACTCTAATCAGAAGAGCAGAGAGTCCTAAGGATACTGATGAGGTGTGAATACTAAGGTTGATGCAATCTTGCAAGATGATGAGTTTCTGGATGATGAGGTTCCTAGGGCATGATCACGATGGATTCCAGGCCAAAGAAATGCAGCCAGTTTATATCTATTATCCTCAGCATTGTAAAATAGTTGCTTGTATACATCTTTTTTCCTAGTAGTACTCAATATTAGTTGGCAGATATTACTCAAGTCAGCCATTGTGGGATGTTTGGGAAAGGTCACCTTCTGCTCTCAGTGTCATTGAATATATTGACTACCACACATATCTGATTCATCTAACCATAGCTCCTATCTGTATCTGTCACCAGGTATTCTTCCCCAGACCAGGAATATCCATGTGTGCATGTGGTCAAGACAGAGCAGTGGCCTCCAGGCATTTAGCTCGATTGTGCCTTCTATTTGGTTTGGGGAATCCCAGTTCTGGGTGGAGGAATCTACTCACTGACCAGGCCAGAGGAAATCAGAAGAAATGGTTCATTTGGTCCTCTACCTCCTCTGATGTATACCCAGGCTATTCAATAAAAAGTTGGAATTTAAAGAATTGCATGACTGTAGAGTCTTGAATGCCATCACCATCCAGGATAAATATCCCTTACTTGATACTCATGGATTAATTGACTGGGGCAGTTATACCATCTGATCTAGAAACAAAGGAACAATAAATTTAAAAAATGGATTTCAAAATTTTAATAAGTCCTTTTTGAATATTGGGTTATGTTGTTTGGGTTGTGTGATATAGCCTCCAGCTTTCCAAAGGTTCATGAATTCTGTTTTAAGACCTACTGGTTCAAAAGGTGGTTGTTTATCTTGATTATATCCTCATTTAATCCTGGGATCCTGTCCAATACATTAAATTGGTATAAGCTGTCCATGCCAGCAACAGTTATTTGCCAAATTAGAATAATACAAATTAGCAAAGGAGGAGAGTTCCTGAAACATGTAAGTTGTCAAAGTGCAGTCCACATAGAGTAATGTGAGGTGGAGTCCACACTATAGCAAGTAACTTCCTTCTTTTCTAAAACCCTGCAGTGATTCCATGGCTTCCCAGGGTATTGCCACCACTTCCTTAATAGTACCTCTCACCAATTTGCTAAAGTATTTCCAGGCTTTTCAGAGTTGGAGCATGCTTTTGACTCAAGCACCCATTCACTTTAACCCCTATCTTGGTTTATCCAAAATCACAGAGTTAGTTGTAGGGACAACATATTCAACGTTGCTGTGAAAATCTTCTTCTCATGGGTCATTTCCTTCTCCTCCATACCCTGATCTTTCATGTACTATACCTAAGTGCTGATCGGTGCAGAATAGAACAATATAATCTGGGAGAAGATGCTATTTGCAGTTAAAGCCACATCAGAGGCTATGTGGATACCATCTCAAGAAACACAGTACCTCAGCATTGTCCACACAGCCTGTAAGTTGCTAGAGCATCTTCAGCCTGAGTGTTAGTTCAGTCAGTGACAGACCAGTCGGAATGATTTTTCATTTCAAAAAGTTCATCTTCAGTATCACTTACATTCCTGGATTTCATAATTTATTGATATTGTTGGTGTCTCATCACTCAACAAGCTCTCGTATAGTCCATAAACTTTATACCCATTATATCCTTAGAACCTTAAATCTCAACCAGAACCTATTAGATGTAGCTTGCCAACAGCAGACTCAAGATTCCTACACTCAGACCAGCTGATTGACCTCTCAGCCATCCCTTCAACAAGCATGATTCCCACACCTGAGGGATCAGTCTTTGATCAGCTCCCCTTACAACTGTTCATCCCTCTTGGTAAAGTGCAACAAGCAATACTCTTCCTTGGCCATAATAGTCCAGTTACAGGCCATATGGCTTGATTTTTTAAAAATACAACTTTTTTTGTTTTTTTGAACTTGACAAACACCAACAAACACGAACATTTACATATACAAGACAGAAAAAAAGGAATACATATGAAGCCACAAATCTCTGTTATGTACAGCTTATGTTCCCTTTCAAAATTATATAATAAAACAAACTCAACTATTTCAAAGCTATTTTGCTTGTTGTCTACGTCCTCCTTCAAACCTCCTTGTGTTTACTTCTGGGCATTTAAAAGCTTTGTATTTTTTTTTTAATTCTGAACTTAATCACCAAAAAAAAAATAATTTCTTTGCACATAACATAAAAAGCAGATTACATATGAAACCACAAATCTCCATTTCATATCACTTGCTTTTTAAAAAAAAAATGACATGTGCATGTTACTTTAAAAACTGTCCTGCTTGGCTGTGCTTCCTTTTGAATTTCCATCTTTTTGTTCTGGGCATTTTAAATGGGTGGGGTAGGTAGGAGTGGAATGGGGGAATGGGAAAGGCCTCTGGCAGAAATTGGGATTTAAACTTGAGTCTTGAAGGAAGCCAGGAAATCTCAGAGGTAGAGATGAGAGCAATTCACTATTTTTCCCTCAAAATTTCCCCCTCTTTCAAACTTTCCTATTATTGTTGAAGATACCACCATTCTTTCAGACAACCTTGGGGAGCCATCAGCAGTCGTCCTGACCTATCTCTTGCCACTGGACTCTGATGACTCTTGAGGAGAGATTGAGGCTCATGACTTTGCACAGCCCTGCCTCACTTAAATACAATTCACTTGCCAGTTAAGACGTCGCCCTCCTGTTGTCATTGGTCCTCTTTGAGGATGAAGGACGAACAATAAACTGTGAGTAGTAGTAACTGCCCCCTCCCCTGGCTCCCAACTGGCCAGTTCCAGTTGGGTAATGCTGCTATTTCCTCCTCCTCCTCTTCCTCTTCTTCTTCTCCTACTCACTCTGTCCATGTGGGGAGTCATATCCTTACATATGATTTTTTTAAACTTTATTAATTAATTTTGATTTATCAACAATCACTTCCATAAGCTTTGGAGTTTTAAATTTTTCTCTCTTTCCTTCCCCACCTCCTTCCCCAAGATGGTATGCAATCTGATATAAGCTACGCATATACATTCCTATTAAACATATCTTCACATTAGTCATGTTGTAAGTAAGAATGAGAACCAATAGGCGGAACCACCAGAAAGAGGAAACAAAACACAACAGAAGAAAAAAATAGCAAATAGTCTGCTTTGATCTGCATTCAAACTCCATGGTTTTTTCTTTGAATGTGGATAGCACTTTCCATCATAAGGCCTTTGGAGATGTCTTAGATCCTTGCATTGCTGAGAAGGGTTAAGTCTATCAATATTAGTCATCAGACAACATGGCTGTTACTGTGTACAATATTCTCCTGGTTCTGCTCACTTCACTCCGCATCAGACCATACGAGTCTTTCCAGGTTTTTCTGAAGTCTGCCTGCTCATCATTTCTTATAGCACAATAACATTCCATTACATTCATATACCACAACTCGTTCAGCCATTCCCCAATTGATGGGCGTCCTCTCAATTTCCAATTCTCTGCCATCACAGAAAGAGCTGCTATAAATATTTTTGTACACATGGGTCCTTTTCCCACTTGTATGATCTCTTTGAGATACAGCCCTAGAAATGCTATTGCTGAGTCAAAGGATATGTACATTTTTATAGCCCTTTGAGCATAGTTCCAAATTGTTCTCCAAAATGGTTGGATCATTTCACAACTTTCCCACATCTTCTCCAAATTTTATCATTTTCCTGTTTTGTCATCTTGGCCAATTTGATAGGTGTGATGTGGTACCTCAGAGTTGTTTTGATTTGCATTTCTCTAATCAATAGTGCTTTAGAGCATTTTTTCATATGACTATAGATGGCTTTAATTTCTTCATCTGAGAACTGCCTATTCATATCCTTTAATCATTTATCAATTGATGAATGACTTGTATTCTTATAAATGTGACTTAATTCTCTCTATATTTTAGAAACGAGGCCCTTATCAGAGACACTGGTTATAAAAATTTTTTCTCAGTTTTCTACTTTCCTTCTAATTTTGGTTGTATTGGCTTTGTGCAAAAATTTTCAATTCAATGTATCAAAGTTATCCATTTTGCATTTCTTAATGCTCTCTATCTCCTATTTGGTAATGAATTCTTCTGTTCTCCATAAATCTGATAGGTAAACTATTCCTTGCTGTCCCAGTTTGCTTACAGTATCAGCCTTTATATCTAAATCATGAACCCATTTTGACTTTATTTTGGTATATGGTGTGAGATTTTTTGTCTATGCCTAGTTTCTGCCATACTCTTTTCCAGTTTTCCCAGCAGTTTTTGTCAAAGAGTGAATTTTTATCCCAGAAGCTGGGGTCTTTGGGTTTATCAAATAATAGATTACTATAGTAATTGACTACTGTGTCTTGCATACTTAACCTATTCCACTGATCCATCACTCTATTTCTTAGCCAGTACCAAGCTGTTTTGATGATTGCTGCTTTATGATATAATTTAAACTCTGAAATGGCTAGGCCACCTTCCCCTGCACTTCTTTTCATTAATTCCCTTGACATTCTGGATCTTTTGTTATTCCAAATGAGTCTTGTTCCTATTTTTTCTAACTCCATAAAATAATTTTTGGTAGTTTGATTGGTATGGCATTGAATAAGTAAATTAGCTTAGGTAGAATTGTCATTTTTATTATATTAGCTCAGCCTACCCATGAGCAACTGATGTTTTTCCAATTATTTAGATCTGACTTTATTTGTGTGAAAAGTGTTTTGTAATTGTGTTCATATAGTTCCTGGGTTTGTTTCAGTAGGTAGACTCCTAAATATTTTATAATGTCTACAGTAACTTTAAATGGAATTTCTCTTTCAATCTCTTGCTGTTGGGCTTTGTTGGTAATATATAGGAATGCCAATGATTTATGTGGGTTTATTTTATAGCCTGCAACTTTGCTAAGGTTGTTTATTATTTCAAGCAGTTTTTTACTTGATTCTCTAGGATTCTCTAAGTATATCATCATATCATCTGCAGAGAATGATAGCTTTGTTTCTTCTTTGCCTATTCTGATACCTTCAATTTATTTTTCTTCTCTTATTGCTAAAGCTAACATTTCCATTATGATATGGAATAACAGTGGTGATAATAGACATCCTTGTTTCACTCCCAATCTTATTGGAAATGCTTCTAGCTTGTCCCCATTACATATGATGCTTGCAGAAGGTTTTAGGAAGATGCTATTTATTATTTCAAGGATTCTCCATTTATTCCTATGCTCTCTAATGTTTTTAATAGGAGTGGGTGTTGTATTTTGTCAAAAGCTTTTTCTGCATCTATTGAGATGATCATGTGGTTGTTGATATGATCAATTATGCTGATAGTTTTCCTAATATTGAACCAGCCCTGCATTTCTGGTATAAATCCTACCTGGTCATAGTGTATTATTCTTGGGATAAGTTGCTGTAATCTATTTGCTAATATTTTATTTAAAATTTTTGCATCTATATTCATTAGGGAAATTGGTCTATAATTTTCTTTCTCTGTTTTGACTCTTCCCAGTTTAGGTATCAGCACTATATTTGTATCATAAAAATAATTTCTTAAGACTCCTTCTTCACCTATTTTCCCAAATAGTCTATATAGTATTGGAATTAATTGTTCTTTAAATGTTTGATAGAATTCACTTCCTAATAAAAAGACCAGAGCTCAACAGAAAATTTGATCTTCAAATACAAGACTCAAGAGAGACATAAAAGGTAAACAGGACAGAAAGAAACAACATGTTATTAATAAGGGCAAACTGTTTACATCCCTATAAGGGAAGATGACCCTTGTAACTCTTGAGAACTGTATTGTTATTACACCATGTGTAACAAACTTATAGGATGCCGCAAAAGCAGTTCTTAGGGGAAATTTTATATCTCTAAATGCTTACATGAATAAAATAGAAAAAGAGATCAATGAATTGAGCATACATCAAAAAAAAAACTAGAAAAAGAACAAATTAAAAATCCTCAATTAAACACCAAATTAGAAATACTGAAAACCAAAGGAGAAATTAAGAAAATTGAAACTAAGAAAACTATTGAACTAATAAATAAAACTAAGAGCTAGTTTTATGGAAAAACCAATAAAATAGATAAACCTTTGGTTAATTTAATTTAAAAAAGAAAGAAGAAAACCAAATTACCAATGTCAAAAATGAAAAGAGTGAATCCACTATCAAGGAAGAGGAAATTAAAACAATAATTAGGAACTATTTTGCCCAAATGTATGCCAATAAATTTGACAATCTTAGTGAAATGGATAAATATTTACAAAAATATAAATTGCCCAGATTAATAGAAGAGGAAGTAAAATACTTAAATAACCCCATCTCAGAAAAAGAAATTGAACAAGCCATTAATGAACTCCCTAGGAAAAAATCTCTAGGGCCAGATGGACTTACATGTGATTTTGCTCGCTTATATTTTTCAAGATATCTTGGGGTTTGGTGGTTAGATTTTTTTCCTTCCCTATTTATTTATGCTATCATTTTTTTTAAACTGGGACAATTAACTCTTTTGTCTCATGTAGTTTTCATTCATGATTTCTTGAAATATAACTCTGGTAAACCAGGCTTTGATAAAGCCCATTGGGATTCAAATGGAGCTACTGGACTATGCCTTTAAACCTAAATCACTCTGGCTCTCACTGACTGGCCAATAATATAGGTCCCAGACTAAGCTTCACTTGCCCATTTGGGTTTTGATGGCTCAGAGAGAGTGTCAATAGCAATTGTTTCTGTTCTGGCCAGAAACCCTGAGGGTCTTCCCCTCCCAGATTGATTCTTTTGGAAAGTGGACTAGGCCATCTTTTGCCTCAATTCTTACCTAGCCTTTAATCACTGAATGGGTGTTGCCTCAGACAAACTGAGACCTGGAGCATCCAAAACCATCATCAGTTGTCCTGACCTATGTCTTGTCACTGGACTCTGATGACTTGGGAGGACAGAGTGAGGCTGATGACTTTGCAGTCTTGCCTCACTTAAATCCAATTCACCTGCAAGTCAAGACATCACCCTCCTGATGTCATTGCTCCTCTTTTGAGGATGAAGGACCAACAAAAACAAGGACAATACTCAACTCCTCATTCTCATTTATCCACACACTCAAAATTCCATTATTAAATCTTATCTTTTTATGGCTTCATATATAATATTTCTCATATAGGTCCCTTCTTTCCACTCATACAGCCACCACCCTGATTCAGGCTCTTATCACCTCTTATCTAGACCATTGCAATAGCCTTGTAATTGGTTTCCCTACCTCAAATCTTACCATAAGCTGATGCAAAGCTGCCCTAGAAGATTCTTCCCTATCATTCAGATGATTGATCTGGCTGTGGTTGCCAACTTTATTTCATATCTATCTATGCTTCACTAATTTTTACAACAGGCTCAGCTTCGCCCTAAAAAGAAAACACTTGAATTATTGTCCACCACTATTAATTGTCTTTTTAAAATAAATTTTTATTTATATATTTTGTTTATTTTCTGGGCTCTGCTTACTTCATGTTGCATTAGTCCATCTAGGTTTTGTTATGCATCTATGTATTTGTCATATTCATGATCTCTTATAGCATAGGAGTATTCTATGACATTTATTTACCATAGTTTGTTCAGTCATTCCCCAATAGATGGGCGTCTCTGCTATCACAAAAAAAATGCTGCAATCAATGTTTGGGGACATACGGGCTCTTTCTTTTTATCAATGACCTCCTTAGAAGTAGATACCTAATAATGGAATCTCTAGGTCAAAGGGCAGAAACATTTTAGCTAGTTTATTTACATAATTCCAAATTGTTTATCAAAATGGCTGAAATTCACAGCTCCATCAAGGCATCACTAGTGTGCTTATCAGCACATATCCTTCAACGTTGACCATCTGTTAATTTTCAATGGTAAGGAAGAATATATTGTTCAGAACATCCATGACACATAGCAGTGAGAGAGTCAACTTCAATGCTGAGTGAGCTTGTAAATAAATAGGTCCACAGAAAGAACACAGGAGCCAGCACACAGTGTGTATGCCATGGAATTTATAAATTCCCTCTACCAACAGCATCCCACCAAGCCATAGCCTCAAACTTCAAGGAAATATTTTGGGGACTGAGATGATATATGATTCCATGACCCATTGACAGGCACATCAGAGCCAGGAGGAGACTTGCTGGACCTTGCCAGGCCCATACCAGTACATGAGTACCAGGAAAGGCTAGAGAACAGGATTGGTTGCAATAAAAGACACATGTTTCAGTAAATTGGATTGTATCAGACAATTGATCATCTTTGCAAGGTCATAGGATTAAGAGCTGGAGGAAACCTTAGAGATCTGCTAACTCAATCCTTTCATTTTAAAAATGATGAAGTATGAGAGCCAAAAAGATTAAATATTTTATCCAAAGTTCTATAGTCAGTAAAAAACAGAATCAGGATTTGCATCTATGTCTTCTTATTCCAAAAACCAGAGTTCTTTCCAATGTTGCCTCCCTTTCAACTCTTTCAACTTTGGCTTCTTGATCTTTATGCTTCCTGTTCCTAAAATTTTTCTTTGGCAACCAGTTTTCCCTTCATCTCTTGGATTTATGTGCTCTGAAGTTACCAATCTAGCCTGATTTTTTGAGTTATGATTGTTTTTCTACAATTTTCCTACAATTCCTACCCTGTCTTCTCTTTCCTTTGTGAGAATTATCTTTTCCCAATGCTCAGGGGTTTATCTAATCAGGCAGGGCACAACAGGAGTACTATATTGTGGCCAATTTGGATAATTCAAGGGAGTCCTTGTTTGCAATGTCCTTTTAAAAATTCAGGTCTCTGAACTGCAAAAGCGAGGTCTGCCCGAGTTTTCATAGATTGTATTAATGTCTATGAAGTACCTAGTCAGTTTCACAGATTGAATTCTGCAATATAAGTCATTTTGTGACAGTTTTTAGATGGTTATAATATTTGATAATTAAGATTTAAAGAAAGTGGAATGATCTCTACTTTGGTTACAAATTTAATTTTTAGTAGCTAGCTCTACTGTTACTTTCTCTTAAAGCATCATGTGTGGGATTTTTAAAAAACAATAACATGTAGTTGTCAAAGCACCTATTTTTTCCACATTCATTCATTTTATTTTTAATTTATGAAACAAAACAAGCATTTCCATAATGTAGTATACTAAAAAAGATGATTGCACATGAAACTGCAAATCTATTATATACAATTTGCTATTACTTTTAAGTGTATAATGACATTATCATGTAAATTTTCCCCCTTTTTTTCTTCCCTCCTTCCCACTCTAGAGATGGCTACTATTAGACAGAAATAGGTATCTATGTATAAAATTACTCTATAATACTTCTATGTATCAGTTCTTTCTTTGGATGCAGATAATGTTTTTCTTCATATATCCTTTATAGTTAATTTGGATATCTATAATAGCAAAAGTCATTCCTAAAACAATATTATCATACATCTAATACTATGCTAAAATGAGGGATGCCCCAAAAGTACAAAATAGGGTTCCTGTCCTTGGGAAGTTTATATTCTACTTGGAGAGACAAAACTAAAAATATCCAAACAAAACAATCCAATCCAATGCATGAGGTGCTAGGGGTACAGAGAAAAAAAACAAAAAATAATCCTTGTCCTCAAGAAGCTTCCATTCTATGGTAGGATACAGCATGCACACAGATGAGACTATACATGTCAAATTGAAGCTAAAGGGAATAGTGACAGCTGGAAGAATCAGGAAAGGCTTCCCAAAGGAGGCAGCACATGAGCTAGGCTTTGAAGGAAGCAAGAGGTTCTTAGAGACAGAGGTGAGAAGGGAGACAATTCCAGGGAAGGGAGATAGCCCATGCAAAGGCAAAGAGGCAGGTAAAGAAATACCAACCTCCAATGAATAGTAAATAGACAAGTTTAGTAGAATGTAGAGTACATAAAGGTTAGTAATATACACTAAACCTAGAAAATTGGAGAAAACTGTGTAAGTCTAAAAATGCCAAGCTAAGGCATGTGTATTTTTATCCTAGCAGCAAGAGCCATTGAAGCTTCTTGAGCAGACAAATGATATGGTCAGATATGAGGTTTAGGAAGATTGTTTTGGTAGCTGTGTGGAGGATGTACTGGAGAAAGAAGAGAGTAGAAGGCAGAAATCCAATTAGAAGCTGTTGCATTAACCCAGGGAAAAGGTGATCAGGGTCTGAAGTAGTGTGGTGGCCATGAGTGGAGAAAAAAGGGACAGACTGGAGATACATCATGGATGTGGAATTGACAAAACCCGACATTTATGATTTATGTAATATGGGGGGGGGGGTAGGGAGAAGGAAGAATCAAGGTGGAACTCCAAGGTTGTTAACTTGAGTAATTAGAAGGGTGGTGATACTTTCAACAGAAATAGAGAAGTTTGGGAAAAGGGTAGTTTAAGGAAGAGTAAATATTAAGTTCTATTTGGGCCTTATTGAGTTTGAGATGCCTTCAGGATATCCAGATTGAAATATCCAATAGACATTTGATGATGGGTTAAAGAATAGTCCGTGTGGTGCTTAATGCGAGTATGACAAGTAGTTGTTCAGAGAAGAAAGGATCTGTGTGAGTTGAATGGCTCAGATGAGAAGATATCATGGGGAGAGGAGTGGAACTTGAGTTGATCCCTGAAGGATGGGTAGGATTCAAATAGATGAAGGAGAAATAACAGTCAAATATAAAGGCATCAAAGTAAGAATGAACATGGTGTTCATAGAAGATACTGAGGAAACTGCCCTGAGTGAGGAAGAGGGTGCATGCTGGGAAATAGCAGAACATTAGAGTCTTGGTGGATGTGTTTCGGAGAAAATCTATGCTGTTGACCACTAAATATTTCCTTACATATCCACTATACTCTTTCCAATAGTCTCCAAACCATCTATCAGAGTACAATTCTCTTCCTTCTATTTGAATGCCATGCAGACAAAATGGTTCCTAATATCATCAGATTCTAGACTACATGATAAACATTATCTCTGTGTGTAGAGAACAACCCTACTGAGAAAAGGAAAGCTTTGCTTCTTTGCATATTTTCTCTAAAGGAATTTTGTAAAGGCATCATCTGAAAGCAAACCAAAGTTATAGTGAGAGAAGCATGTTGAGAATTGACAGAAGCATAATTTTCTTGTGATATTAATGACTTGAGTCCCAAAGAGATTTCATCTCATAAATACCAAGGAAAAATACTTCTCTCCCATGTCTTGTACTATATTAATAGAAACAACTTCTTAGATCTGATTTAATGAAAAGTTATACCTTGAAGTGGACAGCAGAACATATTCATTAAGGAAGCTTTTTTAACTTCACATTAACTTTTAATGAATGAGTTAGAAGCCGGAGTTAGGAAAGCAAGTACTGCTTCACATATCTCCTCTTAGTTAGGCATTGCTACTGCACTTTTTCAGAAAATTTCATCTCAAATGTCAGGTTTGGGATTTCAAGTGAGGATTGCCTATCCTTGGAAGCAAGGGATGACTTTACATTTACTAAATTTATTAGTACCCCTTAAACAAATTCAGATTCCTTTTTCTAACTTGCAGATGATTTGAAAAGTAACCATAACTATAAATAGATGACCATTTTAATGGATTTCTCAGAAAATTTATTATAAGACTGAATTGGAACATTTACTAGGGAAACTAGTACCTTAGTTTTTCATTGGACTGACAGTGGTTGTTAAGGATACTACTTAAATGTTGGCAGTAAATGGTCTGATTGCTTTTTTCTTGATTTAATTAAACAGATTGCTGCCTATCAAAAAATAAATTAGGGGCAGCTAGGTTGCGCAGTGGGTAGAGCACCAGCCCTGAAGTCAGGAGGACCTGAGTTCAAATTCACATGACACATACTAGCTGTGTGACCCTGGACAAGTCACCTAACCCTGAATGCCTCACCACAAAATAAAAAATAAATTGAATTTCATAGTGGAATCTAAAACCCAACATTGAGAACTCATGTTTTGAACTTTCCATAATCCATGCATGCTCTCATTGGAATTGATTCTCCTCTTTGTGTTCCAGAAGGTGAAAAGGGGGTTCCTAAAACCCTGTTTCAAGATTTTTGTACCTGTCCAGTCTTGTAACTAGGCTCACAACTAATTAAATGGTATTGAAACAAGTGGAGAATAACCCACTGTTCCTGACTCACTAAGTTTCCCTTGGCAAAGGAAGTAAGGTCTAGGAGATAGCATGGGTTCACTATGCACAAGTCATATCAAACTGACTTCTTTACCTTTCTGAAAGGATCACTAGATTGCTTCTTGAAACAAAAAGTGATCATTTTAATACTAATATTCTTCTACTGGTACTGCATGGCTGTGAATCATGGCATACCACAGTTTTCAATAAATCAGAATTGCAGGTGACCCAAAGGCATTGTAGAGTATGTGGAGGTTGGAGAATATTGCTAGGGATAACATGTCCAAGAAATGTTACAAATAATATCATCCAGGAAATGAATGATTGGAAAAAGGATGTGGGCAGGTCAAGTAGCTAGAGAAAGGGATAAAAGACAGCCATTTCACATGTTACAACTGCAGTCACAGAACATAAGGAGACCTAGACAAAAGCCTCCAGCTTTGAGGTGAATTACTCTAGGGCAAAGTAAAATACCTGCCTCCCATACCCCATCCCAAATGCTGTCATTCCAAAATAGAACCAAGGAGAAGCTCAAATGCCCAAGATTCAGACACATTGGCTGGGACAGAATCTGATACTGGTATATGGCAAATGCATGGAGCACTAGCGACTAGGCCACAAGCCTATGCTCACATTTGCCTGCCTCAGCAGAGGAAACAGATCTAGAGCAAAGCCTCACTGTATCAAGGGTTTTTACTGGCTCTCTGCACTCACCCCCTCACACTTTTACCTGTCAGGGCACACCCACACCATCTCATTCTCTTCAGCCAATTCCAAATGTCCAACCACTGCAAAACACCTTTTTCCTACTCATTCTGCGTTCTCAGGTGAATGCCCAAGTTCCATATTCACACCCACATGTTCTGACTCATACAAAACACACCCCCTTACAACACATTCTCATTGCAAGTGCTGATTTTCCTTCCATCCTACTGACAGATGACAGACTGGTCTCCCAAACCAGTGGCTGACATTCACCAGCAATCAAACTACTTCTTGGGGTTCCTAAAGACTCTTGAACAATTGTACATTGTCCAGTATTCCCATGGGACAGCCCCTTGCTGTGGTGGGAAACTCAGAGAAAGTCTTCACTCCTAGTACACACCTGTGTCTTTCTCCCTCCCATGCACATGGCTGCTAAAGTTCCTAATGATTTATACCTGAATCTCAAGAAGGCATCTGACAATCTATGATGATATCATTGTGGTAGAGCTAGAAGAACATAGATTAGCTGATAGTATGGTTAAATGGATTTATAGGTAGTTGAACAACTAAACCCAAAGGAAAGTAATGAATAGAAATTACCATAAAAGGAAGTCTGAAGTACCATGCTGTAGAAGTATCAAACTCAAATAAAACTAGATCCCTACAAGCTTCATATTGACTTAGAAAACTACAAATTAACATTATCTATGTTGTATTGCATTTGTATTTATTTTGTTAAACATTTCCCAATTACATTTTAATCTGGTTTGGGCTATATTCAGGGAGTTTTGCTGATTGCTACATGTCTGCTGTAGGTGCTATCTTTGTTCCTGTCCTGTTTAACATTTTTAGCCTGGCCTTGCATTAAAAGGCAAGAAGCATGCTTATCAGATTCACAAATGACCCAACATTTGGGGGAATGCCTAAAACTTTAAATGACAGAATCAGAATCTAAATATACAACTCGGAGAGATGTGGTTACTTAGAAGTTCATGAGAAAAAGACTTGGGAATTTTAGTGAACTACATGTTCAATTAGGGGCAGCTAGGTGAAGCAGCGGATAAAGCTCCAGGCCTAGAGTCAGGAAGACCTGGGTTCATATGTGATCTCAGATACACTAGCTGGGTGTGATTCTGGACAAGTCACTCAACCCTGTTTGCCTCAGTTTCATCATCTGTAAAATGAGCTGAAGAAGGAAATGGCAAACCACTCTAGGATCTTTGCCAAGAGAAGCCCAAAGGGGGTCATGAAAAGTCAGACACAACTGAATGACTGAACAACATCAAAATGTTCAATGAGTCAACAGTGGGATGTAGTGACTGAAAAACATCCCTCCCCCCCAAAAAAAATCTAACTAAAGTTAAGGTTACATTAATAGAAGTGTCCAGAAGAAAAGATCTATTATTTGACTGTACTCTATGCTGTTTGGACCATATTGGTATTATTGTGCTTAATTCTGGCCACCACATTTTAGGAATTTTACTACATTTAGAGAATAACCTGACCAGGATTGATCATGGCAGAATCATATGTTGTCAGGTTCGGATGCAAAAATTATGCTCCAGAGCCACCACTCACAGTGCAATGGACTTTGTGGGTTTTTTTCTAGTGTTGCTGAGAAGTTTCAATTAATATTCATTTCTAATTAGAACCATGGATGTTGAGAATCAGAAATGGCATTATGGATCATCTGGTCAAACTCACTCATTTTACAAATGAGGAAACTGGGCCCAGAGAAGTCAAATAACTTGCCCAGGTGACACACAGCAATTAATGGTAGAAGTAGGACTGGAACCCAGGTCCCTGGGTTTCAAATCCAATGAGATAATATTTGTAAGGCTCTTAGCACACACAGCAAGTGCTTAATAAATGCTTATTCCCTTATTCCCTGAATCCCTTCCTTCCCTTTCGCTTCAAATCCAGTGATCTATCCATCCTACCATACCTATCAAGTCTTGTTTGATAACCCTTATGATTATAGTAGGCATTTGACAACATAATTGGCAAAGGTTTTTTATCAGTAGATTCTTTTTCCCCCCATTTTATTAATTTATTTTTAGTTTTCAACATTTACTTCCACAAGATTTTGAGTTGCAAATTTTTCTCCCCGTCTCGTCCTTCTCCCCACCCCCAAGATGAGTGCAGTTTGAATACCCTTTCTCTTAATCTGCCCTCCCTTCTATCACCCTCCCCTTCTCTTATCCCTTTCCCCTTCTATTTTCCTGTAGGGTAGGATAGATTTCTATAACCCATTGCCTCTATATCTTATTTCCCAGTTGCATGTGAAAACAATTTTTAACATTTGTTTTTAAAACTTTGGGTTTCAAATTTTCTCCCTTCCTCCCTCCCCACCCACTCTCATTGAGAAGGCAAGCAACTTGATATAGGTTATACATGTGTAGTCATGCAAAACACTTCCATAGTAGTCAAAACTAACTATATTTCCCTTCATCCTATCCCACTCTCCATTTATTCTATTCTCTCTTTTGACCCTGTCCCTCCTTAGAAGTGTTTGCTTCTGATTACCCCCTCTACCAATCTGCCCTCCCCTCTATCATCCCCCTGCTTTCTTATCCCCTTCCCCCCTATTTTTCTGTAGGTTAAGACAGATTTCCATATCTAATTCAGTATGTATGTTATTCCCTCCTTAAGCCAAATCCAGTGAGAATAGGATTCACTCATTCCCTCTCACCTTCCCCCACTTCCCCTCCACTGTAAAAGCCTTTTCTTGTCTGTTTTATGTGAGATAATTTACCCCATTCTACCTCTCCCTTTCTCCTTCTCCCAGTATAATCCTCTCTCACCCCTTAATATTATTCTCCAGATATCACCCATTCATCTTCAACTCACCCTGTGCCCTCTATCTATCAATTTATCTTTACATATAATTTTTCTTGGCTGTAATCCTATCTCCTTTGCCCTCTGGAATATCACATTCCAAGCCCTGTGGTCCCTTAATGTACAAGCTGCTAAATCCTGTTTTATCCCGATTGTGTTTCCACAATACTTGAACTGTTTCTTTCTGGCTGCTTGCAATATTTTCTCTTTGACCTGTGAACTCTGGAATTTGGCTACAATATTCCTAGGAGTTTCCTTTGGGGATCTTTTTCAGGAGGTGATCCATGGATTTTTTTCTATTTCTATTTTCCCCTCTGATTCTAGAATATCAGGGCAGTTTTCCTTGATAATTTCTTGAAAGATGATGTCTAGGCTCTTTTTTGATCATGGCTTTCAGATAGTCCAATAATTTTTAAATTCTGTCTCCTGGATCTGTTTTCCAGGTCAGTTGTTTTTCCAATGAGATATTTCACATTGTTTTCTATTTTTTCATTTTTTGGTTTTGTTTTATAATGTCCTGATTTCTATAAAGTCCCTAGCTTCCAATTGCTCCATTCTAATTTTTAAGGAAGTATTTTCTTCAGTGAGCTTTTGGACTTCCTTTTCCATTTGGCCAATTCTGCTTTTTAAGGCATTCTTCTCCTCATTGGCTTTTTGGACCTCTTTTGCCATTTGGGGTAGGCTATTTTTTAAGGTGTTATTTTCTTCGGTATTTTTTGGGGTCTCCTTTAGCAAGCTGTTGACTAGTTTTTCATGCTTTTCTTGCATCACTCTCATTTCTCTTCCCAGTTTTTCCTCTACTTCTCTTACTTGCTTCTCAAAATCTTTTTTGAGCTTTCCATGGCCTGGGACCAATTCATATTTTTCTTGGAGGCTTTGGATGTAGGAGCTTTGACTTGGTTGTCTTCTTGTGGTTGTATGTTTTGATCTTCTTTGTAACCAAAGACAGATTCTATGGTCTTACTTTTTTGTGCAGTTTGCTCATGATCTCAGCCAATTACTTGAGTTATAAACTCTTTGTTAAGGTAAGGGTCTGCTTCCAGTGTGGAGAATGTACTGTCCCAAGCTTCAGGGATTTTGTGGAGCTGTTTTCAGAGACACTTCTAGGAACCTATAAATGTTCAGTTCTTCCAAGGTGGGATGATCAAGGGTGAGGTGTTTACTCCTTTCCTGGCCTGTGCTCTTGTCTATGAGTGACCACAAGTTCTCTTTTCTGCCTTGGAACTGTGAGGAGGATTCCGTCTCCACTGCCATTACAAGCTCCACCACACCAGCACTCCTCCTTGCTCCAGGACCACCACCCAGAACTGTGACCCAGATCCAAGCATGGGCAAAGCAAGAGAATTCTTCCTCACCACCAGCAAAGAGATCCCTGTAATCCCCCTCTGATTAGTTACTTGATTCCCCCTCTTTCTGTGAGCCAAGCTCAGGAAGCAGCCGCCACCCTGAGGCTGCACCAGGACTGGGGCTGGGACCAAGCTTCTCTCTCACTGTGGTTACAGACTTTTCCTACTGACCCCCTAAGTTGTCTTTGGCATTTGTGACTTGAGAAGTCTGGAAACCACTACAGCTGCCCATGATTCCATCCTCTGAGGCCTGCTCTAGGTTTGCTGAGGCCTGGTTTTTGTATATGCACCCACACTGAACTGCATTCCTCTCCCAGCCTGGCACAATAGACCTTTCCAATCAACCATCCAGGTTGTCTTAGGCTGGAAATTTCTTTCACTCTGTCTTTTTATGAGTTCTGCTGCTCTAGAATTTGTTTAGAGCCTTTTTTTACAGGTATATGGAGGACTTTGGAGGAGAACTCAAGCAAGTCACTGCTTTTACTCTGCCATCTTAGCTCCACCTCCTATCAGTAGATTCTTTAACCATAAAACAGAAAGAATCTAATTGATCCTTGTAAATATTTATGTTCTTCCCCTTTCCAAATTTACTTTTACTTACTTTGTGTAGAGACTTTTTTTGTTTGTTTGGTTTGTTTGTTTTTTGTCTTTTAATCTCAGTGACTTGCATTTCATAGACATTTAATGAATATCTGTGTAACTGGATTGAAATGATCCACATAGGACTCATGGTGGCCAGGAACCCATGTAACCATGGCATCGGGCCATAAGGTCTGGGTTTACATAAGCCAAGTCTAATCTTGGGAGCTTCTCTGGATAATCGTATGTCTTCTGTTGGGTTTCCCAAAGGATCAAGAGAGAAATTTCAGAAAATAACTTGTTTAGGTGTCCACAGGTAGGGGTAAAAGGGCCCTGCCTCACATGCAAACACTCCAGATAATAATGCATATTGTATACAAAATAACCTTTGTTCCATCCCACAGAAGATGCAAAATAACATGTGAAATTCATGGTAGCCAGTAAATAATCAATATAATTCTTAGACAAACACCCAGTGAGTCCCACCCTCATTCAATGAGCCATATAGATCTTAAGACTTATGGTGCACCCTAAAGGTTTACACTCCTCACGAAAGGGGGAAAACACCATTTTGGTTGTTAGAGGAAGACCCCCCCCATGTACTAGTGAACCTCAGGGACTTTATAGGTTTTTAGTCAGAAAGTTTCAACTTTCCGTGGAAGGAAAAAGAAACTGGCAATCCTAGAGAAAGAAAAACTTGGCTTTGCAGTAAATCCTATTTTTAGGACTTGGACTTCCCCTGTAATAGAAACAAATGGGTTTGCTAAATAAGTGTAAGTGTTTGTTTGGGGAGAGGGGTGGACATTGGCCATTCCCCTTGTGATATAAGCAACACTATTCCTATCCAATCTGTACTGTCTGAATAACTCATTGGAATAGTGGAGGTCAAAGTCCTGGTTTTGTAACTCTGTTGTTGTTTGTCCTTTGTTCTTGAAGAGGGCCATGATATCAAGGAGGTGAAGCCATGACCTGCAAGTGAATTGGATTTAAGTGAGGGAGGGCTGTGCAAAGTCACCAGTCTCACTTTTTCCTTCAGAGCCATCTGGGTCTAATGGCCAGATATAGATCAGGACAACTGGAGATGGCCCAGGATAAGTGAGTGTTCCTCTACATCATGATTCAATATCCGTGTCTCTAACCCCAGGGACTGCATGCTCAAAAAATTACTCTAGGAACTCCTCTCACTCCTTCAGAAATTGGATATTGAGGAATTCTCACCTTTGTTCAAGAAGACTGGGGCTCAGTGTCTCTCACTACTCAGGTATATCCACAGATACCAATTCTTGGGCTAAGGAACTCTGGGATTGTCTCTAGATAAATGTCATTTTTGAAGCTGAAATATGGTTGTTGTTCCCAGGGAGGCTATGCTAATGGGCATATTTCATCCCTCCTCCCCACCAGAGACCAAAATTTGCTCTCAATTTTCTGGTCCTAGCTCTCTCTGGACCTCTCTTTCTGATCATGGCAGATCTGCTTGTTTCCTTTCATACGTCTATTACCAAGGGTCACTGTGAACCATAGTAGCCTGAGTAAATTCAATTATTTCCATGCTGAGATGTAACCACAACTTTACTGAGGTGTGAATGGGTGGTCAAGTACCTAAGCCAAGGATACTTCTCATCAATGAGTGTTCTCCATTATCTCAATGTGATATCATTAGATATGTCCATACTTTCTATAGGGAGATGTCTTCAAAGCCATTTTATCTACCCAATAAATTCGTGGGGATGTTTTATACCTATCTAAGGAGCACAATCAAAGTCTTTCCTATATAATCAAAGTTCCTCCCCCACACAAATGGCATCATTTTTTCTGATTTAATTAAGTTGAACTGGCTCCCTTGATCAATTCTTTTTATTAGTAACATAATCTTTGTAGCTATACAACCCCAGTGTGTATAGCAGAGGAGCAAATTAACCCCTTTGACCCTATGGCACTAAAGACTGACTGCCCAGAAACAAGAGAGAATTGTAATATTTTATAAATATCTGCTTCCAAACTTTCATGCCAATGACTGTGGATATTGCTGTGAATTCTAATCTATTTCTGTTCAGTGATATATTAATAGTTCTTATATTAAGCTAAATATTGCAGTTCACTATTAAATTACTGGTATCTTATTATCATATGAACTTGCTTTTAATAAAGTCTGATTTTAATTTAGTATCATTATCAAAATATAATCTTATGAAAATGTCTGCTCAGATCCCTCATTCTGATGTGGCGATCCTCTACCTCAGTTTTCTCATAGTAAAATCTGACAATGGAGAGTAAACTCCACCAGACTCTCTCATAATGAAAACGCTTTCTTTCTCTCCAAGTTGTATTGATTCCTTTGGATTTTACATCCCATTCATTTCCAAATATTCTCTGGCTTTTCTTACCCAGCAAATCTTCCCTTGAAGTAAGGATTAAATAAAAAGCAAAGCCGAACAGCACATTTACTGTGTCTGATAGAATATGTAATATTGCATATCCATGGTCCCTTAAGTCTTCAGTAAAAGAAGTTAAGTGCATTTTTCCATCTTTTCTCTATGGTCCATCTCAGTCATTATAATTATACAACATTCATTTTAGTTTCATTGTTCTTTTCACTTACGTAGTTGTAGTTATGGTGTCTATTATTTTCCCAGCTTTGCTTTTTTCACTCTGCATAATTCACATGTCATAATAATCTGCTTTCTTCCTATTTGTAGTTTCTTATGGTTCAATGATAATATTCCATCAGAAGGACTTTAACATGGGCTATGTGACAGAACTGAATCTACCATTCAAGGACTAATCTAATAAAATTTACAGAGGTCCATCACCCTTGGGATGCTATTATATAACTAATTATTTGGCCATGATAACCATGAAATAAATTAAAATATAAAACAGCCCTCCATTGTGTGGACCCTCTCCTGTTCCTACAGTGAGTAGTAAAATGACAAAAAGATATGTACATACGAACTTTAATATTTACTTGGATGAGTCTTCCTAGTAGATTGTCCCTGAAAGGGAGAAGAGATGACATTTTGATAGGATGGCAGAATCAAGTGAAGGTTTTTAAGGAAATCTTGCCCAGGGGAAATTTAAGAATGTTTATAGGTGGCAGGGAAAGAGACAATGTTGAATTCTACAGAGAAGCAGTCCCAGGCTAGGGAAACCTACCCAGCAGAGAGATGGATGCTCTACACAGAGGTAAGAGTGTGGAGATACCATAAGAAAAGCCAGTGGGGCCCTGTAATGTCAGAGTTTTGAGCTCTTTTATGTTCCCCATGAGTTCTCCCACTCATCTCACTGATGATGTATATAAATTTGCTAAGCATTGTTTTAGGAGCTGGGGCTACAAAAAGCCAGAACAGTCTTTGCCCTCAAGAAATTTACATTCCAATGGGGGTGACAACTTGGACTTATATAAATAAATAGGCAAACACAAGATACACACAGAGTAGATACAAACTAACTTTAAAGGGGAAGGCAGTAGAAGCGTGGGTGGGGAGGAACCTAGGAAAAGCCTGCTGCAGAGGGTATGTTTGAGTGAGCCTTGAAGAAAGTCATGCATTTTAAGAGCGGGAACTGGGGGTGGGGGGGTGCGGGGGGAGAAGGAGTCAAAGCCCCTGCAAAGGTGTAGAGACACAGGATGGAGAAGTACTGTGGGAAAAAAGGCTTACTACTGCATGGTGCATTGGAAAGAGTGCTGGAGCTGTGTGACGCAGGGCAAGTCACTTAACTTGGTTTGTCTCAGTTTCCTCATCTGTAAAATAAGCTGGAGAAGGAAGTAGCAAACCACTCCAGTATCTTTGCTAAGGAAACTCCAAATGTGGTCATGGGGAGTGACTGAATAACAACAAAAATGTGTCAATCACTGTGCTAGGTGCTGGGCATAAAAAGGTAGAATATTTTTTAAAAAAATAATGCCAGATTGGGAGTCAAACAACCTGGGTTCAAATCTTGGTTTCATTACTTATCACATGTGTGACCTTGTGTAAGTGATTTGACCTTTTTGGGCTTTAATATCCTTGAAGGTCTCATCCATCTAAATTCATGGTCTTTTGATGCTATCATTAGAGGGCGATTTCTGAGCATACTTAAGACAAATGATTTTCAAAACTTGCATATAACATTCTAATGATAAGTGGTAGTTGTGGTTCCCTGTGCTATCAGTCCTCATGAAGAAGCCACAGAAAACATAAATAGGTGTTTGAACTTGGTTCAAAGGAAGGGCCCTCTTCAGTCACCAGATGCAGATGTGGGGTTGGTGGAAAGGATACTGATCCAGTGTCAAAGGAGATGCTGACCCTTCCATTTTGCCGCCTGCTTGACCTTGGCCAAGACATTTAACTTTTGGGGGCCTAATTTTCCTTACTTGTGAAATGAGGGGGTAAAACAAGAAGATCCCTCAGGCTCCTTCTAGCTCTAAATCTATGAGCCTCCCGTGTGTCACATGCAGTCCATGTTTATTTACACGCTCTAGCCACTAGATGGTTCCCATGAAGGTAAGTCTCTCCTTCGGGGTCCCCAACCATTTTCTTAGCCAGATCTTTTTATTTTTCTAGAGCTAGGTATCACTGGCATGGGGAGGCAAGGGGTGGTAACAGTATCATCTAAACTAGGAAGAGCCCGCCATCTAGGGTCCAAACTCAGTAAGTGCTCTTCAAGTAGAACAGGGCCCCAATTAGTTGATCAGGATTTATCTGTAGATCCAGATTGTCTTTCCTGGTGGATCTCCATGTCAGTTAATATTCAGTCCTACACCATCTTCTCTGCTCTAATCCCTTCTCCATGAATTTCTGAGATTCCAAACTGGGATGGGGTAGAGGAGAAAGGAGGTATTCTAGTGCTGTCTTGGAATGGACAAAGGAACCCATCTCATTACTATTACTATTGCTGCTGCTGCTGCTACCACTATTACTACAGCTACTACTACTACTACTACTACCACTACCACCACCACCAAGACTACAAACATTACTATTCTCACTACTACAACTAGTACTACTATTACTACTACCACTATCACTACCACCATTACCACTACTACTTTTATTCATTATTACTACCACTACTGCTACCACTAATATTATAACTACAACTACTCCTACTACTACTACTACTACTGTTATTGCTACTACCACCACCATTACTACCATTATGACTACTCACTATGATGATGATGACTTCCAAAATTATTATCACCACTACTACTACAACTACCACCACTACTATTACTACCACTACTACTATTACTACTACTCACTAATAGTATCCCTATTACTACAACCACCACCACATTTATAAACTTACAGCTTAAAAAACAGGAAGCAACAATTTCCAATATTCATTAGTATTATTTTTGTCTATTAAATAACATATAGGCAGAGAGTCAGATGAATGTTTAATGTTATGGATTCTTTTAACATATACAATCTTCAGGCCAGTACCACAGCCCCTTCTCATGCCTATCCACAAGAAATATGGGATTGGAGATTGTATGAGAACTCTGTCTATTCCCTTTTATAATTTAGACCATTAGGCAAATCTCTTATGATCTGTATCTCTCCATTTTACTATTTGTTAAGGGGAGATAATGTTTTCTGCTTGGTAATAGGCTAGGTTTTAATTCTCTGTGACCATGATAATTACTATGCTGTTATTCCCCCCCCCAAAAAGGACCTTACAAAAATAAGAGATGCGTTTTGGATTTATATAATTGTATTCATCAAGAATGTTTACAAATATTTCTATCTTGGACAGTTCCTTGGAATTTCTCTGCATTTAACATGCTCAGATGGCTTCTTGGCATAAGGCACTGAGTTAATATAACATAGTCTTAACTATTAACAGCACATCGTATTCTATGCTGTCTCCCAGCTACTAACTACATTCATTTTTTAAAAATATGCCGTAATTTAAAAAGTGAAGATATGTTTAAATTTCATAGTGAGAACAAATGACTGGAAATAATGTGATAACTAAGACTACTGTGAACTTGGACAGTACCTTCCTTCAGAAGACCCTAGAATGCTAATTATACATGGAAGAAAATCCTATCAGCATTTAATGAAATAAGGAATTTGCTCATTTCTCCAGCATATAGTTATAACATATAGTTCAATACATCCTGGCTGCAGACAGTCATAATTGTTCTTAGTAAGTCCTCCTGAAGACTGGTGATGTTACCCAAAACCATAAGAATAAGTAGAGTTGAGGGTAGGTGACTAATGGCTGAAGTCCTCTTTCTCACACACTGGTGATAGAATATTCCTTAAAAAAGGAAACATTCTAGAATGGAAAATTAAATTCTGCCAGCATGACTAATTGAAACACGCGATCAATGTGGCTGGTTTGCAAAGACAACTTTAACGTACAACATCATCATCACTCAGCAGTATAAAGAGGAAAACTGAGCCAATAAATCAATACCTACCCATTCATATCTTGGAAGGCAGGATTCCAAAGATGGATAACTTACATTACTTTGGCAATGAGGTAAAAGGCAGTGTTTAAAGACACACATGTACACTAAATATAGTGGGAAGAACAATGACCATAGTAAAAGAACCTAGAACAAATCTTGCCTCTGATCCTTATTGTATTCCTTATGTGACTTTAGGCAAGTCATTGTACTTCACTGGTCCTCAGTTTCTTCATCTATAAAAGGAGAGGATTGACCTACAGGGCCTTTGAGATCTAGGTTCCTACGATACTAAAAACAGTGGGGCTCAGCAGAGCAAGCAAGAGAGAGCCCTTCCTTTCCTTTCCATTTCCTGTCCCAGGCTACCCATGGTCCAGATCCCATTTGGCACAGAGGACCCATTGGAATAGTTACTTGGGAGTCCTTCCCCTCAAATTTCCTGCCAATAATCCCTTTCCATTTCCCATTCCCAGCTGGACTCTTAAGTCCATTTTTGAGTCCCATCTTTGCCCCTACAGGAAGGAACCTAGAGCCCCTACTTCACTCCAGTTTTCAAAGTTCCAGCCTTTCCACTAAATATTAATCAATAGAATTTTGTTATTTATAAAGAAGAAATAAGAATTATAGAGGAAGGATTTTTGAATGGAAGATATATCTATATATATGTATATATATATACACACAAATATACATATATACACATGCAGATACATGTATATACACAGATACATAATATACACACATATTTACATGTTACTATACACACATGTCACTGTTGTAAAGTGACATTAATTTTGTGGGATGTATTTGTCTTCTAAGTGCTTTAAATTATCTTACTATGATGAGAATATTTATGACCCTATAATATTCATTTAGAAGTTTCAAGTTATGTAGCTTTTGCTGCACAACACAGTGGATAAGGTAGCTAGACCTAGGTTAAAATTCTAGTTTTACTATTTAACCATGTGCATGGCCTCAGGCAAGTCACTTTAATTCTTCAATGAAGAAATTTTGGCTTCTTTAAAATGATGGCACTGACCTAGATCATTGGTGTTAAACTCAAATAGAGAAACACAGCCACTAATTCATACATAAGGATCCCTGCAGGCTGTATATTGACGTAGTTTTAAAATATTTATCTATGTTTTATTGTTTTAAATTTTATTTTGTTAAATATTTCTCAATTACATTTTAATTTGGTTTTCATCACACTTGGAAGCATTGTGGGCTGCCACCCATGGGCTGAGTGTTTGACACCTCTGCTTTAAGGTCTTTTCTAGCTATAGACTTGTGATCTGCGTTCTCAATCTATTTCTTTCTTTTTTTCAAAAATCAAATGAGATAACATAGGTAAAGCATTTTGAAAGCCTTAAAGTGCCATATAAATACTAGCTATTATTATTATTGTTATTGTTGGTCCATAAATAAAAACAAATGGAATAGGATTAGAATTAGAAGGTACCTTAGAAATCATCCGGCCCAATCCACCTCACCTCCAAAGTCATTTTACAGAAGAAGATAGGGAAATCCAGAGAGGGTGACTGGTCCTAGATCAAAGAGGTACTTAGTATCAATGACGATATTTGACCCCAAGCCTCCTCACTCCATGTTCGGCACCCTTCCACTACAATGTGATGTGACTCTTTAACAATGCAATACAACAATCATTTATTAAACACCTGCAGAGGAAAAAAAAACAGTCCCTGCCCTCAAGGAGCTTACAATCTAATGGGGGGAGATAACATGCAAACATATGTATATATATATATATATATGTATATATATATGTGTGTGTGTGTGTGTGTGTGTGTGTGTGTGTGTGTGTGTCCACATACAGGATAAATAGGAAATAATTAACAGAGGGAAGGAATTAGAATTAAGAAGGGTTGGGGAAGTCTTCCTGTAGGAGGTGGGATTTTAGTTGGGACTTCAAGGAAGCCAGAGAAGTCAGCAGCTTAAGTGGAAGAGGGACAGTGTTCCAGGAATGGGGGACTGCCAGAGAAAAGGATGAGAGCCAAGAGTGGCTGTTAAAATAAATGCTAAAACTAATAAATTACATATCATAAATCAAAATATAACTTTGTAAAATCATAGGATTGTAGATTTGGGATTAGAAGGGATCTAGATTTGAGATCATCTAGTCTGATCCCATCATCTTATAAGGAACTGAGGACAAGGGAGGTGACTAAGTTAAACAGAGGGCAAATGGAAAAGCTGGGATTTGAGCTCAGATACTCCGACTCCAAATACAGCATTCATTCACTCATTCAACAAGTAGCAGGCACTTTGGCAGACAATGGGAATACAAAGACAAAATTTAAAAAAAAATGTCTTCAAGAATATTATATTTTATTAGGAAGAAGAAAAATGTAAACAGATAATTAAATATAAAGTAAACACAAAGTAATTTCTAAGGGAGGTGGCAAGGGCACTGGAAACTGGAGAGGATCAGACCTCCCATGGGATGTCTCAATTGAGTTGAATCTTGAAGGAAGCTTTGGCTTCTAAGAGTGATAGGTGAGAAGGGAGTGTGTTCTAGGCATGGAGGCCAGCCTTTGCAAGGCACAAAGATGGGTGATGGCACATCATGTATGAGGAACAGGAAGTAGGTAGGTTTGGCTGACGAGAACATGGGGAGAGAAAGTTTAATGGAGTAACTCGCTAATGTAATTAAGAATAAATAAAGGAAGAAGATTATTTTGTTGTTCAGTTGTGTACGACTCTTCATGTTTTCTTGGCAAAGTTATTAGAGTGGTTTACCATTTTCTTGTCTAGTTCATTTTCCAGATGAGGAAACTAAGGCAAACAGGACTAAGTGACTTGCCCAGAGTCACACAGCTTAGTAAGTGTCTGAGATCAGATTTGAACTTGGAAAGATGAGTTTTCCTAACTCCAGGCCTGGTGCTCTATCCACTATGCCACCTAGCTTACTAATAGATTTTTATTTGCGTTTGTCGTATATGAATGCCAAATTCTATTTCTACTCACTCTAGTCATAACAGCACCATTTTTCAAGTGTGGCACAATTTCTAATTAACAAGTATATTTTAACAATGCTACCAAAACTGTATATTTACTTACCTTTGGCATTTATTTTTTCTAAAATATCAGTTGAAAAGCAATGAATGAGTGTCTCTATTCACAAAGATGTTGGAAACCTCCAAAGCAATTCCAACCATTTACTAGCTAGAATTTATACTATGAAATCCAAGAATTTGTAAAGGCCACCAAGGATGTAGGTGTTTAGGAAAGACTTGTTTTTTGGTCTAGACCTATGATTTCAACAGTGTGGGGAGCTCCCAGTATATAACCTCTCCACTAATACAGATAAGCAATTCTTCTGTAATTTATCAACTAGATGAGGTACCTTCAGTGCTTAAGTGACTTGGCCAAAGTCACAAAGTTAGTATGTGTCAGAGATAGGACTTGAACCAAGAGAGACCAGGTTTCTCTGTATCCAAAGCAGGCTCACTATCAACTATGTCAACCTGCTTTAGGAGGGATACAGGTACTAAAAATATGCGTTGATAAAATGATAACCCTTGGGGCTGGGTTGCACTCACAACACAATAAGAAGATGAAGAAGGAGGAAGAGGAGATAGAGGAGGAGGAGGAGGAGGAGGAGGAGGAAAAGCATTTGTATAGTGCTTTAAGGTTTGCAAAGCACTTTATATATGTTATGACATTCAATCCTCAACAACAACCCTGTGAAGGTAGGAGCTATTATTATCCCCATTTTAAAAATAAACAGATTGAAAGATATTAAATGACTTGTCCAGGGTCACACAGCTAGTAAGTGTCTGAGTCATGATTTGAACTCAGGTCTTCCTTACTCCAAGGCCAATATTCTTGCAGCAATAAGTGAATAAAAGGCGAGGCACTAAAATGGAAATGATAAGAGATCCAGAGATAGAGGTCACATCTTGAGTCCAAGTTTCTTCTCCCCCAGTTTAGATAAGATTATTTGGTTGATACCAATCCTTCTGAAGAGAAGTGATGGATGGGGCAGCTCCATTGCATTGTACAAGATTCACTTGATATTACTAGACTCTCCTTTTCTTTGAAGGAAGAAGTAGAGCCAGGGCTCAGTTAGACCCTTAACCATAGAGAAATTTTTCAAGAGCAGTAGCCTGCACTCTGTTCATCTCTGTTCATTCTTCCACCTCTCAACTTGAAATGAAAACAAATGGGCAGGTTCAGGGTGAGTTAGGTGCATAAATGGCATCGGCCAGTGGGCAGCTAAGTGATTCAGTAGAAAGAGAGCTGGGCTTGGAGTTAAGAAGACCTGATTTCAAATATGGTCTCAGATACTTAATAGCTATGTGACCCTGAGAAAGTCACTTAACCTCTTTCTGCCTCAGTTTCCTCAACTGTAATATGTGGATAATAATAGCACCTACCTTGCAGGGTTATTGTGAGGATCAAATGAGATAATTATTTATAAGGCACTTAGCACAGTGCTAGTATTCACTTAATTAATGCTTTTTTCCTTTCTTGTCTTCTTAGCCAGCTTTATTACAACACCAGACAAAGAAATTACTTAAGGAAAACCAAAGGAACTGACAGTCTGGCCTGATCGCAGAGGAATATGGAATAAGTAGAAACCAATACTTTCCCTGGGGTTCAAATATGGTCTCTGATACTTAGTACCTGTGGGCCTCAGTTCTCTCATCTATAAAGTGAGGAGGTTGGACCAGAAGGTCTCTGAGGTATCTTCCAACTCACTATCTGTGAATCCTACAAGTCCTCCTGCCCTGCCCCACAAAGTATTCCAGCAGTGATCACCATGGACCCATTTTTACAAAAATCTATTTGTGAAGGAGTTATTGCCATCACAAAAAATAATTTACAGAATGTCTGTTGTGGGCTACAGGGAGTCAAGTTGTGTTCAAACTGTGCAAAAATAAAAGGCCAGTGGAGAGTGACACAAAGCTCTAGAGGCCTTGGAGGGAAATGGAAACATTACGAGAGATTTGGTTCTGGTCTCAGCTCTTTGTGTGACTGTGAGCAAGCCATTTAATATTTAGAGTCCTAACCGTGAACTATGAATCTGTGAACTTGGCTTGAACTACATGACCTCTGAGGTCTCTGCTGGCGCTAACATTCTGCGTCAGTTGGTCAATCCCAGGAGATGTAACAGCCACAACAGGAGTGGTATTTTAAAAGGCATGAGCTGCTTTTGTTGTTTCCAAAAACCCAAATAATTTTGAGGCCTCTTACATCCCTTCATAGACCTTCCTCGATCTCCACTGTTAACTTTCTCTTCTTACTATTTGAAAGTAAGATGTATGGTCAAGATGTGTTTATCAGTGTGCAGAAATAGCAAAGCAGTATGTCAGCAGGGGTGGGTTACAGGACTTCAGAGACTCTTGTGCTCATCTGAAGAGTTAAACCTCCTGGAGAAGGTTCTGACCATCAAGTCTCACTGAATGACAATTGCCAGTGAGACCAGATTTGGACTTTATGAGAGGACTAACAATAATTTTGGGGTAGAATTGGACTAATTAGCCTGCAAGTTAGGTAGATCTGAGTTTGAGTCTCGGTTCTGTAACTTTTTAAGTATGTAAGTTTCCTAACATGTAAAATGGAAGGTGGACAGAGGTGGTCAATGCAATGATATGGCCTGAATGACCCTTAAGGTCCCTTCCAGTTATAAATCCAATGAAATCAATGACTTTGGGGGCAAATTCATTATATACTTTTTAATTGGCCTTTGGGGAACATCTCATTGAGTATGATTAAAATCTCTATTTTTGGTTCAGGTAAATCATGAGGAAGCCTTGGAGCTTGCGTCTGGTCACGTGTGATTCTTGTAGTTTAGTCTTATAATTTGAGATGTTGAAGAATCGCCTTGTTCACAGTAGAGCTAGAAGAGCTAATGGCTCTAAGGATGATGAAAGAGAGCTACTGACCCTTTTGCTGCTCTCTTCTTTTCTGCCTGCCAATTGCATTAGAATTCTTTGAACTGTTTTCCATAGGGAGAAGAGGAAAGGCAGTTTGCCTGTAATTCAGATTCCTGGTCTCAATGTAGCCCAAGCACAGGAAAGCTAAAGCACAGGTAAATCTGAACCTGGGATTGGACTACCTCTTTGTCAACTCTTCTTGATGTTAAGGCAAGAAGTACCTATCCTGAGGTATATACATACATACATACATACATACATACATACACACACACACACATACACACACACACGTATCCAAGGTTAGCTGAGGAGTTCAAGACCTAGAGATCCTATCAGGTTAGGAGGAATCCTCGACGAGTACTCTTATAGGACAGTCAGTGACAAGAAGATTGGCTCAGATCTGGTGGTTTTACCAGCAAATTGTTTGGTTAATGCAGAGCTGAGGTGAAATATAAAATGCCTAATTACCAGTCTTGCACACTACTTTATGTTGTGATAATGTTAAGTACCAGCCTCCCAGCAGATTATAGCCATAGTTATGTTACTGAATCCTGTTTAAGTCACTCAAATAATATGAAATTTATGTCTTTTACATTTAGTACACCACTTTTGTGTGTAGAAATAAACTACTTCTCCCATAGCTTAAGGCTAGCTAGGTAGAATTGTCAGCCCTAGAGTATGGAAGGCCTGAGTTAAAAAATCTTGCCTCAAATACTAACTGTGGCTCTGGGCAGGTCACTTAACCTCTCTCAGCCTCAATTTCTTCACTTGCAAAATGAGGATAATAATAACACCCACTTCACAGGGTTGTTGTAAAGATCAAATATATTAAATATATGTAAAGTGCTTTGTAAGCCTTAAAATGCAATATAAAGCTAGTGGTTGTCATCATTTTTCATTATCATCATCATACCTGATTTGTATTATACATTGGATATTTTTCTACCCCCTTTTTTGGGGGGGAAACCATGAATGTGAGCCATAATCTAAGCTATAAGTAACTTGTCTCTGCTATACCAGGGTGAGAAGTTTAACGAGTTGAAGAATGTGAGAAAAGAGGCTCCCCCAGGACAGACTCTGCCTGGGTCTAGAGAAGAGGGAACCCTTAATGGAGGGGTAGAGGGCACAGTGCTCCAGATCTTCAGACCCAGATTGTAGCTGTAATTGTTAGATTAGAATGTAAGTTCTCTAATGGCAAAGGATGTTTTTGCTTCTTTCTGTTTCTCCAGCCCCTTACATATAGTGTTTGTTAAATGGGAGTGGGGAGTGTTGGACTTATGGCCTCTGAGGTCCCTGCTGGTTCTAAATCTACAATGCTATAACTTAGATGGCCTTGAAAGTCCTTGTGGTACTCTGCTCCTAAGAAAAACACTTTCATTTTAGAGAAGATAAGGATGAAATTCTTGTGGTCAACGAGAATGAGAAATCATTAAACTGCCTCTTTCTAAACTTTTCATATAAAAGAATCATTATTATCACCCAAAAGCATTGAGTATCCACACAGGTGGTATACTGCCATGGGGCTATGCTGTTATCATATAGCAAGGAGATACAGATCTGGTCCTTGAGAAGCAAATATCTAAGGGTGAGAAATAAGACTTACCAGGCATCCATATGTAGATCCTTACATTGAGTGATGCTCAGGGCATTGGTGTGGACTCAAAGGTCCCATTACAGTAGTGGAGGAAATAGAAATTGTTGAGCAAAGAGATTGTATTGTTAGAAGGCTAGCAGTGCATGGGGATGATCCCCCTCTGCATCAAGGAAAGGTTTCTGAAGAATGAGATTTGTTTAATCTTAATGAATAAGTGCCTCCAGACTAACTCATTAGGATGACTGAAAGGTTTGAGGGAGGAAAAAAGC
Organism: Vombatus ursinus; assembly: GCF_900497805.2. Classification (NCBI taxonomy): domain Eukaryota; kingdom Metazoa; phylum Chordata; class Mammalia; order Diprotodontia; family Vombatidae; genus Vombatus; species Vombatus ursinus. The sequence continues at coordinate 22,115,605 of NW_020948983.1, forward strand.
AGGAAACCTATAACATTGATTTTAAACCAAACTTCAGCTTCAAGCCTGGGTTCAGCAGGTGGATTTTCTTTCCTAATTGTTAGCAAGTCCTTAAGGCAGTATAGTAAGTAGTGGAAAGGGTACTAGGTCTGAGAGGAAGTTAGGGTAATGTAGTATTAAGGCGGTATAGTAAGTAGTGATAAGTATGCTGGGTTTGAGAGGAATTTAATGTAATACATCGGACTGAAGAGCCAGGGAGTTCTGGGTTTGAATCCTGTCTCAGACACTTACTAGATAAGTGATTCTGGCCAAGTTATTTAATGCCCACAAGCCCCCATTTCCTTATCTGTAAAACGGTGATACTACTAATACCTACCTCACTAGATTTTTATGAGGATCGTATGAAATGATGTACATTATGTAAGGTGCTTTGCAAACCTTCTAGTTCTATGTAAATGTACCTCAGTTCAAAGAATGACTTTCCTACTTACTATGTGTGTGACCTTAAATAAGTCACTTCTCTTCTATGGGCCTCAGTTTCTCCACCTATAGAATAAGGGTGTTATATTAGATAAGGCCTCTTACTTTTCCAAATTTTATGAGCCTAAAAGGTCTAAGTTGAGCATCTGTAATACCCAGTGGGATCCAGCAGAGGTCTCTATGCCCTAATAATTAGGCTTGTAGGTTGGTATTAATGAGGTCTAGGGAACATTTTTTTATTTTAAAGAGAGGTATTCAGGATACCATGAAGATTATAAAGAAAGTACATGCATCAGTCATAATTAATTTTTTAGTTCTCCAATTACATGATGCTTTTGGATTGGCAACCATCAGATGGTTGGTTCCTATTATGAAGCAGTTTACATTGAAACAGACATCAAAAACCAGTCAGCAGTAGTCATGACAAACCTGGGTATGTGAATCACCAAGTTTCTGAATAGTTCCTTTTTTATTTTCCAACAGATGAGACCAAATTTGTGGGTGATGTAACCAGGAGCTCTAAGAAAGGATTTAACCTAATATCCCAGAATACATCAGACTTCTCTGGCTAGTGTCACAGGGAAGTTTGTAAATTTGTGATTTGCTCTTACTGGATAGTCAGGTACATCTTGAAGATAGTGGTCAGTAGAGTGAGAGGTCTAGAAACCATGACAGGTTCCTCATCTGTAAAATCAGAAGACTGAACTGGATACTTGCTAAGGTCCCTTCCAGCCTGAAATCTATGTGAGAAACTGGGCCTGCGAAGAGATAGTTGGGGGAAGAGACACAAATTGCTCTCTTTAAATATGTGAAAGGCTGTTGTATGGAGGCAGGAATAGACATTTTGTGTATGGGGTGGGGGGTGGCTTAAGAAGTGGAGCATTGGAGCTGTCCAACAATCATATGGGCTTGCTTGGGGTGTTAAAGAAAGGGTTGCTGAACTGGGATGGACTAGATCAGGGGTGGGGAACCTGTGGCCTCGAGGCCACAGGTTCACCACCCCTGGAGATGAAGAGTAACATCCTTTCCGACTCTTGATTGTATGACCCAGTGACCCAAGTCTTCAGCTGAATATACAAACTGTTCTGCCAGACCCAAAGCCTAACTGGGGACTTTGTTCCAAGAGGCCCTAACTGACCTGGGAGGCTATGGCTCTGCCCTTGACATTGTACAACTAATACAAATTCTACGAGATTAGTCATTTTAATCGTTTCCCCCCAATTCTGGAGCAGGAGCTATGCTTACCCAATCTTATCAGCAGTTCAGGCTGTGAGCAGAAAACAGATGTTGTGGGAAATGGTAACATTCCCTCTGTAGGTGGGTTCATAGTAACAAGAAAATTTTCTTTACTTTGACTAATTATACAGGATTTCTTGGCCATTTAAACCAATATCACATGGCTGAGTGTAAAGTAAATGTTGTAGTGAACAAATTCAAATGTTATTGGAATTAGAAGCTTTAATTCATTAAAAATAAACATAGCTTACTTTCTCTTAACTCTGTGCCATGGGGCAATGCTTTTATCCTAATGATCTCTAATCTTTACTTCCCATAATTCAGCAGGACACCGGGATCATTTGGGATGCTCATAGTTATTACCACCGGAGAGGTAATGTGCTACAGAGGAAAGAATTCTGCTCTGAGCATCAGGTGCCCTTGGTTCAAATATCGTCTCCGATGCTCTTAGCTATGTGATCATGTGCAGCTTAACCTTTCTGAGTCCGCCTTCTCATCTGAAAAATGGGGATGCTAATATTTGCTGTGTCGCTTAAAACTTCTACAAATGTGAGTTGTTACTAGGATTCCTCCTTAGTCCTCGGCCACTCATAAGATCATAGATTAGAACTGAAAGGACCTTAGAGGCCGTTGAGTCCAACTCGCTTTTTTAACAGCTGAGGCATAGAAATTTTTGGTGACTTGACAGAGTTACACAGCTAATAAGTATCCAAGGTGGAAACTGAACCCTAGTCTTCTCAACTCCAGGTCCAACACTTTATACAGTACTCCATACTGTCCCTGACTCATCATCATGATGTGAAAAAGACCCTAGGCTCTCAAAGGCTATGCCAACAGAGCTCAAGCACTGGCAGGTCATGGCAAGCTGGAAAGGCTTTGAATATTGGCCTGATGATGTCTGTTGTCCAAGAACTAGCCTAGGTAAGTTTGGACAGGCTCCCTGCCAGACTGGCTGCAAGATGAGAGATTTTTTTTGGCTTCATCAACTCTTCACAGCCACTTAATGGAGGGGTTGTAATCTGCATCTGGGGAGAACCTAATCACACCAATGAAACTACAGATCCTTGAAGCGTAAGTTGCTCTTATTATTACCAGTGGCATAGCAGAAAAATATATAGAATTAAATCCCAAATTAATATTATTAATACTGTAAAATCATCAGGTCAAGTAATGTGTAATGAACTGAGTTTGTTAAGGTCAAAAAACATATATATTACTTGGTTCTTGCTTTTCTGGGTTCTACTCTTCCTTGGATACCAGAGTTCTTTCTGCTTATGTAAAAGTAAAGTGTTTAGATTAAGTAGGAAAAGTTGCTCCTGGAAATCCAAATGACAAGTCCCACTTGGTGATACGAAGAGTTGGAACTGGAAGCATAGTTTTTCCAGTAGGGAGTTCAGGTCATAGACATTTCAAATTTTACCCATCCAACAAGAAAGCTCCTCCTAGAAAAGGCCACCATGTTCCTAGCTATTAATTCCCCCCTTCTACAAGGGAAAATTTGCTTCCTGACCCTAAGGTCCTTTTGTGATTATTGAGCCCCTAAGCAGTCTTGCTGTAGGACTGGATTAAATGGCCCCTCCTTCTGTCTGGGAACTCTACAGGCTGATTCTATGTTGTGCAAACCGATGTTTTTGTCTAAATGTAGCGATGTAATGGAACCCTGAGGGGAAAGGAAGAACTGTTTCTTTTATTAGTTTGAATGCATTAGTCAAGCTCTTGGCTTTCACTTTCTGCAGTAGCTCACTCAAATTGTTTCCTTGATTTTTTTCAATGAAATAAGGATGTTTCCTAACATAGCCAATCTTGCCTTTATGTCAGGGTTTGAGTTCTGGGTTAAGATGTTTATGGAAATTGAAATGTCTGCAGGAGCATTCGAGTAGAATGTAAGCTCCATATGGGCAGGAACTGTTTTCATTTTTTTTTTTTTGTCTTTGCATATACAACAGCCAGACGCAGAGTGATATGGCAAACAGAGAGCCTGCCTCTATGTGGATTAGGACCACATAGGTTCCAGTGTCATCTATGACACATACTGGCTTTGTGAACATAGGCAAGGTTGCTTCTTAGTGCCACAGGTAGCAGTCAAAGACGATACAGAACAGTTGTCAATCTGCATTGGTAGAGGGAGTTTTCTTCCTGGGAGTTCCCTACACAGATGAAATAATAGGTCCAGACCTCCTTCCACCAAAAAAAAAAAAAAAATTCCCAGTACTTGACGCAATACTTATTACAACGCAGTACTAACACGATACTTATTAAATTGAATGTAGAGGTTAAGTGCTCATCATTAAGATGAAAACCACTGAGTCTGCTGGACAGTGAGAAGAGCCAGGGCAGCAGGCTGGCTTGTCAGCAGGCACCAGCGCCTCTTCTGAGCTATTTTACCATCAAGACAATTAACTTCACCATCAAGACATATTAACTAATAGTTTCATTGATTTGGAATGAGGAGGGATATTAGAGATTGTCTAATCGAACTCATTCATTTTATAGATGAAGAAACTAAAGGCCAAAGTCACACCAATAGTACACTGCAGAGTCTAAATTCAATCCCAGGTCTTCTGACTCCCAATCAAGGACCCTTTTTTTTTTTTTTTTTGTGAGGCAATCGTCGAGGACTCTTTCTACCTCACCATTCACACCTTCCACTCCTTGAGACCTTCCTAGAGTAGCAGCAAAGAAACCTAATCTCAGATTTCTCCTAAGATTTTGTTAAGGAATCTCATTGCTTATTTCTTCTTCATTCAGTTTTTCACACTTGAAAGGAAATAAAAATGTTTTAGAATTTCAGTAATGGTATGAAAACACTTTTGAAATTTGGTTTATTAATATTGTGGTGCAGAATTAATATTATTACAAGTGAAATATAAATATTTCAAATATTTTATTATTTGCAATAATACCTTTATTTTCAGGATTGCTCAACTATTCTTTGTGGGGAAGAAAAAAGCAATCTGCACAGCATCTGTTGGATGGAGGTTGTATGTAAGTAATTCTTTCATTACTTAGCTATGGGATCAGCCTGAAACTGTGATTTATCTAGTGACTTGCAGGTGTGTAGTCACTATTGTCAGTGGAGTGGACATAGTCTCATAAAGCAGAAATCTCTAAGAGTTCCCTGCATGCAACTGGCTGCTCAGATAGTAACTATCTCTTTTATGGACTTTTTCAATAATAACATTTCTAAGAGAGAATGGGATGGGTTTTCAGAAGGTTTTAGAAGCAGGGCTGTGCCAAGTGTTATATTTCCAGTGTTAGCATTTACAACTTACAACTCTACAAATCAAGGCTTGATTTATTGTTTTGTTGATTATCTGGGCCAGTGGCCTCGAACTCAAATAGAAAAGGTCAATAAACTGAACTAAGGATCCCTACTGGTCAAATATTGATTTAGATTTAAAACATATTATTATCTATGTCTTATTGGCCACAAGAAGCTGGCCACTTCTGCATGCTTGACACCTCTGGTCTAGATTTAAGAAAATGTTGGGGAAAATATTAACCATACAAAAGAAATTTTTAAATGTGTCTTGGGCATATTGGAGAGCTGATTGTTAAACATTTACCAGTATATCACTGATAAGAAGATAATCTGTACAATGCTCTTCCTATTTTGTTTTGTTGAAAAGATGAAGGGTGTCATGCATTTTTTTAAAAAGGGAATTCACAAGGTTTTCTTACTTTAGATAAGTCACTTTATCTCTCCGGGCCTCAGTTTCTTCCTCTATAAAATGAGGTTAGACTAACTGACATGTAACATTTCTTCTAGCTCTAAATCCTTTGATCATTTGAGAGCAAAATTAGTTAATATTTTAGTTGTAAGTATATCTTTTGGGGTCTGAGCAGGGTAGGGGCTTTACAAAAGGAAATTTAATGTACTCCTTTCTGTATACTATATTTCCAGAGCAACATTTTCCAAATGTGGCCTTTGAATTGGAGCATACGGATAGCTGAACAGAAACTCAACATCCAGTGAGGTGATTAGTCATTGTCCTCACTGCCTTGCCAAGGCTAATCTCATTCTGGATGAAAGAAAAAAAAAGGGTTAAGGTTTGTATTTGGTTGTTTCAGGGATTTCTCTGCTCTCTTTCTCTGAGTCTAGGGGATTTGGCTTCCCCCTTTCTCCCAATATTTAGCCCTCTGGATTTGTGGAAGACAGTATTTGTTTTCTACCTAGACACTAGGTTTTGGAAAACTTAATGGAGAAATGGGGCCAAGGTCAGCTGGTTCTTCAGTAAGCATTTATTAAGCTCTTAATTTGTGCCAGACACTTTAAAGTGCTGGGGATACAGAGAAGGGTGAAAATACTCCCTGCTTTCAAGTACCTCACATTCTAAAGGAGAGACATAACATGAAAATAACTAGGTAGATACAAGATATATACAGAGTCATCTTAGATTGGAAGGCATCAGCATCTGGGAAAAACAAGAAAGGCCTCCTACAGGTGGGATTAGAGCTAAATCTTGAAGGATGTCAGGGAAATGAAGTCAAAAGTGAGGAGGCAAAGCACTCTAGACATGGGGATCAGCCAGGGCAAAGGCATAGAGTTGGGAGATGTCATGTCCAATATGAGGAAGACCAAGTAGGGTTGAACTGTAGAGAAAATTGAATAATAAGATTAGAACATTAGAAGACTAAGGGGAAAAAAAGAAAGCTAGACAGGTAGGAAAGGGCCAAGTTGTAAAGCACTTTAAATGCCAGATGGCTTTATACTTGATCTTGGTGGTAATAGGAAGCCACTGAGTAAGTGCTACCATTGTCAGACATGTACATTACAAAAATCATTTTGGCATCTAAAGGGGTAGATTGAGGCAGAGAGATCAATTGGAAAGCTACTGCAAAAATCTAGGAGAAAGGTGGTTAGGACTTGAACTAGACTAGTGACTCTGACTGGAGAGAATGAGTCGAACAGGAGCCAGGCTGTGGAGATAGAAAGGACAAGTATTTACTTCTATGCCTTCTGTAGAGTAACCTGGACTATTCCTGTAGGGGCGATGGGAGAAAGGCTTATCTTTGGAATTTTCAGCCCTAGGGATGACCTGGAAACCAGTCTCTTTTGGCTGAGGCAGTGCAGTTGGGGGTGTATGCCTTGGAGTGCCTCAGGGTCAGACTGATCTCATCCTGACTACTGAATTGGTCTTGGGAAAACAGTCAATTAAATGCTGTTTGACAGGTTTGTTTTTTGACGTATTAAAGCTGCCAAAATTCTTTAGAGTTACATTTAGGGCCAACATTTATTTACCCTGAGCCTTTATTTTTTTTTCCAAACCAAATTCTTGAGGTGTATGGCCAATATATCCCCTAATGAAGGACATAAAGTGGGAAACAAAAATTCCTTAACTTGAATTCACCACTCATAATCAGCTCTTATCAATTTAGTGGAATGAAAGCTCCCTGAGGGCAGGGATAGTTTCATTTTTGTCTTTGTGTCTCCAGTACCTACCATAGTCTCTTGTACACATAATATATATGTATAATTATATGTATAATTATTTGCTGGATTGAATCAACCCTTTGGAAGCTCTGCTTCAATAGCTATGTTGGTCCATGAGGAGTGGGAATTATTTTTTGCTTTGTAAAGACTATGGTCTGAGAGGATAATATTATCTTTTAGTCCCCTCCAGTGACTAGCATTTGCAGCTGGAGTTTCCTAATCTCTGTACCACTACATTACAGACAGCTGTCTGACTTTCTTTTTCTAAAGATCTTTTGAGAATAGAGACCTTTCCAGGGCTGTGCTGGAGCCAGTTCCAATGGGCTAGCCAGAGTAGATTGTTACATTTTCAGTGTGAGGATTTACACTTCAGAAATCAGCAAAGTCTACAAACCCAAGCTCGATTAATTGTTTTGTTGATTAACTAGACTTTGTGAGAAAGTGATGGAGAAAATTTCCTTCACTTGGTTGTTAAACATTTATCAGCACACCATTGCTTTTAACCCTCCAGACTCCCTGCCTCCACTCCCCACCACACACACACACACACACACACACACACACACACACACACACACCCTTTTTTGTTGTTGTTAAAATTGAATCAGTAACTTAAACAAATTATTTGATCTCTATTGGACTTAATTTTTCATCAATATAATTGCTCAGATTTATACAGCACTTTAAGGTTTCTAAAGCACTTGACATATATTATTATCTTATGTGATCCTCACAACAACCCTATAAGGGTAGGTGCTATTATTAGCCCTATTTTACAAATGGAAAAACTGTGCCAAAATAAGTTAAGTGACTTGACCAGGGCCACATAGCTAGTAAGTTTCTAAGGCAGGATTCAAACTCAGGTTTTCTTGACTCCAAGTGCTGGCACTCAATCCATTACTTTTCTCACCTAGATGCATAAAATGGAATGAAAGAGAGGGGGACTAAATAATTTCTAATTGATTTTCCAGATTTAAAATTCTATTATTCTAGATATCTGTTGAAAAATCTGATCATACAAAACTCAAACCACTCTGATAATTTGAATTTTATAAGGTTCCATTCATCTATAAACTTGCACTTTTATAGTGGGTCTGTTGTAAAAGTGGTAGGTGAATTCTAACCTTGCTTCTTTCTACCTAGTAGTTTATTACTTCTATCAGTATGCTTTGCAAGCATCATATCAAAACACTAAGCTTTTTTGTTTGTTTGTTTTGAGAGCACTTTGCTAAGGGTGGGTGGTGGAAGAAGAAGGCTTACAAGTCTGGTAGCCAGATAACTGACAGATAATGTCATTATAATAAACAAAATTATATAAATGCATTCAAGTGGTGCAAAGTTTAAAGGGAACTTCATCCCTCACAAAACTGTGTAAAGCACAGCAGATGATGATGCTCCCCCAACACAGAGGAGAATTTGCAGTATGTCTGGTAAGAAGTTGGGCACAGTCTCATCAGAGATGGAATATGTAAGATTCAAATGAAAGCCAGAGGAGAGAGAAGGAAAAGGGAGGTAAGGCTTACCTGGGCTGCACCTAACTCTTTATAGTGTTATCAAGAATTGTCTCTATTCATGCTGGCATTAGATTTCAGCATTGTTTATCTCCTGCTGCTACTAACAGGGGTTCCTCCAGATCAGGCTGGTACTAGACTTTTGGATAATGATATGATGGGGCTATGTAAACATCGAGTCTTTACCTGCTTCTATTCGGGACCTGGTGGGGGGAGGGCCTCAACAATCTGGTGACAAAGGACATCATATTTGGAAAGGCCTCCCTTTTTCCTCTTTGCCTGTCAAATTGTGCCAGGCATCAATATTGTTAGCATTTGTCCACTAGGCAAATCATCACATCCTTTCTGTTTCATTGTTTGTATTGCTGAGCTAACAAGTGATGTTTAGGAGTAGGGATATATAGAGCCTCCTGGGACTCAGGGAGAGATAGAGTAGTTTGGGGAATGACATGTTAAGAATGTTGGTAGCTTGATTTTAATTCCTTGCTATATATCTTGCATTTTACTTTATGTAAATTTTTTTTGTATTACTATGATGTCTCAGGATTAATCTTGGTTGGTTAGGTGGGAGGGTAGAGAAGCACTATAGATAAATGGGGGTGGGTGACCAGTGGTTTAATAGGTGGCAAACAAGTTGTAAGGACCTAAATGTAACATTTTAAAACTACAAAAATGCCATGTGAGATTCAATGGAAAAGGTCATTTCTGACTGGACAATCAGACAAAGCTTCCTGGAGGAGGTGGCATTTGAATTTGGCTTTAAATGATGGGTTGGAATTTGACAGGCAAAGAGGAAAAATGGAGGCCTTTCCAAATATGAGCAATGTGAGCTAAAGCTTAGAGGGAGAAAAAATGCTGAACTTGTCTGGAGGTCAGCAACAATAGACCACATTTATATATTGATTTAAGATTTGCTTAATGCTTTGTATACACTATCTCATTTGACCCTCACAACAAGTTTTTGAGGTAGGTGCTATTTTGATCTCCACTTTAGAAATGGAGAAACTGAGACTCAAGGAGGTTAGTGACTTATTGAAGGTTCCATGGTTAGTGTCTGAGGGAGGATTCAGGCAGAGAACGTCTAGTTTGTGTAGAGGGGATTAATGTGAGTGAGAGGCTGGAAAGGTGAAGATGCTGCCAGATCCTGGTGAACCTTAAACACTAGGCAAAGCCTTCTGAATTTTATCTGGCAGTAAGGAAGCATGGAAGATTTTTGAGCAACAAGGTGACATGACCAAAGCTAAGTATTAAGAAGGTTAATATGGGGGCAGAATAAAGAATGGATTGGAGATGGGGAGTAGAAGCAGGAAGATTCCACTGTCCAACCACATGGTAATGAAGATCCTATTCTAGGATGTTTGCAGTGAGAACAGAGAGGTAGAGAAGGATCAAGAGGTGTTATGGAGATGGAATCCAAAACAGTTGGCAACTGCTTGGACATGAGAGGTGATAGAAGGGTCAAAGATAACCTCAACTTTTCAATATTGGGATAGCATGTGAATGGTGATACTACTAAGGACAGAAAGATCAGACAGGAGAGCAGGTTTCAGGGAAAATACAATAAGCTTGCCTTTGAATATATTAAATTAGAGGTGCTAATAGAACACCTTGGTGAAGATGTCTTGTGGGCAGTTGAGGATATGGGTTTGGAACTCAGAATAATAGAATTCAAGACTGGAGATGAGATTTAGAAGTAATCTAAATAGAGATGGTAGTTGAGGATGTGAGAATGAATACATTTGTCAAGATAGGATGTAGATGAACTGATGCTGATTGCAGTGAGCAGAACCAGGAAAATATCTACAACCAATGCCATTGATACATCATTGCAGTACACAGCAACAGCAACACTGTGCAATGATCAACTATGATAGACTTAGCTCTTCTCAGCAATACGATAATCCAAGACAATTCCAGAAGATTCATAATAGAAAATGCTATCCACATCCAGAGGAAGAATTATGGAGTCTGAATGCAGATCAAAGCATACTATTTTCACTTCTTTTTGTTTTGGGGTTTTTTTTCCATGATTTTTCTTTTTGTTCTCTTTCTTCTTTCACAATATGACTAATGTGAAATGTGTTTAACATGATTGCACATGTATAACCTCTATCAGATTCTTGCTGTCTTGGGGAGGCAGGAGGGGAAGGGGCGAGAAAAATTTGGAACTCAGAATCTTATAAAAATGAATGTTGAAAATGATCTTTACATGTAGTTGGAAAGAAATACTATTTACAGGAAAACAAAAGACTGACCTTAAAAAAAAGACAGAATATAAAGAGAGGAGAACAAAGGGCAGAGATTCTTAATGAGCACCCACCTAAAGGGGTAAAGAAATGGATGAAGAGCCAATGGAGATAGACATAAGAGAGACTAGAGATGACTAGAGAGTTAGAAGGACCAGGAAAGTATTATATTTCTAAAGCCAAGGGACAAAAAGAGTATTTAGTAGAATGGGGTAATCAGTGAAGACAGGATCATAAATTTGTGTAGTGATACAAGGTTTGCTTATCTCATAATAACCTTGTAGGTAATGCATATATTAATTTTTCCATTTCATTGATGAAAAAACCATGTCTCAGAGAGATTCAGTAACTTGCCTATGGTTATACAGCTCATTAACTGCAGAGCCATGAACCCATGTCTCCTGACTCTAAATACAGCAAACTTTAATCTATATATCATACTTATTCTAAACAGTGTCAGATACTGCAGAGAAGTCAAGAAGAATGAACCTTCTTAGGCCAGTAAAGACCAGTGGATCTGGTAGTTAGGAAGTCATTGGTTTGAGACAGCAGTTTCAGTAGAGCGGTGTGGTCAAAAGCTATAGTCTAAGAATCTGATGACAGAATTGGAAGTGATGTATTAGAGGCATTGGTGGTAAATAACTTTTTGAGAAGTTTAGCAGTTTTGACTCTGAGAGAAACTACTGAATACTAATAAATTATATTGAAATAGATGTGGCTTATCAAAGCAAATACATCCTTTGTTGTTGTTTTTCATTACCTCTCTGTCAAGGAGTGGCATGTTTCCTCTTCATTCTTTTAGATTCCTGGTTTATTATTTCATTGATTAGAGTTCTAAAATCTTTCAAAGCTGTTTTTCCTCTTTAATAATTTTATAAGTTGTTCTAGTTCTGCTCATTTCACTTTACATCAGTTTGTGGGGTCTTCTCACTTCCTTCTGAAACTAATCATTTCATAATTTCTTATGGAACAATAATATTCCCCTACACTCATATCATACATTTTTAGGTTCCCTAATAAATTTGATTGCCTCAAAAAGAGCTGCTACATGATACAAGTACTATGTCTGTATCCCAAAGAGATGGAAAAAACAAAAAAGGAAAAGGGCCTATATCTACAAAAATAGTTATAGCTGTTCTTTTAGTGTTGGTGAAGAATTGGAAACTCAAAAAACTTTAAAAACGAATGTTAAAATTGTTTTTACATGTAATTGGGAGAAAAATAAAATATTAAATTATACCAAAAAGAGAACTGCTTTAAGTATTTTTGTACATATAGATTCTTTTCTTCTTTTTTTACATTTCTTTGGGTTATAGGCCTAGTAGTGGTAGTAGTGGGTTACAGGATATACATAATTTAGTAATTTTATGGGCATAGTTCTAGATTACTTTGCAGAATGGCTAGACCATTTCAAAATCTGACCAACAGTACACTAGTGTTACCCTGTTTTCCCACAGTCCCTCCAATATTTGTCATCTTTGCTAGTCTGATGGTGTGAATGGAACCTTGAAATTGCTCCATTTTGCATTTTTAATTAGTGATTTTGAGCATTTTTTTCATATGGTTGTTGATAGTTTGGATTTCTTCCATTAAAAACTGTCTATTCATGTCCTTTGACCATTAATCTCTTGGGAACGGCTTAGTCTTATAAATTTGAATCAGTTTCCTGTATATTTTGGAGATGAGGTCTTTATCAAAGAAACTGGCTGCAAATTTTTTTTTCTGTTACCTGTTTCCCTTCTAAAAGTTTTACATTAAATTTGTTTGTGCAAAAACTTTTAAATTTTATATATCATCCATTTCATCTTGTGTGATCCTCTCTATGGCTTGTTTAATCATGAACTCTAGCCCTATTCAAAGATCTGGAAGGGAATTTTTTACTTGCCCTTATAATTTGCTTATGATGTAAACTTCTAAGTCATGTATATACATTCTAAACTTATCCTGTCATATTGTATGATGGTCTATACCTAGTTTCTGGCAGACTTCTTTCCAGTTTTTCCAGTAGTTTTTATCAAATATTGAGTCCTTCTCTTGGTAACTGGGATCTTTGGGTTTATTGAACATCATGCTACAGTGTTTGCTTCTGTATGTTGTGTACCTTAACTGTCCCACTGGTTGACTATTTTTTTAAACCACTACCAAATAATTTTTAATGATTACTGCTTAATATTCAAGTTGAGATTTGGTACAGATAGATCCCCTTTTTTCCCACTTTTTCCCCCATTATTACCATTGAAATTCTTGACCTTTTGTTCCTCCATATGAATCTCATTATGTTTTCCTTGATCTATACAATATTCTTTTCGGGGTTTGATTGGTACAGCATGGAATAAGCAAACTATTGTAGTTAGTATTGTCTTTTTTATTCTATTGACTTGACCTACCAATGTACAACTATTATTTCTCTAATTATTTAGGTCCATCTTTATTTCTACAAAGTTGGATTCATATATTCCCTGAATGAATCTTGTCAGATATAGTCCTGAATATTGTATAGCTTCTGTAGTTATTTTGTATGGAATCAAAACTCAGTCACTGAATCACACTGCCAAAGAGGAATGGAGAAAATATACTGCATCACCTTGTTACAAAAAAAAAATTTCAATGTACTGACTTGAATGGGATTCTATTGATAATATCATTACTAATAATATATGGGGAGTATTTATTGGGAAAAGAGATACATTTTAATTTTTAAATCATTGTATTACTAAGGCATATGCTATATAAATTTTTTTTAAATCATGTAAAAATGAAATAAAAAATAAAACTTATAGCTCAACCTGTGGAAAATTAAAGCATTATATCCCTCCCCAACAAGCATTTTAGCAGTAAAGAGGAAAAATAAGATGAAATGGAAATTGGGTGGAACAGAAAGGTCAAGGAAAAGTAGAAAGTAGAAAGGAAGGCTTAAAAAAATATTGGAGACATCCCAAGATGTTTGTAGTTAGAGGAGAAGACAGTGTTAAGAAAGACATTGAAAATGCCTGAGAGAGATGAGAGAGATGGGTGGGGCAGGGTGGGGGTGGAGTGGAGAATGGTGACTTCTAGAGAAGAAAGAATAGGATCAAGGGTTCAAGAATTAACCTTGGTGAGGAGTAGAGATAACGTCTTTTTCTAGGACAAAATGGAAGGAGAGAGTTGATGAAGCTTCTCAAACATTTTGAAGAATGAAAGATGGGAGGGAAGGGAGTTTATGTCAGAAAACCTCAATGTTCTGAGTGAATTGAGGCTGTCATCTTCTGTGGCTGGATGTGATTTCAGCCACTGTGGGAGGAAAAGATAGTGTAGAAGGATTATGGAGCAGTAGTGAGCACCATCAATATGGAGTGTGCAAAAATGAATTTGCCTTTGTGATTTTGTTCAGTAGTCTAGGAACAGAACTGAAAAGATCAGATTTTGTGAGGGTTGTCCCCAGGATTAAGAATTTGCAGGCTGAGAATGATAGAAATCAAGAGATTCTCAAGTAGTAGCTAATGATACATTTAAATCTCAAACTATGGCCTCAAAACTGAGTCTGGAGGCAAAGAAAGTCAGAGTGGGAAAGACAGACTAAGAGAATAAGGATAAGCAAAGAGACTAGAGGTCACTACAATAATGAGAAGGAATAGGCTTCATGAGTGAGAGTAGGGTAGCTGGAAGGACAAAAGGTTGTGGTAACAGAGGTTTTTAGAAACTCCAGATCATACAATTCTGAAAGAGAAGGTCAAAGGGATGGAATAATAGTGAGAGATTAAGGTGGGTAGATGAGGTTGTCAGAGTTGAGAAAGTTGGAAGAATAGTATAATCAGGTTGTTGGAGGTCTCACTGGTGTGAATAATAAAGTCCCTAAGGATGGTGGCTGGGAATAGTATGGAGAAGACTGTGAGCCAGGTGTTAGAGAGAGTGTGGGGAAGTGATTCAGAGGCTCGTAAATGGCAACCACAAAGATAAGAAAGGGGTGGCACAGATTTCATGTATTTCATGTACTACCACTCAAAAGAGCCAAGATTTTTTGTTTGTTTGGGTCTTTTCTTTGTTTTTGTTTTTTTTGGAGACATGGTGGTTGAAGAATTGTCTAGAAATGGCAGGGGATACACCAATCCTCCTTATAGGGCTTTAAACATTGATGACTTCATATTTGCTATAGTTAACTTTTCGATAAAATAGTTTAAATTGAAAAAAGGGGAAAACATGGTAAATTCAGTTTTGATCTGGATTACAGATAAAGTCATGTAGTTAGCACATAAATAAACCAAATTATAGCATTCTGGAGCTGGAAGAAACCTTAAAACATCTCATTCCTAGCCTTTCATTTTACAGATGAGGATACTGAGGCTAGATCACGTGACTAGCTCAAAACTACACAACAGTACTCAAAGAATTGCACGATAGGAAAATAGATTACTGATTAGGCAACAACTAGAGAAGACTTGTGGCACCTCCCTCTCTTAAGAAAGTTCTATTTAAAGACTATAAGGAATAAACTTCCATAACTTATCAAGATGAGTGGAATATGCCTACTTCCACAGATACTATCATTATTGCCTATCTTACAAAAACCAAAACCAGCAAGAAGATGCTTGCCCCCATGTGTATATGGTATCATGCTAGATGCTACTTGAAATAAGCTCAAAGAACATCACTTTCCTTGCTATTAAAAAAACAAGGAAAGTACTAACAGTGGAATAGAAATTGAAAGATGCATTTGCATTATACAAAAACTAAAGCATTTATCCTCTATTGATAATGCACTGGTGTGGTTGTGGGTTGGACAGAATCAGAAATGATTTTTCCACTTATTCAAGAAGACCCTTGGGAAGCACATGGGATTTTAGAAGCTGTTTCTATTCCAGGAAGTAAGGAATTAGGTAAGGGCAGTCCAGACCTGGAGTGTGGCATGAGAGAAAGCTCAGAAGAGCAAAGTAGATGAATGATCACTCAATGTGCCATGTATTTGCAGAGTTGGGTGGACTAGGGGAAACAAGTATTTATTAAACACATATGTGTGGATTATGTATATATGTATACCTATACCACCTATGTATATATGTTTATACACACATGTGCATGCATGCATGTATATTGTCCTAAATAAAACTGATCTCAGCATCAGAAAGACTTGGGCTCCAGTTCTGCCTCAGACACATATGGCTGTGTGACTCTGGACAAGTCACTGGGCATCTAAGTGCACCAGGCAGCTCTCTAAAACTAATCTGCATTGCTGATGACGTTCCTCACTGGGAGGACTATGGGATCTGTTCTCAGACCTGGGATCTCCTCTGTGTAGGGGGTACCCGGTGAGAAAATTCCCTCTACTAATGCCTGGGGGCACCGAGAGTTAAGTAGTGCTCCCAGGGTCACCTGGCCAGTGTTTGTTATTGATACTGGGGAATTTCTCTTCCTTAAGTTTAATTTGATCATTGTACCCAAACCAGCAAAATGGGTGCTTAATACATGTTACATGCCTTTTCATAACACTGGAAAAGAGTTTAATTTCTTAAAAGAAAAACTTTTTTCTTAAAATCTCTTAAAAATCCTCCTTAGGTGTCTCCAGGTGGCATGGTGATAACCTTGTGTTCTTGAAGGCTGTCCCAGAAAGGCCAGGTTCTGGCAGGTCCTACTACGCTAAAAAAAAAGCTTTAAGTAGGAGTCAAATAACAAACTGTAAGCTGAAGACTGGCCTAGCTAATTTAGGAGTTTCGTCACCAAGGTGCCTGTCAGATGATTTGTTCTCCCACAGAACCTCACAAAGTCTTGTCTGGGGTTGTAGTCTGCCTCAGTGAAGGGACTATCCCAGGCTGATGAAATCAGCTCTTTGACATTTTAAAGCAAAACTGAGAAGCTTGTCTTAATATGTTACACGTGAAGGAGGAAAAGCAAATTCCAATCATTTGGATATTTGGGAAGCAAGGATAGTCACAATTATATCAACTTCACATGAATATCTGTGCTACTCTATATAGCTATATACCTGGCACATAGTAGGAGATTAATAAATGTTGATTGATTGATCATTATCCCTGGACCTTAAAGAAGTCTGAAGAGTAATGAGTAAAGATAGTTTTATTTTCCTAGCCAGCTTATTCCATTAAATGATCTTGTCCACAGAATTAAATATTAAAATCTTTATTTCAAACACTCTGAAATTATTTTTTGATGTATATCATGTATGCAGTAATTTTCAATAATCAGTCTCAGTTGATATAGGAGGGGTGGAATTACATTAATCTTTCCTTAATCCAGAGCTTAGCACAGTGACGCTAGTGCTAGCACTGTGCATGGTACGTAGCAGGTGGTCAATAAACGCTACTTGAGTAAGACAGTAGTACTTAATCTTTGGCTGTCATAGACCCCTTTTGTACTTTGGTGGTGGGGGTGAATACTACTATCAAACCCTTCTAAGAATAATGTTTTAAATGCATAAAATAAGGAAACCAATTATCTTGAAATGCAGTTTTCAAAATATTTTAAGAGACAGGTTCACAAACCCCAAGTTAAGAATCCCTGGTAAGATATTTTTCTCTTTTTTTAAAAAAATTATGCAAGATACCTAACATTTGTGAACATCAGAAGTTCAGGTATGTTACTAACTGAATCTGATAAAAACAAGTCTTATTCCTTGGGGCAAGCACTACATGCTTGGGGGAGGAGGTTGGGCGTAGGGTACAAGACAGCTTGAGTTTGGGTAAAGGGAGAGTAAGGGGCAGGGGGTGGTGGGCAACAGGGAAGACAACATCCCAAAGGGTACAATTTAAACACTAAGTGGCAAAGAGGCCACCCCAGGAGAATAGAACAGGTAGGTGCCAGGCTGAGAAGTTCACCTTGCCTGTGTCCACTGGGCTAATTATTCATGCTAACCAAGTGCTAATTTCAGTTGTGAAATAGTCAAAGCACCATCATTATTCTCTAAATTTTGGCACCCTAGGGCAAAGCTCCAGTCACCCTATGCTGGTTATGGCTATGGTAGTTTCCGTTCATGAAGAGCACCTTTGGCTTTATAGTCAGAGGACCTGGGGTCATGTACTGGCTCTGTTCCTTGCTACCTGGGTGCCCCTGAAGAAATCATTCATCTCTCTGGGTTTAATTTCCTTATCTATAAAATAAAGGAGTTGGACCAGATCAGGTACATGAACTTTAAAAAAAATTTGGTAACTACATAAAAACATTGGTTTCCCTTTGTAATCTTTTGTATTTTATTTTATGCATTTAAAAACATTATTCTAAGGGGGCCATAGGCTTTACCAGACTGTGAAAGGGGTCCATGATCCAAAAAAGATTAAGAACTAAATTCTAAACCACAACTTTGTACAAAATTAAAACTTGTTTGGGTTTGTCTATTTAATAACATAATGTAAACCTAAGAAAGGTAACCTTTACAGCCAATGTGGAAGAAAAAAGGAGTCTCCCACAAGTGTTAACAGGATTTTGAGCTGGAAGGGACTTTAGAGATTAGCCAGTCTAATATCCTCGTTTTATAGAGAAGGACCTGAAACCTGAAAGGATAAACAAAAATAATAGCAAATATTTACATGGAACTTACAATGTGCCAGGCACTGCCTTTACAATTATTATCTCATTTGATCCTCACAGCAACTTTGTGTGCTATTATTATTCCCATTTTACAGATGAGGAAACTGAAGTTAAACAGAGATTAAGCGATTTGCTCAGGATCACAGTTAGTGACAGGCCTTCTTAATTCCCCGCCCAGCACTCTATCCACTGCACTCCCTGGTTGTCTTGAACTGCTCAAGATAACACAGGAGGTAACAGGTAGCACACCCAGCTACACCATCCATTACATCTTCTTAACGCAGAGCACAAATCTGTTGAATATCATCCTATCTGTCAAAAGTCTTCCATTCTCTTCATTAGAACAGAATTTTCTACCCTGAAGGTGTTTCAGAGACCATGTAACATCACACTCTCACTTAACACGTTAAGATACAGAGGCCTGTCCAAGTCCACAGAGCCAAGGGGAAGCTAGGTGGCACAGTGGACAGAACACCAGGTCTGAAGTAGAGAAGACTCATCTCATCTTCCTGAGTTCAAATCTGGCCTCAGATACCTACTTGCTTCATGAGATTGGGCAAGTCACTTAACCCTGTTTGCCTCGGTTTCCTCATCTGTAAAACAAGCTGGAGAAGGAAATGGCAATCTACTCTGGTATCTTTACCAAGAAAACCCATGAGGTCACGAAGAGTTGGGCACGACTGAAGTGACCCAACAACAACACAGAGCCAGAAAGTAGCTGACCTGGATTAGAACCCCGTCTTCTGGCTCCCACCCCGATTACCTTTTCTAATTTTAAAAATTACTTCTATTTACAACTCCAAACTGCCATTGTGAGTGCTCTTGTTTTTGCAGTCCTCTATTTGCTGCTGGTTCAAAAGGAAGGCATCTTCCTTTTTCTTTATCTTCATTCCTTTTTCTGTCAGCTCTCCCTGTTAACTGGCCCCTTTAGAAACTGCGTCATACCTAGTTTAAAGTTTAAGCAACCTTAAAGTTCACACCAAAAGTTTAGATTGACATTCTCTCTTAAAATATTAACAGCTCATAGTTTCCACCTTGACATCATCTCTCATATAGGTCAACTTCTCTTGCTTCATTCACATGGCCACGGCCTCAGTTCATGTCCTCATCACCTCTCACCCGGACCATTGTAAGAGTCAAGTAATCTCAAATCTCTCTCCACTCTAAACCATCCTTTACATATATGCCAAAGTGATTTTCTGAAAGGTCTTCCCCCGCCGCCCTATCCCTGCTCAATCAACTTGTAGTTCCTCATTACCTTCAGGATGGAATATGGAGTTCCATATTTAGCATTTAAGGCTCCTCACAACCTGATTCCCTTCTACCCTTCCACTCTTCTCACACCTTACTTTCCTCTATACGTTCTACCGTTTAGTAATATTGGCCTGCTTGAAGTTTCTCACATGCAACATTCTATCCTAGGGGGCCTTTGAACCAGCTATCACCCCATGCCTGGAATATTCTCCTTGCTTGGCTCTACCTTGACATCTTTGGCTTCCTTGAGGACTCAGCTTCCTTCTGCAGAAGACCTTCCTGATTCCTCCAGCCACTGGAGTCTTTGCCTCTAAGGTTACCTTCCTTCTCCTCTGTATGTACCTATTTATTAACATACTGATTTCCTTATTAGTATGTAAATTTCTTTTGAGGGAAGGTTTTTTTTTTTGATCTTTGTTTTTCTAACCCTGACACTTAACACAGTGCCTAACATATAGTAAGAACTTAATAAATGTCCATTGATAGAAAATTGAATAGTTGCGTAATTGGTTGGACAATAAAAATTACGGGAAGAAGTGTGGCACAAGGATCCATCATATTTTTACTTGAGTTCAGTTTTCAATTTTAATTGGGTACTGAGAGACAAAACTTGATAAACTCGTTTATTTAGCAGGCAGGAACAATCCCATGTAGTTAAGTTTGAGACTTGGCTAATTCTAAGTAGGCTGTAGATATTGGTGTACCCACCTACAACATAAGATTGGCAGAGGAAATGTTGAGGCTAGAGATTTTCAGACATTCTACGAACTCTAGGCTTCTTCAAGAGGACTAGCTATAAAAACAAAATGGTAGAGTTACATTAGATGGGTTATATCTACTCTTATAATCACTTTATCTCTTCTTTATCTCTTGATCCTTCAAAGTGGACATACTGCAAAGTTCTTCCCCCCTTACCCTAATAAGAATATACACTCCTTGAATGCAAACTATCTTATTTTTGTCATTGTATTCCTAACGCCTAGAAATAATTGCTTAGCATATAGTAGGCACTTGTTAAATGCTTGATTTTTTTCCTCCCTTCTCTACTCTTTCTTAACAATCTTATTCAGTTCACTCATATAGTTAACTATCCCCTCTTGGCAGATAACTCTTACCTCTATGTTTCTACTCTTGAGCTCTTTAATTCCCAGACCCTGATCTCTCAGAGCCCACAGGATATTTGCACCCAGATTTCCCACTGGCACCTCAAAGTCCATGTCCAAATCTGAGTTTATCATCTTTCCCCTTAAACCCAGCTCTTTATTCCTCGCAGCATCTTCTAATCCAGTCTCATGTTCAGAATCTAGGTGTTATCTTTTTTTTTCTCCTAGAACACAATCTGTTACTAAAACCTGATGGAGTTCACCTCTGAAATACTGTTCACACCCACCACCTCTCTATTTTCACTGCCATCACCCCAGTACAGGTCCTTACTACCACCTATTGGGCCTGTTACAATAACCGAATAGGTCTTCCCACTCAAATCCATCCTCTTTATACTTCTGCCACCCCATCTACTAAAAGCATAAATCTGATCATTTCATTTCCCTGTTCAAAAATCTTGAGTGGCTCATTACTGACCAGGAAGTACATTTCAAATACCTCTGCTTGACATGCAAGACCCATTACAATCTAGCCCCACCCTACAATTCCAGCTTTAACTAATATAATTCTTTAATTTGTACTCTATGTTCTGATTAAATTGTACTACTATGTTTTCCAAACTCATCCTGTGCCTGCTACCTTTGAGCTTTTGCTAATGCTGTTCCCTGTGCCTGGACATTTTAGTCATTCCATCCTCACCATCTGTTGCACATTTGTCTATTCTTTAAAGCCCAACTGAAAAATCACTTCTTCCAAAACCTTTCCCGAGCTATTCCTTCCCCAGTTGGTCTGGACTCTTTCTTCCTGTTTGGATCTTACAGAATACTTCATTTTGGCCTAATATATTTATCATGCATTATTTTGTATTATCTATGTTCATATTACCTACTAGAGTAGTAAGTTCCATGACAACAGGGGATGTGTCTTGGCTAAACTTTTTATCTTATCCAGCGCCTACCCTGGTACTCTGCACATAGAAGGCGCTAATATGTTTGGTTACTTGATAATAGGTACATAGATCTAGAACGAGAAGGGATATATTTCGGAGGGCCTCAAGCATCTTAACTTTCTTTTTAATTTACAAACAATTTATATCCTATGCCTAGAGTTGATACAACATTAAATTAGTGAGAACTAATAAAATAATCTCAAATATTGAGATTTTATGATATTCTTTTCATTATTATAATATAAAAAGGTTTTCTTTCTTTTTTCTTTCTTTCTTTCTTTCTTTCTTTCTGGTGAGGCAATTGGGGTGAAGTGACTTGCCCAGGGTCACACAGCTAGTGAGTATCACGTGTCTCAGGCCAGATTTGAACGCAGGTCCTCCTGACTCCAGGGCTGCTGCTCTATCCACTGAGTCATGTAGCTGCCTCTAAAAACAGTTTCTTTTAATAAAGAAGGCGTCAAAGTCCTATATACAATCAGGAAATGGAAGAGCATCTATTTGACAAGCTGCCACACCCCTTCTGCTTCTTCCTCCATTTATACTAAGTGGTTTGGGTAAATCTTGAAGAAGGGTTTGTGATGCAACCAGCTCTTGGGGCTGATCCAGATCACTGCAAAGGAAGAAAATGTTGGCCAATGAATAGGGCAGGAAGGCAGAAGCATCAAGGGAAATAGCATTTAAGAAAAATGGGCAATAGAGTTTAGGAATGCAAATGAAAAGAAAAGTAAACAAGAGTTTCTTTTGTTAGCTAGTAAGCATTTATGATCTTCACTTGCACTGGAAAGTAGCACTGGCGCATTTGTAATCAGAAGACCTGGGGTTAAATCCTGGTTTTCGCACTTAGTACCTATACAACCTTGGGCAAATATCATGTAACTAAGGGTCTAGGTCTTAGCTTCCTAATCTGTCAAATGAGGGGATGAACTAAGTGACTTCCAGAATCCCATGGCACCAAACCTGTGGTCTTGTGGTTATATATAGATGTACTTGGACACTTGTTCACTACAATCTCACCATTTAATCGCTTGAACAGCAGAAATTTTCAAAGTCCTGTGTTGTTGTAGTTGGTACTATACTTACTCTTAGGTACTGGGCTAAACCCCAACAATCCTGAAGTCTTTCATTTGGTTACTCTCAGGGTGGAAACAGGACCAGGACAGACAGGCTTAAGTAGATGTGTTTATGGATTTAAAAACTGGAAGGATGAAGGTGAAAGAATATAGGAAGTTCATGAATTTCCAAAATTCGACAAGTACATAAGTTTTCTAAAAAAAAAAAAATCATCTAAAAAATCCTCCACAAAAATAAGCATACTTTTGGTATCTGAAATAAAACAAAATGATATTGCCATTACTCTGTATTCATTATTAGCATGTAACAGTTCAATCATTTCAGCCCAAATCTTCCCAAAAAGTCAATATACCAATAGAAAAAATTATTACATTATTTATACTCTAACTCATTAATTTCCATAATTATGTTCTTGCTGTGGTAGCAGTAACTACGGCGATATCTAATTCATCATAATCCCACAGGGCATGCAATGGGATAATATTAACTGAAAAATGTAGTTTCTAAAACTAAACTGGCAAAATTAATTTTATCCTAAAAATGTATTCATTTTAAAGCAAAAGATGTGTCATATATTTTTATTAACTCATAAAAAATACAAAGGGTATACAAATTTTGCTCCTTTTCTGAAAACAGTGAAAAAACAAAATGGTTGTGTATAACAAATATTTGAAAGATACATCACATTTGACTTGTAAACAGAGCCTTAAAGTTTAAGCAATCACACTTATTAAAAAAAAAAGTTGAAATAGTTGGTAACAAGTTATTGGCTTTTTCAACAAAAGGCCACAGTAATAAGACTCTTCTTTGGACCAAATATTCTCTTAATGGATGTTTAATATTACTTTAGCCTTCTGTAAACATAAAATATTGGTTCAGTTACACTCTGAATATGAAATTCATTTCTCTCCAGACCTGTACAGTATGGCCAATCCCAAATTTCACAAGGTCTTATTTCATTGGTCTGATTTAGCTTCCCTTCTAAGAATATGAAATGGATAGTGTATGGTATTGAATATATCTTAGAATAAGTTAAGCATTTAAACACACAGAATGGCAATAACTTTGCACTATTCTTTCTACCAACTAAATTCAAAAAGTTCAACCTAATCTTAATACATCCAAAAAATGTATCAAGATTAAGAGATATAGTTATGGTGAAAATCCAAACAAATCTTCAAAACCACATACTCCAAAACACTTAAATATATACAAACTGTGCTATAAGAATCATGCTTATATACCACAGGTGACCAAAACAAATTCAAATTCAAAAGTTTACAAAGTGAAAATAAGCAGTGGTTTTGCAAAGTCTAGTTTTAGCATTTTTCCTGCTCTCCAGGAAGGACTCAGTCAAGTACACTGTTGCACAACATATATACACATACAATACTCATAGAACATAACCACAAATTAAATATTATCAAAACGCTTTTAAATAAAATGCAACACCAGTAAGTGCACAGAACACAATGCAGAATACTGTCGATTACAGTGACCAGAAAGAATAAGGTGAATTACCTCAGTTTCACAACCAAAAATAATAAATGCAATGTTTTTCTTAACTATTATTAAGCAAAATTAATCCATTTCCTACCTGGATAACCAAACTGTAAACATCTACCACTGCTCCATGAGCACATCTTTTGGCTGTCTATATCCTCCATGTGTAGAATTTAAAACTTAAATAACTACCAATTTGGGAGTGCTTTTTTTGGGGGGGGGGAGAAAAAGCAGGCAGGAAAAAATTATGATTGCTTCCTAAAAGTAGTTTACAGAAAGTGCACTTTAAAATAGGAATTTTTTTTCCATCCACTTCTAGGACGTGTTTTGCTACAAATCAGGAACCCAAAAAGGGAATTTTATATGTCAACACTTTAATCTCTGAGAACGTTTTCTAAAGCAAAATGGGAGACCACTTGAGAACAGAAAAAGACTAATCCACTCCAAATAACGTGATAGTCTCATCTAATAGTCTCCAAGTCATTTTCCTAAACCCACCTTCTGGCTTTTGGAATTATTAAGGAGTTGTTAAATTCAAAGTAGGATCTTTAAGGACAGGTCCTCATGCTCTATGATTCCATTATTCCCCAGGACACATAAATATGGTCCTTAATACTGCAAGTCTAACTTAGTCTATGAATCTCACCCTCTTCACTCCCACTCTTAAGTTCAGGATCCCAATCTGTCTACTGGTCCAGTGCTTCCCCAAGGTAATATGTAAACAAAACTGGGACCAGTGAGATTATCTGCAGTCTCCTATATTCTCAATGAATAATACTTTAGGTTTAAGAGAAGTAATACTAGATTGTACCACCACAACACCATCCTTCCAGATTGCATATTATTATTTTCTGTGTCTTTTTTTTTTGTTTGTTTGTTTTAAACACTACCCAGCCTCTAGGAACTTATAAAGTCAAATGAAATAGTGGTTTAAAGCCAGGAACCCTGTGGGCTTGGCCAAAATGGAGGAAAAGAAAATTAGAGACATTTCATTTTACTATTTTATTATCTGAAATAATTAAAGCTTATCAAAAGAAAACTCAGTCTCCCATCTCGTTACTGGAGATTATTTGGAGATGCGGTTAGACTTTTGTGCAAGTTGGGATTCTGGCTATGCCTATTTCGGCTGCGGACTGATGAAAACATGGTGTTGCAACCTGGTACTTTACACTTGTGAAGTTGGCGGAGGTGCACAGTTTTGTAGTGGGCCCTGAAGGTTCCTTTATTACTGTAAATCTTTTGGCAGAGGTGACAAGTTATTGGCAAACCAGAGGGAAGGCTTGAAAAGCTGTGATTGACCTTTTCCATGAGGGCACAAATGGGGTAGCCATCTTCGCTGGGGATCAGGCTCGGTCCTTCACAGCTTTCATCACTGTCTTCCAGAGCTACATTACCCTCTTCACTTCCTCCATCGGAGTCCCAGGAAGAAGGGGTGCTGCTCTCGGACTTCATGCTGGAGGTAGTGCTTAAATCGAGGACAGTGGCCTCGCTGGTAGGACCGCAGCCGTAGCTCTCTAAACAGGATTCTCGAATTTTGGTGATTGGGTATACGACACTCCCTGTCCGGTTGGTTCCTTTGAAGATGACAGAAGTCTGGGGGGTGTGCTGTTTGAAAGCTGCATCCTGATAAACCTCCTTAGCCATATCTTTCAAAAGGTAAGTTGCACCCAAAGGGTTTTCATTGCTTTCCAGGGTATCTTTGGTGATAACTTTCTGATGAAGACTTAGGTTTGAACTGTGTCTAAAATAACAAAAAGAAGATTAGCAATCAACAAACTGTGGGCTTTTAAAACCCTAAATCATCAATATCATTATGAAGTCACAATTTAGGGGAAAACCCATAGGCTATGGGTGAAGAAATTCTCAGGGAAGAAGAACACCAGCCCTTGGCAGACTAGATTAGATTGTACTGACAGGCACGTGATAAATGCCTAGGGCTTGTTAACTGACTCACTATTCTTTTTCTGGGGCTCTGGGCTCCTCATCTAACATGAGTAGACTATAAGATCCCCTTCCAGCTTTAAGATTCCATGTGATAGGGGCAGCTAGGTGGCGCTGGGGATAGAGTTCTGGCTTTGGAGTCAGGAGGACCCGAGTTCAAATCTAGCCTCAGACACTTGATATTTATTAGCTGCGTGACCCTGGGTGAGTCACTTAACCCTGAATGCTTCACCAAGAAGCAAAAAAAAACATTCCATGTGACAGAAACCTACAAGGTACTTTGAAGCTTACCAAACTGCAGGTGTCATTGCATCAGATTTCACCAGAAATAAAATCAATGCTACAGAGTTCTAAAAAGTTCAATTTCTCTATTGTACTTACCTCTAAATGTTGTTTCTTTCTATGACCACACCAGAAAATTAAAATTACTCATTCATTCTTCAAGTACTTCAATTACAATTGTGCTAAATTTTTCCACCAAATTTCTAAGTTGAAAGAAGAAGCATATTTCATTGCAAAAACGGACAGTGGTCTTACACGCAGATGAGACGGCATACAAAGCTGCTCAGCAAGATATCAAGTAAACAACCACCACCTAAAAAGCACCCACCTAGAGAATTTAAATACAGGTGCTCAAGGTAGGACCATTTGGCTTCTGAACATCTTGTAAGTATTAATGCTATGCCTACACTGGCTTTTCCCAGCAACCCAAAGATGTTTCCTTTTTTGCCCCTTGACTTCTAAATATCTTATACATACTAATGCTATATCTATGCTGACCTTTCCCCAGTGACCCAAAAATATTCCCTTAGCCATCATGTTTATTTTGTTCCCGGGGGCCATTGTAACTGAAATAGAGAGTGAAATAGGGAGAAAACCAGCGGTAGGCTGGAAGAGAAATGCCTGCTCCCTTTTAGGATCCTAGAGCTACAGCTGGAAAGACATCTCCCTCATTTTATAGATGAGGAACTCAGGATCAGAGACACGAAGCGGCTTTGCCCAAGGTCACCCAGGTGGGCTCTGAACCCAGGTCCCTTGACTCCAGAGCTTGTGGCCCAAGCACAGACACTCCTGAAACCGCAGAAGTAAAGTAGGAAGGATTCCAAGCTTTAAAGATGGGGAAAACTTTTGATAATCTAATGTAACAACTTCATTTTATATATGAAGAACACTGGAGGGAGAGTGAGGAAGACCTGGGTTCAAATCCTATCCCATATACTACCTGTGTTGACCTTGGGGCAAACAATTTTATCATTTTAACAGTCTCAGATTCATTATAAGGATAATAGGGTTAAAAATAGGAGGGACTTCACAGGGCTGTGAGGCTCAACAGAGACCAGGTATATGGAAAATCTAAATGGGCTCCATTGACGCGCATCATTACTCTTTTTGTCGTTAAATTGTTTTTTCCTGGGCTGAAGGTGACAGGTGAGTGGGGTGTCACTGCATTCCCTCTTCCAATCCCTGTGGATTTCATTTTCCCACAGAAATAATGCTACATATGGTCATTAGGTTACTAAGCTAGGTGACAGAAGTATATTTAACCCAGAGTATGGCTGATTGTAACTATGTAGTAGTTGAAGAAAACATTGGACCTGGAGCAGTCAGGAAGAGCTGAGTTCTAATTCTACTCCAGACACTTTCTAGCTGGGCGAGTATGGGACCGCTTCTCCTTTTTCAATGCTGGTTTCTTCTTGTAAAAAGAAGCATAAGTGTAGCTGGAGCAGTCACCTCCCAAGAGTTGGGAGGATTAGATGAGATGACATACATAAGGGAAGCCTGCTACAAACCTTACAGCATTATAAAAATGGCCATTGTTGTTATCATCAAGAGAAGTTACAAGTTTTGTGGGACTAACCTTAGGATCTAACCACCATTAAAAATAGCACTTCTATGGAATAATGGATCCCAAGTTCATGCGATCAATGATTTAGAGTCAGATGGACTTTGTCCAGCTGCCTCATTTTATAGATGAGACTTGACTTGCCCAAGACGAGTATGTGACAACTTTGGGATATTAACCCAGGTCCTCTGACTCCAGATCAGTGGTCTTCCTACGGCAACACACTTCACAATGATTAACAGCAGTTAGCATTTATATCGTGCTCTAAAGTTAGTTAGTAAAGTGCTTTACAAATTTTAACTCATTTGATCCTCTCAACAACCCCGTGAGGGAGGTGCTGTTTATTATCTCCATTTTACAGAACAGAAAACTGAGGCTGAGAAAGATTTAAAAACCTCTCTCAGTCTCAGTTTCCTCCTCGGTAATTTGCCCTGGGTCGTATCTGTGTGATTTGCCCAAGTTCACATAGCTAGGAGGTATCTGAGGCAGGATTCAAATTCAGATCTTCCCGACTCCACGTCTAGCGCCCTATACACCGTGCAACCTAACTGCTGCTAGGTTATAACTGTATTATGAAAGAACTTTCAGAATACATCCTGCCTGCAAATGGGGGCCTGCTTATTTTGATAATAAGGCCAAAGCATGAACACATCAAACACATGAAATTTTTAAAAAATTAATGCTTTTTGAATGAAGTAATTAATTAATTTAACAGATATTATACAGAATAATAAAAACGATATGTAATATGGATTTTAATCTCATCAACACTATCTCTTACTGCTCTTTGTGGCTCTCACACCACCAAACATTACATATGAATAGACCCTGAAAAGATCTTTTTTGAACGATGAACCCTCTCCATTTTCTCTTTACCTTCTCTGTGTATTTTCTTTGCTCTAGGACCACCGCACTCATTCATGAGAACACATTTGCTCCTACTATCTATAAATAGAGGGGCTGTGTTGGCAAGGAGCGGTTAACTCAACATTTGAGTTGGGTTTGGTCATAGAAGGAAGGCCTGTTTTGATGTGGACCGGCCTAGAGGGTCTCCAAGGTCCATTTCCAATCTGAGATTCTGTCAAATTTTTTCAGCTATAGAAACTCATTGATACAGTGTATTGGGGTATGGTGGGGCAGTCATGCTTATGAAATCACACATACTTGAATAAAGCATGTGTTTTATTAGTAATAATATATTCTTATGTACTCCATTCAAGAGTTTCTTTATGAAATGTCTTTAGGACTTTAACATTTTTCCTTCTTAATTGCTCCCTCTAGAAAGCTTTCTGAAATTCAATTTGGACTCAAGTTAAAAGAAGTATCTGGAAATAAATAATTCTCACTTTACAGACAAGGAAACTGACAAACCGTGTATTATTGAATGGATACTCAAGGCCTGCCAGATTCTGGCCCCAACCTTTCCAACCTTGCCTTTCATTACTTCACATACCCCGTAGCTTCAAGTTAAACTAGCCCAACATCCTCATGTTCTTGCCATTTCTCCCCCCGTGCTAATCTTTCTATCTGGAATGCCCTTCTTTATAAAATTACTACCCATTCTTTGAACCACTGATCAAATGTCCCATTTCTTCATTCAGCCTTCCCTAATCCTCCCAGTCAGATGTGATCTCTTTTTTCTTTCAACATCCGTAACTCTCAGCATTTGCACTTCTCTTGTGGCACTTACTATACCAGGTCCTGCTTTAGGGTTATCTAAACACACCTCTATCTCTGACTAGACTATAATCTACTCGAGGGCAGGGGCCAGTGTCAAAGACAAACAGAACAAATTTCAATTTTGTATTTCCTATAGTATTTAGAGATACTCAGTAAATGTTTGTTGAATTCATGGATAGGTTACATCAAGGCATATTGATCAGAAGGAAGAAATGTATTTATCATTTTTCACCTATTTCATAAAACTTCTGATCTTCTCTGAGTTCTCTTGGGAACAATGTTTCGGAGTCACTGTGACAGGAATAGGATTTGAACACTTGTCAAGTAACTCAACTTTATTGAAGACAAAAGGAACAAGATTATAACTCAGGACACATGATTCTCTTGGATTGGATGGATTTGGTCTATTTATATGTTGCTTAGTAAAAAGGCTAGTTACATTCAAACTCAGAGTCACAGGATGTCAGAATGAGATGAGACCTTAAGAGATGATATTTTACTACATACAACAGTATATTATACTATAGCCTCTGTGTATCAGAAACAAAAACAAAAAACAAAACAGTCATCTATAGGTTTTCCTTCTTTCAATTTATCTAACCATAAGCCATAAATTTAAAAAAAATCAACCCTCAACATTTACTTAATAGAATCCTCATATTCTAGTCTTTATCAATTGAAACTATTTTTGCTTTAAAAATATCTGATCAGGTAGAGGAAAATAAAAGTTTCTAAAAATGAAAAATCCTTTCCTTCAAGGCTCAGCTCAAATGGCACTCATGGCACCAGCTCTTCCTTGATTCTCCTCCCCTGGCTGCAAGTAATCTCTCCCTTTTAAAGTTTCACAAGACACCTTTATAGTGTATTTTCACATTTTATTCTGTACATTGTTTATTGGTTCACATGTGACACCAGAGGGTAAGTTTCTTATGGGAAAGGTCTAGGAACTCTTCTCTTCTGTTGTACATTGTATCCCCTCCCCACTCCACCTCAGTGCAGTGGCGGACCCTTTGCATAAAGCAAATGTTTATGAAATGTTTGCTGAAGTGATTCAGTAATTATATTTTATAAAGTCTATTCAAATAACCCATAGAAAATAAGCTCCCTATACAAAACCACGTATACCCTTTGATCCCGCAATACCACTACTAGGTCTGTATCCCAAAAGAGATAAAAAAACAAAA
Organism: Vombatus ursinus; assembly: GCF_900497805.2. Classification (NCBI taxonomy): domain Eukaryota; kingdom Metazoa; phylum Chordata; class Mammalia; order Diprotodontia; family Vombatidae; genus Vombatus; species Vombatus ursinus. The sequence goes on from NW_020948983.1 coordinate 22,146,535, forward strand.
AACAAAAAGGAAAAGGACCTATATGTACAAAAATATTCATGGCAGCTCATTTCTCGTAGCAAAGAACTGGAAACAGAGGGGATGCCCATCAATTGGGGAATGGCTGAACAAGCTGTGCTATGTGATTATAACGGAATACTATTGTACTATAAGAAATGATGAGCAGGATGCTCTCAGAAAAACCTGCAAAGACTTGCATGGGCTGATGCAAAGTGAAATGTACTGAGTACAAAGTAACAGCAATATTGTAAGATGATCAGCTGTGAATGACTTAGCTATTCTCAGCAATATAACCATCTAAGACAACTCTGAAGGACTTAATGATGAAAAATGCTCTCCACCCCCAGAGAAAGAACTGATGGTGTCTGAATACAGATTGAAGCATACTATTTTTACTTTCTTTATTTTTCTTGAGGTTTTTTACCCCCCTTGGTCTATGTTTTCTTTCACAACATGACAATTATGGAAATGTTTTGCATGACTACACATGTATAACCTATATCGAATTGCTTGCCTTCTCAATGAGGGTGGGTGAGGAGAGAGGAAGGGAGAGAATTTGGACCTCAAAGTTTTAAAAATTAATGTTAAAAATTGTTTTTACATGTAACTGGGGGAAAATAAAATACTAAATAAATTTTTAAAAATGAAAAAAAAAAAAGAAAGAAAAGAAGTTTCCCAGTCTCTTTCCTCAAGTAGTTACATTTCAAATGAGTTGCTATCATGACTGCAATAAATGAAACCTTTTACCAATTTCTTACCTGTCTCGGCTTCTGCGGGAAGGGAAGGTTGCACTGCAGCCCTCAATTGTACAGATATGCATTTCTTTGGCATGCACGTTTTTGAAATGAATTTTCACACTGTAAGTGTTTTTAAAGGTCTTCTTACAGATATCACAATGAAAACGAGTTTCTTCCTTTTGTCTTCCTAGCGCGTGCTGAGTGACCTGATCTCTCTCTCTAGCATCCTCCAAACAAGGAAGAGCCATTCCCCTGTTGGACAATGCATTTACAAATCCCCCAGTCAGTAAGTGGTGCTGCAACTGCACACAGTCGGAACTGGGAAGCTGGTGTTTGGACTGTTCTTTTGCATACATTGGCAGAGGCTCCATCACTGGTTTTAAGACACTGGTGTGTTGTTTGGGATCGCTAAACGCAGCTTCCCTGGGCACGATGGCTAACACTGGGTTTTGTTCAGTCTCTTCCTCCGAGTTGTTCAAATCCTGCTCGGATACTTTTTTTAAGTGTTTGGTCTCAATCACCGATTCTGCTTTGGGAGGCCTCCCTCCCTCAGAAAGAGATTTCCATAAGTTGGCTGAGTGTGGGTGCTGCTCCACTCGGTCAGTGACCTCTTTTTCCACCCTGAGCTCACACGTCTCTAGCTCTCCATCACTGACAACCTGCAACGGCATCTCTTCATCTGAACTGAGGGCATCACTGTTTTCATTGGCAATTTCCACTGCTTCCTTCTCTATTTTGATAGGCATGCTTGATTTCCGAGATTTTTTCTTAGGAAGAGCATCAAATGGCAATTCATTGGAAGCCAGCTGTTCAGGTATGGAGGAGGACACCAGAGGCAGAGAGGGGAGCGTTCCCGGGGTGTTAGCAAGCTCAGCTGGTGTGACTGGATTGCGGTAGAAAGGAAGAACTGGCTGAACTGTCTTTAAGTTGGGAAAAAGCACACCATTTTGCCCAATACTGGGAAAGGCAGACTGTACCTTGGAGTCAGTGCATGGCCCGATATAACTGGGGATGGGTCTGCTGTCTGGTGATGTCACAGGAAAGCCTGTTCTTTTGCTCTCTTCAGGGATGGTCATGTTCAAACTGTTCCTCAGATCTTTATCTCGGTTGTTCCTGTTCATCGGCATATGAAGCCGTGGGTTTGGATTTGCACTGTGTCGGTTCCGGCTCCTTAGGGAGCTGAATACCATATTGCATCCTTCAATTGTGCATTTGTGCTTGATCTTCAGGTGGACAGCATTATAGTGGATTTTCAAGGTCCCTTTGTCATAGAAAGTCTTTTCACATGCAGTGCAGAAAACCCTGCCTTTCTTTGGCCCGATACCATTTCTTTCAGTAGTTTTCCCTTTGGGCTCTGGGGACAACCGGGTCATTTCCAGCTTGGCTACTGTGTGGTGTGAACCAGAATCACTGAAATGGGCATCATCTTCACTTTTGGGTAGAACATCTGGACAATTTATACACTGTTCACTTTCGACTTGAAATGAAGCAGAAGTAGGAGTTAAGAAGCCATTTTCAGAAAAGGGTATCTGGACATTGTGTTTAGCGTCATTACTTCTGTCTTGACCTTGCTCAATCACATGTCTCTCTGGTGGTGAACCTATCAGTGGGGGAGGCACTGGGCTGAAGAACTGAAAAGGCAGCATAAAAGCCATGTTATTGATGAGGTTTTCAAAATGATGAAGGTTGCCAGGGTTCACCTTGTCCACTGGAACAGAAAGGCTAGGACTTCTCTGGTTGCAACTTTCTATAAAGGCCCTAATATCCAAATTAGTTGTTGTAGATGGTATGATAATGGACTGTCCTTCTTTCTCCTGAATTGCCATGAGCTCTACAATGGACTTGGTCTCTCCAAAGCGAAGAAACTGTTGCAGAGTGGCTAATTCTTCTTCACTGGTCATGATACTCCAGTGATCCAAAACCTTTCCTGATGCATCCTGAATACAAGATGAAGTCGAAAAAAAAATAATCAATTGACTGTTCTTTTTATGAAGAAATTATTCCCTTGTTTCACCATAGCTATTTAATGGTAATGCCCAAGTCTAACCCAAGATAACTCAAGTATCCTTGTTTCCCTCTTTGTTCCAACCCAGTGATAAACTACTCAGTTGTCATGACCCAAAGCATAATTACTTATTATAAACTCTTGTATAATTTCATCACCAAAATTAAAATATGTATAATCTGAACAATACTAGCATCTAAGACTGAGAAGAAAAGATAGAGCAATCAGCCTAGATATATAACTCGAGTATTATTTCACTGAAAGCTTAATAATCTTCCAAGCAACTAACATCAGAAAACAAATGAACCTGTATTGATCTGCTGCCAGTGTTCACAAAGCACAGCTGTAATTACACTAGAGTGTTGGAGTTCTTTCAAACTCTAGCTATGCCTAACTTTTCCCAATAACTATAATAAATATTTTATCACAGAACATGTATTTGATGGCCTACTGAGATTTTTCACAGTGCATGTAAGAGTTTCTAAGATGATAAGGAATGTAACAACATAAATTTTTCATGTGATAGAGGTTCAAGGTAATTGATTCCATATTTTTAATCTGAACACTAAAAAGCAAGATTATCAAGATCATTAAATATTGATCTATGTCATAATGTAAGATCATAATATTACTTTACATAAAAGGTCATTTCCATCCGGTTGCAGAACCTAGTCTGTGTGGGCACTTTTTTTTTTTTTAAATGTCCATACAGGTTAGTTTGAGGAGATTTGTTAGTCTGGTAAATGTAGGCCACACCCAGATAAAATTCTATCTAAATATTTAAGATCACTAACAAGATTAAGGTAAACTTGTTAGTACACTGAAACCAAGCACAAGTGACATTCCATGAGATGCATTTCCCCCAACATTTCTTAGTCTAGGTTATTAATTCTACAGTACCTGGAGCACATATCCACGAATATAATCCTGAAGAGTCCAGTCCAAGGCATGAAGAATCTGGATTACCTCCTCTTGTTTCAGTACACTGAAAAGCCGATCTAAAAGAATTTTAAGGCGAATGGGAATAGCTTGGGTCCCGTAGAGCATGAGACTGCTGATATCAAAAACCACATTGGACTGGACTATCTCCACTTGGCTAGTTGGGTACACGTTTGGGATCCTCAATTTGCTTAGTGCTGAAAACCAGACATAAAAAAGAAGTATTTTAATGAGGTAATCTCAGTTTAGAGGCAAAACTACTAATAAAAGAACAAAAACTACTAATAGTTTTACAATTTTGATTACCCCAATGGCTTCCTGTTCATTCCCCAAAAAACCTTTTTTCTTTTTTTAAACAGGAACTATTGTATAAGAAGTTAAATGGACAGGTCTCAGATTCTTATCTCCCTTCTTTTCCTCACTGAGCTACTGAAGTTCACGAGCAGTCAAACTGCCACACACAGGAAGGGAGAGGAATAAACAAGGGACAGAAATCAATCCCCCAAACTAGATAACTAGCTACTGAATAACAGAGTTGCCTATATATCATAAGCAAAAAGTTATACAAATAGTTGTTGTTGTAAAAAAATTTTTCTTTTACCATGTGCCACCCATCCATGTCTGCACTGTTCACACTGCCGGTGATGTATTTTTCCTGGTTTGAAACCTTGACAACTACAGTTCAGAGTGCATCCAATAGCCTGCAAAGTAACAAGCACAATGGTGTATAGCAGATAAATGACATTTGGAACAAGAACAGCAGGATGTTTTGTTTTCTTTTTTTTAAAAGCCCATGCAGAAAGAATATGATCAGTTTCAGCACAGGAAGAGAAATAGTTAATTTGGTGCCTGAAGCCATTAATGTGTTGAATGAATATTCTCTGTACCCAAAGAAGCAGCTCATACATATGGCTGAAACAGAAATAGATTTCTTTATTAGAAATAGATAGGCTAGGTTTACATGCAACTCAGAACCCAAAGAGTAAACTCTTCAGAATAAGTATTACAGATGCGCCATTCACAGCAAAATGGATAAAGGATTAGAATTGTGTTGCTTTTAAGTGCTAATGCATTTGGGCGGAGAGGTAAGGGTTAGATAATTCCCTATCTTCTAGTTGGAGAAAGAGAGGAAGCTGTTTGGCAGGCAGCTGTATGTGTTTATGGTGAAGTATCACTGTGATGTTTGCAATGCAAATTCAAATGGAGACTCATGACCTCATTTTAATCACAGAAGGGATCTCACTTTTTGGGGAGTAAGCAGCATCATTTGCCTCAATGTACCTGTTCAGTTTCACACCCCCCTCCTCCATCCTTGCCTGTAAACCCCATAACTCTCCTTATGAGGCACTCCTGAGAACTATTTTCCTGCAGCCCCTGTTGTCCCAAGCAAGTGTAGTTGTTGTGAATACCTCTCATCGTGGAGCTGAAGGGTAATGAAAAAGACCAAGGGAGTAAAGATTTTTATGTGAGGGCAGACAAAAAAAAATTAGTTTCTTTTAGTCTAGAAAGGCAAAGGTAGGAGGAAGGGGGTCAGGAAATATGATCAAAGCCTATAAAATCGTGAAGGGTATTGATAGGGTAAAGCCCAGACTTGTTCACCACATCCCAGAATATTAGAGCTAGGGAACATCTACCCCTTGCAGATTTAAGAGAGGTAGTTTTAGAACAAACAAAAGGAAATACTACTTAAACAGCGGGTAATAAACATATGGAACTCATTACTCAAAGAGGTGGCAAAGGCTGAATACAAATTGCTTCAAGAAGGAGAGATCTATTAAGGCAACCTAGAGAAGTTTGGGGGTACAGCCCTTATCTCTTAAGCCAGCTTCATAAAAGGCAGGCCTACTATCTTTATTTACCACTCAAGAGGAGACAGAATTTTGGGCAGGATGGACCCTAGATATGACCCAGTGTGATTCTCTAGCATTCTCCAAGTAGGGAATTTGGAGCTTAGAAATTCAATTCATAAGTCTTATTGAATACACAGTAGATTACTAAGAGCAATAACACCGTTGTCTTGTAGGTTATGGCATAAGTCTTATTGTTCCCCCTCAACAGATGAGGAAACTGAGGCTTAGAAAGGTTAAATGATTTGCCCAAGGCCACACAGGTAGTGTCGGAGCTGAGATTTGAATGATGGTCTTTTTCTACCCATCTGGTACACTGCCATGCAGGGGGCTGGGAGCTTTCAAAGAATTTAAGAATGTTTAAGCTAGAGACTTTTGGGGATCATATCATCCAACCCCCTTGTTTTATGAAGAGAAACAAAGTGATCTGACCAAGGTCACACACAGTCAGAGCTAACAGCCGAGCTGGGAGTAGTACTCAGCCCAACAGTTCCCCGTTCACTGCTCTTTCCAATCCACAATCCACATTTCTTTTTCCATACACAAATATGTAAAAGATAGGCATGAGTCCAAAGTAAGTAGAGTTCTCATTGACAAAGTTTTGGAAATATTTTAAGTTTAGCTGAATTTCTCAGACCTTCCCTTCATCTCCAATCCTCCAGTGAGGGATAAAGATCTAAAGAATGAAATGAATTATTAAACAGCAAAAGCCCTCACACGAGACTCGCCTGTCAAATACGAAACACGATCAGGAGTGGTAAAAGCAGTACACGGTCTGTTTGGACCCAAGAACAAGGCATCAGTTTGGGAGAACTGCATTCTGTTTGGGTCAGGGATAGACCAAAGGCACTGAAATACAAAAACACTGGGTTCACTTGTGGTACTGGTTAACAGAATGACTACATTACTTTGTGGGGGCTTTAGTTCTTCCCTTCAGAAACATGGGGATAGTGCTTATTTCAAAAGTGTTTTGAGATCCTCTGAACACGAAGGAAGAAAGGAATCTGTTATCGGGAATTGGGAAACCTGCCTTTAGAATGTGTATCGGGGTGCCTCAGCAGTGATAATTAGTGACTCTTTCACTTTCGAATTTCACATCTCTACAGCTTGCTCATTTCCAGGATTTATTCTGAATGAGGATGACATATTAGCATGCCTGGAGATACAAAGATGGCAGGAACTAGGCAGACATCAGTTTTCATCTGATGAACTGAAACAAGAAGTAACAGGGTATGCAGCTGACTGGATTATTTCTGCATAATCCCTCAAAGAAGTCACCCTCAAATGATAGAACTGGTGAAAAAAAAAGCTTTTAGCTCCTTGTAAAAGACGAGAGCCTATAAGCATGTGGGGTAGTATTAATTAATCACTTTTGCTCCTGTAACAGATCTATTTTAAACTTTGTTATGGAAACATGTGAAGAGTAAAAAGTCATACACATTGAAATCAAAGATTAAAAAAATAGTATAGAACAATCACCTTTATTTAACAAGATGTCAAAACAGAAATATAGTTCAATTAGTTGACATCCTTATATATCTGACAGATATTCCAACAGTTCAGACTTCCATGAAAAGCTTTCAATGTAAGCTGCGGGAGAATCAGAAATCTTACCCTCTGGCTGTTCTCAACACACCTAGTGTCCAGTGGTCACTTATAAACAGCAGGAGTATTTCACAACTTGCTTCAGCTCCAGGGCTCTGGGATTTCACCAGAATGGGTACCCCTCTCACCAACACAGATTGTGACCCCTATACATTTTAGTAGACTGTCCTCACAAGTTAAGACACTTACAAGCCAACTGGGTTACAAGCCTTTCCGAATCCAACTAAACTGGTTCTCAAATGAGAAAGACGTGTTCTGGATTTATACTTGGTCTTTTTCAGTTGTTGAGAACCTGACAGACCCTATGCTCTGTTAGTACATCACTATGAAGACTAGGTCATTCTTAACTTATATTTAATAAATTAACCTGTTGGAGATTTCTTTTTTCTACATTTCTTTTCTCTCAAAAGGACTACAAAAATAAGGGATTCAACATTTCCTTTTCCTCTTAAATCCATATCCCTCAGAGTATAATTTACTCTTAAAACAAGGTGTCTGTATTATAGTTGGTTAGTTCATATTTCAGTTATTTGCAACTTGGGAAAATAATTAGTAATATTAATACTAATGATAACAATAATCTCTCATATCCATATCACAATTTATAAAATACTTTCTGGTACATTTCTCACTTAACAGGCAGGAGATAGAAAGCTGTACTTTGAAGCCAGGAAAATCTGGATTCAAATCCTATTAATATCATGCTTTGTGACACACTAGGGAACGTCTCAAGGCTCAGTTTCTTCATTTCTAAAATGAGAAGTCTATAACCTTCTAAGGTCCTTACCAGCTTTAAATCTATGCTTTTATGATGTTCATCTGCAAGATAAGCAAAGATTTTATAGGTGAGACCTTGTCTCAGAAAAGTTAAGGCCAAGGTCAACGGGCTAGCAGGGAGAGGAGCCAGGAGCATAACTCGGGTCTTTTGATTAGACAGAAACAGAGTCACACAGAAACGGGCAGACAGACACACATATTCAGAAGAGAAGGTATGACTAGGTTCTTCAGTGTACTTCATCCTTTATACACAAACCTTTTTTTTTTTTTTTTGTTGGTGAGGCAATTGGGGTTAAGTGACTTGACCAGAGTCACACAGCTAGTAAGCGTTATGTGTCTGAGGCCGAATTTGAACTCAGGTCCTCCTGATTCCAGGGCCAGTGCTCTGTCCACTGTGTCACCTAGCTGCCCTGTACATAAACTTCTTGAAAGTAGGGATTGTTTCATTCTTTGTGTGTGAATCCCAGCACCTAGTATAGTACATGGCACCTACCTGGTGGGCACTTAATAAATGCTTACTGATCAATTAACTCATAGGGATCTTCAAAGGGAGTTTCCCACGTACAGAGAGAGTTCTAGGCCAGAACAGCATGACTCCTATTGACAAACGCCAGCTTTTTATTCATCCTAGCCTAGGAGACTCATATATGTCATATATGTCACCGAGTCGTTTTCAGTCCTGTTCGACTTCATGATCCCATCTGGGGTTTTCTTGGCAAAGATACTGGAGTGGTTTGCCATTCTCTTCTCCAGTTCCCGTTACAGATGAGGAAACTGAGGCAAACAGGGTAAAGTGACTTGCCCAGGGTCACACAGCTAGTAAGTGTCTGAGGCCAGATTTAAACTCAGGAAGAGCAATCTTACTGACTCCAGGCTCCACACTATACCCACTATGCTACTTAGCTTCCCCAAGATTCATATATATATTCACATATACATATTAATATATATAAGTGATTAATTCCACTTTTATTTATGAATGGGATTTTCTGTCTTCAATATCATGTAACCTGGTCACTTCATTTTAGGAGCTTTCAATTCTCATTCAGGATTTCCAAGAAATTTATCAACAACTCTAATCTCTAAAACTGTGTTTTTAAGCTACACTCAGATCAGTTCTTACTTAACCCATTTTAACAAGATGCTAATTAAGTATCTAGGGAAATAATCTCATCTGAATCATTTATTAAAAAAAAGAATGCTAATTACAGTGGCTAAGAAAACTTCTAATTTCAGAATGTTTTTTTCAACAAGCAAGAGAGTCACAGAATCCCTACCAGGTTGAAGAACAATAGCATTACATTCTGAAGTGAAACTAAAAAGTCAAATAAAACCTCAAAATTCTAATTAAAGGACTAGAGGTGCACGTGAAAATTAAAACGGAAAACTCTTTTTAAAGTTAACTCCTTTTACTCAGCGTCTTAATATTTCTTCCATTCTCTAAAAACATAAAGCAGATGTTTCAAGCATTTTGGACCCATAAAGTTATTATTATTACTATTAATATTATTATTATTATTACTGCTTTTTCATCATTCTTCTTCTTAAACTGACAATTTCCAGAATCAGTATCAGTCATTCTGATATGCTTTAAACCAGTATTAAAAATTCTGCCATCCACAATGATGCAGTCTCTGTTCATGACAGAACTGGAAGCATCTTTTGGCTACTCAAGGACCAAATAAGGATATGGACCGTACTTTGCCTGACAGGCATGTTTGGACTGTCCATTAATGAGGATGCAGAGGTTGCATCCACTGTTAGAAGGACATGCACCTTGTTATTTTTCAAGCTACACAAATGAGTTTGCGCTGACTGCATGTACACGTGTAGCTGGCCAGTTAGGATGTGCTTCCTTGGAGAAGGGACCTTTGAGATAGCACTTTTACTTAGCTCTGTGACAGGATTTGGATTGTGTTCAAGAAGCAAAACTACACTTGTTTAAAGCAACTGCAATCCCGAGCACGTGTAACTAGGATCACAATACAAAGAAAGAAATTCAAGATGATCGTGGATGACTCAAGGTAGAGGAAGACTTCAGTCCTGTCTACTTCTTAGGGGCTAGATGCTTGACTCAAGATCCTTACCCCAGGTATCTATCACTGATCTGCCACACAGCCTTAGGCCAGTTAATTAATAGTTCCTATGCCTCAGATTCTTCATCTATAAAATGGGGATAATACCTGGCACCTACCTATCTCAAAAACCTGGTTAGAAGAATTAATGAGGTAATACGCATACCGAGCTTCAGAGAATAATTACCTGCATGCGGTTGCTATTATTCTTGGTTTGATAAATAAACCAGGATTTCAGTTTTTTCTAGCACTGTCAGCTCAACTCCTTTCACCACCAATAGAACTACCAGAAAAAAATAAACCATTAACAAAACATTCATTCACTTATTAGACAAATATTTATCTAGTAACCATGTGCAAAGTCTGTATTTCACCCTGGAAGGGCCTAAGAAAGACAACAGAAACTATCCCTGCCCTCCAGCAGCTTACAATTAAGTGAGGTGATTACACACACACACACACACACACACACACACACACACACACACACACA
>NW_020948983.1:22157022-22426873 GCF_900497805.2 Vombatus ursinus
ACACACACACACACACACACACACACACACACACACACACACACACACTTAACTAAACTACAAGGTAGACTTCGTCAAGAGCCTGAAGAGGGAAATGTTAGCGCGATTTAAAGGGAGATGGGAAAATCACCTGGTTAGAGAAGAGACACAGGGAGAAAGGGGACCATGAAAGCTCCATGAAGGAGGTGAGGTTTGAGCTGGGCCTTGAAAGATGGACAAGTAGGCTCTTGACACAAAACCTAGTCCCTAAGTGAACAGTACCTGAATGAAATAATAAAATGGAGCACTTTGTTGTCATTGTTGTGGTTATCACATGAACCTGGAAGTCTGCAGGATGCATAGGGGCTCAGATTTAGAGCAGACAGGGATCCAAATGGCTTTCTCCAAAATTACCTCTTTATTGCCAAATCTGATGTTTTGTTGCTGGCTATTTTGCTGCAGTCCTCATCCTACTTGACCTCTCTCTGCAGCATCGGACACTGTTGACTGCCCTTTCCTTCTGGACCATTTCTCCTCTCAAGGTTTTTGTGATGCTGTTTTCTCCTCCTACCTGTCCTGACCACACCTTCTCAGTCTCTGTTTCTGCATCATTATCCATAATCATGCCCCCCAACTGTGGGAGTAGCTCAGGAGTGTGGCAGTAAATGTTTAACAACCTGCTCTCACTCTGTTCCCCCAAATGTACACAGGACATGCTTTTAAGTTTAAACAGCATTAAATGTTTAACAACCGGCTCTCACCCCTCCCTCAAATGTATACAGGACATACTTTTAAGTTTAATCTGCATTATTAACATTTCTCCATCACCTTCTGAAGTCTAAATGATCAACAAAACAATAAATCAAGTCCCGATTTGTAGCATTTATCAATTTCTGAGGTGTAAATACTCAATGAAAATTTAATAATCAGCTCTTGTGAGCCACTTCAAGCTGGCTCCAGCATACACCTGGAGTAGCTCAAGTCTCTTTCCTATGCCTCCTTTTCCCTCTCTGCTCTGGTGACCTCATCAACTTCCATGGCTTTTATTATCATCTCTATGTAGATGGTTCTCAGCTCTATACATTCAGCCCACATCTTCCTCCTGAACTCCAGGACTGTGTCGCTAACTGCTTTGTTGAATTTTTTGAACTGATTATTGAGTAAGCATCCCAAATGCAATGTGTCCAAAACAGAACTTATCTCCTCCCACCCCTGCACATTCATCCCTTCTGAATATCCTTATTTCTTTTGAGGGCCTCATCATCTTTTTTAGATCCTCAGTTTTACAATCTCAGCATTATTCTCAACTCCTCACTCATATCTACTTCCACCATATCTCTCGAATCTATTGTTTCAGGTCCTAACTGCCTCATGGCTATACTCCTACAATGGCCTCCTAACTGATCTCTCTGGCCTCAACTCTCTCCTCCAATCCATCTCCCAGCACCAAAGTGAAAAGGTCAGTGCCACTCCCCTACTCAGTAAACTCCTGTGGCTCCCAATTGCCCCTAGGATCAAATATCAACTTCCCTGTTAAGCTTTAGAAGTCCACCTTTAAAGCAGGGACATTTTCATTTTCTGTCTAAACATTTTCAGCGCCTAGCACTGGGCTGATAGGTAATAAATGATTGTTGATTGATGGATCCAGTCCAACCCTTTCAATTTTACCAATTTGGAAACAGAAGCCCAGAGAGGTTAGATCACTTGCACAAGGTATCCAAAGACATATTTCAAAATACTAGTAGACTGCATTACATAAGAGTTAACTATCACAGTTTGAATTTTCCACATTTTTCTTTTTACAATATTCATTCTTTCAAGTATTTTCAAGTACCCAATATATAGAGGAAAGCATAAAACACGGTCCCTCCCCGATGAGGTACTTACAACTTTACCCTAGAGATAAGAAGTATATATATATGACATGAAAGAATAAGGTAATAACAGAACATAACCTAAATGTCCAACAATGAATTCTAATGGCATTGTAGCTACAGTTCATGGAATGATTCATGGAAAAGATACTGCAGAGATTAAGACCTTTTTTCTGGACATCACCAATGGGCGAAATTGTTTTGCTTGACTCCACATGTTTTAACAGGGATTTTGATTTTCTTGTTTTCTCAATTGTGGGTGGAGAAGAAAGAGAAGGCAGAACTAAAAATAAGATAAAATATAATTAAATAAAAAGAAAAAATTAGGGGGAGGGGACAACATAGGGAAAGGCACAGAAGTGAGAATTAGGATGACATGGATGAAGGGAATGGTAAGAAGACTGCCCTGACTGGAACAGAAAGATTCATCTTGTAATGTCTTATGAGCTCAGCTTGGTTAGGCACTGTGGGGCCTTATAAATGCCTGAATGAAAAGTTTGGATTTAAACCTATTAGTAATGGGAAAACTTGAAGATTTCTTCTTCTTTTTTTTTTTTTAAATCAGGGAAGTGACTTCATATAATCCACTTTTAAGAAGTGTAAGTGAGGCAGAGCTAGGAGACAAGAAGACTAATTAGAAGGTAATAATCAAGATGTGAAGTGATGATGGCCTACAATAGGGTGGTAGCGCTGGGCATGAAGAAGGATGGCTTTAAGATACATGTTAAAAGAAAACACTGGGAAGTGACAGAATAAATGGCAAAGAAGAATGAAGAAAAAAGTGGGAGAGGCGGCCAACAATAAGTTGAAGATTCCATCCTGAATTACTGGAGAGGATGCTGGTACCACTAAGAAAGGGCCGTTATTGTCAGGGATGATAATTTGACAGAGCTGTGGTTGATGTGTTTGTGTGAAAATTGGAGAAGGGGAGTTACGGTTCTATAGCTGTCCAGTGCAAAGACAGATGACTAGCAAATTCCTTTTTCTTTTGATCTCTCTATAAATACAACTATAAACTTCCCCTCCCAAAAACACATCACATTCATGTCTTTATTTTCAAAACTAATAACTTCAATGGCAAAAAAAAGAAAAGAAATATAAAGAAAAACAGTTTTAAATAGAGTATTTAAAACAAAGCAAAACAAAACAAGACATTTCCTATCCCTTTTCAAGACATACTATGTAGGGTTAAAAACATTTTCACCAAAGTTTTCCATTCGATACTAAAATTAGGAATGTACAGTAGCAATCTTCAGATACCCTTAGAAAAGTCAATGGGCAGAAACTAACTTCACTTTTGGATTGGTATTTTGAATTTTACTCAGCTTGGAAGACAGAATTTAGGCTCAACTATGCACTTTGAAATGTCTTCAATTGTAAGCCATTGTCCATGAAGCAGACACTTAGCAGAGTTATAAACAGCTGCACTGGGATCCGAACTTTGCTGAGGAAGGTCCAAAACAACCTACTGTCAATTAAAAAGAAAACCAAAACCAAAACCATGAGCTATGCGGTGCCGTGTTAATTCTCTATAAGCTCAGTTTCAGTTTAATTCCCAGGATGCCACTGAAGTACAAGGCATAATTAAAGGAGGAATGCCATTCCAAACAAACTGTTCGTGCGCCTAAGGAAGCCAGTATGTATATCACAAGATGTCAAAAGCACCTGAGTAAGAATTTATACTTCAATGAAAAATGAAAGCGACAAGGCAGGGCCTCCAGTTCTCTGCAATCAGACGTTTATCTCTTAAAGCATAGGGGAAATGTTTCTGAAATATGGGGCAGGGGTGGCTTTGGCTGTTGGTATGAAGCAGGAAAATCATTCAGATGCCTACTTTCTTACACAGCAGGAAAGCAAAAACTATCCACATGGGATAAAGAATTAGAGTAGCTATAACCACCTCCTTTTAAAAAAAAAAAAGGCAAAAAAACCCAACACCTATTGTTAGGTCTACTTGAGCCAAAACATACATGTGACAACCGTTTTCCACATGGTGTTGTTTTGAGAAGGTTTTCTCTGTCTGCTGTGGACACAGTTTTCTTTCTTCATTTGTGTTGTGCCCCACATTCATTGAATAAGACTATTACCACCCTGAGGCGATGTTAGCAGAGTTTACAATAATTAGCCCATGTGTGGACCTGAAGGGTGTTGCAACTTGTTTGGCTGTAACTGTGAAGAGTTTTGGGAGGTCAGAAACTGGACACTAAAAGGATGTAGTTTTCTTCTTCTTCTTTTTTTTTTTTTTGACTTTCTTGTTTTGGCTAAAATGGGATTGTATATTGGGTGAAGAAGTACTACTACATTCCAACCCCAAGAATCTGCAGAATTAGGAAAATAAATTAGGAAAGCTTCAAAGATTAAGAGAATAATGGGAAATACTGCCTTTAAATCAATCTTCAATTGTAAAAACTTTAAAAGTGCCAGCTCCATACTGCTATTAATAGAGGCCTGCAGGTTGGTTCTTTTAAACTCCAAAATAATCTCTCAAAAAACCAACATATCCTGCCATGTAGAATTTGTAAAATTCGCCAACTTAAAAAAAGGAAAAAAAAAATAATCTTCTCCCTAAAGAGTGACCCGGGAAATGAAAAGAGGGGAGTTCTGGACCTGAAACAGACATGAAAATTTAGGGTGACATCTCTAAAGAAGGCAGCTTATTATAAAAGCCATCTCTAAATGAAAATGTTCACTGGGGGTGGGGGTGAGGGGGTAAGATAAAACAACAACAACAAAAATCACCACCACCATTCTTCTGGCAAGTCATTTACCCTACAGGGCCCCTCAGGGTAACTTCTGTTAATGAGCACTGTCAAAATAATTACTAAGGCCACAGACAACTGCTACTTTTTTTTTTAAACGTCAGCAAATACTCTATACTGTAGTTCAATTTTACTGTCAAACTGTATGTCGTGGGCTCATTTTATCATGTATATTTAATCCCACGCATTTATAAATTACAGGCATGTTTTGAGGTTCAGTTATATACTCCCCTGGATCATAGGGTTATGACTTCTTGCACCTCTATGTAAGAAATCAGGAAGACATCCTTCCTTTCACTGGACATTTTACAACTGCTTGGCTACTCAGCTCAGAGCGACCTTAATAACAAGCTGCCAATCCGAACCATACTGAAACACATGCAAGCCTGGAATGTGTCTACTACTGCAAAGAGAAAGAAACATTTTGGGGAGCTTATCTGCAAGTCATTACGTTGCAGAACTTCTCAAAATTTACAAGGGAAGCCATTTCTAAAGTAGATTACAACCCAAACTAACAGATCACGGTTTGCTATTTATTGAGCACCAATTAGTCATTTCAAGCTACCAGCTTTCTGTTCAAGGTTTAAAAAGCAGCCCTGAATTCTTATCAGTTTAAATATACTAAATGCTTCCAGATGATATTACAAATTATTTAAAGGATGATGCCTCATCACAATTACATGATGATTACATGTATGAACTAACTACGCGTGTGCTACTGTACATTTTCTTGTCTACACATTCAATGCTTTCTATCATTTAACTTTCTGGACGAAGCAATGATATCCATTTATTCAACAGCAACGTAGATGAACTATTCACTTTACTGGTGAAATCAGACTTAATAACAGTCTTTATTTTAATATTAGATAAAAAAGGTAATGATGATCATAATCCTTTGTGATTATTTTTTTAAATTAGTTTTGTGATTTTTTTCATAGAGAATCTAATTTTAAAAACCAAAATTGTTAATAGTAAAAACTAATTGTAGTTTTTCTTAAACTTTAAAATTTGTACATTTGAAACCATTAGACGTTTTGTAACATTTAAGTGATGTGCATTCTTGGGATGGGCAAAAGTTATTTTAACATTTAAAATATGCTTTTTGCCACAGGCGTTGTAATGCTTAGATAGTCTTTTGGTTAATTCCCCCAAATTCTCAGGTTTTTATAATCCCAAGTGGCACTTTGAGATCCCTTTCACCTTAAACAGAGTCTATAGCTTCTTTTTCTATGCTTGTTGATGTACCCTTGAACTAAAACTCTTCCAGAAAATTGTGCAATGATAATGCAAAAATTTAATGATAAGTTAAAACAGTCAAACCCAACATTTGTTACCCGGGGGGAGGGTTTGCACAATATACTGGAAAAATGACAATCTCTTATGCTATATATTCCAAAGCACTGAATAATTAAAATTTTTAACTGTTTAAATACATAAAAATCCATTAAAAAAATCCATGCTACCTCCTGTGTCAACCAAATGGCAGTAATTCCACATAAACACACACACACACACACACACACACACACACACAATTTTCTCAAAATGTCCCTTCTGCAACCCACCTCCAACAGTTTCCCAGAAAATCAGTGGGCCCCTCCTCCTTAGGATTCCTGAGTACTAATGGGAAAGCTGATTCTGACCATGAATTGGAGAGAGATATTCTAGGAGCCTGGCCTTATTTAAGTGTTCTCATCCTTAGAGGACTCTAGTGAATATAACTATAAAATCTGGAGGAAACATAAAAAAAATACAAAGTGTGATTCCCACCTTCTCCCCCCCGCCCTCAGTAGAATTTTATTCATACAATTAAAGGCTGTTAGTTGGCATCCTATTTAACCATCAAACTTAGACCAGTGGCAGCTCCAGAGCCACAAAGAGAGGCACTAAATGAGAAGAACATGTTACTACACAGCATTTGAGAAAGTTTGGCTCCGAGCTATGCACTGATTAATATCAGATCTCCTCCTTTACTTGCCTCTTGACAATCTTGTCACATCTGGCTGACAAATCCTTACAAGCTTATCCAAACCAAGGCAGCCCGGATCATGCTCCAGGACTAGCTGGAAGGAAGTGGCAACACCAGCCATGCATGGGATGTGCCATCGTGAGACTAATGAAGTTGACTCCGTTTGCAGACTGCAAGAACACTAAGAAACCCAGCCCGCCTCCAGGTTTTGCAACATAGAACAGTCAGCTCACCCAAAGATAAGGCAAACAATCAGTTCCCCAGGTTCGAGAAGCCAAGCAATTACATGAATTTTAAAAGGGGAGTGGGGGAATTTATTACAGACTTGAGCAGCTCTCACAACCCAAAGAATATAGTATAACACGTAATGCCACTGTCTGGCCAGTTTATCAAGCTACTTTGCTTTAAATCCCAGATCTGTGGTTTTTTTTTTAAGTGACAAGTGACCATTTTATCGGGCTTTCCTTTAGAAAGATTAAAAACTCAACGTAGCTCTCAGTTTTAACTAACCCCGAGGAGATTTTTTTCAGAAATACAATCCAGACTTTTACAAATTGTTCTGAAACCTGACAATCCAGATGGAAAGTAATTTTACATTTTCCCAGAAACTCTTTTACATCAGTCACAGCTCTCCTTCCTACCCTCTGTGTTACAGAAAATATTTGGGAAATGGTGGGTACATGGTGGGAGTTTGGGGGTAGGGGAAAAGACAGTAATTGCCACTTTGCTTTCTGTATAATTCTGTCTAGCAAAATGATAATGGATTTAAGTTTACATTTGAGGCCATGTTTAGTTTTCCACAGACAACCAAATCTAGCCAGAAAAAATAGCCTGTCTTAAATGTCAGCTATTTAGCTGCTTAATTACTTCAAAGAAAAACACTCCACGGAACCACACAACGCCAAGTAGATGCCTACCTCATTTGGAAAAAAGTATTACTGGCTTCAGTTTTTGAGAGGCAGAGAGAGTCAGCAATGAAATGTGTCTAAAATGCAGACATAAGGCTTCGATTGCTGAACACTTAGACATTTATTCCCAAAGAACTCCAGAGAGAAGCTGTGTGGCTTTCTGGTCTCCCAGTGCATTTATACATCACAGTAACTCTAATGTATTTGCTTAAAGCACTTGGCCTTAGAATACATTTAGGTCACAAATCAAAGATTTTTATTGTGATTAATGTATATCCCACACTTGTACAATTAGACATCATCAGGTTTTCAGAGCCCGACCACTTCAGTCTGAAAACAATTACCCAACTGGTGTTTACACCTAGGTGCAGTAAGCTAAAATTTTAGCTTTCCCCCTTTGAGATCATTTGGGAGCACACAGCCTAGTAGTAGCCCAGGTATGGCAGCTCTTTTGAAAATTAACTCATTAAATGCCTCAACATGCAGCATTAGAACCCATTAAAGCCCGAACCGACAACACTCCCTCAAAGGGCCGCCTCCACAAACCCCATCATTCCAACTGCAACACACACCCCACAGTCCCCAAAATGAGAAAAAAAGTTGTCCACTACAATCAGGCATTCCAATGTCTAAAATGAGAACTTTTCTTACCTCAGCCATGGTGCTGGTGCTTATGTTTCCTGAGCTTTAAAAGAATTTCCCATTCCTCGGTGAGCTCTCACAAGAAGTACTGGAAACACTCCTGTCTGTACAAGTACAAGAAGGCAGGACCATCACCCACCCCTTTCCTCTCGTCTGAATCCGAGCACCTCAAGGTCTGATGTACACTCAGCCCGCAGACGGGAATGAAATAAGATCCTCCCCCTTGGTGTTCTCCAGTACGAAGTTGTGTCTGCCTCTCTCACCTTTGTAGCAAGCTCTCATCTTTGTGCCCGGTGTGGTGTGTTCCAGCATGCCCTAGGAGTCCCAGAGCAGTCCCTCTCACAGCTGGCTTGAAGAGGGCATGACACTCATCATTCACAGAAATTTGATCAAAAGGAGTCATAGAGGCTCGAGGCACTTCTAATGCGGTCTAAGAAGATTCTCCCCCTGCTCAGGCAGCCTGAGTAATGCATTAAATCAATGCAGCTGACCTGAGGCCCATTACACTTTCCCAGAGAACACAGACCTATCTGCAAATAAGCTGAAGGTTTTAAGTCCCCCCCCCTTTTTTTAAAGCACAAATGCATTCCTTTTTATCACCAATTTAAAACAGCAAACACTGTGAAGGTTTCTCTTGCACACTTAAGTGGAACGATTTTACTTTAGTCAGGGGATGCACACACAATCATAACTATCTACAAAGAGGGTGCATTCTAATGACACACATTCTTATCTGCAACTTCATTGACAGAGGCAGAAATAATATGGGGGAGGCATGGGGTAAATTTTCTGGATGGGAGGAGAGATAACATACGGAAATATTGTTAAATAATAGCTAAAATAAGGTGGTCAGATGTCTGAATAACATAATATGGGCCCCCTGGAGCAGGGGGAGGTTATGGGATAGGTTACAAGAGAAAAAAGTCCAACGTGTGCTCAAAAAGGGAGGGGGAAGGGAGAGGCAGGGGTCGAGTCCATAGGGGAATGATGGGGTGGGCTGTGCCAGGGCCAGGCTAGCTCAAGGTCTTGGAAAAAGTCAGAAACATTGTAACTCGGATTGTAGCCTAAACCCAGCCATCTATCTCCAGCTTGTTGATCCCACTGGAGCTGGAGGCCACAGGAAGAGGGCAGAAAGACTCAGGGTTAGGGGGGTGGGGTGAGAAGGGGAGGAGACTGCTTCTTCATCTCTAATGATCCATCTACAGTCATGTAGGATTTAGTTCTGGAAGGTACCTTAGAGATCTAGTCCAATGCCTTTCTTTTACTGATGAGGATGCTGAGACCCAGTGAGACCACACAGATAGTAAGCAGGATAAACTGGGTTTATTTTTTTCAGGGATGAACCTGAACTATGACTTTGGACCTCCCCTATCCAAAAGCATGTCTCCCCACCTGTTTCCCAATGCCTAAAATTCCTTTAACGAGAGGCAAAGCCTTTTATACCACGATGAGAGATAAGGGACTTAAAAGGCAAATGCCTGGTTGACGGTACACACCATAACTGCAGTTCGAATAAGCGTCAATCAACCCACAAGTGCAAATGGTATCAGACCATTTCCAGTTCTGACAGAAAGAAGAGGCTTG
The DNA here is from genome assembly GCF_900497805.2 of Vombatus ursinus. Classification (NCBI taxonomy): domain Eukaryota; kingdom Metazoa; phylum Chordata; class Mammalia; order Diprotodontia; family Vombatidae; genus Vombatus; species Vombatus ursinus. The sequence continues at coordinate 22,166,741 of NW_020948983.1, forward strand.
GGGAGCAGGAGGGCACTGGGTGGCCAAAGGTGGGGAAAAAGGGAAAGGGGGAAAATGAGCTGCCCCTGTGGAGGGAGAAGTTCGCAGAAAGGGTAGGCCAGGGTCTTCTGAGAAGACCTTTGCCACCTTCACTGTTTTATGGAGGGCTGAACTGTCTACATTCAACCATGATCACATCTTCATTACCATTACTGCACATTTTCATAGTGCTTTAACCTAACACAAGTCACACACAAAAGTCTGGCTTTGTTCAGTGGTGCCGCTGTTCAGCTTGAAGAGAAAACGGCATCGGAGCAGTACTGATGTAGGTTATATTCAACTTTGTATGCTTTTGTGAAAAAACATTTTTAATATGTCTAACTTTAATATGGTCAATTAAAGAGCTCGGTTGCCAGAAGAACCCCATGTGCCACCTTCCATTTGTAGAGATGCGTTCAATTCCTTTAAATATCCCCACAACAGCAATGTTCACATTACAAAGTTTCTAAGCCCCAGACGACGGCCCATTTAAAACAGATAATATTCAGTTTGACAAGATTTCAGCCTAACTAAAGAAACTGGACAGGCGCTTTGAGTGTGCTAGATACTGAACTGGACTTGTTCATTTGTTTTAGTTAAATGTCTTACTTCCCACAAATTAAAGCCTCTTCTAAATCAGTTTTTTGTTAACTTTTCAGCAACGAGGTAGGTTTTGAAAGGTTTTGGTAAAGCAGGACATTGGGAACTTCCTGTGGATTAAAGCAAACAGGAGTAGCATGGAAAAAGAAAAATGACTTAGCAGTTGTCTTTCCCAACAGCCTTCCTCTCTTCTCATATTGCCTGTCCAGCATTTTAGACCTGGAGGAGGACACAGAGATAATCTTTTTTGAAAATGAGACCTTAAAAACCTACATGAGATGTCCAGGGCCACTCAGCCAGGCCTTAATGGACTAGAGGTGAGGCTCAAACCTAAGTCTCTCCCTCAGTTCTTCCCATCATTCCACATAAGAGCATCTCTCATCTCACACACGTGATTCCACATGAGAGAGAAGAACAAAAGTGGCTAGTACTTACCATGCATGTGCAGAGCGCCTTAGAGTGACTTTAAACAGAAAGACTAAGTTTATAGTGCAATAGTGTGTCTCATAGAAATAAGTCTAATTCTTTGTACATCTGGGACCTATTTTGCACCTATAAAAGAGATTTCTTCAATGAATTGTTTAAAAAGGAGGAAAGATGGGCCCAAGATTAGGGGTCAAGAGGGATCATGATCAGGGGAACTATATGGCATTTTTTCCCCCCTATTCAGCTTGAAGTCCAAAACATTCAGCTTGTGATAAAAAGAGAAACTGGCTTCTCTTCCCACTTTATTACCTGAAGGGTGCTTTAGGAAAATAGATGATTTTACTCACTCACCATCCAGGAAGTTCCCATTCTTCTGGTTCGCTGGCCACAGTTTTTCTGGCTTACAGTGATGTACTTTGTTCACCATCAGGAAGCCGTGGTTTCAGATGCCTCACAGTTAGTTTGGGGAGGAATACGGCATTGTATTGTCAAACCATTTTTGGTTGGGGTCAAACACAAGTTTTATTGCCTGCTGAAACCTTTGGTAACAGCATGTTATATGTGCACACTCTAACTTGACAAATCAGGAAGTGCCAATGTTAAGAATTCCTACAGCAACAGGAACCCAACCAAACTTGAACATACCAAAGGGGAATCCAAAATGTAAAACCACTGGTCAATTTATGCTGTGTTGAGAGCTTAACCCTTGCATTTTCTCAGCAGGGTGATTTTAAGTTTTTACTTGCATTATTATAGGTTTTCAGTTTCTTTTTTTTTTTAAAAGAGGAGGGGGTGGAAGGAAAGGATAGACTGAAAAGAAAAAAGCCAATGACAAATAAACCCACCAAAGACCACTGCAATGAAGACTTTAGAATCAGAGAATATTAAGGCTAGAAGGAACCTTAGAGATCATTTAGTCCAATTTCTTATTTTATAGATGAGGATATAGTGACCTGGAGAAGGAAAATGGCTTGCCTCAAGTCAAACAGCTGGTTAGTAACAGAGCTAAGACTTGAATTAAGAATTAACTATCCCATGAGCCAATGTTTTTAAAAAAACAGTATTTTCTACGGAGCATATCTCTCTCTCTTCCTGAAGTAGTGCAGAGAAGAGCATAAAGCAAGAATTTACAACCTTTTCTGATCCTGTATGTCGTGGATTTCGGTAAACCTTCTCTTACCCACTATTCAATATGAAAAAAATTCTCACGTTTACCATGCATGTGCCCCAAGTATATAATCAGTTAAACAATCAAGTATTGATTAAGACTTCCTATGTGTCAGACATGGTTCTAAGCACTAAGGACACAAAACAGCAGTAACGAGACTTGCCCTTAAGGAACATATGTTCTCATAGGAAGACAACATACATAAATCAGAACATACAAGATACATATACAGAGAAGATACAGAGATTAATTTCAATAGGATGATACATTTATTTGCCAAGTATTCCCATACTCCTCAATAACTTTCTTGTATCCCCTGGGGGTTCATATAGTCCAGGTTGGGAACTTCTGGTTTGAAGAAATAAAATCCTGAAAATCTACACATTGGCATAACCATTCATTACTAAACTTTTTTTTTTTAATTATACAACTTGGTAAAAATTGTCTTATGTTCATGTTCCAGAACAGTCTCTACCATGACTCATAAGTTGTAAAATGGTAACAGGTTGCAAGACAGCAGTTTCCAAAGGAAAAGTGTTTTGTTTTGTTTTGTTTTTCAATCGATTAACCACCCCCATTCAGGAGTGTAAATGTTTTTTTCAATGGAGAAAAAACAAAAACAAAAACACACAGGCTTTTGAAAGAGAAATCACCAAGCTGTAGATGTATGGCATCAAGGACAATTTCTGGACATGTATAGTTTTTGACTAATAATCACCGAAAAGGGACACGGATCTGAGCACCAATTACAGACCCAATAACAGACAGAGTTTCAGACTGCACCGGAGTCTGAAGGGAAGGTTTTCTGCTGCAGTCAGAAGAGGCCCCAGTACCTGAACACTTTGATAGTATTGTAGAAAGTTGATGGGTGGCAGGAAGCACTGTACCAGTAATGGGTCTACTGATATTGGGTAAAAACCAAAAATCAAGTCCTTTGTGAGATAAAAGAATGTGAAGAATGACTTGTCTCTCCTTTATTGATCTCACGATCAATGCAAGGAGTCTATGCACATTCCTCCAAAGACAGTGTGTCAGGAAACACCAAGAGAGGGGATGAACCCTTCTACCTTTACCTCACTGCCAAAAGACATCTGTCTGGGGGCAGCAGGTCTGGGCACATCTGGGGCATGAGATGGTGTTGGGACCTGACTAAGAGCGGCAAGTAGAAGCCAAGGCTCCCCCCTACGCAACAAACACCTTGGGTACAGATCATACTGCCACAGAGGCCAAATGTTGCAATTTCTATAGAGACGAGCTCAGAAACAGCCTTCTGTTGAGAGAGAAGGGTGATAAAGTCTAGCCAAGAGGTTGGCTTCAAGTTCCTCTGCCAACATACTGCCTTGCCTGTGGTTCCCTTCACATGGGTCCATTCCACTTTCCCTTCTTCTTGTCTGGATTTCTCCTCCTCTACCTTTACCTTGCATGTTACAAAAAATTAAATTTCCAAGGCTGACAATGTTTTATTCGGTGTTTCCAGCTTTCAGAGACGGGGGATCAAAGCATCCAGTGGGCAAGTGTAATTCTACTTAGAGTAAATGCATGGTGACTGAACTTTTTTTTTTTTTGTGAATGAGATTTCCCAATTTTAAGTAAATGAAAAGAATAAGGGAAATGAGAGATAAGTATGAGGAACTTAATCTTCAAAACAAAATAACAACAACAAAAAAAGCAAAACAAAGCAAAATATAAACTCTAGTTTGATTCTAAATCATCTTCTCTCATGTATCTGTCTTCAGCAGAGATGCAAGTTGGAAGTTTTTGTCCCACATGAAAGAAAACAGGCATAGACAATGAAATGGAACCCCTACAAACCTGGGCAGAACACTTAGAAGTGAGTGGCTTTTAAGGTGTATTTGTTTGAGGTAAGTAAGGCATATTTTGATTTGGAAAAAAAAAAAAAAGATTGCCTAAGTGGTTATCACCATTCACATCTGCTTAGCGTGTGAAACTGACCTTCCTTTTTGCCAGTCACTTCATGTCAATTTTTTTATCAGTTGCCAACTCCACTTGGCTTTGCCACTATCTTGTTATGTAACCTTGGGAAAGTTACTGGACCTCTCTTGGCCTCAGCTTCCTCATTATAACCAGACTGTACTAGAACAATGTCTCAAGGCCCCTTCCACCTTCAACATATGACAATCCATTGAATCATACTAGAAAGCTGGCATTTCTCTTCTAACCTCACAATATGAGTAAAGGAACAAAAAAAAGAATTACATGGTTAGGCTCATCTCTGGGAACTTTTAGTTCTAGAATAGTTGTTAATTTCTTTTTTTTTTCTTTTTTTGGTGAGGCAATCAGGATTAAATGACTTGCCCAGGGTTTAAGTGTCATGTGTCTGAGGCCAAATTTGAACTCAGGTCCTCCTGACTCCAAGGCTGGAGGCTCTATCCATTGTGCAACCTAGCTGCCCCTCAGTTAATTTCTTGAGTTATATATTTGTATTTCATGTTTGAAATATGGATAGAGGAGGAATGGAGTGAGAATTAGTTGTGTAGAAACCAGGGGCAAAAAATAAAAGCAGAAACTCCAATCTTACTCTATGTAAGAAGTTCAAGTTTTAACTCACTTTTCCCCCCCTTCTCATCTCCTTGGCCTGCTGCCTTGAAATCGGAGAACCCCTTCCCCAGTCTCCTAAGGTGACACTGATTTGTGGTCTGTGCACTAAGGAAATATCCTATGAAGAAAAAGCTATTTCTTCTTAACAAGAACCTAATCAAAGATAACAATAGATGGAAACAGTTAATGCTGGAGGTGCTGCGGGAAGAGGGACACACTAAGTACATTGTTGGTGGAGCTGTGGATCAGTATGATCATTTTGAAAAGCAATTTGGAATTCTACAAATAAAGTGAGTAAAATGTCAATACCCTTTGAACCCAAGATTCCATTACTAGGTATATACCTCAAGAGGTCACTGGTAAAGAAAGCAAGCCCCTATACCAAAAATAACAAGAGGCACTTTTTGTAGTAACAAAGAACTGGAAACAAAGCAGATGTCCACTGGATGAGTAATGGATAAACAAATTATGGCACATGAAGGTAATGGAATAGTTAATCTTGCTATAAGAAATGACAAACATGATGAGTAGGGAGAAGCATGGACAGACTTACATTATCTGATAGGGAATGAAGTAAATTAAGCCATGAAAACAATATACACAGTGACTATAACAATGTAAATAGAAAGAACAACCAAAAAAGAATCAAAAGTGAATGTTGTGAAATTACAAATAACAACAAAAACAAGCAAAGCCACAAAGAAGAAATATGAGAAGACACCTGCTCCCCCCTTCATAGAGGTGAGAGGGCCACAGTGTTCAACTGTTGCATATATGTTTGGACTTCCTCAATGTGTTAATTGGCTTTTGCTGGGGTTTTTTCTTAAAAATTTTTTGGGATCACATGAGATGGTTCTGGGAGGTGGGAAGGAGAATAGTGGGAAAAATTTTGGCCATATAAAAACAAAAGAGATAAATTAAAAAAAAAACATTTAAATAGGATGCCTGGTTTTTTTTTCCACAAACTGAAGAAAATAAATAATAATTTGTAGTAAGCAATTGTCCTGTTTAAGAATTTTTGTCCCCAATAAAATGGAAAACTAGCTTTTGGCTCTAGGAGCTAAAACGGGCAAGTTCATGAAATCTAAGAAGGTAGTGCTGGTCCTGGCTGGGAGGTACTCTGAACGCAAAGCCATTACTGTTAAGAACACAGACAATGCAGAGGCAGCTAGCTAAGTGGCACAGTGGATAAAGCATTGGCCTTGGAGTCTGGAGGACCTGGGTTCAGATCAGAACTTAGACACTTATTTGCCGTGTGACCCTAGGCAAGTCCCTTAACTCTAATTGCCTTACAAAAAGAAAGGAAAGGAAAGAAAGGAAAGAAAAAAAGAATGCAAATGATGAGACCTCTGATAGGTTCAACAGCCATGTCCTGGTGACTGGTATCAAGTGCTACCCCCACAAAGTGACCCTAGCAATGGGCAAAAAGATTGTCAAGAAATGAAAAATCAAGTCCTTCATGAAAGTTTATGACCACAACCACTTCACATCTACCAGATATCCTGGGGATATTCCACTGGACAAAACTTGTCAACAAGGATGCGTCCCATAACCCTGTACTAAAATAAAATATGGGAATAAAATGATCCTGGGAAGTCAACATCAAATTTAGGGAGAGGTACAAGGAAGGCTTAAAAACAAGTGGTTTTTCCAGAAGCTATGGTTTTAGAACTACTCTGCTGTTTGACAAATAATTTTTTTTTTAAATGGAAAACTAACCCTAAACTTCTACCATCCCATCTTCAAAGGAAGAGATGTAACCTGTGTTTAGAGCATCTCTTCTATCCAATGATTTTCTCTAAGTGCTTTTTAGGGCAATCTTGATGGTTTATATGAAGGAAAATAGCTTAGCACAAGGGTGAAATGAGACCTCCAAAGGCCCTCCAGTTCATCTGCTGGTCTTTGCTCGGGCCTGCATCTCTCAGGCAGAGGGGATGATAAGCCTCTCCTTTTTGAGAGACCTCTAGCTAAGGAGCTTTCATAATTTTCATGATAACCAATAAGCCTTATTAGGGCCAAGTTTTCTAAATTTGGTCTTTCGGTGCAGTCTAAATCTGCCTGTGCTTTCCCTGTTCTTCAAGTTTATTTCTTCAGAGTTAACAATCCCATTTCCTCTACTTTTCAGTCACTGTTCCTATTTTCTGGGTCTTTCTGTCAGTTTTGCCGCTTCCCCATGAACAACTGTCAGTTTCTTCATTCCGCCTTTGAAACATAAGACCTCCAAATATAACGGAATATTACCATGCCATTAAAATGATGAATATATGGAATATATTCATGGCAAGATGAGCGAATTGATGATGCAAAGTAGAAACAAGAAAACAAAATATACACCGACTTCAACAATATAAAAAGAAAGTACAAAAACAACAGAAAGGGACCAAACATCATGTATTTATAATGACCAAGCCTGGCCCCTAAGGAGAGAAGAGAAAATGAACCTACCTCCTCTTTTTGCACACGTAAGGGACTCTGGGTACCGAATGCTACATATTGTCAAATTCTGTCAATATGTTAGATTTGCAGAACTGCTTCTCTGCTTTCTTTAAAAAGAAAGAAAGAGTGTTATAAGAGATGGCTTTTTGGGTAAGGTGAGGGAGGATAGATATAATTGGAAATGAAGGAGATGTAAAGACAAAAGATGCCAAGAATATTTTTTTTGAAAAGCAATCAAAATAAACAGGGCCACCATCGAGGCACGGTACGTGAAAAAGAATGTGTTCAATACAGTGGAAGAATTTTTAAAAAAAGCTTTGCATACTATAGTCCATTGGAGAGACTATATTACTAGATTATCTTAAATATAATCGAACACTGCTGTTGCACTGGTAGTTTTTGGTCCATTCTTATCTCAAGCTTTTTTTATCCTTCACTGTTTCCAAATGGACTTTGTCTTACTGAATACAACTCACAATTCTAGCCCATAAAAGCCATTAAGCAGTAGGTCTAAAATAAATTCAAGTGCTACATTTCCTTTCTGTTCCAATGAAGTGGGGAAGAGGGTTTCTGATACACTGCCATTGGAATTTGGTTTGGGGGCAAGTTGAGTTTTGACACTCATTATATTATCAGGTATGACTATCAGGAAATATGACTAATCTCTAAAAAAAATTATATCATCCAAATGAGAAATGTTCCATTTAAAGTAGTTACTTTGGAAGAACATTTTCCTAATCCAAAAATACATTCATTGGTCAGCATGTGTATGCAACCTTCATATTAGCTGACTTCTATACCTGTGATACAGTTTTCTAAGTATCCTCAGTGATAGCCAATCTTCAGCTTTTTGAGAGTCGACTAGATTTTTTTTTTTTTAACTGCTCAAGATCATTCAGAGCTTTGGCTGGTGAATAAGGCAAGTGATTAAGCTGGGTAATACTATTTGGGTAAAAATGTAGGTGTGGTAATAAAACAATGAGACTTGGTTTCCTGTGTGGCTCATGTATTAGCTCTGAAGGCAATTCCAAAGAGGAATTCCGAGCATTGGCAGCATAGATGAAATTAAGGTCTCACCTCCTAAGGTGACTTCTTTGAAGGGGATGCTTCTCATTTGGAAGTAAAAGTTTCCATATGTTTGCTGAATTGATTTTTAAATCCTTTTTCTTTCTATCACGTATATTTTCTTAGGCTAATTCAACATTCAGCAAACATATTAGGAAATGAACAGCTGGTTAAGAAAGTAATGTCTGAGAATGAGATTTGGATTTTTTGAATACAGTTTACAGTACAAGAACGATCTGATTTCTGGATTGGAAGCATTAGGTATAGTAGTGATGGGGGTCTTCAATTATGCAGATATCTATACAAGTATGCACTCTTGTCTAAAGCACAGTAACTAATAAGTTCCTGATTTGCCTCGATAATTTTATCCTCTGAAAAGTGGTGGAAGCAGCAACAAGTTCTATTCTAGATCTGGCTGTCAACAAGAAACACTGAGTTGCTGCAGTGGTAATGATGGGAAGCTTTCAGGGAAGTGATTGTTCCATCTAAAAGTGGAAAATCTGACACATCCTCTAGATTTTGAGAGATCAGATTTCAAAGAATCCAAAGAAAGGATAGGTGGGATCACATGGCCTGAAATTCTACAGGGCGACCAGTGCAAGAGGAACAGGAAGTTCTCAGTAATGAAATTCTGAAAGGCACAAAGAAAACCGATTTGATAAAGATGAAAAGAGGAAGCTCTCTAAAGATACTAGTGTGGATACACAGGGAACTCCCCCACCAAAGTAAACGACATGTACTAAAACTGGAAGCTAGGGCAAATAGCAAAAGATGAATATTAAAGCATGCCATGGTTTTCTAAGATTCATGGCAGGATTTCTAAAGCTTAGAACTGGCTGTGCCTGCCAAGGAAACTAAGCAAGCAAGGGACTTCCTTCTTACCTACGTGGGGAAGAGGAAAGAGGAAGGTCAAAGAAAGGACCATTGTTAGGGATAAGTGGCACGACAATAACTGATAATGAGGAAAATACAGAGCTGCTCAGCTTAATCTTGCCTATCTTCTTTGTCAAGGAAAATAGTTTTTTTTGAACTGGAAAGGTCAGAAAAAATGGCTACAAGGAAGGTGATAACTAAAATAAGTCAACAGATAGTAAGACAACATGTCACTCTACTGGATATGTTATTCTTAGCCTAGATCACCAGACACAGATGATCCAGATTGAGATCTAGAATAGTGAAGGAACTGGCAGATGTAAAACATGGAGAGTGGAAGACTCTTTATTTCAGTCTAGGCTGCACTCCTGACTTTGGAATTTTTTTTTTAACCACAGGTGTATCCTCCCTTCCCCCAAAGATTTTCAGTTTCCTTTTTATGTGTTGTAAGCTCCTTGAGGGCAGGGATCATCTTTCTTCCTGCTTGTACTTGTATTCCCTGCCCACTGCACAATATGGCATAAGTATTTGTTGTTTCAGTTGTGTTGGACTCTTCGTGGCCCCATTTGGGGTTTTCTTGGCAAAGATACTGGAGTGGTTTGCTATTTCTTTCTCCAACTCATTTTATAGATGAGGAAACTGAGTGTCTGAGGTCAGATTTGAACTCCGGAAAATGAGTCTTCTAGACTCCAGACCCAGTGCTCCATCCACTGCGCCACCTAGCTTCCCCTAAAGATTCATAAAGGCTTGCTGACTTGACTTGAAGAGCTACTGCAGGATTTGGGAAGAGCAAATGCTATCCTGATTTTCAAAAAAAAGGAAGGGAGGCAGCTAGGTGGCATGGTGGATAGAGCACCGGCCCTGGAGTCAGGAGGACCTGAGTTCAAATCCAGCCTCAGACACTTGACACATACTAGTTGTGTGACCCTAGGCAAGTCGCTTAGCCCCAGTAAGCTTGAATTCAATTCTTGGAAAAATTCTGGAATGTATCATTAAGTGATGGAGAAAAAAAAAATAGTAATCAAAATGACTTTGAATGGTTTCCTCAATAACAGTTTACGCTGGAGTGACCACTAAAACCTTTTTTGATAAGATTACCGGACTGGTAGACCAACAGGATGATATAATGAATGAATACATAAATGAATGAGAAAGCATTTATTAAGCTCTTACTATACGCTATGCTATTAAGCACTGGACATACAAAGAGAAAAAACAAGGAGCTCACTCTAATTAGGGGAGACAACCCATAAAAGAAAATTTAGCTCAGGGCAGATGCGAAGGTTCAGAAAATTCTTAAGAGTTCATTGGAGGGGCAGGTGACAAGGCCCAGGGGTTCTTAGGTTGCCAGCAGGTCAGATGATAATGCCAAGGGGTCTGCAGGTTATATGAGGCAGGGGAAATTATAAAGCCTGGTGGTCCTCCACATCTCACCAGGAAGAGTAGAGTTGGTGATTCCCACATCATCCAAGCCATGTGAGTGGTTAAGTAGCCCACATGGGTTCTGGCTGGAGGGAGAAAACTTAAGGGGAAAAGGGGGTGTCCCTTTGGCCTGGTGGTGGCAGGTCTTCCAACTACATGGTGAAAGGGAATGCTGTCACTCAGAGTTTAGCTGACCCTGACAGACAGAGATGAGTTAATAACTGCCTCTCCTTGACTGGAACCACTTCTGTGGTTGTTGATAACCTGTGTTACTTTTTTATTGGCAACCTTTTAAAAATTTACCTAGATTTTACTGAGCATTTGCCAGTCTCATGCTATTCTTGTATAAATGATGGAGAGGTGATAGTAGATTTAGGAGGATTAGAATCTGGTTGAGCTGGCCAGACCCAAAGAGCGGTCATCAATGACTTCACATCAGCTTCTAGGAGGTCTATGATGAAATGCCACAGGCATCTATCTGTGCTCAGTTTTGTGCTACTTAACATTTGTATGGATGCTGACAGCATAACTTCTTATAAAATTTGGAGGTGCCACAAAGCTGAGACATTTTGGATGACTCTAATAAGAAGAATTTTAACATAGATCAATGTAAAGTCTTAACACTCGGGTTTAAAAAAAATCAACTTCACAAAGACAAGCTAGGGGAAGGAGTGGCTAGATAGCAATTTGTCTGAAAAATATCTGGGGCTTTCAACAAACTGCAAGCATAACATGAGTCAACAGTGTGACACGGCGGCCAAAAAAAAATGCTGATGTGATGTTTGGCTGCATTAAGAGAAGAATATAGTCAAGTCCTGATTAGCATAAACAATGAACCCCCTGAAATGTTCACATTTTTCAAACCCACACTGCATACTTCCATTGGGCCAGAACCAACTATCATATCTTACATAATTATAACTTTGAAAATTTGTATAAATCTGAATACATGCAACCACTTTATGGGATTCATTATTTACGAGAATCAGTACCTAGCTACAGTGACAAGAACAAGGATGATGATAGTCGTGCTACATTTCGTCCCGGTCAGCCAACATCCGGAATACTGTGCTCAGTTCTTGTTACCACGTTGGAGGAAGGAAACTGATGAGCTAGAGTGTGTCCGGAAGAGGATATCCAGGATTGGGAAGAGCCTCAAGATAACATCATATCCCAACTGGGAAGGATCTATGAGGACTGGATTTGATGGAAATGAAGATGTTTAACCAAGACGAAAGAAGACTTGGGGGAGGGAGAGGTAACACGGTGAGTGTTTTCAAATATCTTAAGACCATCATGGGGAAGTAGGATTTGATTTGTTTTGCTTCTCACCAGAGGCTAGAACTAGGAATAGAAGTTGCAGAGAGGCAAATTTAAACTTGATGTAAAACAAACCATAAACTTGTTAACCATTGGGAGCTGTCCCAACGTGGAACGAGCTGCCTTGGGAGATAATGGATCCCCCTCACTGCGAGACTTCAAGCAATGGTTAGATAACTTGGATATTGGGCAGAGAGGATTCTTGTTCAGGTCTCGGCTGGGCCGTATGGCCTTGAGTGTCCCTTTCAATTTAAGATTCTGTGAAATGTTTATTAATCCCCTTACTAGGTACAATGTACTGAACTAGGGAAAATTCAGAGAAAAATAAGACCTGATCCCTGTGCTGAATGAACATATAAGAACTTGGAAGGAAGAGTTGTAATGAGTAACATTTGGTGAATAGACAAAACAAAAACAAAATTTTATGGTTCTATATTTCGTTTGTCCTTTTTTTTAAACAACTATAAACAATTTGACTATATGTGCTTGCAACACAGGTTTTGTTTTTCTTGTTTTATCAGCAAGGGTAGGAAGTAGGAGGGCTGATCTTTCTTTGAAAATAAAATAGAATTTTTTTAAATTTAGAAAAGCAAAGCAAACACAAAAACAAACAAAAACCCCCCAAACCTTAAAACTACAGCAATATGGTATAGTGAATATAAGGTTGGGCTTGGTGTCAGGAAAACCTGTGTTCAGATTCTGCCTCTGATACTTACTAATCATGTAGTCTTAGACAAGTCCACGAGCCAGAGGCAACTCCCTAGAGCTGCCTAAGTTGTCTAAATCACAGATAGGTTGCGATCTTGGGTTGTGATCTGCATTGGTAGAGGAAGTTCCCATTCTCAGGAAAAGAATACTTCCCATATTCCAGGAAATCACAGATCCTTCCTTTCAAATTTATTGTCATTTGCAAATTTAATGGCCATTTAGCTCTTCAAGTCTCAATTAAAAATGCAGAGCTTCTGCCTTCATAAACAACATGAGCGACATACAGTATGACTAATGAACATAGTCACTAGACAGACATAGGGCTATAATTGAGCATTTGGAATATGACTGATATCTTGATTTATTACCTTATCATATTTCTTTCAAAAGTAGAGAAAAAAAGAGTTTAGAGAAAATGAGATATAGGACTAAGTTAAAAGGTAGACTCATGCTTTGTGGAGTTATAGATTGTGAGAGGGGGAGGGAACCAAATCCAATCCTTCATTTTATAGAATACTGAAGTTATCCTTTTCAAAAAGGAAAGAAAATAAAGATGATTAACTACAACTCTAAACCTTTGAAAACACTTCTTAAGGGCTCTATACCCCAAGGGAAGAAGGGACTATAAAAATCAGATGTCAGTTTGAGTTACTAATTATTTTGTTGCCTACAAAGCCATGTGGCCCTGAACAAGTCTTAACTTCTCTGAACCTCAGTTTCCTTATTTGTAAGATAAAGGGGTTGGACTAGAATGTTATTCTGAGCTTGAAATCCATGATCCTAATCTACAAAAAGAGGAGTTGGACAAATTTTCAAACCATTTGCTGTAAGAGAACCCCCGAAGAAAAACCTTTTAAAAAGGTTGAGGGGTTTTTGTTTTGTTTTTTAAAGATGTCTCCTAATAATGGTACCAAATACCATAAGGTTTACTTTACATATTCATATTTATCATATACATCATATTCAATACATACTCATAATTGACATAAAATGATTCCCCAACTAGTCTCACTAAATAAGCACTGTCTTTATGACTGCGAACATCATTGGATATGCCAGCTTTATTTTTTAAGGTACTTCACAATTTTCATTTCCTCTTTCCTTTTATAAGTCAGCATTTTGAGGCAATGTTTTATTTAATCATATTTTGGCTTTTAAAAAATTAGAGTTTTTTGTTTTAAATTCTCTGTAGTTTGTTAATAAATGCCTTTGTTAAGTTTCATGATGCCATAAGGCTTTTTTAGAAAAATTAGTCACTAACACATACACACATTAGGATCACCAGAAATAAACCCTAATTCTCTATTGCTTTCATCATATTTGTGTTTCTTTGGGGATTTGGTATTTAATTTGTAAATTATCATTGGGGTTTTTTAATGCTTTTGCCTTCTTGTATCCTCCAATTATTTGGGTACTGGGAACAAAAACAATGAATATCTATTTATATTCACATTTATATATAGATGGAGAGAGGAGCGGGAGATGCTCCATAGATAATAGGTATAGATGAATAAATATTGATTATCTTATATAATAAAGTGCTAAAACAATGACAAATGACTGGTTACTCGTTACACAGTACTAGACACAATCAATTATTAATTCAAGACCATGAGCAGTAACTTTTTGATTTGATCTACTAGTCACAAATGGTTCTCCACCCTGATTGAATGCAGTTGTCCATGAGGTAGCACAGAGCACAGAGCAAATGGGTTTCCTGTGTGTGCTTGTCTGCGCCATTGCAACATTTTTCTTTCTATGTATCCCCCTCATTTAGCACAGTGCCTAAATCAATAACTGTTGACTGACTGACAGATCCTCTTGGACTGTTTCACAGTTGAATATAGGTTGAGAAACCAAGAAGACGATAATCCCTGTCATCTGTCATCTATGATTTAGTTGTACCATTTTAGCTCTCTAAAATGGTACAACCAAAAGTATTATTATCCTTTAAGGTTCGACTATGGAATGTTTACAATCAACAGATTAAGTTTTGTTTCCCCCACATCTGATTTGTTGACTTTCAGATGTAGGGTCAATTAAATTAGTGATCAGCCAATGGAAGCAGCATATTTAAAGAGATTTCAGTTAGTTTTATTGGCTCATCTATATTTAGATTGATGCACTATAAAACCTTCCCAATAGAAAACCTTTTATCAGCCACATACTTGCATTAGCTACATGCCATATAAAAACACATTTTTGAATCCCAGATTTCAAACCTACAATCTCTTAAGGACAAGTGCTGGCAAGTCTACCAACCAATATATCCTGATGAAGTTTAAGTCACTGTTAATGACTTCACTTTTAAGAAAAAGAAATTTCTTTTGGCAAAAAAACCAAAACAACTCTTGTATAGTTGTACTTCTATATTTGAAGAAAAATAAATGAGATTTGACTTGTAGCTTTTAAAAAAGATCCCTTCGTAGAAATGTTATAATAGAAGATTCCTTAAAAAAAAAGTAACTGCTAACCATCCTAACTGCTTTTAGGAATCAGTCCTTTGTCAGACTGTGGCTTCCAATAACACGTCTCCTGTACCAGATCAGTTGTGATAGTGATGCTTCCCAGAGGTGTGGCTTTTAATCCTCAAATTACAATGCAAGTTGAAACAGGCAAGTTTTGTCTATCACCAGGAGTTCAGTAATTAAGCAAAGATCCCCAACTAATGGTTTATCAAAATGCTAGTACGCAAGTTAACAGAATGTAAAGTAAGTCAGACTAGTGTGCTCCCTAGGCCAGATGTAATGGACCCCTTGTGTTACATCCGAAAAGAGGCTAAGTAAGCAGCACGCCATTATCTGCCTTAGAGGTACACGCTGTAACAGAAATCCAAGGCAGACCTTTCAAAAGCAGCAAGCGACGGTCCAACAGATACTCTTTCCACTCTCCAGCCAACCCCTCTTGTAGTTAGTGGCTTCTCTCCCTCACTTTCTTCCCTTCACACAGAGAGAGTCACAAGCTCAGTAGTCATCTTTATGGCCCCGGGCATCACTGTGCAGGGATCCTTGCCTGATCTTTAATAAAAGCTAGTGGTTTTCTCAGGGGGTTGGAAGGTAGAACACAACAGCCTGTGAGTAACCTGGAAGTAATGCCTAGCGCTCAGGAAAATTGCCAGTGGTGACAACTTTCCTTTGTTTGTTTCGTGGGAGTGTAAGAAGCAGAGTTATTAGCTGGGGTGACTCTCACCAGGTAGTAGGGAAGGCTGACATAGTGAAAGAAAGGTGTATCCTATTTACCAGACAAGCTTGCCAAACCTTAAATGCTCAAATGTGTAGGGGTGCTTAGCTAAGACTCTTGTGAACAACCTGACCACGGAAAGAAAAAGGACAATTTGATTACTGCCCAAGATTGGTTTTAAAAAGTTTATTTTTGGGAAAAAAGAATTTTTTTTGGTTTTGTTTTAAAGGCCACCATGCCCTCAAATCATGATGGAATGGTTCCCACACATGCTAATTCTTGTATTTCTCCAGAACTGGTTTCCTGCTTGAACCTCCCCTCTCTCACTTTCTCTCTTGACAGGACATCACTAATGGATTACAGGCTTCCCACTTGGTCAGGCACAGATTTCAGACACATCTGCTTTCAGAGCTTTCATTACAAAAACACCTGCAAACCTTTAGCTCTGGTGAGCTTTACAGCACATTTTAAGCTTTGAAAATTTTTTTGTCTGGTAGAGAAGAAAGAGAAGGCCTTCTGCCCTTGGAGTATCATTGTCCACCTTTTCAGTTTGGAGTCTGTGATGGACACCAGTCCACAGGATGTTCTGCTGTTCCTCCTACTCAGTGACCACATGGGTGTGTAACTATCATACCTATTCAACTAGAAATTGGCAAATCAATTTCCCAGAGCCAATTGAAGCTGCAGGAGAGAGATCCAAGGTAGGAGCTGTGGTCACTTTTTGCTTGATATTTCCCTCAATTACATCTGAGTCTTGAAAAGGATTACTAGAGTTTGGGGGTTTTTTTTGTTTTTTTTGTTTTTAGTTTTTTGGTGTTTTTAAAAAGATTTTTTAAGGACTTTGAGGAAGCCAGCCTCTATTTTAATCGTGGTACAGTCACCTATTAGCTGTGCCATGCACCAAACTTTTTTAAGCCTGTTTCCTCAGAAGGAAAAAACTGGAGATAATATGTAACCTCCTTATTGGGACTTTATGAGGTTTTTGTGAGAACCAAAGGAGATCAATCATTAAATCAACAAACATTTACTAAGTGTACACTATGTGCCAGGAACTATACTAAGTCCTGGGGAGAGAATGACAAATGAAAACATCCCTGCCATCAAGGAGCTCACTTTCTATAGAGGGAGACAATGTATTCCCATCTAACCCTATACCTATGTGTATATGCATTGTAAAGAACCATTGTAAAGTTCTAAGTGTAAGCTGCTGCTGTTATCATTGGCTGTACAAAGACCCAAACAATAAAATATTGGTAAGTTTGTTATGATAAGATCATAAAACACTTTGTTGACATGTTGAAGTTCCTACATGTGCTCGAGACATGCAAGTAGTGTTGTGTTAGGCAAAATCCCCAGAGATTCAACTCAATTAAACAAATAATTATTAAATGCTTACTATATCCCATGTACTATGCTTGTAGACTCTCTTGCTACAAATGTTTAAAATTATACACAACCTGTCCTCAAGAAGCTTACAATCGACTGTGTATATGTTAATTTAACAAACATACAATTAAGTTTAATATGAAATGTTATTAATAACACAAAAGATTGTGATGGGCAGAAGAAATCAGAATGAAGTGCTTTAAGAAAATGTGAGAAGGGAGAGAATGCTTTTGGAAGGTCTATGTGGATAAGCAAATAAGGAGGTTGAACCTTGAAAGATACTGATAGAGGTAAAGATGAGGAACAGGGACATTACTGGCATGGAGGGGGTGGGGAAGAAGAGATGACAAGTAGAGTTTAAGAAATAATTTCCTATCCAATTTGGCTGGATTCAAACCTGCTTCAATTGCCTTCTTTACTTCCTACACTTCAAGATTTTCCATTTCTATTTTCCATTCTTCCTGTGAATCCAAAGAAATAAGAATCTCATTTAAAGGGCTCTGAGTAATTAAAAAACTGAATTGTATATCTTTAGTACTGCCAGAAAAAGTTGTGAATGATGTGTACTTTCAGAATGGTACAGAAAGAGTATTGAGCCCAAGAGGCCTGGGGGTTCTAGACTCCAATCTCATACGAACAAGCTCTGTGACTTTGGGCAACTGATTTAATCTATCTGGCCCTTACCTGCCTCATTTATAACAGGAGGGAGTGCTCTTCTTGGTATAGAATTAGTGGGGCACTACAGTGAGGAATGTTACATTTGCTGACAGTTAAGTTCCCTGCGTCAACTGACTTTGTTTAACTGTTTTTGTTTTTGTTTTTAACAAGGGACAGTTCTTTTGGCAGATACCTGGAAGTGACTATAGTGTATAAAAAAAGACACTAATTAAACTTCAAATATAAACAAATAAAGTTGCAGCACAAAGGGTACATAAAGGCAGAGAAAGCCTTGCTGAGATTTTATATGAGGCTCTCCTGCTTATAAAAATGATGTTAAAAATTAAATGGGACATTATGATTTTATATGTCTCTTCCCAGGAAAACTTAATTCCTAAGTCTGATCCCAGAAGTTCATCTAAATCTTTATCTTAAACACCTCTAGCAATCTGTTTCCCAAGTATTCTACAATCATTTAAAATGTGGAATTTCTTTCAACTACTGTATTTTTGAAAAAATCAGAATTAGTATCCCTCACCTCATTTTATGTATCAAGAAATTAAAGGCATAATTTATTTTTTCTTGAAACTTTTTTCTTGAAATTATCAAACTGGAGTTACAATCGATTCATTCCACATTTACCTTCACTTGTCCATGATGTAGCAGGATGCCTTGATACCTTTTTTCTAATGCTATTTTTTTACTTAGATTTTAATATTATTAACATTTATAACATTTGCCTTAGATCAGAGAATGTTAGATCTGCAAGGGAGCTTATGAATTTATCTGACCCAAGACACTCAGGACCTTTATAGAACACTTTAAGGTTTACAAAGAGATTTATACATGTTATGTCATTTGATCCTCTAACAATGCTTTTAGTCTGACGCATAAGGATTATGAGCCCTACCTTGCAGAGGAGGAAAATGAGGCTCTGAAGTATTAAGTGACCTAAGTGTCAGAGGTGGAATTCAAACCCAGATCTCACCTGAATAAGTATAGCACTCTTCCTGCTACACCATACTCCCTCCCAATTTACTTAAAGTCACACTGCTATCGTTAGGGACACCAATTAATGTGGGGAAATAAAGATAGGTTACTAATGAGTGACAGTGCTATTTAGTGTCACTTTCAATAGCAAGAGCTGTAAGTGCATCTGTAAGACAAAAAGAGCCACCCCAACCCTCATCCAATCCAATAAACATTTATTGAAGCACCTACAATGAGCCAGGCACTGGGGATACAATTGATAGAAAGATAGTCCTTGCTCTCAAGGAGTTTACAGTCTAATGGAAGGAGACAACACACAAAAGGAGGCAGGAAAGTGGGAGGTGGTCGCTAGGAGTACCCAGCACCAGGGCATGTTTTTCCATGGAGTTGAAACCAGGCAGGCAGCAGATGCAAAATGGAGCCAGCTAAGGGGCAGTTAGGTGGCACGGTGGATAGAACATCAGCCTTGGAATCAGAAGGACCTAAGTTCAAATCTGGTCTCTGACACTTACTACCTGTGTGACCCTGGGCAAATCACTTAATCCTGATTGCCTCAAAAAAAAAAAAAAGGAGCCAGCTATAAGTTCAATTTCTGCCCTCTATAAAGGAAGTCACTGGGAGAAGTTTGGTACTTTAGCCTTCCAATCAGGGGGCAGAGAAGGCTGGAGGTGGTGTCAATCAAACTGATATTGAATTAAGCAGCATGGTGATGAGATCTGAAGTGATGAGCCTGTCCTGGCATCTTGTTCCTGGAGTTGAAACCAGGCAGAGCAGCAGATACACAGTGCAGATGACTGAGAAAGTTTTTAAAAGTTGTTTTACATTTAGGGTTTTCTTTCCTTTCAAGTTTTAAGATTGGAGATTAAGTACCTTTAATACAAGGAAAAGAAGACCAGATGACTGTGACTGTCAATTCGCTGCTTCTAAGGGGCAGGAGGAGCACCCAGGGTGCTCAGGGTCATTATGCCACACCCCAGGAAAGCAGGAGGGAGAAAGAGGTAAGGTGATAGAAGAATGGGAGGTAGCCAGAGGTGAAGTTATTACAGGTAGAGGAGTGAGTTTCCTTTTATAAAAAAACCGTTCCTTTAATTTATCCTTTTGTTGTGACCAGACCAAAACATCTTTTACTTAGAGGAATTTCTGTCGGTTGGACAATTTCAAAGCAAAAACAAACTAAAAGTCTTGGTGATGGAAAAGAATTATGCGAGGAAAGATTTTTATGATGTTCTTAATTTTGAAGGTGGGAGATGTAGTATAGGTTTCTGCATAATGATTAAGTGATGATTTGTAACATCCTTGTATGGTTTTCTACAATAGTTTTGGAAGCTACACAGAAAAATACACTGGATTTGGTTTTGAATATTGACCTCCCCCCTACTACTTTGTCCCACTCCTTTAGAACCATAAATTCTAATAGCTGGAAGGCCATCTTGTCTACCTAAAAGCCAAACAGTAACCCCTCTACTACTACTACAACAACCACCACCCCTTCTACACAATAACCAACAAGAGAGGTTATCAGCCTTCCTTAGAAGCCCTCCAATGAAGGGAACCTACAGTATCTTGTGGAAGTCCATTCTGTTTTTGTATATTCCTTATTCTTAGGAAGTTTTGTTTTCTTACATCAAGCTGAAACCTTCCTCTCTTAG
Source organism: Vombatus ursinus (assembly GCF_900497805.2). Lineage (NCBI taxonomy): Eukaryota > Metazoa > Chordata > Mammalia > Diprotodontia > Vombatidae > Vombatus > Vombatus ursinus. The sequence continues at coordinate 22,187,198 of NW_020948983.1, forward strand.
ACTTTTACCAACTGCTTCTACCTAACAATTCTGCCCTCTGGGTAGGTCAAATCTTTCTTCCACATGACAGCCCTTTAAAGCCCCATTTCCCTTAACTGATGCTGAAACAGTATATCCTCAAGGCATTTTGCTATTATGGCTGTCACCTTCTGGGGGTTCTTCTGATTTTCATCAATATCTTTTCTTAATATGTTTAGTCAAAGGTGAATTCTGTATTTCAGAAGTGGTGTGACTGGTGAACGGTATTGGCTCCCTTATTCTGGATATTACACTTTTCTTAATTTGGATTCAGATCACATTATGGCTGCCATATCTTATTCTAGACCTCTATGGTGCCTGAAGGGTAGGTTCCTAGATCTCTTTGCAGATGAACTGCTATCTGGTTGTACCTCTCCTTGTTTTATACTACTGAAGTTGGTCTTTGAAATCCAAGGGTAGGAATTTATATTTATTCCCCTCAATTTTCATTTAACTTAGATTAAGCCTAAAGTTGAAATATTTTAAAAGCCCATCATCTAACATATTAGTTACCCTTTCCAGCTGTGTCATTTGAAAAACTGGTAAATAATACTGTCTGTCTTCATTTACATCACTGATGAAAGTGTAAAAAAATAGAAAAAAAAAACCCAAACCCACAGAGCCAAGCACAGATCTCTAGCATTAAAAATCCCCCATGACCCCTTAATAACTAGTTTTGGAGTTTGGCATCCAATCCTCCTATTGTGTAAGGCCCACATTTCTCTAGTCCTAATTACTTAACTTTTCCGGGTCCCTGTTTCCTTATCTTAAAATGTTTCACATAAAGAACAATTAAAATTTAATTCTGTGTAATTATGATAAAATATGGTCCCTGAAAGATGAGAAAAATTACCCTCCCTTTCCTCCTTGCTGAGGTGAGTATGAAACATTGCATATACTGTTTGTCAGATGCATTGAAATGTTGTTTAGTTTTGCTGAGCTGTCTCTTTTCCCCTTCTTTTTTGGAATGGCTTGCTGAGGACAGGGGAGGGGAGGGATATATTTGCAAATGCAGGAGATGTAAAAACAGAAGATGTTAATAAAAATTTTTAAATATTTCATATAATTTCTGAGTTGGAAGGGACTTCAGACCTCCTAATGCAGCCCATACCTGAGCAAACATCCCCTTTGCATCAAATCATACAAATTCAGCCTACTTAAAGACTTCCAGTGAGGAAGAACCCACCTGCCAGGACTGCTGATTTCTTTGCAGTGTAGTATAGGAAAAAAATTATTAAATTTGGAATCAGAAGACATAGTTTCAAGTTCCAATTTCACCACTTTCTAGCTATGCAATAACCAAGCAAGTCATTTAATCCTTCTAAATCTTAGCTTCCTTATCTATAAAATGGGGATAATATTTCACTAGCCTACCCATGGGGCTGATGTAAAGATTAAATCAAATAACATATTAAATACTTTGTAACTGGTAAGTGCCATAATAATATATACTATTCTTATTATACTCAGACCTTCTGGGACTGTTAGGCCACAGGACTTTTTGACTGTCAATAATTTCTTATTTCAGAAGGAAGCAATATCAAGGGTAAATACCAATGAACAGCGTGATCAAGTCTCACCACTTTCTACCAGTGTCTATTATAGATAGAGGATCACTATGACCCTGCTACCTCATAATTCCAGTGTCTTACCATTTGCTCTCCTCCTTTAGGACCAATAATCACTTAGTATACAAATGGGTTGTTCTGACAAATCATGCTACTGCTGCTTTCCAGGAGGTTAATGTTACCTGAAACACCAAAACTGTTCTCTTGATGCTTACTTAACTGAAACAGAGGAAGTTCCCTTGAAGCCATGTTCACAAATCAGCCAGAAGACATTTTTCCTGGTATGTGTGTGTAAGCCTTGTTTGACACTCCTAGTTTAAGAAAAAAAAAATTTCCCCCTCTAACTTTATATCAGAGTGTACAGACAGCATTTTTTTTTTTTGGAGTTCATTAAATATTATCACAAAAGCAGAAAATGCATTTGTAGATAACTTATTCTTGCTATTTGATGACCTCCTAATGCACAGGTTTCACCATACCCTTCCTCTTTCTCAAAAGCCTTCATTAGCTTCCTATTGTCTCTGGATTACAATAATACAACCTCCTTCACTTGTCACATAAAAGTTCCCACAGTCTTCTAACCTTATTTAACACCATTCCCCTTCACTTTCCATGTCCCTAAAGGGGTGACTAGCTTTTTCATGATCTCATTCTGTAGTTCATTCTTTGTAGGGAGGCCCCTATGCTTAAAAGGTACTCCTTCCTCACTCCCTGCATCAAGGCCCAACAGGGGATACTCTTCTCTCTTTGATACTTTTCCTGATACCTTTATCTAAAAGGAATCACTCTTCCCTCAAACTTCCTCAAGGGCTTTCCTTGGTTCCTATCCCATTCTATCATAACCTATTCATGTGCATGTTGTATCGCTTTTCAGGTCACAAGCTCAATGCAGACAAGAACAACGTTCCCTTTCATCTTTATATGCCCAGTGCCTTGAACCTAGCAGGAATTCTGGTGTTTGTGAATCATTACTTCATGATGGAGAGTACAGGGTGCACGGATCTTTCTATATTAGAACAAAAAATATTTTCAAGAAATATACGTGTAAAGTTATATCCTGTGATATTACAGGGAAAAAAACCTCATCCACCTTGAATCTTTGAAGAATGAGTTATTTTAGATAACTGAGTTTTCCCAATAGCTTAAGGTTTACTCCTTTGAGAACCAGATTGTAGGAGGCAGCATAGCTAAGAGGAAAGAACACTAAATTTAGAGTCAGATGGCCTGGGTTCAGATCCCATGTCTGTCACTACCTGTGTGATCTTGAGCAAGTCATTCAAGTTCTTTATATCTCAGTTTCTTCATCTGTAAAAATGAGGGAGTTGCTTGTTGGCTTGGGCTAGCTGGCTTCTGAGAATCTCTCCGACTCTAAATTTATGATTCTAGACCCATCAGTCAGGGTCTTCACTATGAAGATCAGTGACTTTATTGTGTGGAAATGGTGATTTCCTTAGGTTTTGCTGAAGCCAGCAGGGCTGTTTGCTACTACACGAAATGGGCCCAGACTACAGCTAGACCTGATTAGTGTAAAATTAGGAATCCCATGAAGCAGTTACATGAATTTGAATTTGCACCATTTAAAGTAATAATTTTATAAAATATGATAATTTGTTTTAGCCATATGGAAATATGCAGTGTGAATTCAAATAATGGTACCATTTACTATTTACACCAATCAAGACCTAGCTGCTTTTTGTTCCTGTGTTTGTAAGTGATTTTCTCAAGGTCACACAGGTAGTAATCATTAGAGCCCAGATATAAATCTAGGTACTATAACTCCCAAGACACAGACCTTTATGCTATACAATGTTGCTGTGGGCTTGGAAAATATAAACAAGCTTGTTAGGACTGTGTATAATGTAAGTCAATCAGCCTTCAGTCATTTTGAAGGGCTATCCTATGAGTAATGTGCATGAACATGCATGAATTTGCTCTATTACGTTTGCTCAGATGTTTTGTTTGTCTATTTCCTGCCAGTCAGTCCGTCAATAAACATACATTAAGAGATTATGATGTGCCCCGGCATAGAGCTAAACACTGGGGATTTAAAGAGGCAAAAGACAGTCCCTGCCCTCGAGGAGCTCATAATCTAATGGCAGAGACAAAAAAGCAACAAATATGTACAAACAAGCTATACACAGGATGAAAAGGAAATAATTAAAAGAGGAAAAGCAATAGAATTAAGAGGTGTTGGGAAAGGCATGCTGTAGAAGGCAGGATTTTATTTGGGACTTACAGGAAGCCAGGGAAGTCGGTAGGCAGAATTGAGGAGGGAGACTGTTCCATGCAAGGGGGATACCAAGAGAAAATGGAGGTCTTGTTTGTGGAACAGCCAGGAGACTAGTGTCACTGGATCAAAGAGTACTTGACCAAGAGTAAGTAAGGTTAGAAAGAGAGGAGTGGTCTGTGTTGTGAACAACAAACAGAATTTTGTATCTGGTTTTGGAGGCGATAAGAAGTCAATGGAGTTTACTATGTGGAGAGAGGAAGAAGACAGGGAGTGTTATACAGTTGGACCTGTGCTTTAGGAAAATCACTTTGGTGGCTGAAGAGAGGATAGATTGGAATGCAGAGAGTCTTGAGGCAAGCAGCCAGGCATGAGGTGATGAGGGCCTGCACCAGAGTGGTGGCAGCACCAGAAGAGAGAAGAGTGTAGTCAAGAGATGTTGCAAAAGTGAATAGTCCTTCACAACATCTTGGCTCCCTACTATTTTCTACCTGAGTGAGATTGTTAGAAGGTTCCATTCTAGTTCAAAGATATACACAGACCAGAGACAGAAGAGACTTTTACTCTAAAGAGTTTATCTGACCAACTCCCTCACTTCATAGATAAGACTAGATACAGAAATGAAGTAACTTGCCTGAAGGTCTCACACACAGAATGCGTATTGATACTAGAGAAATGAGTCCAAGCAGAAAAACAAAATTTCCACACATGGGTTGCTTTATAAATAGAGACTACGAAGTTGTATCCCTAACCCTTTGAAGGATAAGGGAATGGAGTTTAGCCATCATGGGCAATCAACAAACCTGGAGGAGGGAATAAGGTAGGAGTGGTTGGGTGAAACAATGGTTGGCGCTCAAGCCACAGTCTAGAAGAGTAAACAGGACACTGTGCCAAAGGCCAAGGTCAGTTGGAGTTCACCAAGTTAACAAGTATGGAAGCAGAGCCAGGCAGAGATTTGGAAAAGGGGGAACCAAAGGGAAGCCTTGGGGAAGATAAGGGAAGTAGTGAAGGGGTTCAGGTGGAATTAAGGATAAAACAGAGGGCAAATCATAAGGTGCTGGTGAATGACCATCGGCCCTAAAGGATATTGTGCATTTCTGATAGTAGTGTTAGCCACAAATCCTTCTCACTCAACTGTGACTGAACCACCGTGAGCCTGGACACATAGGGATTTGCCCTGTTGGAGTTAGGAGACTTGATGAATCCCAGCTCTACCGCTTATTTCACTTAATCACTCTGAGTCTCAGTTTCCCCATCTAAAAAAGAAAGGAAATGGACCTAGAAAACCTGTTTCTTTCCATTTCTACACCTGTGATACTATGAAACAATGGGTCTTCATCAGAAATGTGATTAAGGAAATTAATGGGTTTTATGATTCTTTCTGTAGGAAAAAAATGCTTTAACTGATACTGTTTTTATATTACCTTTCTGTGGTTCTTACTGAAATGTCCTTTTCTTTAGAAGAAAAGAAGGAAAAAGTATCTTTGTCCTGTTCGAATCCTGTTTGCATCCTAATACTTTAGAACTCATTAGTTAAAATGCTCCTGGAAAAGTAGCATGGTTTTGTGATGAGACCAGACCACTTTTATCAGGTCTGGAGAGAGAGATTCTGGTCTTTAATTAGTGTATCCACTTAGTGTATTACTTAGGACAAGTAACAACCTCACAGCCCAAGTCCTTGACCTTTTTGCTTTCAAATATTTTACCTCATTTTTTTCCTCCCAGGGATACTGGGAAGGTTAAATATTACTCTCCATCTCCTCATTATTAAAATGGTGAGGCTGTACCAATTTTTGACGTGGGGTGTGGTAAACAAGCACTTAGTAAGTGCCTACTATACATCAGGCACTGTGGCGTAACAAATATGATCTCGGGTGATCCTCACAACAAACCTTTGAGGTAGGTACTATTGTCATCCCCAATTTAGAGCTGAGGAAACTGAGGCAAAGAGAGGTTCTGAAGCTGGATTTGAACAGGGGTCTTCCCAACTCCAGGTCCAGCGCTCTTATCCCTGGTACCATTGAGGGGCCTTAAGAGGCCTTTGAAGCCCTTTCCTTTGATTCTATAGTGCTCAAAACACCTTGTAGTCTTTGGTGGTGAAAAAGTGGGCTCATGTATGTATAAACACTACTCTAACAGGGAAACAGAAGGCCCCCCCCATGTCAGCAGAAGGCATTATTTACTAGCCATTTCTTTCTCACACCTGCCAAAATATCCTCACAGTTCTGAAATATGAGGTTTAAGTCCTGTGACATTCTATAGTCCGGGATAGGGAGCCTGCAGCCTCAAGGCCATGGCCCTTTGAATGAATCCAAACGTTTTGTTCTGTGAAGTTTGGATTCAGTCAAAGGGATGCATTTGAGGACTTAGAGGGACACATGTGGCCTCGAGGCTACAGGTTCCCCACCCCTAATCTATACTCCCTTAAGCCTTCAAAAGTAAACATATTATTTTAGCTTACCCTTGCTAAATGAATGAATGAATGAACACATGAGATCAGAAAAAGGTGCCTGTCAGGCAGGGGTGAGTCAGTCAAGGCACTGGCTGCCTTCCCACTCCTCCCTGGGGTCTCTTTGTCTCTCATCATTTTCCCCTGGAGGGAAAGAGGAGTGGTTCTGTGGTTGGCTACTTACTGGCTATCCATAATGTACTAGAAGAAGATGTCGGGTGCTAGTTAAATAAAGAGAGGAAACATGGAATAATGCGGGGAAAAGACTGTATTCAGAGTCCCTAGGTCCAGTCCTGGCTTTGCCAGTGATTAGGATCTTAGGGCAAGTCACCTCACATCTTTGGGACTGAGTCCTTCACCTGTAAAATGAAGGGGCTGAAGAATTCTAAGGAACTTTCCAGTTCAAATATTCTGTGGTCCTTAGAAAACAACTTGACCTTTGCCCTTCCACTTATCTGCTAGGCATCTAACTTCTTCTCTGAGTTCCCCTTTGCTTTTGGAGAGAAAAAAAAAAAGAAGAAAAGAGGCTATACTAGTTTAATGGCAGGTAATATTCACTTCATTTTAATGACAAAGATCTGTTCTTATACATAGCAGATTTGAAAAATAACGACCCTGTGGTCTTCATTTCATTTCAGAGAGATTTGTGTTTTGGCCAAAATCTCTTAATCTACTACTTCCTACCCTCTCCCACCTCTCACCACCGCTGCTGCAGAGGCCAGCCAACTGTTTGCCATTTGTGGCTGTTCTATCTCAGAACTGTGGGAGGAGGCCTCTGGGGCCTGTTACCTCTACTTGGGGTTTGGCCACTTTCTCTCCCACTCTTTTTCTTTCCCAATCTTAAATAGCTGTCTTTGGGAACATTCTAGGGGTATTTTCTAAATCATTCATATAAAGGTTGTAAAGGCCCCTAATTTTCCCTGAAGATGAGTGCTACTTAAATTTTTAAAAGCAATCCTAGCAATCCATCTTTTAAAAAAAATGCTTGTATAAAGTATCATCTTTAGGGTTTCATCTTTTGCTGAAAATTCTTCCCTGTGGGTTGACTGGGGAAAAAAATCGCACTAACTAGTAATGAGACTTCAGCAGTACATACCTTCCTCCATGGGAAAATAAGTGGCATTACTGTTTTGTAATGCTTTGACTAGACATGATTTATACAGGCTTTTGCTCTTCACTGAAAACCAAATACTGGAACATTCCACTTCTCTCCAAGTTAAAGACCTTAAGTCAGCTAACTGTCTTCTACCCCCTCCCCACCCCACAGTCAGTCAAAATGTCTCACAACTGTCTCTCTTCATCTCCAGCTCCATAGTCACTCCCCAAATCCAGGCTTTCATGACCTCATGCTTGGATTACTGTAATGACTTCCTGCCTGGCTTGGTCAAGTCACTACACCTTTATGACTTCCAGTTTCTTCATCTATAAAATGAAGGCATTGGGCTATCTGGCCTTACACTGTCTAGCTTCATTTTCTTTTACTACCCAATAGTCAACCTCAATTCTAGCCACGCTGTTCTCCTTTTTGTCTTACAAACATGCCAGGCTCACGTCTATCCCGCTGTCTTCACTCATGTCCTCCTACGTTGGATTGCCTTCCCATCTCTCTCATTCAGATCCAAATCCCACTCATCCTCTAATGTCCATCAACCTCCAAGTCAGAAGTCTTGAATGGCTCCTTATTATTGCCTCAGGGATAAAACAGAAACTCCTAAAGTAGGCACTGAAAGTCTGCCACAAGCTGGCTCCCTCCTAATTATCTTTCCAGTATTGTTTCACATCCTTCCCCTTCTCATACTCCATATCAAACTAGCCTACTAGTTACTTCCCCATACGAGTTGCATCTCTCATTTCTGTGTCTGTGCACAAATTGTACTCCATGTTTGTAATACACTCCCCTTCTTTAGTTACACCTTATAGTTTCTCCCCAAGTACAGCTCAAGTGACACTTCCTATGCAAGACATTTCCTAATCCCCAAAGTTACTAATACTCTTTACCTCTTGAAATTACTTTGTACTTAATTTATGTATATATGATACTTTTTGTTTTATATAGCTTTGTGACCACAGGCAACTCACTTAAACCTCACTCAGCCTCAGTTTCCTCATCTGTAAGATGAGGATAATAATACCTACGTCACAGGATTGTTTCAAGGAAAGGTCAAACAAGATTATAGAATATGTAAAGTGCTTTGCAAACTTGAGGACTATAAAGGGTATCCTCAAAGTCTTAGCACAATTTTCCAGGAACACCCTGTATGGTACACAATATATGTAAAGTTTGCAAAAACACTTTAAATATACTATCTCGTTTGAGCTTTCCTTTCAACAGCTCCATGAGGTAGATGCTATTGTTATTTAAGCTACTGAATCTTAAAACTGGGCTTAGACTTTTGGAACACCCTATATAAATGCTAATTATTATTATTAAAAAAACTCTTTGAGGTCAATAACTGAGGTCAATAACTATGTCTCCCATACTTTTTGACACATTTCCCTGATCCTCTTAGTTGTTAATTCTCTGTCTCTTAATTTTCCTTGTACTATATTTATTTGTGAGTGCGTTGATTCTGGCATCCCATCTTCTAGAATATAAGATCCTCAAGAGTAAGAACTGGTTAGGGGTGGGAGGATGGGCGAGGGTGCTTTGGTATCCCCAGCACCTAGCATAGAGGTAGTAGGTACTTAATAAATGTTTGCTGAATATTTTCCTTACTTCTGATAGCACCTAGCACTATGTTTCACGTGACTGACTAGGGGCAGAAAGCAGATGAATTCTAGCTAGAGAAGTGACATGTTCTCTTGTTTCGTTTTCAGTGAAAAGTGAAAGTCTAAATAAATCATGTCTAGTTATAGCATTATAAAACAATAACAGCACTTATTTTCCCCATGGATAATGGTAAACATTTGGTTGCTGAAAGTGGCACATAAAGAATATTTGTGTGGGGAACATTGATAAAATCAGTTTGTGAAGAAAAAGAGGACATCAGATACAAATGTTTAAGAAGACAATCTACTTCTTCATGAAGGTGGGAGGTCCACAGGTGTTACACACTGCACATATTTTAAGACTCTTCAATGTATTGATCGGTTGTAGTTACTTTTACCCTTTTAAAAAAATACTACTTATTATATGGGATATCTAGGGAGAGGGAGAGATACTAGGTATAATTAAGATGATGTAATAAGACATCAATAAAAACTTTTTTTTAAGTGTTTGAAGAGACATTTGAGAGATAATACTCTCTCAGAGACAAAAATGCTTGCCTAAAAGTGGAGATGGTTGAAAGGCCCTGCTGTCCATCAGCTCATTTGTGAATGACTGTTTTCAGAGTTTTGAAGGTTATAACCAAGAAAATAAAACTAAGTAGTTGTGGGACAATTATTTATAAGTTGAAAGTTATACCTGAAAGAAAGGGGAATTTTTGAATTTCACAACATAGAGATAAGTCCCTAAACACAAACAGACCCTGATTTAAGACAATGATAGCCACAGAAGATAAAAGTCAGTTAACTAGCACGTATTAAGCAACTATTATGTGCCAGGCACTGTGCTAAGTGCTGTGAAGGAGGTGTCAAATGACACCAAAGAGAGAAGATAAAACACAGAAGCTGACAGGAGCTGAACTCATCTTACAAGCAGGCTTTATAGATGAAGTGGGGAACTGTTTGATTGGAACAGAGGACTGTTGTTGCTGGAAGCTGACTGGAAGAAAACAGCTTCCTTTGCTATATGAATACCTCTCTGGGCTTATTGTTCTTTCATGCTATCTACAGCCTGAGAGAGAAAAAAATCTCTCAGGGCTGCCTATTTTGACCTTGATCACATCTCCATGGCTTGGGAAGGGTAAACGCCCTCCTAGCCCATACAGAACACAGCTGATTAGCTTAGTAGAGAGGTAGGTTTTCCTAGTAGTAGAGCTATGAGCACCAGAAGATACAAATGAGATCAAAAGAGATGATAACTGTAAAGCACTTGGCAGAGTGCCTGGTATGTAATAAGTGCTATATAAATATTAGCTAGTTGTTACTATTGTTATTATTATCATTATTAGAAGGAGAGCAGCTAGCAGTGGTTTTGCCCAGAAGATGACACACATGGTACAAACTGTTCCCTAAAGAAATTAAAGACATCAAAGCCTAGAAGTCCAGAACCCAGAATTGCCTGGGTTTCCATCCCACTTCCCTCCATCCTACCCACCTTCCCCAGTTCCTATTATACAGTAGAGGATTGGTGGGAGATTGTTTTCCAAGCTTATGGAACTGTGATGTTTTGATTAGTCCTAATTTTGCCTTCAGTTGAGCAAATATTATATTATGCTTGCTTTTGCCTTTTTTGGGGTAAATGTTTCATGTTTAAAAGTCACTGATATCATGGTGTCACTTACATTGTTGTGCCATTTTGTACAAATGGGAAACAGACCACTGGGGGCTCAGGAGTTATGGTGGTGAGCAGCAGGTGTGTACCAGGGCTATTTATAGGACCCTAAGAGTCTGAGATATATCAGTGTGGTTGTGGCTATGGCTACCTTCTTCTCCCACTTTGAGAGCAACTCTCTTTAGACTTGCTAGTATGAGGAAAGGATGGAAGTGAAATAGCACAGAGAGAGAGAGAGAGAGAGAGAGAGAGATGAGAGGGGGAGGTAAAGGTGTCATGCATATATAAACATACATACATGCACCCACAACAGGTTCTCAATAAATGCTTGTTGATATGCTTAGGGCTATGACTTTCCATAACCATCTAGAAAGTAACCTGGAATTAATAAGAAAATATTCAGGCCTCCAGTGTTAACAACAAAAATAGTTAAACAGATCTAAAGATGCAGAGGATTCCAAGAAATATATTTAACAATTTAACAACCAGGAACGTTCTCCCTTTGGCAGGCATTATGTTATACAATTAAAGTCCCACCAGCCCCAAGGCTGAGAAACATGGGAGAAGGCAACAGAAAAAATAGAGTGAAGAAAAATAAATCAGAGAAAAATAAAGCTCCAGTGAGCAGAAGGGACAGACAAATGCTGGACTAAAGAAATCAGATCTTAAAGAAATCCAGTGCAAGCTTTGGTGTCAAAAGGTCCACATCCAGTCTCAGGCATCCTTGAGTCAGGCTATCCTTAACATTAAGCAGCTACTCAGTGATGAGGGCTACTTCTGAGAGGCCCCTTTGCACAGAAACCTTCCTGATCAGCTTGTAAATGTCAGTATAGAATATGAGATTCTAGCCATCTTGGAATTAAAGAATTGCATCTTTAGGAGCTATTAAAATTAAAATACTCCTGAATGGGAAATACTTAGTATAATCCACTTAGCAATTTCGTTGCACCACACAATGGTGTCAAATTTAAATGCCGCATGGATGACACCTCCCCCTCCCCATGCCCACATAAATGGGCAAATGACCATTATTAAGTCCCAGATATCTGTTCACGTAGAATAGAGGGTTTTAACCTGGGGTCTATTAAATTAAAAAAAAGTTTATAATTGTATTACAATAGAATTAATTTCCTTTATAGTCATGTCTATTTTATTTTATGCATTAAAAAATATCATTCTGATATGGGGTCCATGGGCTTCACCAGACTGCCCAAGTGGTTTATGACACAAAAAAAGATTAAGAAGCCCTGATGTAAAATCTATATAGTCAAGACCCTCTAAAATCTGGCCCTAACCTTTCTTTCTAGTCTTACTAATCCTGTGGTTCCAGCTACAGTGGGGCTACTCAATATTCAAAATATTCTCTTGGCCTCTTCTCATCTACCTTGGCTCCATCCTCAGGAAACTCTGCCCATCCTATAAGACCCAGGTTAAGGACTGCCCCTTCCCATGAAACCTTCTGGCATCAGCCTCCTCTGATCTCCCGTTACCCTTCTTTGTACTTCTCAAGGGACACTTACCACATCCTGCCATCTACCTGCCTTATCTCTCTATTAGATTGGAAGCTCCAGAGACTAGGGACCAGTTACTCCTCCCTTTTATATCCTGTCCAAAATCCAGTACAGTTCTTAGTGCAGAGTAGGCACTCAATAAACACGGACAGCAAGGTTAAAAAGCCAGCTTCGTCTCATTTTTTTGTGAGATACTCAATACATGCACAGAATGTTGGCACTCACAGGCTATCTTGTCCAACTGCCTCATTTTACAAATAAGGAAACTGAGGTGAAAGGTGAAATTAATTTTTAGGCCATACACTGAGTTAATGCCAGATCCAGGACTAGGACCCAGAGCTCCCGTTTCCCAGTGCAATGCGCTTTCCACTACACATTTATATACAGAGGTTGGCCGGTGGGGGAAAAAAAAAAGCCCTGCAAACAGATTCTGTGAAAGTGCTACCATTTACCATCACTTAAAGCTAATTAGCAGCTGCAACACACCACTCCACCCTTCGCAGTTACATATGCTGCTGGTTTTACTTACCAATTAAACCAGATTACATCACAGTGCGACTAGCCAGTCATAATTAGGCAGACCAGCCCTTGCACAGTGAATGTGAGTAAACATAAGGTAGCAGAGGGGGTTTTTATCATGAACTCACTGGATTATATCAGGATTAAATAAGCACAAATCTGAAGGAGCAGACATCTCTCAGAGTGCTATACTATGTAATAGTGTCTCACTAGTTACATGTACACAGCCTTTAAAATTACAAACTGGCCTGTTATCAGCTACTACCTGTCTCTCGGGGCAGCTAGTGGCCCAGTGCATAGAGTACTGGCTGGGCTGGAGTCAGGAAGACTTACCTTCCTGAGCTCAAATCTGGCCTCAGATACTTAGTAGCTGTGTCACCCTGGGCAAGTCACTTTACCCTCTTTGCCTCAGTTTCCTCATCTGTAAAATGAGCTGAAGAAGGAAATGGCAAATCACAGCAGTATCTTTGCTAAGGAAACCTTAAATGGGGTAATAAAGAGTCAGACAAAACTGAACAACAACTTGTCTCTAAAAGCTCAGTTGACCTTTAGGCTCAGTGAAAAGAAGGGACTTGACTTTACCAAGTTAATAGATATACTAGGAAAAAAAGAGATTCATGGGAAAACAGTCATTCTTCCTTCAAGTCACAAGGCACTAACACCAAGAAATAGGCAAATGAACCAAGTGCCCCTGTCAGTTTGCACTTTCTGTGGTTAAATCAACACACTCAATTTCTTTTTCTTAGATTTTTATATAGGATCCTATTTTCTGAGGAATTATTAAACGAGTTCTCTCATTACTTGATCGACACTTGGAAAATGACAATAATTTTGGTTTTCTACAGGCATGGTTTCGGCCTGGCTAACTTGAGTAGATTGGAGTTTTAGAGCTAGAAGGTATAATACAGATCGTCTAGGGCACCTCTCCATAACCTCTACAATCCACCCACACTAGCGTAGCTGCTGCTCCTTATGTACTTGCTGTCCCTAAACCTGCAATCCACTCCCTCTGTACCTTCACCTGTGTTTTCCAGACTTCATTCAAAGCTCAGCTCAAATGCCACCTTTTTCAGGCTCTCCCAATTCCCCATCCTCAGCCACTAGTGCCTTCCCCTCTGAAATTACTTTCCATCTATTCTGTATAGATCTCATGAATACTTAGTTGTGTATATTTCCTCTTCCTCATTGGAATGTGAGCTTCTCAAAGGCACAGATGGGTTTTTTGTTTGTTTGTTTGTTTTTAACCATTCTTTGTATCCCCAGTGCTTAGCACAATTCCTGACACTTAGTAAATGCTTAATGAATGCTTGTTGATTGTTTGGTTCCATAAAAAAATGTAGAAAGTTTATCAAACTAATTTGAAAAATATATAAAATCAACATATTTTATTGATCATCTATGACAAATCAGTAGTAATAAGAGTAGTAGAGTATTTAGAAGACCAAGATATGATATAGAACAGTTAAAAGTTCACCTAAACTAAAGCACATCCAGTTTTACTCCACGTCATGCTGTCCTCTCAAGTAAAAGATTTATCATGTTCAATTCAAACACTATGGGTTAATTTCAAAGCCTATTAAAGTGCACTTCAGTAGGGTGTCAAATTATTTTACTGTGCCAAATATGGTTACACTGAATATATAGTATTGTTCTGAAATCTTTTTAAAGTTATATTGATGTTTTTTGCTTTCTAAAACCCCAGATATTTCACAGTATTCCTTATATCATTGTACCTTTCCTGGTGACAAAGAAAAACAGTTAAGGAAAACTGACCATTCAAATTATCTTGTCTTACAATGTATCTGACATCATGCACCCATAGTCCCCCACCTCTCTAGTATGTGGATGGATGTATATTTTTTCCCCACCTCTTCTCTGGATAATTAGTTGGAAATCTTGAAGTCATAAAATCTATTTCAGTAAAAGGCATACAAACTTTAGACACTAACATATCTATTTTCCAGTGCAAAACAGCCATCTCAGTTTAGGCTTCATGGAGGAATTGGCATCTAAGCTGAACTTTGAAGAAATTCAGAAGCAGAGATGGGGAGAAAGTGAATTCCAAACACTGTGAATACAAGGAGGTGGGTGATGGAATGTCAAATTTGGCTAGAACATGAAGTGAGTGATAGGAAATCACATATAATAAGGCTAGGAAGGTATTTAGAGCCAGATTGTGTGGGTGGCCTCAAATGCCAGGAGGAGAAGTTTGTATTTTAAACTAGGCAACAGAGGACCACTGAAATTTTGAACAGGAAAGTGACATGGTAATATACGTAAAATGGGAAAATTATTTTGATAGCTGTGGTAAGGCAAAACACTGGAATCAGAAGGAAACAATCCAGAGGTTATTTTTAATAGTCCAGAAGAGGGGTGAAGAGAAGCCGCATGAGTAAATGTAGTAGTTGTGTGAACAGAGCATGGGCATTCAGGGTTGAGGGGGATTTGGTTCAGAATAGAATCAGCAGGATTTAGCAACAAATTGGATTTGGGGATGAGGAAGAGATAAGAATGAAGGGTAAACTCAGAGATTTCAAACCTGAGTTAACTCATAGGCTGTTGGTATCATCAACAGAAACACGAGTTGGGAGGAAGGTCAGATTTAAGGGGAAAGATTAAAAGCTCAGCTTGGGACATACTGAGTTTAAGTTGAAGAGGGAAGGCCTTGTGAAGACACAAGACTGGAACTCCATGGAGGAGTTTGGACTGAATATATGGAAACGCATAGGGTCTGAAAAGAGGTGATAATGAAACCCAGTGAATTAGATGAGGTCTCCAAAGTAGAGAGGCTAAGGAGAAAAGAGAAGACCCAGGACAAAACTTTGTTGAATGCCCATGTTAAGGAGTGTGGGGAAAATGATGATTGAGCAAGAGACCAAAAGGGATAATCAGGAAGGTAGGAGGAAATGGGAAGGGAGTCATATTAGAGAAGTCAAGGGTGTTGAAAGTATCCAGGAAGAGAAATAGTCAGCGGTGTCAAAATCGGCAGAAAATTCAAGGGAGATGGTATATGAGCAAAGGACAGCAGATTTAGTGATTAGAGATCACTAGCAACCTTTGACAGTGTAGCTTCTGGAAACTAGTGGAGTCAAAGGGCAGATGCAAGGACTGAGAAAGAGGAGGCAGTGAATGCAGATCAACAGCCCTTCCACATCGCAACATCATCATTTGCATATAAGAAATTAAATGGGAATTTTGGGGGAGTTTTGTGGAACCCACAGAGAACACAGAAAAGTTTAGAAAATCAGAAATCCATAAAACATATGTATAGCATAATATAATATCAACATATTTTATTTTTTAATACCATAATAATTCAGACTGCTCTGGTCCAAAGGGAGGTCCAAAAAATTTTTTGTGGATTTCCCCAGATTGTGGGGGATAGATAGAAGAGATAACTATACTCTTCTAAGTGTTTAGCAGTCAGTGGGGAGGAGTGATGATGAGATGCCACCTTGGAGCGCAGAATTTTTTTAAGGATAGGGGAAAGCTGAGCATGTTTGTAAGTAGCAGGGAGGGAGTCAGTAGTAAGGGGGACAGCGAAGATGTATGTGAGCAGGAAGAAATGACTGCTACAGAAAACACATAAGGGACACATGAGAGAAGGAATTAAGAGAGATTAAGAGAGAAAGAAAAGGGGTTAGACTCACAGAGAAGGAAGCCCACCTCATCCTCTGAAGATAAGCTTCCTAACCAGCTTCTCCATCTCCAGTCACTTTCCTCAGTAATCTTTTACTCTCTCCGCTGCCAGATTCATCTTCCTTAAGCAAGGACCAGAACATTTCACTCATCAGCTCAAAAACCTTTAATCCCTTTCCTACTAAAGTCCAAACTTCTTAGTCTGGCATTTAAGGCTTTCCATAGTCCATTATCACCTTACCTTCTGAACCTTAACTTCAGGAATGTTACACTATTAACTCTATGGTATACACTCTTTTGCTAATGCTCTTCCCTATACCTAGAATGGTTCTCTACTCATGCACACCTGCCCCATGGCATTCTTAGAAAATCTTCAGAAATGCAATCTACAGCTTTATTCAAACCTTAGCCAGATGGCTAAGGGTAAAGAAGATGCTGTCTTATGGTGATTGTATTTAATTTTTTTTTCACAGGCCCAACATCATAGGATCACAGATTTAGAGCTGGAAAGGAGCTCACTTTTTGGCAAAAACTGCTGGGAAAACTTGGAAAAGCAGTCTGGCAGAAATTAGGAAGGCATCAACATCTCAAACCATATAACAAGGTAAGCTCAAAAGGGACACATCACTTAGCTATAAAGGGCAGTGTCATAAGCAAATTTGGGGAACATGGGAAAAAATTATCTGTTCAATCTATGAATAAAGGAAGAGTTCAAAATCAAACCAAATTTATGAATAAGGGAAGAGTTCATAACCAAACAAGAGACAGAAAGGATGATGGGAGGTAAAATGGATTAGTTTTATTACGTTAAATTTAAAAGGTTTTGCACAAACAAAACCAATCCAGCCAAAATTAAAAGAAAAGCAGAATTTTTTGGGGGGGGGTACTTTATAGCAAGTTTTTCTGATAAAGGTCTCATTTCTCAGATATATAGGGAACAAAGCCAAATTTATAAAAAAGCCATCCTTCAATTGATATGGTCAAAGGATATGAACAGGCAGTTTTCAGAAGAAGAAAACAAAGCTATCAAAAGTCACATGAAAACATGCCCTAAATCATTAATAATTAAAAAAATGTAAATTAAAACAACTCTGAAATACCATCTCATACCCATCAGATATGCTAACATGCCAGAAAAGGAAAATAACAAAAGTTGGAGGGGATGTGGAAAAACTGGGACACTAATACATTGTTGATGGAGTAATGAGTTGGTCCAGCCATTCTGAATTACAATTTGGAATCATGCCCGAAGGGTCATAAAACTGTGCATACCCTTTGGCCTAGCAATGCCACTATTAGCTCTGTTACCCCAAAGAGACCAAAGAAAAACAAAAACGACTAACATATATCAAAATATGTATAGCAGCTCTTTTTGTGGTGGCAAAGAATTAAGGAGATGTCCATTATTTGGGAAATAGCTGAACAAGTTGTGATATATGATTGAGATGAATATTATTTTGCTAGAAGAAATGACAAGGATGATGATTTCAGAAAAATTTGGGAAGATTTATATGAATTGATGCAAAGTAAAGTGAACAAAACTAGGAGAACATTGTACATAATAACTTCAATATTTTAATGATGATCATCTGTGAAAGAGTTACTCTGACACAACAATTCCAAAGGACTAATGATGAAAAATGCTATGCACCTCCAGAGTGAAAACTAATGGACTCTTAAGTGCAGATTGAAGCATATTTTTTCTTTATTTTTCTTTCTCTCTTCCCCTCCCCCAACAACACGGCTAATGTGGAAATGTTTTGCATGACTTCATATGTATAATGGGTATGGTATTTCTTGTCTTCTCAATGGGTGGGGGAGGGTGTGGAAGGAGAAAGAAAATTTGGAACAAAAAATAAAAAAATAAAAATGTAATAACAATAATAAAAAATAAACATAGATGGTATCATCAATTGCTATGGATTAGGGGAAGAAATGGCCTTCCTGTTAAACCTCTGGTTAAAAGCCTCTGCAAATTTAGGTAGGCTGGTACTTGATAATAGATATATGGTCCATTCCTAGACCCATACTCAAATCCACTCTAGCTTGATAGAATGTGACCTCAAGGGCAGTGGCTGTCATATTTTGTATCTGTATCCTTGGATCCTAGCACAGTGCTTTTAACATAATAGGTAATTAATGAACAGTGAATGAATGAATGGCAGTCGGACCTACTATAGCTTGCTCCCCACCGACATAGTCTTTGAGAAAGCAGAGCTACCTCTATGGCATGATGAGGTAGCAAAGAAGGATGTATCTTCTTCTATGTAGCTTCTATATATTTTTCTACCTCAAATAGCAAATAATATAACAATGTACTGTCATTGGAATGCCTTTTCTTCATTAGTAGATGTATTAGGTACCGTACAGAGCAAATATCAGAGGCTCTGTGTTACACCGTCCCCTGGCATCTATCCAATGAGACAGCCCTGTATGCAAAATCAACTTAGGATCTTTTTTAGTTTTTCAGTAAGAAAATCCCCTTGTATTGACGGTAGTGGAGTAGGGGGAGAGGTCTAAGATGAAATCATAATACATTGAATTCTGTTGTAAATGTAACAAGAATCCTGATAATTCTAGCCACAGTGACATGTTCCCTTCCTCTACCTTCCATTATTTCCCACCACACTTCAATTTTCCTTTTGAACATGGAGTTATGGAAATGACAATGGATTCAAGCTAAGTACCACGAAAGTGGGCAGATGCACTGAGAATGGAAACCTCCATTTGCTGGCTGTGGAGGTTTGGCTACAGAGACCATCCAGTTTCCCTTTCAGTCAGTTCCTAATCTTCCCATCATAGGATCATAGATTTAGAGCTGGAATGGACTGAGAAGCCATCTAGTCCCAAGGTGCTCTTTTTGCAAAAGAAGAAACTGAGGCCCAGAGAAGTTAAGTGATTTGCTCAAGGTCCTACAGCTGGTGAGCTTATTGACTTACTACTCACTTATTCACAAGAGTTAGGATTCAAAATCAAAGTGTTTGATCCCAAATCGAGCACATTTTCTACTGTGTTGCTATTCAGTTGTTTTTAGTCATGTCCAACTCTTCATGACTTCATTTGGGTTGGGTTTTTTTTTTTATTTGTTTTGTTTTGTTGGCAGAGATACCAGAGTGGTTTGCCACTTCCTTCTCTAGTTCATTTTTACAGATGAGGAAACTGAGGCAAATCTGAGGCCAGATCTGAACTCAGACAGATGAGTCTTCCTTCCCAGCCCTCTATCCACTGTGCCACCTAACTGTCTATTTTCCACTGTATTGTACTCTCTTTCCTTAGACTTTCTAAAGTTAATTCACTCCTTGCCATGTTTTCTGGAACTATCCCATCTAGGTTCTTACCTACTACCTTCATACCCAAGCAAAAATGCCTTGAGACTGGGAGCAGCATTAAGATACAAAGGTCAGGATCTTATTGTCATTATCCCAAGAATATCCATCGAATTACCCTACTGGCAGTCACAGGAATAAAAGAGACATCAAAGACGTCCAAGAATTTCAGAGTTGGAAGAGATCTCATCAATCAGCTAGTCCAATCTATGCTTTTAAAAAAAAGCTCTCACTTGAGCATACTAAGTAAGTGGTTGTCCAGTCTTGCTTTAAGGCGTCCATTAAAAGGTGGCTCTTTTGGGGGCTATATCACACTATTTATTAAGAGCGAGCCCGCAGGCTACAAACAGCAACAGCTCCTCTTAGAAACTGCGGCCAAACCATGCCTCTTCCATTCTGTACCTGGAAAGCTGAATTTTATCCACATTCACCCTTACCAAATCTCATCTGATTAGATTTAGCCCAGTTTTCTAACATGTCAAAATCTTTTTAGATCCTGACACTGCTGTACATTATGCTAGCCATCACTCCTAAATATCTGTCATCTGCAGATCTGCTAAAGATGCCATCTGTGCCTCATTGATTAAAAAAAACAATATGTGAACCAACACAGGGCCAGCCAAGCACAGGTCCCTGGGCTAGGCACTAGATGGATACCTCTAAGAAGTTTGCTCAGAGTCCAGGCACTCGACCAGTTTGGAATGGGTGCAATTGTACTATCATTTAGCCCACATCTCTTCAACTTTTTCATAATAATAGCATGTTACACTTTACTAAATGCTTTGCTAAAACTTAGGTATACTTGTATCTTTATCCCCCACCCATCTACCTATTTAGCAACCCTGGCAAAAAGAAAATCAAGTTAGGCTGACATGACCCATCCTTGATGATCACCATTGCCTTTTCTAGATGTTCACTAACAATCTCCTCAATAAGCTGCTTTTAGAATTTTTTCCAGGAATCAAAGTCAAGATCACTAGCCTGGAGTTTGCATGTTCCATTATTTTCCCTTTCTTTGAAAATGAAGACATTTGCCCTTCCTCCACTACCTCTCCTGCTCTCTACAGTTTTTCAAATATCATTGACAATGGTGCAGCAGTTATATCTGCCAGATGCCCCCTCCGGCCCCCGAATCTAACGATACAGTTCACTTGGACCAGAACTGCTGAGTGGTACAAATCTACAGAAAGCCAGACTTGGACTCAGGACGTTCCTAGTTTAAATCCCACCTCTGACATTTACTAGCTCTGTGACCCTGGGTAAGTCACTTAATCTCTGCCTCAGTTCCCTCATATGTCAAATGGAGACAATAATGCTACCTACCCCTCAAAGCTGCTATGAGATGAGATTTGTGAAGCGCTTTGCAAACCTTAATTTGTTGTTGTTGCTGTTCAGTCGTGTCCAACCCTTCATGACCCCATTTGGGGTTTTCCTGGAGGAGATATTGGAGTGGTTTGTCATTTCCTTCTCCAGCCCATTTCACAGATGAGGAAACTAAGGCAAACAGGGTTAAATGACTTGCCCAGGATCATGAGGCTACTAAGTGTCGGGCCAAATGTGAACTTAGGAAGATGAGTCTTCCTGACTCCAGACCTGGTATTTTATCCACTGTGCCACATAGTTGCCCATTTGCAAACCTTAAAGGACTATATAAATGTCAGTTGTCATTGCTATTAACATTGTCATCAGCAGCCTGCAGCCACAGATCCCCTTACTTCTAATTGCTTGATTCTCCATAACTCACCCTTACCAATCGATAGCAATAGATAAAACGTAGGCTGATTAGTATGGTAAATGACTGTTCCAAATCTTCTCTATAATACCCAGGCTCTCTAGCTCATCTCCTGACAAATCTCCTTTCTCAAATACCAGCCTTTTCTCCTGTTTTACTGATGAAAAGTCTATTTGGCATGAGTTCCCTTATCTTCCTGTCTATCTCAAAATATTTGTCTCTACATTGTCCTATCTCAAAATGTTGGCACCTTTACCCAATCTCAAGATACCCAGCCTACATGGTTCTGCTTTTTGTTTGTCACACCAGCACTCTGAACTCAGTACTTGTGAAACTGGTCAATCAATGAACAGGCATTTGTTATATTTCTACTCTGTGCCACTGGAGATAGGACGTATGGCTAAAACTGAACCCCCAAACCTGCTCTTTTCCTTAACTTTCCTATTGCTGCAAATACTCATTTTCACTAGTTCAACCTCTTTATTTTACAGACGAGGTACAAAGGGGTAAAATGACTTGCCTAATGCCACAAGGTAAGTGGCTGAGCTAGAATTGGAACCCATAGCCTCAGACTCTAAATCCAGCCCTCTTTTAATTCACCACATTGCACCAAAGCCCATCTGCAATCAGCGGCTAAGTCCAAATCAACCAAACATCCATTTTACATCTACCTTTCCTTCAGAATCTCTCAAATGTGCACTTACCTTATCATTCCTGCTGTTGTCATCTTTCGTCCTTGCCCCTATATTTGTGTTAGACAATAAAAATTTAAGTTTCTTTAATGCATAAGTTTTGCTTTATGCTTCTTTGCAATGTTTTTGCCCCCTAGCTACTATCCATCAGCACACATACCAACAAATAATTAAGACGTATGGACAAACATCACGGGGGTACCAAATATACTGTGAAGCTAAAACTCAATAAAGAATGGCACATATCTCACCAAGTCCAAAAATACATTCTTCTTCCCCTGACCTTGACACAAAATGTCTCTCCTGCACCCTCCCTATATTCCCTAACCTTCAAATCCATTTCAGCAGTGGGCAGGGGCACATAGTTAAACGATGATGTTTCACATTTCATCCACTACGAAATAACAACTATTTAAAATAAAAACACCTTCCCCACCCCCCCCCTTATTTCCCTTGGCTAATGGAAAATATATTATTTCAAAACTGTCTGCTCATTTTTCTTCATTTTTTATTAGGCTGCTGCCAAACATGTTTTAAGGAATTCACCAAATTTCTGTTAAGCATCTGCTGCTATATAGAGTTGGCAACGAGAATGAAAAGAAGTATAGATGGTACTAAGGGCTTACAGTCTAACAAACTAAAATCCAGTTCAGTTTTAGGTAGGATTCGTCGATGTTGCTGCCACTCTGAACAAGGTACCAAGCTGGCTTCCAAGAACATAAAGTAGGTGGTTCAACAAATATTTAGTGTTTATGAAGATAACAGATTCACTAGCTAAAGGAGGAAGTGATTTGTTGCTGGTGATAGCTAGAGAGTAAATTCATTTCCACTTGGCAATATACTATTGGCCAATATGTTTGACCAACTGACCAATCTACTTGGTCATTTAAAATTATTGTCTACAGAAGGGTATGCTCCAGAGCAACCTAATAGGAAAATTCTTCAAAAGTGACCTCATCCTAGGAAGATTCCCCCAGGGACGCAAAAAGGACCCATTAATCTCTGCTTAATAAGCACAAAGGAAAAATTTAGTAAATAAAAAACCAAGTCAGCAGATCTTAGGGAGACTGGAAATAAGATTTTTCTATTTACTCTGTAGTCAGAAAATGAAATAACTAATTTAAAGAAAAAAAGAGTGGTCTTCCTGGTCTCTTTGTACCAAGGATCTGGTGTTTAACTTTTTGACTGGCAAACGTATACCTCGGCTTTCAAAAAAAAAATGTGGGGGAGTGGTGAGAAGACGAAAGCGGGTGGGGGGGGGGTTGGGAAATCCACCTGGATGCTATCAGTCTTGTCCAAGTAAACAGTACTGACATTAGTGCTAGCCTGCTGACTGGTACAGGTTAGGAGGGGTCAGAGAAGCAAAATGGTGACCCGACTTGCCCCAAGGTAGAGATGCTCTGGAATCTGTCACAGAGGGCAGAGCTAAAAGTTCATTCCTCTTTAGATGAGTTTTGTTTTTTCAGCGTTCCACAGCATTTTGGGGACAAACTTTAGAAATGTCTAGAATGTAAATTATGGCAGGGATCAAATATACACTTTGAAAATAAAAAAAGCTATGTAAAATTGACCGGTAAGAAACTAACAAAAGTACAAAAAAGGCTCCTTGTTAGCACTGTTCCAGTTTGAGAGTTCAAAAGAGAGACTTACAAGCAGAAAAATGAACACTTGAAACACAAAGGTTTTGACCTACTTGACATCACAGAAAACAAAACAAAAAAAGAGCTGAAATCTCTCTCCATAACAAAGTGACAGTAAGGAGAGATTTCAAATATTCTGCAGTTTATTCCTCTGTGGAAAAAAGACCTGAAGTAAATAAAATAACGAATAGTAAATAAAACTGTCAAGGCAGGGATCAATGCTGTGCTCAATCACTAATGTAATAAGGACAGTCATCCATTTGTTGAACCCATAGGTCTCAGCACTTACTCTGAGCAACTCTCTGCCCTCCCCCCTCCAATTTCTCACAACACTGTGTTTTTACTTTCCCATCATTATCTTGTTCTGTTTTGTACTATATTTATTTGTCTACATGCTTTAGCTTTCTTAATAGACTGGAAGATCCATGAACAGAGGGGGTCATTCATCTCTGGATCCTATCCAGCACATGGTATAATGCATTACTCAGTAGCTACATGAATAAATGAATGCATGGCCCTCTGTGAACCACTGAACAGAACACAAAAACAAGGCAAGACATAGTCCCTTCCTTCTAGGAGCTTAAAATCGAGTTACGGAGGCAAGACATAGTCATGCTTCCTATTAAAATGGAGGAAAAAATTCTCCTTGTAAGCCTGCTTTCATGATTACATACTAGACCAGATCCTCCTCTAATTTTATTCCCAGCCAGTCAACTGATATGTGACTGTGGGCGAGTCACCTTATCACTCCTGAGTCTGAGTTTTCCTCTTCTATGAAACAGAGATGGTAAAAACACACCTACCTTCCAGGGGTAGTATGTATGTTTTATATGAATGCTTGCAAAGTACTTGGAGATCCATGGATGAAAGGCTCTACAGAAGTACAGAGCATGATTATTACAGTATAAACCTGATCATTCCCATGAAAATCCTGATCATCCTTTACCATCTCTCAGAGAAGATTTAATAGCAAGAGTGTGGCATATTCACCACACAGGTGAATTCCATTACGTGTACAAAACAGACTGCAGCACATTGACTAGTATCCTAGAGACTATTATCATAAATAATTAAGGCTAAACTCTACTTACAGCTTAATGAAGTAGATTTTGTGATGCGGGAGATTTTTATTGTGGTTTCCCCCAACTTGCTAATGTCACAAAATTTAATTATTCTAGGAGGACCCTCCTGTTGGCTTGAATTAGCAAAGGTTCCACTTTTTGTATTAGGTGAACAATGTCTTTTATATTACACTTTGGAGAGATATTTCTATCTCTACTTAAGAAAAATAAACCCAATTAGAGGTTTCTTCTGCTCTCAGTACACACAGATAACGCTCATTAATGTTAATGAGAGGTTAGGCAATGTGTGCTTTGCTAAGAGAATGGGCCTCTAACTTTATAATTAATCTTGTATAAACCTTTCAGCTTGAAAATATTGAAAAACCTTTACAAATTGAAGTCATACTAATTGCCTATCTGGAATGTATGCATTTGTGCATAAACAAGCATATACAATGAATGTTATATGCACAGATATACGTAAAGACATTCCTCTCTCACTCTCAGAGCACTTTGTATTCTACACTCTTACATATCATATTCCAATTTCTATATTTATCTGTGTAAAATGATGATAATTTACTGTGTAAATAGACTATAAGCTCCTTGAGGGCAGGAGCCATGTCTTAGTTATCTGTGTATTTACCTTAAAGTCTGTCGCAGTGTTTTATACCTAGGAGGACCATACAGGATCATAGCTCTAGAACTGATACCTTGTAGGCCATTTAGTCTAATCCTCTCACTTTACAGATGAAGAAACTGAGTCTATACAGATACAAAATCAATGTTGTACGAAAGGAATGATAGATTAATTTAAAAATGTTAAACTTCTGTTTTGTTTGGAACTTGCCCCCTCCAATAGCACATTTACTTATGGAATTGCCTTATGATAAAGACCAACAAGACGTTTTTAGAGAACGTACAGCTTTCAGATATGTACATCCAAACTCTTTAAAACAACTGATTCAATAAAAATAACAAAATGTAAGTGTAAGAGACAAAGTAAAGACATTGAAAAAAAATCCAAATACAAGCTATTGATACTTAATGCTCAGAACTCATCATTTTGTGAAATTACTTTGAAAGTACTATTCCACAATGTTTTTATTTTATTTTATTTTTTTTAGGCAATTGGGGTTAAGTGACTTGCCCAGGGTCACACAGCTAGTAAGTGTCAAGTGTTTGGTCTGAGTCTGGATTTGAACTCAGGTCCTCCCGACTTCAGGGCCAGTGCTCTATCCACTGCGCCACCTACCTGCCCCCACAATGTTATTTTAAACTGATATCCAATTGACCAGAATTACATTTTTTTGCTGATTTTTCACTAATTCATTAATTTCAATTCTGCTGTTTCCTGGAACCCATCAGTGAAGCAACTGATACCACCAGTATGCTCATGTCTGTATATAATGAACAAGAAAAGAGATCATGCTTCCTGTCATTGAGGTTACTCTTTAACATTTTAAGTGCTATCTGAAAATAATCATGGCTCCCATTTATATGGTACTTAAAGTGATAGAGGTGGTTGTGGTACAGTGGTAAGCATATGGGTCTTAGAGTCAGCAGAACTGGGTTTCTATATGGTGTCTGACATTTATAGGCTGTGTGAGCCTGGGCAAGTCATTTTGCTTCTTTAGACCTCAGCCTCTTCATCTGTAACATGCAGATAGCAACAACTGTATTACCTACCTCACAGGCTTGTGGTAAAGAAAATTCCCAGGCTCACTCTCTAATCTGGTCTGTCCCATCTCCAAACCAGCTGCCTTACCCCACTGAGGATGACTCCAGCTGGAAGCCAACATGATGACCGATGGGGGAGTTCTTGCCCAGAACTGACCTATCATCATACGTTTCAGCCACACAGCTCATCACTTCCCTCCCCGCTCATTCTCAGGTGTGCTCTGTCTCCATACTTACTGCCTCGATCTCCACCTCTTCTTTATGTTCTGTTTACCCCATTAGAAGATAAATCTAGATATTTTCTTGGGTCTTTCTAGAGCTAAGTACAGTTGCTGTTCTGTCATTTTAGTCTTGTCTGATTCTTCCTGAGTCAGACTCATTTGGAGTTTTCTTGGCAAAGATGCTGGAGCGATTTGCCATTTCCTTCTCCAGCTCATTTTACAGATGAAGAAACAGAGGCAAACAGGGTTAAGTGACTTGCCCAGGGTCACACAGTTACTAAGTGTCTGAGGCCAGATTTCAACTCAAGCAGATGAGTCTTCCTGACTCCAGATCTGGTACCCTATCCACTGGCCACCTCACTTCTTAGCCCATAGCTTCCGAGCTTAATATATGCTCCTTCCCTCTATCTATCTAGTTTTGTAAAACTTAAAGCACTTACATGACTGTGAGTTTATAATAGTAATAAAAAAGCCTTTATATACAAGTACATCATAAATTTGTGTTGACTATCTGATCACATGGTTAGTAAGTCACAGAGCTGAGACTCAAACCAAGTTTTTCTCACTCCTAGGTCCATAGCTATCTCCATGGTGTCAGCTGCCTCTGTTAAAAAAAAAAAAAATGCTTTGGGGCACAAAAGTAACATTTTTTGAAGTCTGGGTTATCATCTATGACCCCTTAGCTTTTCTTTCTATAAACAGGCTGGGCCAGGGGTGGGGAACCTGCAGCCTCTAGGGCACATGTGGCCCTTTAGGTCCTTAAGTGTGGCCCTTTGACTGAATCCAAACTTCACAGAAATTAGATTTGTTCTTCCTAAATTCTGGGAAAAAACCTAAACATTTGAACCTTTAAAAACCATTACTTACTCTAACTTCTGACCAGCAGAATCAGTACAAACTTGCCCAAGTTTAAACCAGTTTACTGAATTGTTTCCTGGGTGTGTTGTGCTTATCACAAAAGTCCATGTGACTCTGGGGGAAGATTTGTGAACAGATCCAATGTAAAATGTTGACATTTCCCAGTCAGTTTTGAGCATTCACATTTATTGGTGACTATAAAGTCATGTGAATGATTTCTTAACACACACACACACACACACACACACACACACACGTATACAACCAAATGAATGCTGCTTTCTTCAAACTAATCATTTTAGGATGTTAAGCATTTAATCCAGTGACGCTATCATGGCTCAAAGCATTTTTGGAGCTCTTCTTTTGGAAATGCCTTTGAAGCCTACAGCACCTTCTGTGAAAACCCTTCAGGGATGGCAAATTTTTGTACATTGACAGTAGAGTTAATTTCTGGAAATTGCCAAGAGTAACTTGGAGCAACGTCTGGAGAATAAGGTGGGAGAGCAGCTGGAGTTAGCTATGAAATAATGAGAGGGAGTTTCTTGAGTAGCCTAGAAGCTTCCACCAAAGCCATCCCAAAAGCAGTTTGAGAAATGGGAGCATTTAGCTGTGTGACCTGGGAGGAGGGGAGGCAAACCACTTTCCTTCTGTAGGACTGTCTCCTCATCAGTAAGATAAGAGTAGAGACTGGACTACATGGACTTCGGAATCCATCCGTCCAGCTGTAGACCCATGTCTTAAAGATCCAAGAGGATTCCTAAGTCACATTCCAGCTCTACCTTTCTATGATGTGAGTATATGACCTTCCCCAAGGGGACTACTCTGAAGAAAACACTCATTTAAAAGCATAAATTCTGGTAAGCTTTTTTGTTTGTTTTTAGACCAAATGCTTTAAGGTCACATTTATATATTTCACTATTTAAAAAAAAACAAAACATTAAAGCATTTTAAACAGCATGGTCTATATGGGGAAAACATTGACCTGGTAATCAAAACACTTTGTTTGATCTTATGAATGAGGCCCCATTTCTCAATCTATGAAATAAGAGTGATAATCAGTCAATCAAATAAACGTTTATTAAGCACCGACTACAGGACAGACAACTAGGTGTTAGGGGCAGGTAAGTGGCATAGTGGACAGAGTGCCAGGCCTGGAGTCTGGAGTCTGAAGTCAGGAAGACTGATCTCCCTGAGTTCAAATCTGGCTTCAGACACTTACTAGCTGTGTGTCCCTGGGCAAGTCACTTAACCCTGTTTGCCTCAGTTTCCTCATCTGTAAAATGGGCCAGAGAAGGAAATGACAAAGCACCCTGGTATCTTTGCCAAGAAAACCCCAACTGGGGTCATGAAGAATCGGACATGATTGAAAACAACCGAACCACAACAAGAGTGTCTTAGGTTATGCTATGTTGCGGGGCGTACAAAAAAAGTCAAAAAGCTGTCCCTCCTTCCAAGGAGCTCACAGTCTAATGTGGGAGACATCGTGCCAACAACTTTGTACAAACAAGATGTAAACAGGATAAATTGTAAATCAGCAGCAGAGGGGAGACACTAGAATTAAGAAGGATTAGGAAAGGCTTCCTGTGGAAGGTGGAATTATCACTGAGATTTGAAGGAAGCTGGGGAAGCCAAGAGGTGGAGATGAGGAAGGCGAGGATTCTAGGCATGAGGCACAGCCAATGAAAACGTCTACAGCTGGGAAGATGGCGTGTCTTGTCGAGGAGGCCAGTGTCGCTGGATCACAGAGTACATGGGAGGGGAATGAGATGCGTGAAGCCTGGAAAAGGCAGTGGGGAGGCAGGTTAAGAATCCAAACAGGATTTTATATTTGATCCCAGAGGTAATAGCGAGCCACTGGAGCCCACTGAATAGGGGACAGACATGATCAGACCCGCACTTTTACAAAGATTAGGTTGACAGCTGAGTGAAGGATGGCCTAGAGTGGGGAGAGACTTGGGACAGACAGACTGACCAGCAGGCTACAAGCAACAGTCGAAGCATGAGATGATGAGGGTCTGCACCGGGATGGTGGTAGTGTCAGAAAAGATAAGGGGACCTAGATGAGAGATGTTACAAAGGTAAAATGGGCAGGATTTGTTGGATAAGGGAATTATTCTTCTCAATGTCAAAGGAACTGACATAAGCAGGTATCAGACAGACTATCCCACATACCTTGGTTTTTGTGTTTTTTTTAAAAGATATTTTCCTAAAACACTGGGCATAAATCTGATTTTTGTAAGTCAAATTCTATTTCAACTGCACGGGGGAAAGCTTGCTATTTAAAAGCATGAACTTGCTGTGAAGTTAAGTCTTTTATAAACCTAAAGAGCCCTTTTTAATACAAAATTTCTGACAAAATTTTTATTTTGTAGATTTGTATTTTCCTATGTTATTTTCATAAAGTGGGGCATACCTATACATGAAAGCGTTCTAAGCTCTTTGAAAGGTAAGCATCACATAAATCTAATCTGGTATTTCTATTTTCCTTTTTCTTATAAATGAGGGAATAGATAAATTCCCATCTATCTAGGAAGGGATGAATTAGATAACCTCCCTCAAGGACCGTTCCAGACCCATGATTCAATTGTATCATTGTTTGGACGTACTCATGGCTCCCCATTACCTGGAGGATCAAATAAAGACTCCTCTGGCTGACATTTAGATCTCATCAGAGCTTGGCCCTTCCTACCTTTTCCAGTCTTCCTAAGCATTACTCTCCTCCTCAAACTCTGCTCTAGCCATACTAGCCTCACAGCTGTTCCACACACATGATACTTCATCTCCCCCTCCACGCCCTTCTACTTAGCTGATTCCCATACCTGGAATGCAACAATGCTTCCTTTTGGAACACCTGCTTTCCTTCAACATTGCTCAAATGCCACCTTCTAAATAAAGCCAATGTCCCTGGGCAAGTCATTTAACCCTGTTTGCCTCAGTTTCCTCAACTGTAAAATGAGCTGGAGAAGGAAATAGCAAACCACCCCAGTATCTTTGTCAGGAAGCCTCAAATGGGGTCACGAAGAGTCAGACACGACTGAAACAACTGAACAACAACAAAAGGAAGTCTTTCCTGATCCTCCAGCTACTAATATACTCCAAAAATGATCTGTCTAGCACCCCACCAAGGTGGGATTGAGCTGTCCCCTCAAGGCCATGCCTGTGAAACCGCAGAGGATGCAGAGGCCGGAAGACGGACAGACAGAAAGAGAAAGAGCAAGAACCAAAGAACAAGAGCAAAATTGAGAAACTCTGAATAGTGGACGGGACAAGAAGTCCTGGAACCTCAGGCATATGGGGAAGAGCCAATATCCCAGCACATCCCTTAATGCCCAGTACCTGTATCCCAGAAACTTCTAGAAGTGGGTAAGAGTATTCTCTCCTTGGTTGAGCTGAGAAAGCGCCTCATTACGGAGGCACAGAGCCCTCTGACACTTGTGTGTCCTATTGCCTAAATTGATCTGTATAGCTTTTCCAAACACTAATTTACTGCTTGTTTTGATAAATATATCTGCTTGCTATAAATGACTGTCTTTTGTGTAATAAGCATTTGGTGGGAGGGAGGTTAAACTGGATGAGCCTAAACTGGCACACTTGTGGACCAGGGAAAATGCCTCTTCCTCCTGAACCCCAAAAGAACATGGTAACCTTAGACTGCAAATATCTGATGTGTTACATGTAATTCCAGCCCCATGTCCTTGTTGAAGACAGGAGAGCAAAGTAACTGTTTGGTCATTTCTACTCTCCAGCAAGGTAGAAATCGCAGTTTCCCTTAGAGATGTAGAATGAGGTAGATCCCCTTAGAGATGTAGAATGCCATATCTATTTGCAAAGTCATCCTCTATGCTGACTCTTCCCCATATGCCTATGGTTCCATGGTCTCCATCTTCTGTGTGTCTCTTGGCTAATTAGGAGCTTCCTATGCATACACAGCAGCACAAGGATGTCCCTGAGGGTTTGGTGACTACCTAGGTTGGGTGACTAATATAACACAAGATAATATAATAATATAATACAATATCACACATACATACATCTATATTTACATATGTATATATTTATCTCCCCCCATTAGGATGTTGAGGGTAAGGACTGTTTTATTTTTGGTTTTACCTCCCCAGCACCTGGCATATAGTAACTGCTTAATAAATGCCTGTTAATTGATTGAATTAGCAAATAATTTAATTCCAACTATCCTGTCACCTCAAACAGTTGGCTTCACTTCTCCAACCTTTAAGATTTTCCATTCCCAAGACAGAAATATAAATTTTTCTAAAGAGACAAGGAAAGGCTCAGATTCTTAAAATCTACCACTGCTCAGATTCTTACAATCTAGCCAATAACTCACTAATGTTCAGACTCCTTAAAAGTCTGACCAATATGATGGATGTTCTAATAAACCTTGTCTTTGGCTGAAAGAAGGCTTAGGTCGAATTCTTTCAGGCAAGACCTGTGTGTTGTGATTTCGGGGTCCCAGTACCTCTAACCCCTAAACCTCAACATTTTGGTGGCCTATATGGGGAAACTGCCTAAACCCAAGTTCTTCTCCAGCCAAGACTGGAAGGTATGTAAGTCCCCACCCCCTCCTTTCTTGCTCTGCAGTTGGGGTGGCTCTCTAAGCACCAAAACTTGGAGGTGTTTTTCAAGGCAGACAGTTTCGAGGCTGTCTCACACTCGGCCTGATGCTCTCAGGCTCTGGGCCAATGGTTCGGTTCGAGGCCAAGGACCCAAGTACACCTTCTGCAGCATAGAGGACAAGGACAGACGCCCTATCCCTAAGTGTATGCCCAATTCAGTCAATTCTCTTGGTGCTACGGAATTGGGAAAACTGCAGTTGCTTTTTGGTTCCCTGAGGCTTACTTACTCCCTCTTCCCTCTATACCCTTGAATCCTCCTTCGTGGAGGTTACAGGGACAAGTTAGAACAGCTAAAAGCATCTTAGCACATTCTGAAGGTTTTGTGATCAATAATTAAGGACTTTTGAAACACTTCCTTATAACCCTGGTCACTCCTTTCTCCCACTCCCTTCCTTTGCGTCAACAGGGTATCTGTTAACCGTGCTCATAGGAGAAGAGAGTTTCACCCTTCCCTCCCTCACCTTTGAATTCACCCTTCCCCAAAAGGAAGGAGGGGTAAAAGCTGCAGCAGCTACAGTGTGGGTCCCCCTGGCAGTGGCCTTGGGTCCTGGGGCAACCTTTACCTGGAAGCATCACCCAGGTTCAGCACATCTTGCTCAAGGTAAAGAACCCAGTCTCTGAACTTGGATAAGCATGCTTTTTTAAAGTTGTAGTTTTAACTGTTAATGAGATGTTGATTCTCTGTGTAAAGTAATTTGGAAATGCATTTAACAAAACTTCAGTCACCTGACTGGTAATAGGTTTGTTTCAATTTTCAAATTGGTGAACTTTTTGTGTCAGTTATGTCAAACAACTTTTCATAATTTGGTTACCACTAAAATAATCTGGCTATTGTTGGTTATTGTTTTAACATGTAAACTTGGCAAAAAGTTTTTTGGGTTTTGTCTTGCTGAGAATTTGCAAGTACATAGACATAATCTCTAATGATTGGCTTTTTACACCAGGACAAATTTAAATTTGAGATGTAAATCCTGGAAAAGTTTCATTAGTGAAACTTGCTGTTTGAAGTAAAAGCTCATAGGATTTTATTTTGAGTTGTCTGATGAATCATAATAATCCATCAATAATCAATAATCTACCATCTGAGAGAAATGCCACAAGCTACTCAGAGAGAATGAGATTCTCGTGGGAAGTCAGCATCGGGAAAAGCTGAGAGGACAGTTTTGGCCTCAGTCTAAGATGGATTCCTCCTGCAGTATCCCTATTTTGTTCCTTTGAAAAGGAATGTTACCCACCTGGCTATTTCTGAGTCTGGCTATGAGGTAGATTCGATTCTGTATGGTTGGAAAACTGAATTATCTGAATCCAAACAGAGCTAAAGATGTTTTATCCTGTCATCTCTGGGCCCTGCAGTCTTTTCTGTCAGATTTGTGTCTTCCAGACTACAGGCCGTTCACCTACAGTTGATAGCAAACAGCGGGTACCAGCCAATGTCCCCCATCGATCCCTGGATGCAGCCTGTGCTCATTTCCAGTCAGCCTCCTCTTTGGGACCCCCTCGAGGCAGGGACAGCTCTACACCCCTTGCCAGCAGGCAGTTTCAGAAGCTGAGACCTTCACCCCTTACCCCCCAAAAATTTGGGTCCCATTTGTTTGAGGGGGGAATGATGGGGTTGGGATCTGGAACCTGGAAAGGAAAAACCCTGGACTTTCCCACGTGGCCAAATCTCTGGCATTTGCTTGAGGCTATAATCCCACCAACCGGCCTTTCGTTGTGGTTACACCCAATCTCCCAACTCTCTGTTACCCTTAACCTAGCTTAGCCCTCCACTGTCTTACCTCCCTATGGCCCCTGGTCACGTCCCACCCTTAATCCTAGCTAGGCTCCATTCTGGTCCAGGTCCCTGACCTCAAAGTCCCCACAGACTAGTTGGCCACTCCTAGATCTCTCCCACAGTCTTTCTGTATATAAGGGCCGTCTTGTCTCCATTGAAGTGCTCAGATTCTTAAAATCTAGCCAATAGCTCACTAATATTCAGACTTCTTAAGAGTCTGGCCAATATGATGGATGTTCTAATAAACCTTGTCATTGACTAAAAAAAAAAATTAAAGAGGCAAAGAGAGATTATGTTTATAAAGTGTTTCCAAACTCACAGATAAAAAGTATTCCCAGAATCCAAGAAACCTAGAGTTTGAAGGTCACCTAGTCAAACCTATCTCCTGCTGCAGGAGTTCTCTTTTAGAACACATGATAGGAGACCACAAAGCTTCTGTTTGAGTACCTGAATGGGGCACTCATTACTTTGTCAAGCTTCCCATTTCATTGTTGCAAAGCTCTGAACTATTAGAAAGTGTGTTTTTATACTGAGTAGAAATCTGACTGGCCTTCCACTGGACCTAAATCAGTCTTCTGGGGTCACTCAGAATAAGCCACATAATCATAGAATCTCTGAGTGGAAAGAGATTTCAGAGGTCATCTAACACAAAACCCAATTCCAAATTCAAGAATCCCTTATACAACATACCTGACATGGTCATTCCGATTTTGTCTTAATACTTCAAGTGATGAGGTTTCTATTACTTCCTAAGGCACCCTATTCTATTCTTGGATATATTTATTGTTGGGAAAAGGATCTTCTCATCTTAACTAAGTGGCGCACTGGATAGAGCACTGGCCTTGCAGTCAGGAAGACCTGAAGTCAAATTGAGCCTCAGACACTTACTAGCTGTGTGACCCTGGGCAAGTCACTGAACTTCTCTTTGCCCCTGATTCCTCAATTGCAAAAACAAAACAAAACAAAACAAAAAACAGTACTTGAAGAGTTGTTGTGAAGATAAAATGAGATTAGATTTACTATTAGTAAACAGTAGGTGTTTAATAAATGCTTATTCCCTCCTTCCATATGAGAATCTTTTAGTGATTAAGAAACAATAAATTCTTCTCCAAGCTAAGTATCACCAGTTCTTTCCTATGAGAATCCACATAGAATACTCTGCAAACCTTAAAACGTATACATTTGAGCTATTATTATTATTCAACAATCAACCAATGAGATCGTTCCAAGAATCCAAATGATTCTGGACACTTTCATCTAGACATGATAATAACAGTAAGAAGAGCTCACAATTACACAGTACACCTTAAGGTTTTCAAAACATTGTACATACATTATCTTATTTAATCCTCAGGACAACCCCATGAGACAGGATTATAGATTTAGAGCTGGAAGGGACCTCAGATGCCGTCTAATTCAACTTCCCTCATTTTACCCCTGAGGTCCAAGGAGTTAAGCGACTTGTCCAAGGTCACCTAGTTTGTGTCAGGGGTGTGATCTGAATCCAAGTCTTTCTGATCATGGCCACCACTATCCATTACAGCACACTGGCTCTCCACATTCCAGTCTGTCAACGCTGCTTTTAAAATATCCAGAACTAAACACTATACTCCCAATGTGGTCTTAAGTAGCATTGGGTACAATGAGAGAATAGTCGAACATGTGGGCATGTGTTTCTGTTAAAATACCCTAAATTTTCACTTTTTTTTTTAAAGCAACCACCTCCCCACCTATTATGAACACTCTAAAAATTATCTTAGTCCAAAGTTTTTATGAAAAATGTTAAGGTGGATCTCTTCTAGCTATTTCAAATGTCACCATTTCCACATAATCCAGTCTACTGATTACTAACAGCTAATCATTACCAGATAACCAAATCTCTGAACATCGTGAGAAGATAATGAATGTCTACCAGGCTGTTATTTATTCTAGCAGTTACCAAAAGCAATGGCGGAAAGTGAGCAAAACATGCTGCCAATGTGGAGAAAGAGAAATAAGAGGTGACAAAAGCCAGGATTTTCCTCCTTAACAGCAGTCCATCTCTTCCCTACATGGCAGAAAACAAAGACAATGAAAGCAAGCGGAAGAATGTGGAAGGTAATTTTAATAGGAAAAATGGTTGCTGAATTCACAAGAGGCAGAGAACAAACACCTGTCAAATTCAAAATTTCCAAACTTTTCTTCTGAACATAATTGCCTTTAATCATTTTCTCGACCCCTCCTCCTATTGCAAACGGCACATCATTGCTAAACATCTTGTTTAAGCTTTTTAGATTTGAGTTCTATTTACTTATAGCTTCTTTAAAAAAAAAAAAACTTTTTCAAAGTGAATTGATAAATGGTTTAAAAGCGTAGAATGTAGGCCTGAAAATAGAATCATCTCTCACTCTTCCCTCTCCCTCACCTCCAACATTCAATCAATTGCCAAGCTTTGATGGATTCTATCTCTGCGGTATCTCTTACACCTATTACATTCTTTTTGCTCTCATTGCCAGCCTTCTCTTTCAGGCTCTCCTTACCTCCCACCTAGACTACCATAATAGCTTTCTACCTTATCATCCCACCTTCAGTCTCTGGCTACTCCAATCTGTCCTCTACGCTCTAGCCAGAAGTCATTTTCTTTTCTTCTTTAACATTTTTATTTAAAGTTCTGAATTCCTAATTCTATCCTTCCCTCCTCCTTTCCTGAGACAGTAAGCAATCAGATACAGGTTATACATGTGTAATTATTTAAAACGTTTCCATATTAGTCATTTTGTACAAGAAGACTTGAATAAAAGAAAAAAAACGTAAGTAAAAAAATAGCATGCTTCAGTCTGAATTCAATCATTATCAGTTCTTTCTCTGGAGGCTGATAGTTTGCTTCATCATTCATCCTTTGAGATTGTCTTGAATCACTGCATTGCTGAGAACAGTTCAGTCATTCACAATTCTTTATCGAACAATATTGCTGTTACTGTGTACATTTGTCTGGTTTTGTTTGCTATGCACCAATTCATATAAGTCTTTTGAGGTTTTTCTGAAATCATCCAGCTTGTCATTTTTTATAGCACAATAGTTCTCCATTACAATCATATACCACAGCTAGTTTAGCCCATTGCCCAATTGATAGGCATCCCTTCCATGTCTAATTCTGAGCCACCACAGAAAGAACAGCTATTAACATATTTGCACAAATAGATCTTTTTCCCTTTTTTTTTTTTCGGACGTCTTTGGGATATAGACCTAGCAGTGGTATTGTGGATCAAAGAGTATGCACGGTTTTATAGCCATTTGGGCATAGTTCCAAATTGTTCTCCAAATTGGTTGAATCAGTTCACAACTCCACCAAGAGTGCATCAGTCTCCCAGTTTTTCCACATCCCCTCCAACATCCAACATTTTTTCTTTTTTTTTTTTCCATATTAGCTAATCTGACAGGTATGAGGTGGTACCTCAGAGTTGTTTTAATTTGCATTTCTCTAATTAATAGTGATTTAGAGCATTTTTTCCTATAACTTTGATCATATGATTTTTTTCATATAGCTTTGATTTCTTTGAAAACTGCCTGTTCACATCCTATGACAACTTATCAATTGAGGAATGACTTGTATTTTTATAAATTTGACTCGGTTCTCTACATATTGAGAAATGAAGCCTTTATCATAAATACTTGTTGCAAAAATTTTCCCTCAGTTTTCTGCTTTCCTTGTAATTTTGGTTGCATTAGTTTTGTTTGTGAAAAAACTTTTAAATTTCATATAATCAAAATTAATTATTTTATATTTTTAATGCTCTCTATATCTTGTTTGGCCCCAAATTCTTCCCTTATCCACAAATCTGACAGATAAGCTATTCCATGTTCTTTTAATTTATGATATTACCCTTTACATGTAAATCATGTACCCATTTTGACCTTATCTTGGTATATGGTGTGTGATGTTGGTCTATACCTAATTGCTGCCATACTGTTTTCCAGTTTTCCCAGTAGTTTTTGTCAAATAATGAGTTTTTGTTCCAAAAGCTTAGATCTTTGGGTTTACCATATAAGAAATTACCATGGTCATTTACTATAATATAATTTGTATTCAATCTATTCCACTGATCCACCACTCTAGTTCTCAGCTAGCACCAGATTACTTGGACAATTACTACTTTGTAATACAGTTTGAGATCTGGTATGGCTAGACTACCTTCTTTCACATTTTTTTTTTCAATGATTCCCTTGATATCCTTGAGTTTCTGTTCTTCCAAATGAATTTTATTTTTTTTCTAGCTCTATAAAATAACTTGATAGTTTGATTGGCATGGCAGTGAATAAACAGATTAATTAAGGTAGAATTCTCATTTTTATTACATTGGCTCAGCCTACTCATGAGCAATTAATATTTTTCCATTGTTTATATCTGACTCTATTTGTGTGAAAAGTGTTTTATAGTTGTGTTCATATAGTTCCTGGGTTTGTCTTGGCAGGTAGACTCCCAAGTATTTTATATTGTCTAGAGTTATTTTAAATGGAATTTCTCCTGCTGCTGAACTTTGTTGGTAATAAATAGGAATGCTGATGATTTATATGGGTTTATTTTATATCCTGCAACTTTACTAAAGTTGTTAATAATTTCAAGTAGTTTTTTAGTTGATTCTCTAGGATTTTCTAAGTACGCCATCATATCATCTACAAAGAGTGATAGTTTTGTTTTCTCATTGCCTATTCTAATTCCTTTAATTTCTATTTCTTCTCTTATTGCTACAGCTAACATTTCTAGTTCAATATCAAATAACAGAGGTGATAAAGGGCATACTTACTTTACTCTTGATCTTCTTTTGAAGGGGTCCAACTTATCCCCATTACAGATAATGCCTGCTGATAGTTTTAGATAAATATTACTTGTAATTTTAAGGTAAGCCCCATTTATTCCAATGCTCCCCAGTGTTTTTAGTAGGTGCTGTATTTTGGCAAAGGCTTTTTCTACAACTATTGAGATAATTACATGATTTCTATTGGTTTTGTTATTGACATATTCAATTGCGTTGATAATTTTCCTAATATTGAACTAGCTTTGCATTCCTGGTATAAATCCCAATTGATCATAGTGTATGATCCTTGTAATATATTGCTGTAATCTCTTTGTTAGTATTTTATTTCAAAATTTTGCATCAATATTCATTAGGGAAATTTGTCTATAATTTTCTTACTCTGCTTTGGCTCTTCCTGGTTTGGGTATCGGCACCAAATTTGTGTCATAAAAAGAATTTGGGACGACTCCATCTTTACCTATTTTTCCAAATAGTTTATATAGTATTAGGATTAATTGTTCTTTAAATGTTTGGTAGAATCCATCTGATCCTAAGAAAAAATGCCCAGGAAGTTCATTGATGGTTTGTTCAATTTCTTTTTCTAAGACTGGGTTAAGTATTTTATTTCTTCTTCTGTTAATCTGGATAATTTATATTTATCCATTTCATCTAGATTGTCAAATTTACTGGCATATAATTGGGCAAAATAGCTCCTAACAATTGTTTAATTTCATCTTCATTGGGAAATTTACCCCTTTTATTTTTGATACTAGTAATCTGTTTTTCTTCTTTCCTTTTTTTAAATCAAACTAACCAATGGTTTATCTATTTTATTGCCCCCCCGCCAATAAAACCGGCTTCTATTTTTATTAGTTCAATGGTTTTCTTACTTTCAATTTTATTAATCTCTCCTTTGATCTTCAGGATTTCCAATTTGGTGTTTAATTGGGGATTTTTAATTTGTTCTTTTTCTAGCTTTTTTTTTTTTTTTGGCATGCATGTCCAAATCATTGATCTGCTTTTCCTCTATTTCATTGATGCAAACAGTTTCCCCCCCAAGAACCCCTTTGGCAATATCTCATAAATTTTGATATACTGTCTCACTTATTTTTTTAATGAAATTATTGCTTGTTTCTATGATTTGCTCTTTGACCCACTTGTTCTTTAGAGATTAATTTCCAATTAATTTTTAATTGCTCTTTCCATTGTCCATTATTAAATGTAATTTTTATTGCATTATGATGTGAAAAGGATGCATTTACTCTTTCTGCTTTTCTGCATTTGGTTGTGAGGTTTTTATGTCCTAATACATGGTTAATTTTTGTATAGATGGCATGTACTGCTGAGAAAAAGGTATATTCCTTTCTATTCCCATTCAACTTTCTCCAGAGATCTATCATATCTAACTTTTTCAGAATTTTGTTCACCTCCTTAACTTCTTTCTTGTTTACTTTTTGGTTAGATTTACCTAGTTCTGAGAGGGGAAAGTTGAAGTCCCCTACTAGTATAGCTTTATTTTCTCCTGTAACTCATTCAACTTCTCCTTCAAAAATTTAGAATCTATACCATTTGGGGGATATATGTTTAGGACTGATATGACTTCATTGTCTATGGTACCTTTCAGCAAGATATAGTTTCCTTCTTTATCTCTTTTAATTAGATCTATTTTTGCTTTTGCTTTGTCTGAGATCATGATCGCTACCCCTGCTTTCTTTGCTTCAGCTGAAGCATAATAGATTCTGCTCCAGTCCCTTACCTTTACCCTGGGTATATCTCTTTGCTTCAAATGTGTTTCTTGTATACAACATATTGTAGTATTCTGGGTTTTAATCCATTCTGCTTTCTGCCTGCCTTTTATGGGTGAGTTCATCCTATTCATTTTTATAATTATAACTATGTATTATTGTCTCCATGCTATTTTTCACTTATTTATCCCCTTCTCTTACCCCCCCTTCTTCCTCCTTATAAGTGTTTTACTTTTGATCCTTGCTTTCCCCAATATATCCTCTCTTTTATCACCCCCCTTTCTATTATGCTTGTCCTTTTTTACTTCCTTATAGGGTAAGATTATTTCTATATCCAACTGTGTATCTTATTCTTTCTTTGAGTCAATTTTGATGAGAGCAAGGTTTAAGCTTTGTGCTCCTCCCCTCATCTTCCCTCCATTATAATAGCTCTTTTATGCCTCTTTTATGTGGGATAATTTACTCCCATTCAATCTCCCACCTCCTTCTTCCAGTACAATTTTCTTTTTGATCCCTTTGATTTTTGGTACCATCCCATCAAAGTCACCTTATATCCATACCCTCTGTCTACATATACTCCTTCTAATTGATCTTACAGTAATAAAATTGTTAACAATTACAATTATTATCTTGCCATATAGAAATATAAAGTTTAACCTTATTGAAATTCTTATGTTTTCTCTCATTTCTTTCTTTTACTTTTTTATGTTTCCCTTGAATCTTGTATTTGGAGGTCAAATTTTTTTATTCACCTCTGGTCTTTTATTTAGAAATGCTTGAAAGTCCTCTATTTTGTTGTGTCCATTTGTCCCCCCTGAAATATCATATTCAATTTTGTTGGGTAGGTGATTCTTGGTTGTAATTCTAACTCCTTTGCCTTCTGGTATACCATATTCTAAGCTCTTTAGTTCTTTCATGTGGAAATTGCAAAATCCCACGTAATCTTGACTGTAGCTCCACAATATTTGAATTGGGTTTTGTTTGTTTGTTTGTTGTTGTTGGTTTTTGTTTTTTTTGGCTGCTTGCACTACTTTCTCCTTGATCTGTGAGCTCTGGAATTTGGCTGTGATGTTCCTGGGAGTTTTCATTTTGGGATCTCTTTCAGGTGGTGGTTGGCTGACTCTTTCAATTTCTCTTTTGCCCTCTGGTTCTAACATATCAGGGCAGTTTTCTTTGCTAATTTCTTGAAAGATGTTGTCCAGGCTTTTTTTTTTTTTAATTACAGCTTTCAGGTACTCCAATAATTCTTATACTATCTCTCCTGGATCTGTGTCAGTTGTTTTTCCAATGAAAAATTTCCCATTTTCTTCTATTTTTTTACTTTTTTGATTTTGTTTTATCTAATCTTGAAGTTTCATATTCATTAGTTTCCACTTGTTCAATTCTAATTTTTAAGGAATTATTTTCTTCAGTGAGCTTTTGTATTGCCTTTTCCATTTGGCTAATTCTATTTTTTAGGGACTTACTTTCCTCAGCAAATTTTTATATAACTTTTCTCGTGCTATTGACTCTTTTTTCATGATTCTCTTGCATTACTCTCATTTCTTTTCCCAATTTTTCTTCTATTTCTCTAATTTGCTTTTTAAAACCCTTTTAAAGCTCTTCTAGGAATTCTTTTTGGGCCTGAGACCAAATTACATTTTTCTTTGAGGCTTCACACGTAGTCATTTTGACACTATCATCCTCTTCTAAGTTTATGCCTTGATCTTCCCTTTCAACATAGCAACTTTCTACAGTCAAGCTCTTTTTACTGTGTGTGTTTTTGTTTTCGTTTTGTGTGTGTGTGTGTTTGTGTGTGTGCGCGCATGTGCTCATTTTTTCTGCCTTTTTTGGTGTTTTTATGTGAGAGGTGGGCTCTGGTCCTACACTCTCCCAAGTTTTTTGTGCTGGGGCTTTGGGTCTCACTGCTGGCTTTCACTGGGCTTCAGGGCTTAGCTGCTTGCTTTCTCTGGAGGGTAGATTTTCCTTCTGGCCTATACTGGGGAGCAGGGATGGGGAAGGCTCTTCCTGTTGGCCTCCC
Organism: Vombatus ursinus; assembly: GCF_900497805.2. Classification (NCBI taxonomy): domain Eukaryota; kingdom Metazoa; phylum Chordata; class Mammalia; order Diprotodontia; family Vombatidae; genus Vombatus; species Vombatus ursinus. The sequence goes on from NW_020948983.1 coordinate 22,229,665, forward strand.
CTGGGTGTGGGGTTTAGCAGCTGGCCTGCTCTAGGGATGGGGCCTTGCTGCTGCGTTGGCATGGTAGCAGTCTTTCTGGTGGTTGGCCCTGAAGGGGTCCCCTGGGTGTGGGGTTTAGCTGCTGGTCGGCCCCTGGGGTGAGGCCCTGCTGCTGGGTTGCTACAGAAACAGCGTCTCTCCTGGTAGGCCCCAAGGGCCAATTCACTGTTGGTCAGCCCTGAGATGGGGCTTCACTACTGGTCAGCAATGGGGTCTAGGTCTCACCGGTGGCTTGTACTGAGGGTGGGGTCGCTGGGGTGGGCCTTGCTGTGCTGCACAGAAGGCTCACTTGCCTAGGGGACTGCTGGTGGATTGCCCCAGGCTTGGAGCCTTGCTGCAGGTCCCCTGTTGGGAGGCTTGCTGCTGCTGCTCTCGAACCTCGCTCCCCTCCCACCCCTGTGAGAAAGACCTTTCCTCCTGAGCTGGTAAGCTGCTTCCCTGCTCCTAGACCAATCATGAGGTGGTTTTCTAGTTGTTTGGAGGAAAATCTGGGAGGGCTTCACTTCACCATCTTGATACCGGAAGTCTCCAGAAGTCATTTTCTTAACATATGCCTCTGATTACATCCTTTTCCTGATCAATTTGCTTACTCCTGACCACCTCCAGGATGAGATCCAGACCTCTGGGTTCAGCATTCAAGGTCCTCTGTCTCTGGTTCCCTCCTATCTTTCCTAACTTCTCTCACTACTCCCCTTTACTCATTCTGCTCTATGGCACAACTGAACCATTTGCCGTTCCTTGAACTCGTGCTGCCCTTTCCTGCCTCTACTCAGGATGTCCCCCAAGCATGAAATGCATTCCATCTCCACCCTCCAGGTGTCCCTGCTGATAACTTTCACATCCTGCCAGGCCAGGCTTATGTGTGTTCATGGCCCCTTCCTAGATCCCTGCTGCCTTAAGTAGCTTACAGTACGTCTTGGGCCTCTCCTATAGACTTATCACTTTCAAATTTCTATTAAATAAAATAATAACTTATCTGTCCCATGCTGAAATTCTAAAATAGGTTAGCGACTAAACTGGGTGTGGACTAGACAAGGCTGGACAAGTCACATCACATTTTTCTACCAACTCATCTCCACCTATTTATTAGTAACTCCCTCATTGCACTGGGAGGCCTTGACAAAATTCTTATCATATTGTGAGAGCTTTGGGTTCTTTCTCTCCCCTACCTCACTCGACTTCACCTGACATCGTGTAGACTTAACATTACTTCCTGTGGACTACACATTCAGTTGGGATGGGTGCCTGACACTCCGCCTGGGCTTACAGCTGCTGAATGACAGCTCCCATCAGCAGGTTCCTAATGAAGGAAAGCAATCCAAAGAAGGGTAAAATGGGACTAATTTACAGTTCCCTTTCATTCTTTAAAGCAGGTCTCTACACACCCAACAATCCTGGAATAATATTAAATCAGAATCACATTTTTTTTTTTACTCTATGAAACTCTTCTAAAAGTTGCTTTGTATTCTCTCTACAGCTAAATTCTTTCCCACCTATCAACTCTGTATTTTGAAATTCCAAAGAAATAAGAATCTAGACTAGTAATTTGAAAAAAAAAAAAAAGAGAATACAAAATAAGGATGTCACAACAAGTCTATTTAGAGGCTAACACTGCATACTCTGGCTCCTGGGATGTCAGAGCTGGAAAGAACCTTAATGATTACATGATCCAGCTCCCTCATTTTACCAAAGTCTGGTTACCCTGCTAGTCAGAGGCTGAACTGAAACCCAGCTATCCTGTAAAGTTCTTTTTTCTACAAGCATCAGGCTCTATCACTACTTTTTTTACTTTTATTTTCTGTTATCCCAAACCCAACATATAACCATTTCCATCCACAAAAAACAAAAAGGATTGTACGTGAAACCACAAATCTTCACGGAATACAGCTTTAATTTTTTCCAAGTGAATATAGTAAGTTCAACAGGTTAGTGTCAAAGTTGTCCCTGTTCGTTTTCCTCTGAACATCCCTCTGTTCCTGGGACTTAAAAAAAAGTTTCCAATGATGCTTCTTTATTAATATTCTTCAGCTTAATCTCTTTAGCTCCCTAACTCTCCCCTCCAAACCCTGCCCCTTGTAACAAATAAGCACAGTCGAGCCAAAGAAATCCATTTACTGGACAGAATGAAAATGTATGTCTCATTCTGTGCCTTTAGTCCATGGCCTGTCAGGAGGCAAGCACCATGCTTCATCATCGCTCCTGGAGGATCTCTCCTTGCTCACTGCATTAATCCTAGTCCTTAAGTCTCTCAAAATCGTTTTCCTTTACAACATTTTTGTTTTCATATAAATTATCCCTATAGTTCTAGTCACTGCATTCTGAATCAGCTCAAAAAAGTCTTCCTAGGGCTTTTTCAATCAACCACTTGTGTCATTTCTTCCAGTTCAATAATATTCCATCACAGTTGTGCACCATAATTTATTCCAACATTTCCCAATCGATGGGCACCTCCCTAGTTTCCAGTTATTTGCTACAACAAAAAGTGCCATAAATATTTTTGCATATGTGAGTGTTTTTCCTACTTATTTGATCTCTTTGGCATATAGGTCTAGCAGGAATATTACCTGGCCAAAGTTCTGTGCCTTTTGGGGCATAATTCCAAATTTCTTTCCAGAACGACTGGATAAATTCACACCTCTACATAGCTTCTTCAATTATTGTATTTTCCTTTCTGTCATCTTTGCCAGTCAGATTAGATTCAGAGTTGTTTTAATTGGCATTTTCTTTTTTTTTTTCATTTTCTTATTATAAATGATTTGGGCTGTTTTTTCCACATGGTTCTGGATAACTTGGATTTGTTCCCTATTATTTTTGACCACTTTTCTACTGAGGAATGGCTTTTCTTCTTAAACATTTGAATGTTTCCTTTAGAAGAGAAACTTATTGTAAAGCTTTATTTCCACTGTTAACTGGTTCCCTTCTATTTTAACCATACTGATTTTGTTTATGTTTTTTGTTGTTGTTTAGTCATTTTCAGTCATATCCAACTCTTTGTCACCCCATTTGGGGTTTTCTTGGCAGAGATGCTGTAGTGGTTTGCCATTTCTTTCTCCAGTTCATTTTACAGATGATGAAGTGGAGGCAAACAGAGTTAAGTGACTTGCCTAGGGTCACACAGCTAGTTAGTGTTTGAGGCTACATTTTAATTTAGGAAGAAGAATCTTTCTGGCCTGACATTCTATCCACTGGGCCACCTAGCTACCCTTGTTTGTGCTTATGATGTAATATTTTATCTCTAGGTCTTGTATCTATTTAGAGATTATTGTGGTATGTGCTGTGTATGTCAAGTCTAATTGGTTTAAACCTAATTTCTGCCAGACTGCTTAACAGTTTCCCAGCACTAAGGTTTATTTTGTTTTGTTTTTCTTCACTTAGTAAATACCTATCCCAGTAGGTAAGGTCTTAGAGTTTAATCAACACTATACCATTATGTTCATTTGCATCTATGTTTTGTGTATCTAATTTGTTTCGCTGATCACATTTTCTCTATTTTTTAACTAGCACCAAATCATTTTGATGATTAATGCTTTGCAGTATAGTTTGAGATCTGGTACTGTTGGGTCTCCCCCCCCTCCTTTTTTTTTTCATTATTTTCCTTTAGTTTCTTGACTGTTCCTCTATAATACAGTTATTATTTTTACTTCTATAAAGGAACCCTTTGGTAGTTTGACATGACACCGAAAAGTAAATTAAGTTAAGTAGTACGGTTATTTTATTAAATTGGCACAGGCGAATCAGAACTCTATCTTTCCGATTATTTAGATCTGATTTTATTTCTGAAAAGAATGTTTTATAGTTCTTATGTCTTATTAAGTAGACTCCCAAATATTTTATCTGGAGTTATTTTTAATAAAATTTCTCTACTTCATCCTAGAGAATTCTGTTTGTAATATAAAAGAAAAGTTGATGATTTAAGTATTTATTTTATATCTTGTTAATTTGCTGAAGTTATCAATTGGTTTAATTAATATTAGTCAAGTTACTAGCATTCTCTAATTCCTATCCTAATTCATATCACTAGCAAAACCCAGAAATTTTGTTTCTTCCTTCCTTCTGCTTGTTCCCTCATTTTTTTCTTACCCAGCATTATATATTGCATTTCCAGAACTAAAGTTGATAATAAAGTTGAGGATAAACACACTCACTTTATCCCTGATCTGACTAGGAAGGCCTCTGGCATTTCTCCCTTAAATATAATGCTGACACTTTGTTTTAAATAGATATTTACCATATTAAGGAAAGATTCATTTATTCCTATTCTTCTTAGTGAGTTTTTTTAACCAAAATGAATGTTGTTTTGCTAAAAGCTTTTTATTCATCTATTGATTAATCATATAATTTTATTGTTTTTTATTAATATTCTCCATTATTTTTACAGTCTTTCTACTATCAAACCAATCTTAAATTCTTGGCATAAATTCAGCCTCACCATTGTGTTTCATCTTCCTAATATTTTAGTCAGTACTTTTAAATGAATATTCATTAGGGATACTAGTCTTTAGTTATCTTTCTCTACTTTGTCTCTTTAATTTAAGCATCCAATATTACATTTGTATCACTAAAGGAATACAGTAGGATCTCCTCTTTTCCAATTTTTTTTTACAAATAATTTATGTAATGTTAGAATTATTCTTTGAATGATTGATATAAATCATTTGTAATTCTACCTAGTGTTGGGTTTTTTTTTTTTTTTGGAAGTCTCCTAACAGCTTGATCAATTTCTTTTTTCTGAGATAGAGAACTTTAAAAGCTCAATCTCTTTGTTATATTTATCAAGGAATTTTATATTTTTGTAAGGACTCAAATAACAGTTAAATTATGAGAAGTTTTAGCATACAATTTTGTAAAACAATGTCTAATTACTTTGATTTCTTCATTTGTTGTGAATTCTTTTTCATTTATAATACTGTCAATAGTTCTCTTTTTTCTTTCTTTTTTTTTTAAACCAGGTTAATGGTTTGTTTTTTATTCATTTTTAAATTGTCTTCCAATTTTATCAATTTGATATTTTGAGGGGCTTTCAATTGTTGATCTCATTTATTTTTTAGATTTTTTTCTTTTGGTATTTAGTTGGATTTTTAATATTATATTTTTCTAGGTTTTCAAAAAAAACAGGTCAATTAATCATCTATTATCTAGAGCAACTAATCTAGATGAAAGATCAATTAATTGACCTGTCCTTCCTCTCTTTTGTTGATCAAAGTGTTTAAGGAAATTTTCCCCTAAGGATTTCTTTGGTGATATGCTGTCTCATTATCATTTTCTTTGATGAAATTATCTATTATTTTTCTGGTTTGTTCTTTGATCTCACCAATTATTTAGGAATAAATTATTTAGTCTCCATTTAAATTGGAATCCCTTCTTTAAAGACTTTTTATTTATTATTTTTTATTTTCTTATCAATACAAGATGTATTTATTTTTTCTTAATTTCCTTATAGGGATTTTTAAAAAATGTACTAGCACATTGTCATTTTTTGTAAAATTTTTAAAAAGCCAGTAAGAAATATGCATATTTCTTTCTCTTCCCGTTAAATAATTACCAGAGAATTATGATATCAAAATCTAAATTTTCTGCATTGTTATCCAGGTCCATAACTTCTTTATTGTTTATTTTGCTGCTGTTATTGTTGTAAGATTGAGGTCAACAACTATTGTAACTTTGCTATCTATTTTCCCTTATAATTTAACTTCCAAGTATTTAGTTACCATGCAATGTGGTGCACACATATTGAATACTTATTATTTCATCTTCTATGGTACCTTTCAGCATAATGTAGTTTCCCTGTTTATCTTTAACTGTGCTTATTTTTTTTTTTTTTTTTTACTGTCACCTTATCTGAGGTCATGGTTGCTATCTCTGATTTACTGAATAATAATAAATTCTGCTCCAGCCATTTATTTTAACTCAGTGCGAATCTTTCAGTCCCAAGTGTTTCTTATAAACAATATATTGCCTTCAATATACTGCCTCCACTTTCTAACCAATTTTGTTATGCTCTTCCATTTTACTGGTGAATAAATTTCATCTACATTAATGGGTATGGTTGTTAATTGTTTATTTTCCTCCATCATATCTTCTCATACATTTTCATCTTTTTGCCCATACCTCATTATGTTCTTTATAAAAAAGGTGGTAAAAGAAAAGGAATGTGATCAACATTATTAATCTATAATTGAAGCAATCTTGCTTATACACCCTTGCCCCTCCTCACTCCAGACACTGATCCCTGCTTCATCTACTTTTTTCCTTTTAACTTTTTTTTATTATTCAATATCTTTGTCTTTGAAGTTTATTTTGCTTATGACTATTTCCTTTCTAACTCCTCCCTCCTTTTTAAACATTCCTCTCACCTTTCTCCTCTGTCCCTGTCTGTTTCTCTGTTGAATTTAGTATGTTTCTAAGCAAAACTCTTTGCTTTTTAAAACAGTCTTTTGTATGGTTTAAACTACCTTGTATTTATGTACTATGTATATGTTTATATTAATATATTTATAGGACATATATTTTTATATGTACATGTTGTCTTCGCCATTAGAATGCAAGCTTATTTTTAAGTAGAGATTGTTTCATTCTTTGTATTTGTATCCCAGGACCAGAAAATGAGAAGTACTTAATAAATACTTGCTGATTAATTTATATGAGTGAGATTTATGTGATGCCTAACCCCCTCCCCTCTGTATTTATATAATCTTCTTTTCATGCATTCCAATTAGGAGAAATAAGTTCCACTCTCTTCATTTCTTCCCTAATGTGTTACTTTTACATCCCTTTTAGACCAGGAAAACATAACAAAACCAAAATGACCCTCCATTTTAATTTCTTTTGTGATCCTTGGGTTTTGAAAGAACACTTATCTTTTCTCCCCAGTGAGAAGGTAAGCATTTTATCATTTAGCTCCTTCAAGGTGCTCAAATACATTTACCTTTCTGGGTTTCTTGGGATTCTTGTGTTGGACTTTCATAGTGTCTACTCAATTCTGGTCTTTTCATCAGGAACGATGAAAATCTTCTATTCCTTTAAAGGTTCATGATGTGGTCTTCATAGACAGCCGGAGATCTTGGTTCAGTTTGCTATGGGCTTCTGGCCCTCTTGGGGTGTTTTGGTTAGAGTACTGCTGTCTCTTTGACCCATGGTCATGGTCAAAGTAGTCAAAACACTGCCATTTTTTGATCTCCCCTGGAGATTTCTCATCCAAACATTCCAAGCTACTTGTCTCCCAGTACAAAGTGCTTCAGGATTCAGAGACCCCTGGAGAGTCACAGTTTGGAATGTTGTGGACTTTTGCCTACATCTCCAACACACTCGAAGCCCTACTCATCAAATATTTGACTGCTCTCATCCTGTGGTAAAAATGGTCAGAGTACTACTATAGGCTTCTTAGCCATCTGGAGCTTCCCAATCCACCCATTCTGTGCTTCCTACTCCTCCCCACCTCAGCACTCAATACAAAATGCTGCAGGTGCAAGGGGCTTCAAGTGCCCCTGAAACATCTCTGGCCCCAGCACTGGCAGGCTTCTAGCTTATTTACTTGCATTCATATAAACTTCCCTGGAGGAGTGGTCCCTTTAGCATTTGGGTCCTCTTCTTGTACAGTCTTAGGTTAGCTGAAAATGGCTAATTTAGTTTCATTTGGATTTCTTGATGTTTAGTCCAGTGTTAGGTTTGTTTTTTTTTAAGTCTTTGCTAGTGTATTTGAGCTCATCTGATACCTTTCACACCACCATCTTAACTAGAAGCCTTGTCACTAGTTATCAAAAACAGATTTTCATAGAAGTGCATAAATTTGTGTCTACTTCCCCTTCTAAGATCAAACTTACCAAATGCTTCTAAAAGACAGGCACACTGGATATTTCACAATAAAGGGTCTCCCATTGATAATGACAGCCATGCTTAGGTATCTCTATGTAAATTTCCCAGTCCCATTTCTGTGCCATAATGGCCTCTCTATTACTTACTCTATGTAAGCATTTGTGGAGAATCATGGTCAGGAGAGGGTAGGGACAGTGGGATTCTCCTTTTAATGTCATCTCAAAGGATCAAAGGTTCAAATCTAGAAGGGATCTTAAGAGATTATTAAGTCCAACTTCTTCATTTTACAAATCACAAAACAGGTACATTAAAGTCAAGCAACATGCTCAAGGTTACAGTTCCAAGCGACAGAATCAGGATTGAAAGCCAGGAGCTATGGTTTCCTGTATCCCAAAGTATCTTCAATATAGGCCCTCTTTTTCTTCAGACTCCAAATTTCCTAAATCTAATCCTTTTTCCCTACACCCCTCACTTAAAGTATAAGGAGACCATAGCTTGCAATTAAGTTGCACTTGGCAGTTACTGAAAAGAGGAATACAATAGTCCTAAAAATCAGTAATTTGGCAAAAGAGGGCAGTGTGTGTGGGGGGGGAATGGTATTTTGATTAGTCAAAAACCAAACAGTAATCTACTTGAGAGTATTTCAAGGACACAAAAGAAGAAAACAAGACCATTTCCTAGGCAGAATTCACTAACATATTCAGTGTATATAATACCAGTGGTATGCATATATCAAAGCACCCTGTCGTTGGTAGCTGGAAGAGTCACCTGAACACTTCACCTAAAAGTCTCTGAACCCCACAAGGTGTGCAGCTCCAGAATATCTTATAGCAGTGAGTCCAAGAGACTTGGCATTAGGCAGCAAACAAGATATGCAGGATGGAAGCACTCTAAATTAGCACCACTCCATAGTCCTACTCTCCTACTTTCTCCTAGGCAAAAGCTATTGAAGATAAATGAAGGAGTGGATCCCTTACAGCTTTGATTGTGTGTGTGTGTGTGTGTGTGTGCGTGTGTGTGTGTGTGTGTGCGTGTGTGTGTGTGTGAGAGAGAGAGAGAGAGAGATAACAACTCACTTAGATGATCACATGATAAAGGTGAACAACTAGCCAGTTCTTAGAATTTGCTAGGAATGGGAATGGCAATGGGTTGTCATTCTCACAAAGACGGCAGATAATAAGACTGCACTGAATAAAATTTGCTCAGCTTGTTGGAAAGGTTATCTGTCCAGAAAAACAATAATCTGAGATACATGCGATCACAGGTCACTGTAACACCAAAAATAATAAATGAATAATTAAACAGCAAATGCAAGAAATTTTGTTTGTAGACACTCAGATCTAAGAAAAAAGTAGAGCGACCTGTCAATTTGATTGCGCTTTTGAAAACTAAAAGTAAAATTTCCATTAAAGTACAAGGATGGATTTCCACATCACAAACTATCACATTTTCCTCCTTAGCAAAATGGATTTGAAATGTAGCCTCACCCTTTTTTAAACGGTAGGACCATATACCAAAATGAAGTAACTAAGGCAAAACTTGAACTCAGAACCCTCTAAAGATTTCATTCTGGATCATAGCCCATTAAGTCATACAAACAATACATTCTCAGCTTGTTCTAGGATAATCTTTGTTAACAGCAAGTCTGGGTTCTGAAAAGCCTCACAATATCAGAGAACTGGGAAAGGACATTAAAGAATCCAACTCTATCCACTCATAGAGATGAGGGAACAGAGATCTGAAGACCTCAAAAATTACTTGACCAAGGTTACATAGTAATAGGACCAGCACCTAAATCAATGTCTTTCGACTCCTAGTCAACTACTCTCTTTGTTCCTGGTTTATGATGCTCCCATAAGAAGTGACAGTGACATTTTCCTACCCACCCCCTACCCCAATTTTGTGTCTGCATGTTATCTCTATGAATCTACCCTTCAATGAAGTAAACGAGAAGAGACTCAGAAAATTCCATATGCCTAGGCTTCTAGACACTTTAGACATCCATCAACAGCAGAGAGGGACAGCAGATGTTACAATAAAGTGAGCCCTCTTTGTACCATTTTCCTTCTAATTCCTCCTTTCAGAAAAAGCAATGCGTCAGGGAGGGAGTGAAAGCCTTTCATCAAGAGCACACTATAGGTTCCAAAGGGATACAAAAATGAATGAAATGCTTTCCAAATTTCTTTGGACAGTTTGGAACTAGGGATTATGTAAATGGGAACTAGGATTATGATAATTATATTGCAGCGATTAAAGGTACAATGAATATAAATAATAATAGGTGTTATTTATATTGTACTTTAAGGTTTACTAACCTTATAAGGCAAATACTATAGGCACTTTTGCTCCCATTTTATAGATCAGGAAACTAATGGCCAAAAGTTGAGAGCAGCAGAAAATAAGAATACAAACATTCTTATGAGATCAGATTGTAAAAGTACCTTGAATGTTAGTCTATGGAGTTTGGACTTTATCCATAATGCTCTAAGAGTAGTGCCAAGAACACATAATAAGTTGAGACTGGTAAAGAAATATCTAAGGACAACAACAATAGCAATAACAAAGTGTTTTTAAAAGCTACACTGCGGGACAGAGAAAGATCAAAAAGGAGTTAGGAGTACTGCTTGGACTAGATGAGACAAAGAGAATAGATGATGGAAAGAAAGCTAGTCAATTTATTTTAATTCTGTTTTCTGTGCCAAGAATGATCATTAAACAGAACAACAAATGGGACTTGAAGTCCCAAATAAATAGGGAGATAATAAGACAGAACCTTGTTATCCTTAAGGAGACCAAGTTGTCAAGACCAGATGAGCGATGTCCCGGGATACTGAAAAAATGAAAGGATATGACTGGCAGAATACCGTTGATCTTGAATGATCATGGAGAAGGGGGAAGATATTGAAGGACTAAGGAGGAGCAAATCTTCCACTTATCAAAAGAGGGTAAAATCTTCAAACTTTATGTCAGTAAGCTTGATTTGGAGTCCTGTTAAAATTCTAGAATGTTATTAAAGAGAGAGCCCAATGAACATCTAGAAAAGGAAGCAATGCCCACAAAGAGCCAACATTGCTTCAACCAAGAATAAATCATACCAGACCAACGTACTTTTCTTTTGTCATATTGGGTATGTGATACCAGGTAGGTAGATCAATAGAATATTATAAATATGATTTACCATGATTTTAGCAAAGAATTTGACCAAGTCTTTCTTGCAAAAGAGATAGACAGATGGGGACTAGTAATTAGGTAGTTGAGGAACTGATTAAATTGCTGGACCCCAAAAGTAAATGAAATACTATGTTAATGGTTTGATGTGAACTTTCAAATCCGTGTCTCTGTGTTAACATTTTTATCAATAACTTGGAGAAGAAGAGATTCCATGCTTAAAAACTTTTCAGATAACACAAAGCTAGAAGGCATAGCTAAAATACAGGATGATAGAGTATGGGTCCAAAAAGATCCTGACAGGTTAGAATGCTGGGTATAAATTTAAAGTCTTATGTTTGGGTTCTAAAAAAATTAACTACAAATACAAGATTGAAGAGGTATGGCTAGGTAACAATTTATGTGAAAAAGATATGAGGCATTAAGTGGACCATTAATTCATTATGAGATAGCAGCCTAATATGGCATCCCCCAAAATGCTTAAGACTGCATTAAGAAAGTCACAGGTCTATATTGAGAGAGGTGATAGTCCCATAATAAATTACACTCAGACTACAACTAGAGTACTATGCTCAGTTCTGGGGATCATATTTTAGGAAGGGTCCTAAGATAATGCCATGTGAGGGTTAGCTAAAAGAACCAAGGATGTATAATCTTTGGAAGAGAAAACTTAAGGGAACACAAGAATTATTTTGAAGTATTTAAAGGGCTAACATATGGAAGAGGGATTCCACTTCAAATGCCTCGTCCCAGAGGGCACACCTAAGAACAATGGTTGGAAGGGAGAGAGTAGCGGTTTTCAGTCTGACATTAAGAAAACTTTCACACATTTAGAACTATCCAAAGTGGAGAGGGCTTTGTCAGGAAGTAACGGGCTCCTCAAGAGAAGACTTTGAGCAAGGATGTTCTGTTAAGAGTACTCTTATTTAGGGATGACTCGAACTGAATGGCTTCTGAAGTCCCTTCCAAATCAGATTCTGAGGTCCTGATTCTGTAATGTTGAGTCTTTAGATTTAGCAATGGGAAACACAAAAAGGAGTATTTTAAGAGGGTTAATTTGGCAGGATAGGTTAGAGATGTTGGGGAGAAACTGGACACAGGCATACAAGTTAGGAGGTTACTACAGAACAGGAATGAGGTGAAAGACCTAAAATAGGTTGGTTAATAGGAATGGAAACACACATAGATGCAAAAGGTTTTAGACGAAGGAAGGATTGACGATGCAAAAGATTTTAGACTAAGGGAAGACTGAACTTGAGGAGAGCTTGAATATGGGGAATTAAAGAGAAGAAGTAGTCAAAGATGACTCCTAATTTCCAGCTGAGGTAACTGAGATAATGTTGGTACTTTTGTCAAAAATGGGATGTCAGAAGATGAAACTGACTTGAAGAGAAAGATGATAAATGTGATTTTAGATATGTTTAGTTTATGGTGATAGCAGAACATCCAGGGAAGAGATGTTGGCACAATATAACTAGAGCTGTGAAAATAGGCTAGGACTAGTAGGAATGCATCTAAATCATTCCAGGAACAGTCATGTCTCTACTTTTCTTAAAGATAATCAAGGAAGGAGATTCCATAATAACCCTAGGTATTCCATTCAAACACCTCTCTATCCCTAGAAATAGTCATTATTCTAAATCTCAAGAAAAAACATGTTCAGAACTTTGGGTACCCAATAATTAGAGATACAATCCCATTTTAATAAATACTATTATACTGTCCAAGCCTTTATAACAATACTATTTTCATATCCCTGTGAGGGGCCGTATTAACATCAGCTTTGCTAATGTTATTATTAAGAACTTTTTTAAATGAAAAATTCCATGTAATAGATAGTCATTGGTCCCCATCCAAATAGGGGTAAATTTCTATAATAAAGATATTATCTTTTATTTGGGCTTTCCAATGCAACTACATTTTAATGAAATAAAACTTCATTGTATGCTTTTCAAATGTTAATTTGAAATGTTTCTGTGACTATATTGGGGTGAGAGTGATGGTAATCAGCATTTCACTTGAGCTCTAGAGATCTGAAAGTTCCAAGGTAGATGATGGAGTAGAAAATGCTGAACAAAAAAAGTCAGAGAGAAGGATGAGAGGTGAAATGGACCACATCCTGAGTCAAGGTCTGTGAATAGTGAGGGTGATTATTAGTCAGGAAGATGGTGGAGTGAAAATGAAACAGATGAAGAACCAGGGTCTCTTAGCAGTATAAAAGAGAGCTGGGTAATTAACAAAGCAAGGAAATGGTGGGAAAAGGGAGGGGTGTAACATTTATTCATTCATCAAATCTATTGAGAATCTACTTTATACAAAGTAATATACTAGGTGCAATGAGAGATAACATGGATATTTAAATCATGAGCTATGCCCACAAAGGATATGTTATAGCTAAAGAGACAAAATGCACACATACATGTGCATGTGAACACACACGAGTAAATAACAATACAGAGTATATGATTAAGTACTAAATAAGAGCTGTTCCCAAAAAGTGGTTCCTAACCTTTTAATTTTATAGATCTTTACATGAGGATAGTTGTGCTATCAAGAAAATATATGCTGTCAGAAAGCTACTACTGTATTTATACCCCGAGCACCTAGCAGTGCCTGACACATAGGCATGTAATAAGTACTAATGAATTCAGTTCTCCAATGGATGTGGCATATGATCAATTTAGGACTTCTCTCCAGTGCTAGTTATCATGGCTCATCCATGCCAGCTGATCTGGTTTTCCTCTTCTTGTCTCTGCCCTCCCATAAGTTTACTTCAAGGGGTCCACCCAACATGCTGGAAGCCTTCCTCACTTTTTCCTGACATCAAGTGGGTACCAGCAGAGAAATCTGGCTGTCTAACTGTCATCCCATTGCCATTGACACATGACTAGTCCATCTTATCTTCCTAGTATACCTTTTGTTGATGATATCTTCACTCTTATTTTTCTAATTTGGTTCCTCATTTGGTTATATATTGGTTGGTTTCCTCAAAACATTTCCTTTAAGTTCCTCATTTGGCTATGAGTTGTAGTCTGCTCATGTCTACTATGTGCCTTTTTCATTAATTCAGCACTGCTTTAAAAATTTTTAATATAATACCTATGTAAGATATACCATTCAGTTAACAGAAAGTATGTTTGCCTTTCTGTGGTTTGCTTATCTCAGCACTTTTGCTCCACCCCCCCCCAAAAAAAAGGCCAAAGCCTACAGGTTCGAAAACCATTGGTAATAACAGTAAGTTTGAAAGGAAATCAGAGGGCTAAGAGGTCATTACTATCAGTTAGAATTGTAAGAGAAGACTTCATAGGGATGAAGGTATTGGGCTTGGTCAGATAAAGGGATAGAAATTATAGCAGAGAGAAAAGAGTAAAGGAAATGCATTGCTGACAGTGGGAATGATATGAGCAAAGGAAAATAGGAGGAAAGAAAGTCTGGGGGACAGCAAGTAAACTAGACTTGTGGTAGTAAAATATACCTGCTAGTCATGGTAAGAGAACAGTGAAATAAGTTTGGACAGGTAGAACGGGACAAGATTATAGAGTGTTCTGAATGCCAGGTCAAGGCACAAGGACTTTATCTTGTCATTAGGAGGCAAGCTGGTGAGGGAAGTGTCAGGCAGAGTGATGTTTATTCTGCCAAGCCTTTTTAGTTTCTCCTTCCCTCCCTCCCTTTCTCCTGATATTCCCAATAGCTATCACCTTACCTCCATAATTCTCTTCTATTTACATACCTACTTTGTATATATGTATGTATGTACACACACACACACACACATCTCCCCACTTACAACATAAGCTCCTTCAGGGCGGGGACTATTCTTTTTCATTTTTTGTACCCCCAGTGCCACATATAATACCTTTCATATGATAGGCAATTAATAAATACTTGTTAACTGATCAGCTCCATAATTAGGACATTCCATAGGTAATTCATTTGGTTCTTCTTTCAGAATGATTGAGTCTGTCACTATTCTGTGGCTTCCTGATGGTCTACTCCATAACATATGGATATTATTGGTTTCTTAAATTTTTCTTCTTTTATTTTTTATATTATCATGTGTAACTCCCTGGTATTAGATGCAGTTACTTAGTGAGCTTGGTTTGGGTAGAACAACTGGCAAGCATGGAGCTCATGATTCATGGCACGTCTGTTATCCAAGGACTAGCCTAGTTAAGGTTAAGGAGGTTTATCACTAAGTTGGCTGCAGGGTGATGTATTTTTTTTGGCCAAGGAACTCTCCAAGACTGATCACCTACTACAGCATAGAAGGGAAGTAACCTGCACTGGTACAAGGAGTGCCCAAACTGAAAAAAATCTCGGATCCTTGTGTTACTGGGCTATCTAGCAGAGTGTAAGACAAAAAAAAGAATGCTAATTTACTACTTGCTGAAATTAAATTAGAAAAGAAAGCTGAGTGCAACATCCCTCATGATCATTCTGCTTTCCATGTCAAAGTCCCAACCAGAAGAGTTCTATAGATTCTTTCCTGGCCAATACGCTGAATCAAGGACTTCAGAATTTACGATGTGATTTTAGACTAAAACTCAGAAATAATAACACCATCCCAATTTCACAAAGAAAAAAAGTTAACAGCATTAGAAGAGTTCAATTTTGGCTGTCCTAAGAAATTACCCAGTTTAAGATAGTCAAGTCACAGTGCCTTGTTTGACCCATTTCCTATGGAATGACTCAAGGCCACAGAAGAGTTCCATCCTTAGTGATCCTTTTCCACAGATACTGAAGTTCCTAAATATGCAACAAGGCACCTGGAGAAACTGGCATCAGGCTATACTTGTATACATCTTGGAAATATTTAATTCACTAAGTCACAAAGATCATCTAAAGCCCTAGAAACAGTCACCGTGGAATTTCTGCATGCAGGTACTATCCTCACAAAATACTCATGAAAGAAGACAGAGCTGATCAACCATAGATCTGCAAAATCCATTTGCATGCTAGAAACCCAGAAGAAGCCTGAAGTTATGTATATAATGACCTATTCCAGGATAATGCTGGACTGCATGTAGGACTGAACTAAAACTGTTGTTGAATTCTAGTTCTTTGGCATTCCTTCAGATAATCAAAGAAACTTTCAGCCCAGCACTCTATGAAAACCATCAGAGGTAGAGGTTGTGGAGATAGCTAGAGTCCCACACTGGCTGATAGAGCTGCAGTGAATCAAGGCAGCAAACATGTCCTCCAAGAGACTTGTAGAGTATGATAGCAACATGGCCCCAAACTCTACTGGCATATAAAGCAGGGAGACCTGAATCAACCATGGGTGCCACTTCAAGTTTCTAAGAGGATTTGATCAACATCACCTACAGGCCCTAATTAAGCCCTGGAACACAGCCAGTTTACATAAGCACTGGAACAATGCTCATGACACATAAGTGCACTGAACAGATGTTGGAAATGTACAAAGGATGTATGACAGCAGGAATATCCCAAGATGCTGGTATGATTAGATCATATGGGGTATTCCATAAAGTGAGAGGGTGGAAGGAACACTTTAAGGATCCTTGAAACACAGCCTCAAACAACACAGCATGACTATTCATGAAAATCAAGGTGCTGCTGAGACAAGTGGTGGCATAACATGGAATTGCTCTTTTTTGAGCAAAGGTCCAAAAACCCTGCTCATGTTAACCACACGTCTAAGAGGCTGCCTTACTAAAAGTGACTAACAACATGACTATACTGTAGCTACTCACTCATCAAAAGACATTTCGCTTGTACTAAGGGTGGAAATAACCATTGCCCAGCGCTGGCATTTTTGGTCACATAAACACAATAATTCACTACCAAGAAGTATCATCTTTGACAAATGAAGGATAAGAACTGTTCATTTTTTTTGAAAATCCAAGTACCTGTAAACTATAGCAATAGGTCTCCATTTTAATTGACAAAACAATTCTGATGTCCTGTCATACTAGTCAAAATGAGATTCTATCTGTAAAACTCCTCCATCTGTTCTTAACTCACACACACTTAAATTCTTCTAGTGGTACTAAATAAATACTAATAGTGACTTTGAATTAAAAACTCCAAATATTTATTCTCCTTTATCAAATAATGTTTTTTAAACTATTATTACTTGACATTTGTCAGTAGTAAATCACCAAAAGCATTTTAGAGGAACTTTAATTCAAATCAATTCAATAAGCATTCATTAACTTGTCATATCTTTCCCACCTGGATTAGCAGACTCTGGACCAGACTTCCAGAACTGATGCCTCTAGTGCTTTGGGTCTGGCTGTCTTGACTGGTGAGCAATAGTGTAAACTCAACTAGTCTGCTTTATCCAGCTCTCCTCAGACTAAACCACCCTTCATATCCCACCCAGCTACCCAGCCTATCCATCATCTTTCATCTTCACATTGTCTCTTCTCCCCATCTCTAAAGCTGCTTTCCACTGGGTGCAATAATTAACTAAGTACTTCACTGCTTCTGAAAAGGACACGTCAGTTGAACTTACCCTATGGATCAGCTCATAATCCTGTGATGTCCCAGACCAATACTCCTTTTCCTGACCACTACTAGTCCAGCTCTCCAGTGTTGTCTTCCCCATTAGAATATAAGCTCCTTGAGAACAAGGACTGTCTCAATTTTGTATTTGTATCCCCTGTGCTTAAACAGTGTCTATAAGTGCTTAACATGTTTCATTTATGTATTCATTCAGTCCTTAAGAACCCACTCGGCCAGGGACTGAGCTGGGGACAGGAGATACAAAAGACAAAAATGTAACAGCCTGGGTCCTTAAGAACTATACATTCTACTGAAGGCAATTTGGTACAGTGAAAAGAACATTAGGAAGGTAGGCGACTCCCAGGGTTCCTTCCCATCCTAGCTCTACTACAAATTTGCTATGTGATCTTGGAAAACTTAAGCCTCAATCCTCATTTGAAAAATGAGGTATCATAAACTTGAAGCTGGAAGGCTGTTGGATTGATGAACTCTTAGGTTCCTGTAATATCTAACAATCTATCAATCTCTGACTCTAAAAGCTTACCAAAATGTAAAGAGGGGGCAACGAGAATCTTCAGTTTTATTACTCACTGTATTGATTTCACAACTTTGTTCTTCCTTCCCTACTTCTGCCAACCCAATTGTTTCTTTTTTTTTTTCTATTTTAATTAAACACACAGGATCTTACTTTCTTAATGCCACTGTAGTTGGGCAATGTTTTAGAAGTTAAAGACCCAACAGTTATAAAGATAAAATGGAATTATGCAGACTAAGAATGAGTAGAGTCTCATTAAGCATTTTCTACTTTGTCCTTGTTACCAGCTTTTCTACCCTATCATCTTGTGGTCTCTGAGATCTGGATCCAATATGGGATCTAGGGTGGAGTGCTTTTGAAGGGCATTGAATTAATCATTCAAGAAGGGAATCATCTTAGAAATCATTAATAAGAGAAAGGCAAATTGAAACAAGACTGAGGTTTCACCTTACACCCAGCAAATTGTCAAAGACGATAAAAGAGAATAGCCAGTGTTGGTGAGACTGAGGCAAGATGAGCATACTAAAACACTGTGGATGGAATTTTTAACTGGTCCAACTATTCTAGAAAACAATATGGAATTATACTTTAAGAAGTGACTAAAATGCTGATGATTTTTGACTCAGAGGTTCCATGGCTAGGGATATATCACAAGGAGGTCAATGATATGACATGAAAAAAGGGCCTATATACACCAAACAATTCACGTTAGCACTTGTTGTGGTAGCAAAGTATTAGACACCAAGTAGATGCCCTTTGATTGAGGAATGGATAAACAAGTTGTGATACCTGAATGGAATGATGTTATACAAAATGATTATGATAAATACAGAGAAGCATGGGAAGACTTAGATGAATTGAAGCAAAGTAATCAGAACCAGGAAAACAATACGCCCAATAACTATAGTGATGTCAATGTTAAGAATAACAATGAAACAACTGAACTTACATGCTGTGAAAATATAATGAACAAGTTCGGCCTCAAAGAAGAGATATGAGAAAGCACTTCCCCTTCCCCCTTTTTTGCAGAGGGGTATACGGGTATGTGTGTGTGTAGTGTATAAATATTGAACACTGCATATAGCATTAGGCTGTTAATGTATTTGTTGGTTTTACTCAATCCCCTCACTTTTTAAACTCTTTACAATGGGAGAGGGGCCCTTAGAGGGGGGTACAGGTTGGAAAATGTAGGGAATATACAACAAAAGATATCAATGAAGTGTTGCTTTAAAAATCACAACTTGCATTTATAGAAGTTCAGATATTAATAAATATCCAAATATTAGCAGATCACACTTCCCTTTTAACTGCCTGTAATACAGTACCACAGAGCAGATACATTTAAAAGATGGTGTAAGTGGACAGAATAACAGAACAAGGATTTGAATTCTAGTTCTCTTACTATATGACCTTGGACAAGTCACTTAACTAGATCCGGACCTCAGTTTCTTCATCTGGGTGAACTTAATGACCTCTAAGAACATCCCCAGCTCTAATTCAATTTAATCATGGATTTATTGATGTTTGATTCCTAAGACAGAACAGGAATATTTCGGCTGCCTTAGATGGGGAACTGAAAAAAAAGTGTTTAGGGCTAGTTAGTGAGAAGGCTATATATACGCAATGTAGGATCGTTTTATTATTTTAGAAAAGAACTTGAAGGTTTGGGATTTGATGGTAAACAAACAAATAGGCAGGAAAAAAACTGCAAGTATGACTTCCTTCCAGACATAGTTGGGGGAATACAATAAGCAAAGAGTTAGATAGTGAAAGGTCAGAGAATCTTCTGGCTGTGCTGTGTGAATCACAATACCAGGCAGTATTATTTCAAAGTATGTTAAAGAGCCAGGTGTCAGAGCTGGCTCCCATCACAGCTGCAGCATGGTAAGCAGGAAGAGAAGGGTAAAAGCATGACAACGTACCCCAACTACAAACAGACAGACGCTGAGCCAAGCTGAAAACCAGTCAGTCAAATCATTGGTTCTGGTAACTGGGATTCCATGGATCACAGCCCTCGGAATGCACTGGGCTCCCCCCCCCCCCCAGCTCACTTTACTGGAACTTGACTTCTGCCTCTATCTTGGACTTTGCTCCTGGATTTGCCCCTGATAGCTCTCACATCTCTGTGGTCTACACTCCTGGCCTGGATTCAGACGGTCTCCGTGTTTATCTCAAGTACCAGGCTCTGACCTGCTTATCTCCTACACCGACAAGTAGGAATCTGCTCTACTCTTCTTTCCCCCAACCCTCATACCCAGCTGCCTCATCAACCATGGGTCAGATATTGCCATTTCCACCTGGCCTTGGAGCAGCCGGCAGCCCCTCTCGTTTCCAGGACCAGGGGCACTCCCTTTCGTAGCTGGAGGACTGAAGATCAAGGAAAACTTGTGTCCATTTTATAACAACCTGTGAAGTAGTCAAAGGATAGGAACAAATAGTTGCCAAAAGGAGAACTGCAAAACTGTTAACAGTCATATGAAAGAATGATACAAATCACTTACAATGAAAGAAATGCAAATCCAAAAACCCCTGAAGTTTCACCTTAACACCCAGCAAATTGGTCAAGATGACAACAGAAAAGATGACCAAAGAAAGGATAGTCAGTAACTGGGGCGGGGGAGGCGGAAGAGAGGGGTGTCATGGAAACACATGTACATGAATACTTTGCTGATGGAGCTGTGAATTAGTGGAATCATTCTGGAAAGTGAATTGGAATTATTCCAATAAAGTGGCTAAATTGTCCATGCCCTTTGATCCCAGAAATTCCACTGCTAGACATTTACCTCAAGGAGGTCACTGATGAAAAGAAAGGGTATACGTGCATCAAAATACCTATAGCAGCACTTTTCATGGTAGCAAGGAACTGGAAACAAAGTAGATGTCCTTTGCTTGAAGAAAGGCTCGAAAAACATGTGAATGTTCTGGAATATCACTGCGCTGTAAGAAACAGCAAATATGATGAATCCAGAGAAGCATGGAAAGAGACTCATGAACTGATGCAGAGTAAAACAAGCAAAGCCAAAAAAATATACATACACAAAGACAACAATGGAAATTTAAAGAACAACCATGAAACAATGAAAAAAATAATGATGCTAAATTACAAAGAACAAGTATGGCCCCAAAGAAGAGAAGATAATCTGGCCCCCAACTCCTCTGCACAGGTAAGAGGACCACAAGTTATAATAATAGTGATAACAATAATAATAATGATTTGCATGATGTTTTGAGATTTGCAAAGCACTTTACAAATATTATTTCATCCTTGCAAAAAACCCTGTAAGGTGCTATTATTATCCCCATTCTACAGATGAGGAATCTGAGGCAAAAAACAGGGGTTAAGTGACTTTCCCACGGCCACAAAGCTACTAAGTGTCCGAGACTGGATTTGAACTCAAGTCTTCCTTTTTCCAGGTTCAGCACTCTATCCACCATGCCACTGAGCTGTAATATAGGTTTGGAATACTACATTTTTAAATAGTATTAATCAGTTTTCCTGAATTTTCCTCTTCTTCTTTCTTATTTCTTTTCTCTTGGACAGAGCAGAAGGAGGGATTCAGGGGAAAATCTAGATAATACAAAAACAAAAGATAGCAATAAAAATCTATTAAAAACAAAAACAATTCTTTTAAACATCGCTGTAGCTACCTGTGTGGTTCTGGGCAAGTCATTTAATTTCTCTGGGCCTCAGTTTTCTCATCTATAAAATGAAGAGGTAGGGCTAGATGAGCTAAGGTCCCTTCCAGCCTTAAACTGATGATCCTATGAAATTCCCAAAGAATTTTGAAACAAAAGTTAATCATCTCATCTTTGAACTAGTATCCTTTTGGATTTTTTTTTTTTTGATGTCCACAGGCTATCGTGCCCAAGGCTCAATCGTGGACCAGTTCTGTCTCTGTCGTACACACTGGACATATATAATGAGGAGATAAAGAATAGAAGAAGAGAGGAAGGGAAGGAGAGGGAAGAAAAAAGGGGAACTGGAAAGGGAGGAGAAAAAGAGAGAGGAGGAGAGAGAAAGAGTAATCAGGGATGGAAAACAGGTATCACCTTTTTAGACATTCCTCTGTCATCATTTTGCCCAAAAAGAAGAATTCTTCCCCACATCTACTATCCCAAGTCCTACATCCTAGGAAAGGATTCTCATCTGCCTTTAGCCCAACTGACGCTAGGATGACTTCACACAGACAGCACATATTTCTTTGCCATTAATCTAGGAGTCCCAAAACCTGAAATTTTAGAGCTGGAAGAGATCTTAGAAATCATCCATCCAGATGTGTAAACTGAGGCCCAGAGATGAAATGGCTTCTCCCAAGCTTACTCAGCTAGTCGGTAGCTTGTTGCATTGAACCAATTCCAGATATCTGAAATCTCAGTCCAGGGCTTTCTCCATTATAGGAAGATAGGAAGGAAGGAAGAAACAAAGGAAGGGAGGAAGGGAGGACAGAAGGAAGGAAGGTTGTTTTTGCCTTGGTTTGGAAAGTGAAAAACATTACAGTATTTGTCTTCAAAATCCAGAAACAAAATGGGAAGTGGAGAAGAGGGCCAGAATATGATTTCTTTTGTCAAGAGGTGGCGATGCTTTGTGATATCAGAACCTCTCAAGGGGACCCACATCTGATTTTGAGAGTCCATTCAGTCTGTAAAAGAAAAGAATAATCTATCTTGATTCTTAAGGCAACTGTTGCTGCTGGTGAATTCAGGGTGCTGGGCATCCAGATGCTTAAAAGGGACTAATATTCCTTACCGTTTGCCCTTCCTTTCAGTGTTTCCTGAGGACAGTGTGAGACTTGTAGAAACTAGCTTTTGGTCTGACTAAACATTTTCTCTGAGAACAGCAAGCTACGACGACAGCCTCATTCTTGGAATAGAGTTAAGGCCTGGGGAGAAGCAGAACCCAGCAGAGCAGAGAGCACATGGTGGCCCAACTAATTCCCATTATCACCACTATATCCCCACTTGAAGGACAGAAGGCTCTCTCAGTCTCTGAAGACCTAAACCAAAGTGCACTGAGCCTCAATATCTGATATCGACTTAGAAGAAAGGAGTAACAACTCCCCAGAATTTTACCTCATTTAACACATAAAATTTCTCTTGGACATACTTTGTGTAATAAGGACAGCAGGAGAAGCTGTTACACATTGTGATCTAATAATATTACAAACCCTTTACTGTGATTTTGAGTACCTGATCCAAGTTAACTTACACAGTAAGTTCATGCCTCTAAGATGCTTATTGCAACTAAAAAGGAGGGGGAAGAGGGGAGGAAAGAAACTGGAAAGGAGGGGGAATAGGGAGGAAAATGCAGTTTTCCCTGGTGTTTACAGTCTGCTCATTTTGCAAAGGGTTTGGGGGTGGGGAGATAAAAGAAACTAGAGTTATTTTATTCCCCAAAGTCATCATTACTCAAGGTATTTCTAAGGCTTTTCATACAATGCTTATTTTACCCAAGTTATTACCACCTTAAAGCGGGACAGATTTTTAAGGGTCACAGACCATTTTTATCCATCAGCCCTCCTTTGTCTTTGGCAGATGTAGACATGTCATTTGGAATGTAGTGCAAGGGGCCCTGATGAAATTGGAAAAGCATGTGGAGATAAAAATCACTCTCAGATGAATTCAGACACTTCCTGCCACTCCACAGATGCCACAGTGCTGCAAGCCACCCTCCCAGGAGAGATGATTCACCTGGAAGGAGGGCCAGGCTTTGCCAGATGTGTAGGAAGCTGCCTGGGACCCACACGCTAACACTGTCTTGATTGTATGAAGCATATGCTTTCAGTCAAGGGTGAAAAATGCAGGCACCAGCACATGCCAGAAGTCTTTCAAGCATGGCCCACCAGTCAGCCTGAAGCTGAATGCACTGAACCATCGAGTCAGCAGATGTATGTCACCACCATGCAAGTCGAGGCTGGCTAAACTATGAAAGGGCTAAGTGACCTAATCCAGACATTCAGATCATACAAAGAAAACCATGCCAGTGTCATTTTGTTTGCTTCATGTCAACCTGATTCTAAGATCACCTTAAATATCTGTGCTTAAAACAACAAAAAGTGGCAAACTGTACTTTCCTGCACCCAGCTGAGCATTTCATTCACTTACAACCCAGGTGCTACCTACTGCTGACAAATATTTTTAGAATCCATTCTGAAACTCTACTTGCTGTTAAATTTTCTTAATGTAGACCAGAACTCACAAATACACCAGATTAAAAAGCTAGTTTTTAGAGTATCTGTTACAGTTACCAAGTTTTATATGTATATCTATGTACGCACACACATTCAGCATGTATGTGTGTATGTGTATATTCATCCCCTTCCAGGCTGTTTGCCCATTGAGTATCCAGCGGCAGAAGTTGGCTAGTTAATGCCCCAAGGCATCTCTTCTCACCTCATTTATGAATATTTAGTATAAGACTGGTCCAAATAAATGGTCTAAGGACAGAAAAACAGGCTTTACAACTTCTCCATCTAGAATAACCTGAGATTAAATATAGCACCTAATAGAACTGTAAAAGTGGAAGGGGTTTTAGACAATAACCTAATCCGCTTTTCATCATTTCACAGATGAGGAAAACTGACGCCCCTGAGAGGCGACTTACCCAACCTTAAAGAGCTAGGGAAGCTGGGGCCAGAGTCTGGATGTGTTTGTACACGTATATATGTACACACACACACAAACACCCCTGTTGCAAAAAAAAAAAAAAGCAACCTGGTAGAAAAGTGTTCTGGAATAAAAACGGTGTACACAGCACATGAACAGAGCCACTTTCCAGCTCAGACGTAAGTGATAAGATACAGCTCTTACTGGGCAAACACAATTAAGTAGATGTAAGCAGATGTAAAGCCTTCTCTTGAAAGAAGGTCTTTTCCACCTATCAACTGGAATCCATTTCACATAGTGCTTTCTCAAGTGTTTCTCTCTGTAAATATCCCAGCCTTTGGAAGAATACTGATGTTGCACAATGACTCCATTGTGCTTGGATACGGCCTGCTTGATCTATAGTCTGGAGCAAATACACGCATGCATACACACACCTGTTTCATCTATGCCAAAAGACCACAAAAGCCAAACTGACTTAAATCATAATTTGAACTCATCAAATAAAGTAGGGCTCCTCTACCTTACTGGCTTGATATATCTTCCCTTATGATAATTTCTCCAAGGAAGAGTATCCACTCGCTTAAAATGTAATGCTTATAATTTAAAACAACATAGAGAAGAAATGAATATGTACAAAGAGATGCAAGTTTTCTATGGATTTAACAGTACTCTAGGAAAATGCCTTAAGGCTTTTTCTGTTACCACTTTGGTCCAAAACACCCAAGTCGATTAAAAAAAAGTTTTCAATTCCTGACATTTCATGATTAACAGTTGGAGATCAAGTCCCACCCCTTTATTTATAAATGAGGAAAAATGAGTTGACTTGCTCAGGAGGGATCATTCAGCTAGCTTGTAGTACAGATCAGACTAAACTACAGGTATTGCGCTCTCCCCTACTTCACTCCAAGTCTGCTGCAAAACAAAACAAACAAAAAAAGAACCATAGAACCATAGAAGCTTTACATATGAATACAAGATTCATACAGAGTGTACATGTATCCATCTCTCATCTCTGTGGCTTTGCATTGGTTGCCCTCACAGAAAAATTCCCATTTGGATAAACTGGTTTATTCAGTAAAACCTTCACAAGAACTGCTAAAAAGCCTAGTCCAGTGTCTTGAATTGATGGAGACAGAGACAGAGACACACACAGAGAAGGAGAGACTGAAAGACCATGAGACCGAGAGACCAAGAGTCAGAGACAGAGAGACCGAGAGAGAGACTGCGACCGAGACTGAAAAATGTAAAGAACGTTGGGATCAGAAATCAGATGTCAGCTTTCAGTTCTGACTTCAGTGCTTTCCAGCATGTGACCACAAGTAAGTTAACAAGGATAATGGGATACTTGAGATTTACACAAATATAATTATAAAATCCTCTATAAAGAAATTAAGAATGACAAATAATTGGAGTGTTATTCATTGTTCACAGCTGGGCCACATTAATATAATAAAATGATACTACCTAGATTAATTTACCAAATTACTGCTATATTAAACTAACTACCTAGCAGAATTTCATAAAGGTACACAAAATCACAAAATTCACTTGGAAGGTAGGTCCAGAATTTCAAGGGAAACAATGAAAAACAGTAGGAATGAAGGAGAGCATTACTTCAAGAGCTCATTACATTTTAAAGCTGGAATCATCAAGATTATTTGGTTCTGATGAAAAAATAGGAAATTACAGACCAAGGTAAAAAAGCATCAGAAACAACAGATTTCAATAGCCCAGTGTTTGATAAACCCAAAAATATCAACCATAAATCAATGAAATTGAAAAGCTTTTGTACTAACAAAATTAATTCAGCAAAGATAAAAAGTAAAACTACCAACTGGGGAAAATCTTTTGGATTAACTATCTCATAAGCATCTAATATCCAAGACATATGAAGAATTTATACAAATATATAAGACTAAGAGCTATTCCCCAATAACTAAGTATTCAAAGGATATGAACACACAGTCTTCAAAAGAATTGAAAAGTACTGCTCCAAATCATTAATATGAGATATGCAAATCAAATCAACTTAGAAGTTTTGCCTCAGACTCGGTAAACTGGCAAAGATGGTACAGTATAGAAACATTTCATGTTGTAGGGACTGTGGAAAGACAAGAACATTAATGTATTGTTGGTTATGCTATGAATTGGTTCAACTATTCTGGAAAGCAACTTGGAATTATACTTTTGAAAAAGTGACTAAAATTTCTATTCCCTTTGACCCAGAGATCCCACTACTAGGTGTATACCCCAAGAAAGTTGAAGACAGAAAGAAACATTTTACATATACCAAAGTATTTATAGAAGCATTTTTTATGGTAGCAAAGAATTTGAAACTAAGTATATGCTTACTGACTAGGGAACTAGGGAACAAATTGTAGTGCATAAATAAAATGGCATATCACTACCCTATAAGAAATTATGAAATGAAAAATTCAGTAAAGCACAGAAGACTCTTCTGAACTGATGCAAAGTAAAGAAAGTAGAACCAAGAAAACAGTACACACAACAATGTTAATATAAATAACAATATCTGAAAGCTCTGAAATTTTAATGGCCAAATTTAACCCTAGAGAAGAGATAGGGAAACATACCCCCTTTTCTTCATTGTAGAAGTGAAGGGTAGGGGGATTATGGTCATAGAATACTGCACAAACTGTCAGATGTGGTCAATATCTTGGTTAATTTAGCTGAGTTGCTTCCACTCCTCCCCCCCTTTTTTTAAACCTTTCTAACAAGGAATAGCTTATGGATGAGGTTGGGGGGCAGAGACAGTATATTCAGAAATTAACGTGATGTAAAAACAAAAGATGTCAAAAATAAAGAAATTGAAAATAAAAGAAAATGGATAATTGGTTCTTGGGCTATCTACCTCACAGGGTCATGCTGAGGAAAATGTCATGTACCATAGAAACATGAGTGATTATTGTGATCATACATGCTCAGAAAACATTTTTTTGAAAAATTAATACAATAGCACCAAGAAGACTGATAACAGCATCCTGGACTGGGAAGGGACCAGGTCATCCAGCTCCCTCATTTTGCAGGTGAGAGAACCAAGGCCTAGAAAGGTTAAGGGACTTGACCACAGTCACAGAGCATATAATTGCCAGAATCAAGCCAAGACTAGCTTCTGTTGGTTCTGCAGGCAAAAGCTCACCACTCTGTATAACGTTGCCTCCTATGAGTACCACTCCTCTCATCGTCTGTTCTCCCTTCTTTTGTTCTCTCCTCCTCCATTAGGGGAAGTGCTAAATAGTCAAAGGTCAGGCAGCTCTAAGGTATGGGAAAAGGCAAAGGCTTGCCAAACCATGTTGGTGACATTGGTTATAATATTCCTAGGAGTTTTCCTTTTGTGATCTCTTTCAGGAGGTGATTGGTGGATTCTTTCAATTTCTATTTTATCCACTAGTTCTAGAATATCAGGGAAGTTTTCCTTGATAATTTTTTGGAAGATGATGTCTAGGATCTTTTTTTGATCATGGCTTTGAGGTAGTTGAATAATTTTTAAATTATCTCTTTTGGGTCTATTTTCCAAGTCAATTATTTTTCCAATGAGATATTTCACATTGTCTTCTATTTTTTCCATTCTTTTGGTTTTGTTTTACAATGTCTTGATTTCTCATAAAGTCACTAGCTTCCAATTGCTCCGTTCTAATTTTTAAGGAAGTATTGTCTTCAGTGAACTTTTGGACCTCCTTTTCCATTTGACCAATTCTGCTTTTTAAAGCATTCTTCTCCTCGTTGGCTTTTTGGGCTTCTCTTGCCATTTGGTTTAGTCTATTTTTTGAGGTGTTATTTTTGTCAGTATTTTTTTGAGTCTTCTTTAGCAAGCTGCCGACTTGTTTTTCATGATTTTCTTGCATCATTCTCATTTCTCTTCCCAGTTTTTCCTCTACTTCTCTTACTTGCTTTTCAAAATCCCTTTTGAGCTCTTCCAAGGCCTGGGACTGATTCATATTCTTCTTGGAGGCTTTGGATGTAGGAGCTTTGACTTTGTTGTCTTCTTCTGGTTGTGTGCTTTGATCTCCTTTGTCACCAAAGTGAGATTCCATAGTCTAAGTATTCTTCCGCTGTTTGCTCATTCTCGCAGCTAATCACTTGACTTTTAAACTCTTTGTTACGGGAGGCTCTGCTTCTAGTGTGGAGGGTGTAGTTCCTCAAGTTTCAGGGGCTTTGCACAGCTGTTTTCAGAGATACTGCTAATGACCTGTGAATTTTCAGTTCTTCCCAGGTGGTATGATCAAAGGAGAGGATGCTCTCCTAGTCTGTGAGGAGGAGTCCCTCTCCCCCACTGCCACAAGCTCCACCCTGCCAGTGCTCCTCCTCGCCCCAGGGACCACTACCCAGGACAGCGACCCAGATCCAACCACATGCAAAGCGCAAAAGAATCCTGCCTTAGTGCCAGCAAAGAGATCCTTGCAGTCCTCCTCTGATCAGCCACTCGATCCCCCCCATCGTCTGTAAGCCAAGAGCTCCAGAAGCAGCAGCCTCCCCTGTGATCCCAGGGCTGGGGCCAGACTGCACTCCTCTCTCACCCAGGTCTGACAGACCTTTCCTACTGACCTTCTAAGTTGTCTCTGAAGTTTGTGGGTTGAGAAGTCTGGAAACCTCCGCAGCTGCCAGTGCTTCAGTGCCCTGAGGCCTACTCTGGGTTTGCTGGGGCCCAGTCTATACTGGCACGTTTTGCACTGGACTGCACTCCTCTCTCAGTCTGGTGCAACAGACCTTTCCTGTAGACCTTCCTGATTGTCTTGTGCTATAAATTTGTTTCACTCTGTCATTTTGTGGGTTCTGCTGCTCTAAAATTTGTTCAGAGTCATTTTTACAGGTATTTGGAGGGGTTTTGGGCCCAATTTGGTTACATTTACTCATTTTAACCAGGTACACTGTGAAGACAATTATTAATTATATGGCTACACCATTATGAAAAGCTCCAAGACAGCCAGGGTCACATCTCTTCAACTTGCTTTCCTTAGCACTTAGCAAAATGCCAGTTGTACATGGGTGCCTAATAAATACTGGTTGGTATCATGATAGACACTTTTTTTTTTAAGATAAAAACTAACTGTTCTTGAGAGAGAGGGGTATGTGTGTGTGTGTGTGTGTGTGTGCGCGCACACGTGTGCTTTAAAAACCTGCTTCTTGTTAATTGCTATGAAGTGAAAGGTGCCAGCATATCTCCCACTAAATCTTACCTCACTGTGCCGTGGGTCTCTTGTTGTTTTAAGTAAGGATGCTACTTAGTTCCAAAAAGAAAATTAAAGACTGCTCTTTAGACAAGTACAGTCATTTGGAGGAGAGAAAACGCAGGGTTGCATTCAGAGATCAGATCTGAACATGACAAGACACCCCTCTAGCCCACATAGGAACAGGTCATATGATACAAATCTGGAATTTATACGAGAATATTTTGCCCTTATTATAGCACCTTTTATCAGAAGATCTTGACAACATTTTCAGGCGTTAATTAGTTCTTGCTACCTTTCCTGGAAGAGCCCATTTTACAGATAGGAGACTAGACACAGAGTGTGTACCCTGGGAGTAGAATACAAGAATGTGCTAATTGTCAGCCTTGACCCCTTGCCCCCTTATCATGCTTAGAATTAAATCTTGCACAGATACAAGAATTAAATATAGAATTGCACAGAATTAAAATTGCACGGATGAAACTTTGGTGTTAGCCATTGGGATCCTCTTTTAGCATCGCTGGAAGAAAAACCTATCACTGGGCAATAGGAAATGCTGCATCTCACTTTCTAACCTTCCCCATGCCAGCCTTAGTTGTAGAGACTATCTATAGCTCTCTAATGCCTTCTTGGTATGATCTCACCTTGTTTGTAGGTGATTCTACCCAAACTATTCAAAGTTTGGAATGATAAAAGCACATACTCAAAGCAATTGTAAAAAACTTGATAAGGCCTTTTACCAACATATAGCAATGGACTTTTCACAATTTATCTTCTAAGCTCACATGGGAGCATAGCATGTTCCTGATTCTCCTGCCACCATTCCAGGGTATGGACCTTTAGGCTTTAAGAACCTTGGCTCCCCTTGTTCCCCATGCCTTCTGTTACAGCAAGCTGTTCCCAATACCATCTCAAATGCGTCACTGGTTACACAAAAGACTAAGGAAGAGAATATACACGTGGTTTAGTACAAATCCATCACTGAGGGCTCAGAGTTAAAAGATTTAGAGTTGGAAGAGACTCTTGGGGGCTATCACATCCAACTCCCCCCCCCCCATTTTATTGATAAGGAAACTGAGGCACAGAGAAATGAAATGACTTTCCAAGGGTCACAAAGCTAGTAAGTCTATGAAAGGAGATTTGAACCAAGACCTTTTTGATTCTAAGTGTAGCATTCTGCTGCCTCTCTACATGATGCTTTAGCATCATTATTTTTACACTTGAAATAGGTCAAAATTATTTATATTTAAATTGTTATTGATTTATTTAAAATATAAATTGAGAAAATTGAGAAAATAATTTCTAATAGACAACAGAGTTTACCTTAAAACAAAAACCTTGGGAAACTAAAAAAAAAAAAGTCTGTAAAAACTTTTAATAGGATGAAACATTTTTTCCAATCCTTTCTGATGTTTCCCAGAACCACAGGGCATCTGATAGCAGAAAACAACAATGCCTTAATGTTGAAGAATACCGAGTTCAGGAGGTAATTTTAATTTTTATAAGGATTGCCATGGAAAGCAAGATCTTCTTCTGGTCCAGAGTTTGCAGCCCTGAGAAGAAGAATGCCGTCTTGGAAACCAGGTATGACACAAAGGAAACTAGCCTGAAGTCACAATTTAGGCCTGACTTTGTCTGACCAAGGATAAGCCTCTTTATCTCAGGGGCCTTAGTTTTCTTGTTGGCAAAGCGAAGGATGAAATTATCTCTTAGGTCCCTTCTAATGCCAAGATTCTGGCATCGATTAACTTTGGGCTTCCAACAACTGACCCATTAACAGCTTCTTAAGTCTGATGATACAGTGCTGTAATTTAGGGAGTAGAATGTCACATGGCAGCATACTGAAGCAGTCAGCTTCAGAACAGAGATCTGCCCTGTTTTCTTTCCCCAGCAGAGTTTCAAATTCATATTATGTTGGATAAAGGATAGCAGGATAAATCCAGCAGTGTTCATATAATTATATAGATAATTAAGGGGCAGCAAGGTGGCGCAGTGGATACAGCTCTGGCCTTCAAGTCAGGAGGACCCCAAGTACAAATATGGCCTCAGACACTTGATACTTACTAGCTGTGTGACCCTGGGCAAGTCACTTAACCCCTATTGCTTCACCAAAAAGCAAAATAGATAGATAGATAGATAGATAGATAGATGGATAGATAGATAGATAATTATTATCAACACAATTTAACAACATAATTAGTATCAATACAATCATACTACTCTATGTGGTAATGAAAGTACATGCCTTAAAATAAAAAACTGGCGATAAAAAAAGTTACTGGATCTTACCATAATGTTTGAAATTTCATTTCGATTCTAAAGAGGAGTCTTTCAACTTCTTTATGGGAGCATAAATTAATTTCAGTTAATCTACAAATTTTTTTTGAATAATCTACTTTGCACTCAATCTTCTGAGAATGGAAGAAAGAACAAAAGAAAGAAAGAAAGGAAAGAAAAAGAGTATAAAGGGGGGACCAGTGTGAGATAAGGTCTGTATCCTGAGGATAATATAGCTGGGTAAACAAGACTAAGGCACATGGAGCAACAAGATGGAACATAAGAGGCAGCAAGGTGGACCCGTGGGATTCAGGAAGATGTAAGTTCAAATCCAACCTTAGATACTTAACTATGTATGTAACTCTAGACAAGTCACTTAACTTTTGTTGACCTTGGTTCTCCATCTGTAATATGGGAAAAATAATAGCACCTATCTTCGGTGATTGTCGTGAGGATAAAATAAGATAACTGTAAAGTGTTTTGCAAACTTTGAAGTGCCATATTAATGGTATTTTAATTGAACATTAAATTCTGTGACACAAACTAATGCTGTCTGATTTTGGAAACATTTTGAGACAGAGGACTAATAAAAACCTGAAGAGTTAGGCAAAACTTTTACTGAAGGACCGGCACTTGGGCTTGAGGAATGGGTAGGATTTGGATAGATGCAAGGGAGAGAAGTACCTCCAAGCAACAGAAAGAATACAGCCTAGAGCCAAGGCACAGGACAATGAGATGGGCTTGGTGACAGCTAACAAAACACAATGGGAAATAGGGAGAAAAGGTAGGGGTGGGCCAGATTATTGCGAGTTTTGAATGGTAGGCAGAGAAGTTTAGAACTGATGCAGTAATAGAATAAGAAACCACTAAAGGTTTTTAAGGAGAGAAATTACAATTAAGAAAAGTGAGTCTGTTGGTTCCTAGCTATATTTTGGATAGCTGAGGTGATATCCAAGCTTAGTCTTTATGCCATAGAAAATTTAATACTTGACAATGAGACCAGATGATGTACCTTAATTAGTAAAATGGGATATATCTTAAGGCACATTTTGTGCATACCTTGGTTCTGTTCTAGATATTTGCAACGTTCTACTTTTAGCCAATGATTTACTTAGAAAAGGATACTATATGAGAAAGTCTGGCCACTTACTGGTGACTTGCAGGACAAAAGTTTCAGTAGAGTGGTGGAGGCTAAATTGTAGGAGGTTGAGGAGGTAATGACTAGAGAGGAAATGCAGATAGCAGAAGTAGGCCATTTATTCAACAAGTTTGGCAATAAATTAAAAGTGAAAAAAAAAAACCAGGAAAACTATTTAGAGAACTCCATGGGGCCAAGTTAAAGGGTTTTTGTTTGTTTGTTTTACTTTCCTTTTTTTTAATAAGAAAGACCTAAACATTCTTGAAAGCAAAAATGAAAGAGCTTGTGGACAGGTAGGGGAACTAACTTCCACTGATTTTGGATGCAAATGGAATCACCAAGAGCAAATTTTCTTACTTTGAAAGTGAATTTTCTTACTTTGCCTTTATAGAGTATGAATTCTATGATCTAATTACTACACCACCTACATAAGCTTATCACAAGGATGTACCTGAGCATCGTGGGATTCTCGTCACTTGAACATACATGTTATTCCACTATTTTTATTTAAGCTATCAAAGCTTAAAATAGCATAAAGACTTTCGAGACATCTTGTATAAACCAGGGTACAGATTGTGGCCTTGACAAAATTTACCATAACCAGTGTGTGTGATAAGGATGTCAACCACTTGTGACAGTTTAATTCATATTCCTAAGGATCTCAGCTAAGTAAGTATGCCACAAGACAAATATAGAATTCTGCTAATATCCTCAATAGAGCCAGCAATGAGCAAATACAAAAAAAAATGTACTTCAAGTTATACTCCTTTGACTAATATAGGCCTTCTTCTTTCACTGTCACAATCAGTCAACAAGCATTTGATGTGCCAAGCACTGGGGATACAAAGATCCCCCACCCCCCAAAAAACAAAAACAAAAACCAGGCCCTACTCTTCAGGGTCTCACAGTCTAATAAGGTCACAGATTAAACTTTCTACAGCAAAAAGATCAAACTTAGGCATCATCTAGAAGATAGTTAAGAACAAAGAAGAATGCAAAAGCTCTCTGAGAAGCTAAAATACAAGTTACAAAGTCAATGCATGTTAAGCTTGTGTACGCTGAGACAGCCTCTAATAATAACAATAGCTAGTATTTATATAGTGCCTATTACGTGCAAAGCACTATGCTAAGTGCCTTACAAATTTTATTTCATTTGACTCTCACAATGACCTTGGGAGGTAGGTCCTATTATTATCTATATTTTGCAGATGGGGAAACTGAGGCAGATCACACTGCTAGTAAGTGTCTGAGGTCACATTTGAACTCAGGTCTTCCTGACTCCTGGCCCACACTCTCTCTACTGTGCCATCTGGCTGCTCTCTAACATAAAAATAAAAATAAATAATGATAATAATAATAGCTAATGTTTTTATAGCACCATGCTAAAAGCTTTACAATTATAATCCCACTTAATCCTCACAACAGCCCTGGGAGGTAGTGTCACAAAGTCAACGAATACTAAAATTTGTACACTCCGTGAAGCTTCTCTAAGGCCTTCACCAAGAGGAGGGGTTCTTAACCTGGGGCATGAAGTTGTACTTTAAAAATATTTTTATAATTATATTTTAATATAATTGATTTTCTTTATAATGCTACATATTTTATTTTATGCAATTAAAAACACTATTCTGAAAAGAAGTCCATAGACTTCACCAGACTGTTCAAGGCAGGGTGCGTGTGTTTGTGTGTATGTGTGTGTATGTGTGTGTGTGTGTGTGTGTGTGTGTGTGTGTGTATGTGTGTGTGTGTCTAGGGGTGTGCCGATAAATATTTAACAACCAGTTCTCTGGAAAAACAAATGTATGCATGACACTCTTTCAAGTTTAATCTGAAATATTCACATTTTTCTCCATTGCCTTCTTTAGTCTAGTCAATCAACAAAACAATTAGTCATGCCCTGATTTTTGGTTTGTCGATTTCTGGAGTGTAAAAGCTTGCACTGAAAATTTAACAATCAGTTCTGGTAGCCCAGCACAGCCCTGGGTCCATAGCACAAAAAAAGTTTAAGTACCCTTACCCTAAAAGATATTATTCTTATTTTAACAGAATAAAAACTAGCTTGGTTAATGCAAATAGAAGGGCAAATTGGTAGTGTGATATGGGTAGGGACATCAAAAGCAGTGATAGGAAAGGAAAAAACAGAAAAACTCACAAAAAGAAACACACACACGTGTGTGCATACATGGGCACACACACACATACACATGCACAGAGCAATCTGTGGCTATTTAATGTAAGAGCTAAGAGCCCCGCATTTTTCCATAAACCCTAAAGGGCTGTATTATAACCTGGACAACAAGTGATTTTCAAGTCCTTTCTAATGCCAGACTCTGTGCCCAGTGTTAGGGATACAAAGTGGCAAAATTAGTCCCTCCCTTCCAGAAGCTCAGGCTAACCTGGGAAAACAAATATGAACAAAACAAAATGTATACAGAAAAACAGAAGGAATCTCAGAGGAAAGGCTAAATTAGCATTAAGTGGGACCTGGAAAGGCTTCTTGAAGATAGGGTGTTAGGGAGACTTGAAGAAAGCCAGGAGGCAAAGACCAGGCAGAGAATTCCAGGGGAACAGCCAGTGAAAATGTGCGGAGTTGGGAGATGGAGGAACAGCAAGGAGGCTAGTGTCACTGAGACACATAGTGCATGGAGGGGAGTAGAGTGAAAGAAGACTAGACAGAAAGGCAGGAGTGGACTAGACAACAAAGGCTTTGAAAGCCAAACAGGTTTTATATTTACTCCTGGAAGCAATAGGGAGCCACTGGAGTTCATTGAATAGGATGAACAAATGGTCTGACCAGTGCTGTAGGAAGACCACTTTGGTACTTAAGCGGAGGACACACTGCAGCGGAGAAACCAACTAGAAGGCTTTGACCATAGTCCGGGCATGAGATGATGAGGGCCTGCACCAGGGTGACAGCAGTGTCCAAGGAGAGAGGGGGCCATATTTGAGATATGTTGTAAAGACAGAATCAACAGGACTGGTTCCCACTCCCCTCTGACGTTTAAGAAATGCTAGTTGCCCCTCAAACCCCTCCAAATACCCATAAAAATGGCTTTAAATAAATTCTAAAGCAGCAGAACCCATAAAAAGACAGAGTGACACAAATTTCCAGCCCAAGACAACCTGGATGGTTAATCAGAAAGGTATACGGTGCCAGGCAGGGAGAGGAACGCAATTCGGTGTGGGCGTGCAGGCCTCAGAGGATTGGATCTCGGGCAGCTGTGGCAGTTTCCAGACTTCTCAACCCATGAATGCCAAAGATAACTTCGAAGGTCAGTAGGAAAAGTCTGTGTCTGCAGTGGGTGAGAGAGAAGTGCGGTGTCCCAGCCCGCAGACCCCGAGAGCAGCCTGAGGGCAGTGGCTGCCTCTGGAGTTTCTGGCCCACAGACTGAGGGGGAATCGAGAGGCTGATCAGAGAGGGATTGCAGGGATCTCTCTGCTGGTGCAGGATTCTCTTGCTTTGCCTGTTCTTGAATCTGGGTCACAGTTTTGGGTGGCGGTCCTGGGGCAAGAAGGAGCGTTAGCGTGGCAGAGCTCCTAGTGGTGGTGGAAAGGAAATCCTCCTCACAGTTCCAAGACAGAAAAGAGTGCCTGTGGTCACTCATAGACCACAGCCCAGGCCAGGAAAGGAGTAAACATCTCACCCTTGATCATCCCACCTTGGAAGAACTGAAAATTTACAGGTCCCCAGAAGTATCTCTGAAAACAGCTGCACAAAACCCCTGAAGCTTGGGACAGTACATTCTCTACACTGGAAGCAGATCCCTACCTTAACAAAGAGTTTAAAAGTTAAGTAATTGGCTAGGCAATTTGAGCAAACTGCACAGAAAGAATCAGACCATAAAATCTTTCTTTGGTAACAATAAAGATCAAAACATACAACCAGAAGAAGACAACACAATCAAAGCTCCTACATCCAAAGCCTCCAAGAACAATATGAATCAGTCCCAGGCCATGGAAGAGCTCAAAAAGGATTTTGAGAAGCAAGTAAGAGAAGTAGAAGAAAAACTGAGAGTGACGAAAGAAAATCATGAAAAACAAGTCAATAGCTTGCTAAAGGAGACCCAAAAAAATACTAAAGAAAATAACACCTTATAACCCTAATGGCAAAAGAGGTCCAAAAAGCCAATGAGGAAAAGAATACCCTAAAAAGCAAAATTGGACAAATGGAAAAGGAAGTTCAAAAGATTACTGAAGAAAATACTTCCTTAAAAATTAGAATAGAGCAATTGGAAGCTAGTGACTTTATGAGAAATCAAGACACTGTAAAACAAATCCAAAAGAATGAAAAATTAGAAAACACTGTGAAATATCTCATTGGAAAAACAACTGACCTGGAAAATAGATCCAGGAGAAAGAATTTAAAAACTATTGGGCTATCTGAAAGCCATGATCAAAAAAAGAGCCTAGACATCATCTTTCAAGAAATTATCAAGGAAAACTGCCCTGATATTCTAGAACCAGAGGGTAAAATAGAAATGGAAAGAATCTACCAAACACCTCCTGAAATAGATCCCCAAAGGAAAACTCCTAGGAATATTGCAGACAAATTCCAGAGTTCCCAGATCAAGGAGAAAATATTGCAAGCAGCCAGAAAGAAACAATTCAAGTACTGTGGAAACACAATCAGGATAACACAAGATTTAGCTGCTTCTACACTAAGG
This sequence comes from Vombatus ursinus, assembly GCF_900497805.2. NCBI lineage: Eukaryota > Metazoa > Chordata > Mammalia > Diprotodontia > Vombatidae > Vombatus > Vombatus ursinus. The sequence goes on from NW_020948983.1 coordinate 22,267,558, forward strand.
GACTGCAGGGCTTGGAATATAATATTCCAGAGGGCAAAGGAGATGGGATTACAAGCAAGAATCACCTACCCAGCAAAACTGAGCATAATCCTTTGGGGGAAAAAATGGACATTCAGTGAAATAGAGGACTTTCAAGTATTCTTGATGAAAAGACCAAAGCTGAACAGAAAATTTGACTTTCAGATACAACGCTCAAGAGAAACATCAAGAGGGTAAACAGGAAGGAGAAATCATAAGAGACTTATTAATGTTGAACTGTTTACATTCTGCATGGAAAGATGATATTTGTAACTCATGAGTCCTTTGTCAGTATTAGAGTAGTTGGAGGGGAAAAAATTGTATGTATGTATGTATATAGACAGATAGACAGACAGATGGACAGATAAACAGAGGGCACAGGGTGAGTTGAAGATAAAGGGGTGATATCTGGAGAATAAAATTAAGGGGTGAGAGAGGATTATACTGGGAGAAGGAGAAAGGCAAAGGTAGAATGGGGTAAATTATCTCACATAAAACAGACAAGAAAAGGCTTTTACAGTGGAGGGGAAATGGGGGGAAGGTGAGAGGGAATGAGTGAATCTTATTGTCATAGGATTTGGGTTAAGGAGGGAGTAACATACACACTCAATTGGGTACGGAAATCAATCTTACCCTACAGAAAATAGGGGTGGAAGGGGACAAGAGAACAGGAAGGTGATAGAGGGGAGGGCAGATTGGGGGAGGGGGTAATCAGAAGCAAACACTTCTAAGGAGGGACAGGGTCAAAAGAGAGAATAGAATAAATGGGGGGTGGGATAGGATGAAGTGAAATACACTTAGTTTTTCACAACATGACTACTATGGAAGTGTTTTGCATGACTACACATGTATAACCTGTATCGAGTTGCTTGCCTTCTCAATGAGGGTGGGTGGGGAGGGAGGAAGGGAGAAAATTTGGAACCCAAAATTTTAAAAACAAAAGTTAAAAAAAAATTGTTTTCACATGCAACTGGGAAATAAGATATACAGGAAATGGGGTATAGAAATCTATCCTGCCCTACAGGAAAACTGAAGGGGAAAGGGATAAAAGAAGGGGGGGAGAGACAGAAGGGAAAGCAGATTAGGGGTATTCAGAATGCATGCCATCTTAGGGTGGGGGGGTGAGATGAGATGGGAAGAAAATTTGGAACTGGAAATATTGTGGAAGTGAATGTTGAAAACTAAAAATAAATTAATTAATTAAAAAAAAAAGAATCAACAGGACTTGGCAACAGATTGGATTTAGAGGCCAAATGAGGGAAGTCAAGGATAGCATCTAGGTTGTAAGAGTGGGTAATACGGAAATGATGGTGTCCTTGACAGTAACAGAAAAAGCTAGGGTGAGAGGAGGACTTAGGGGAAAAATAGTGGGTTCAGTTTTAGGACATGTTGAGTTGAAGATGTCTACAGGTCATCCAGTTTAAGAAATATAACAGGCAGCTGTAGATACAAGCCCAGAGAGAGGTTAGGGCTGTATATCAACATCTTAGAATTATCCACATAATGAGGTCTCCGAGTTATCAAGATTAAGTTATGTTCAGGAAGTTCAAGAAGGCAGAAAAGTATGTTTAAACAGTTTATAAATTCTCCATTAAAAAAAGTTTTGAGGTCTAAATGAAGAAACTCTCAGCTATCTGGAAAACTCAACTGTCCAGAATGATACATATTTTCAGGATGTTCCCAGAGAGGGCAATATGTTGCAGTTTATAATCTGAATACATTATCTGTCACTATGTAAAAGTAAACATCTGTGATTATAAGTGTGTTGACAGCTGGCTATTATTCACAATGTTGCTCAATGGGTTATCAAAAATTAGGATAAGATTTATGATAATCCATGACAAGCACTTCTAAATAAATGTAAATTTAAACGTTCTTTCATATTTCAAATGTAAAGCCGCTCCCAATTAAACATGTGACATTGAAAAATGACAATCCTACTTCGGTTATAATGAACTATTTAACATGAAAAGTAATAAAATATTCAGTTGACAATTCAGCAGACAAGTGAGGGTCATCTTCATCATCTTCTCAAAGGTCTCCTGGAAAGGACCACCACCTTCCCCTAGACAGTCAGATAGGCACTTCTCTCAAGGTAAGTTCTCAATCAGATGGGTTCTCTTCCATACCTACAGTCAATATTCATTGTTCAAAAATAACTTCTGTCTTTCCTAAAAACTAAACTTGGAGTTCCTAAGAGGACCAGATGTTATGCCATTCAATATAAATGCTGAACCCCACTTTCCCCCACTGAGTCACGGTTGTTGGAAATCTACATATATCAGCCTAAGTTCTCATTCTTACAACAGGAAAAACCTGCTGAGCTATCTGTGTTAACTATATTCTACATAGGCTTCCCAGCAAAATCTGTCCAAGTGTGTTGACAGGAATGACACTGACTGTAATCACTTTTATGTGTTCACATTTGTAGATTCAAATTTAAAATATTCTCCCCCAAAAATAAACAAACAAAAAAATCCAATGGATCTGTTATCTCATCAATGTGGGTATTCCCTCCAATGAAGCAGATAACAACATATCCAAACCCATCCATCCTCTGTAACTCCTGTCTATGTCTTATGTTCAGCCTTCCTTAAGTTCTGCTGCCGTCCTGAGGATCCTGATGGGAGTATGTAGGCTCTAGTAGCTTCTCCTCCCCCACCCTCTGCCAAAAATAGATCCTGGATTAGAGAAAGTTGATAGTAGGTGGCAGTGCCTTAGTCTGTGATCCAGATTAATAGTTTAACCCCTACATGTACAGGCATACCTCAGAGATATTATGGGTTTGGTTTCACACCACCACAATAAAGCAAATATCCCAACAAAGCAAGTCATAATGTTTTTGGTTTACCAGTGCATATCAAAGTTATGTTTATACTATACTGTAGTCAATAATATTAAGAGTACAATAGGGGGCAGAGCCAAGATGGCGGAGTAAAAGCAGTTACTTGCTTGAGTTTTCCCCCAAACCCCTCCAAATACCTGTAAAAATGGCTCTAAACAAATTCTAGAGCAGCAGAACCCACTAAAAGACAGAGTGAAAGAAATTTCCAGCCCAAAACAACTTGGATGGTTGATTGGCAAGGTCTATTGTGCCTGATTGGGAGAGGAACACAGTTCAGTGTGGGCAAAGACCAGGCCTCAGCAAACCTGGAGCAGGCCTCAGGGGACTGAATCACAGGCAGCTGTGGTGCTTTCCAGACTTCTCAACCCACAAATGACAAAGACAACTTAGAAGGTCAGTAGGAAAGGCCTGTCAGACCTGGGTGAGAGAGAAGCTCAGTCCCAGCCCCAGCCCCAGCACAGCCTCAGGGCATCGAGCTCTCCACCCACAGACTGAGGGAGAATCTAGTGGCTGATCAGAGGGGGACTGCAGAAATCTCTTTGCTGGTGCTGAGGCAGGAATCTTCTGCTTTGCCTGTGTTTGGATCTGGGTCACAGTTCTGGGTGGGGGTCCTGCGGCAAAGAGGAGCACTGGCATGGTAGAGCTTGTGGTGGTGGTAGAGAAGGAATCTTCCTCACAGTTCGAAGGCAGAGAAGAGTGCTTGTGGTCACTCACAGACCACAGCCCAGGCCAGGAAAGGAGTAAACATCTCACCTTTGATCATCCCACCTTGGAAGAACTGAAAATTTACAGGTCCCCAGAAGTATCTCTGAAAACAGCTGCACAATACCCCTGAAACTTGAGGCACTACATTCTCTATACTGGAAGCTGATTGCTACCTTAACAAAGAGTTTAAAAGTTAAGTAATTGGCTGGGCAATTTGAGCAAGCTGCACAAAAAAAAAAAAAGTCAGACCATAGAATCCTTCTTTGATGACAAAGAAGATCATAATATACAACCACAAGAAGACAACAAAGTCAAAGCTCCTACATCCAAAGCCTCCAAGAAAAATATGAATCAGTCCCAGGCCATGGAAGAGCTCAAAAAGGATTGTGAGAAGCAAGTAAGCAAAGTAGAGGAAAAACTGGGAAGAGAAATGAGAATGATGCAAGAAAATCATGAAAAACGAGTCAATAGTTTGCTAAAGGAGACCCAAAAAAATACTAAAGAAAATAACACTTTAAAAAATAGACTAACTCAAATGGCAAAAGAGGTCCAAAAAGCCAGTGAGGAGAATGACTTAAAGCATAATTGGCCAAACAGAAAAGGAAGTCCAAAAGCTTACAGAAGAAAGTACTTCCTTAAAAATTAGAATGGAGCAGTTGGAAGCTAGTGACTTTATGAGGAATCAAAACATTGTAAAATAAAACCAAAAGAATGAAAAAATAGAAGACAATGTGAAATATCTCACTGGAAAAGCAACTGACCTGGAAAATAGATCCAGGAGAGAGAATTTAAAAATTATTGGACTATCTGAAAGCCATGATCAAAAAAAGAGCCTAGACATCATCTTTCAAGAAATTATCAAGGAAAACTGCCCTGATATTCTAGAACCAGAGGGTAAAATAGAAATGGAAAGAATCTACCAAACACCTCCTGAAATAGATCCCCAAAGGAAAACTCCTAGGAATATTATAGCCAAATTTCAGGGTTTTCAGGTCAAGGAGAAAATATTGCAAGCAGCCAGAAAGAAACAATTCAAGTATTGTGGAAACACAATCAGGATAACACAAGATTTAGCTGCTTCTACACTAAGGGACTGCAGGGCATGGAATATAATATTCCAGAGGGCAAAGGAGATAGGATTACAAGCAAGAATCACCTACCCAGCAAAACTGAGCATAATCCTTCAGGGGAAAAAATGGACATTCAGTGAAACAGAGGACTTTCAAGCATTCTTGATGAAAAGACCAGAGCTGAATAGAAAATTTGACTTTCAGAAACAAGACTCAAGAGAAGCATGAAGAGATAAACAGGAAACAGAAATCATAATGGACTTATTAAGGTTGAAATGTTTACATTCATGCATGGAAAGATGACATTTGTAACTTATGAGACCTTTGTCAGTATTAGGGTAGTTGGAGGGAAAAAAAATTACAGGAAAATGGCGGGGAAGGGGATAAGAGAGCGGGGGGGGGGGGGGGGGAGAGAGAGGGGGGGGGGTTGGGGGGGGGGGTAATCAGAAGCAAACACTTCTGAGGAGGGACAGGGTCAAAAGAGAGAATAGAATAAACAGGGGGTGGGGGTTAGGATGAAGGAAAATATAGTTAATTTTCCACAACATGACTACTGTGGAAGTGTTTTGCATGACTACACATGTATAACTGTATGGAGCTGCTTGCCTTCTCAATGGGGGGTGGGTGGGGAGGAAAGAAGGGAGAAAATTTGGAACCCAAAGTTTTAAAAACAAATGTTAAAAATTGTTTTCACATGCAACTGGGAAATAAGATATACAGGCAATAGGGTACAGAAATCTATCCTGCCCTGCAGGAAAAAAGAAGGGGAAGGGGATACGAGAAGGGGGGTGATAGAAGAGACAGCAGATTAGGGGAAGGGGTATTCAGAATGCACGCCGTCTTGGGGTGGGGGGATGGTAGATATGGGGAGAAAATTTGGAACTCAAAATCTTGTGGAGGTGAATGTTGAAAACTAAAAATAAATTTTAAAAAAGAGTGCAGTAGTATTATGTCTAAAAAAAATAAACCCCAACAAATATACTTTAATTAGAAAAAAACACTTTATTGCTAAAAAAAAAAATGCTAACCATCATCTAAGCCTCAGTGAATCATAATCTTTTCGCTGGTCTTGCCTCGATATTGATGGCTGTTGACTAATTGGGGTGATGGTTGCTGAAAGCTAGGATAGCTGTGGCAGTTTCTTAAATAAGACAAAGTTTGCTACATCAACTCATTAACTGACTCTTCCTTTCACTTGAACACTTAGAGGCCCCTGTAGGGTTATATTGATTGTCCTAATTTCAACAGAGGGGCACCTAGGTGGAACAGTGGATATAGACTCATATTCCTGATTTAAAATCTGGCCTCAGACATTTACCTGCTGGGTGACCCTGGGCAAGTCACTTAACCCTGTTTGCCTAGTTCATGAACTGATGCAAAATGAAATGAACAGAACTAGGAAAACATTGTATACAGTAACAGCAATACTGTATGATGATCAATTATGAATCACTTGACTATTCTCAGCAATACAATGATCTAAGACAATTCTGAAGAACTTATTATGAAAAATGCCATCCATCTCCAGAGAAAGAACTGGTAGAGTCTGAATGCAGATCAAAGCATACTTTTTCTTTACTTTCTTTATTTCTCTTGGGTTTTTTTTTTGTCTGTGTTTTCTTTCACAGTATGGAAACATGTTTTGCAATGACAGCACACGTATAACCTTACTTATCTTCTCAATGAGAGTGTGAGGGAAGGGAAGGAGGGAGAGAATTTGGAACTCAAAAATTTTAAAAAACAAATGTTAAAAAAATTTTTACATGTAATTGGGGAAAAAATACTAAATTTTTTAAATGCCCATTTTCTGAGTTCAGTTATGGACTGATTAGATTATCTGATTAAAGTAACTCATACTATGGCTGAAGGAGGCTTAAGTCTCTAGGCAAGTGCTTGCAACATAAAATCAGAGATTAGTAATCCAAATAAATTTCTAGTTAATGAGATGTGGGAGGGAAATGGTATGAAAGACCCCTGATACCACTAGTACTCTTGAAGCAGACAAACACAACTGGGCTCATAAAGCATCTCATCATCAAGAATGATCATTTCAAAATAGCAAACTACCAACTCCATAACAGCAACATGAGTACCTGGGAAGTATGTCTCCCCTTACCAGGGCTTTGTATTCCAGTTTCCAAGGTCTCTTTGATATCGTTCCTCCGATTCTCAACTGAAATTATCTCAAACAATTAATTTGAGAGTACCTTTCATACTGCTTGCCCTGATTTCATTTTTGGTGTTGGCACAGGCACAGGGATTCCTTCTTGTGGCTTTTAAGATATTCTTGTACCAAATTCCTTTTTTGTACTATCCCTGGTCTACTCAGTGGGCCAGAGAGGACAATACACAAAATCAGCATGAAAGACAAGGCAGCCTCTAACTTATTTCTTCACTTCTACAACTAGGACTGACTTAAGAAAAAATAAAGAAAAAGTCTATCAAAGAAAAACAAATACTTTGATTTGCAAATGAAGAGGTCTATCTATGTTACTATTAAAGTAGTCAAACTTAAAAATGATGCCCATGTTACTACAGATCACAGTTTTTCAGTCATGTGTGGTTCTTTGATGGGTAATCTGTGGTTCTCCATGATTAATTTCTTGATGAGGCAGCTAGGTGACACAATGGATAGAGTTCTGGGCCTGGAGTCAGGAAGACAAGAGTTCAAATCCTGCCTCAAACACTTACTAGCTGCGTGATCCTGAGCAAGTCACTTTACCTCTGTTCGCCTCAATTTCTTCAATTGTAAAATGAAGATAATAATTGCACCTACCTTCTACAGTTGTTGTCAGAATCAAATGAAATAATATTTGTAAAGCACTTGGCATAGTGCCTGGGATATAGTAAGTGCCACATGAATATTAGCTATTATTATTATTATTAGAATATTACATTAAACTACTGGGCAACTAGGTGGCACAGTACAGTGCCAGGGCTGAAGTCAGGAGAACCCAAGTTCAAATGTGGCCTCAGATATTTATTAGCTATGACCCTGGCAAGTCACTTAACCCTGGTGGCCTCAGTTTCCTCATTTGTAAAATATTTGGGAGAAGTAAATGGCAAACCACTCCAATATCTTTGCCAAGGAAACCCCAAATGGGGCCATGAAGAGTTGGACACAACTGAAAAACGACTGAACATACGATACTAGACTATTAGAGTTTAGAACAGACATGTGACTTTTTAGGTCAATGGTAACAATGAAAACTATGCATATCACTGTATTAAATTATAAAGCAGATTTAGAGAACGATCTTTTTTGGAAATAAGCTGCTACACAAAATTTGGTAGCTTTCTCCCTATTCCTTAATTTATATCATTTCTTAATCTGGGGACCACTGAGACAGAAACTTTTAACTTCTCCATTGACTCACCTAATTCAGTATTAACAGCCGTTGGGCTCCCTAACTCTGAGAGAATTCACATGGAGTTAAAGTCTCCGTAGCTTCCTTCAGAGGAAGGCTTTAAAAAATATTTTTTTCCACTAGAACATTCTAAATGACACTGGAAGTCATGGAAATTTACAAGGGATTTCCAAATGGTGCTCTTATGAATACTGCAGGACTGAAAGCTCTGGAGAATTCTGAAGGAACAATGAATTGATAAATGTAAAGTCCATTAGGCACCACGAAATACCTAATTTCACCCCTCAATTAACATATACGCACACTTATCTATGTTAGGGGAGGGAGTAGGAGGGAAACAGTGATGAAGATATTCCAAAAGCTGAATTTAAATCACTTCTTTTAACTTCCTCCATACCAAACTTTTTACTAGACTACTTTGTGTTTTACCTCTCCTCCCACTCTCTGAAAAAGCAAACAGAGAAAGAAGAATGAGGGCTCTTGTGGGATCACACATGAGATAACGATGCCTTATATTTTTATAGTGCTTTACAGTTTGTAAAGTATTTTTCATGACATTGGTTGATTTTATATCCCCTATGAGGTAGATGGCAAGGATTCTCATAGGGAGGGAAAGTCAGAAAGGTAAAATTACTTGCTGAAGGCCGTTGGTTAACCATTGGCAGAACCAGACCTAGAACTCACATCTTTGCATTCCTGGGCCAAGGGTGCCTTCCAACGCCCCACCCAGACTCTGAATAAATCAAGAGTAGACTAAAACATGGAGAACCCAAGATTGCATGCAGGAGAAAGAAAACTGCTGGCAGGTTTAAGCTTAACAAGACTAAGTAATGTCATATCTATCATGGGAATATCTCCTTGAATTTGTAATTTGTTAATCTGTTGATGCTATTCAAAGCAAGGTACCCATATGGAACTCTGATCCCCCAAGTCCCCAGTATCATTGTATGGGCCAACTGTTTTAAGAACCTGAAGTTCTTTCAAGCAATCCCAAGGATCCCTTTTGAAGCCCCTCTTCTAGCACACACAGTTTGAGAACAAAGATGATATACAGCCATAGGGGCACAATTAGCCCAAGGTCACACAGCAAATCAGTAGTGAAATTACAAACTCCTTAAGGGAATCCATCCAACAACCATTTTTCATACTCATCAGGGCCATTCTTCCAAACTCATCTCCCAGGCCCAGGAAATCCTCCACTCATTTTAAGCAAATAAAGAAAATAGTCTCTATGTTAGATTTTCAATTTAAAAGCATATCATATTGTAATTTCAATTGGAAGGAAGGAAATAAGAATTTACTAAGCACCTACTATGTGCCAGGCACTGTGCTAAGCACTTTACAAATATTATCTCATTTAGTTCCTCACAACAGCCCTGTGAGGTAGGTGCTATTATTACCCCCATTTTGCAGTTGAGAAAAACTGAGGCAGGAGAGGGGAAGTGCCTTGCCCAAGGTCACAAAGTTAGTAAGCATCTGAGGTTGGATTTGAACTCAACAGTCTTTCTGCCTCCAGACCCAGAACTCCATCCATTTGTGCCACCTGGTTCCCAACTGGCCTATTTAGTACAGAATTAATTAAAAACTGTTTTGCCCCTTAACTCCTATTATAAGCAAAGTACTATGTCAATATTTAATGGCTACATTTAGAACAGGAAGTGATGTAGAATAGAAAAGTTACCTGGATTCAAATAGGTATATTCTCACCAACATCAGTTTTTTTGTTTGTTTGTTTGTTTGTTTGACCAAGTCAGAGGATTTGATCTATATTAGGGTTTGTATCTGGATTCAAGAGGCAGCTGGGTGGTGCAATGGATAGAGTGCTGGGCCTAGAGTCAGGAAGATTCTATCTTCCTGAGTTCAAAGCTGGCCTCGACCCTGGGCAAGTCGCTTAACCCTGTTTGCCTCAGTTTCCTCATCTATAAAATGAGTTGCAGAAGGAAATCACAAACCACTCCAGTATCTTTGCCAAGAAAACCCCAAGTCAAGTCACAAAGAGTCAGACAAACTGAACAATCGCAAAGGCAAACAAAACAAAATGATATTTAAGACACTTAAGTACATTTGCTGAAGGTTTCAAGATCAGTTTCAAAAGGGATCCTCGGGCTTGCTTGAAAGAGCTTTGGGTTCTTAGAATAAAGGTATAGAGCATTGGCCCAGACAGTGAGAATACGGGGGACTTAGTTTGTGTGTACATGCATACTTTTAAAAATATATACTATGAAAATGTGTGTTTAGTATGTAGTAAAATTAAAGTAAAACTTTGTGGCATTGAAATGAAAATACATGGAATGGAAAAGTCCAAAGAGGATACTCATGAGTCAATTAGTGTTAGTTTTATTAGAACGTGAAACCAAATGAAGCCAATGCATATACAGATATCACAATTAAGGCACAAGGCATTTTTTATAGTCTAAAGATGGCGGGGCATAACTAAAGCTCCCAAAAGGAAATTAAGTAGTATCCCAAAATAATGAATTCCATAATTGTCTTTCTCCTAGCACAATGATTTTTTGAACCCAATTTCACAGCAGCCTATGATTCTCTAAGCTTCTCTAAGGCCTACAACTCGTGGTGACAGTAGACATGTCTGTGCGCTATTCCAACACTGTTTTGGTGTCAGAGATTCCAGAATGTAACAAAACACCAAAGGGAAGTTTCATCAATTTAGGAAATTTGAAAAACACTCTAACACATTCTTTCTTAGAGTCAAGGGCCTTCTCCTCTCAGTCCTTCCTTTGGTTTAGATCCAAAACTGTTCCTAAAGATTAAAAACAAAAACTAACTAGTGTCTTTGCCCCAAATCTACCTGCACACAGTAGGCCAGCAGGCAGAACATTTTATTAGGCGCTCCCTGGCTTATGCATTTATGAATGCTAAAAATTTCCCTGAGACAAACTGAAATGTGGCCTTTACATGGCCTCATGAAAATAATTTCTCCAATCTTATTTTCTAGATCCAGGAAAATATCTGCTCCTCCATTTTAAACAGAATAAGAAATACACTCCCTTGCATTTTCCTTTTAAATCATCCTACAATTTTAATTGGCATACGTAATACCACAAATTAAAGCAGAGCTCATGGCCTACTCAAACACTAATTCATTTGCTTTGCTTCTAATCATCCCTAAAGTGGATAAACTGACCTATGGTAAAATGACCATATTTCAAATTGTCCAGTGCAGGATAAAAAAAGGGGGACTGGGATGGACAAAGGAGGAGGAATCTGGGCAATCATTCAGTAAGTTAAATATAACCATGTAATTCTAAGATAAAATATAAACTCCTCAGTTAGGCTTTGAAAGTCCTACACAACTTGGCCCTCACCTATCTCTTCAGCCTCCCTGGACCTCCCCCACCCCTTCCCGAATTCTTTGAGCCAATGAAACAGACCTTCTCTATGACCCTCACACATGACATTCCATCTTCTGTCTCTGTGCTTTTTCAATGATCATTCCACATACCTGGAATGTCTTACCTCCTTTCAGCCTAACAGAATCCATCTCTTCTGTTAAGGTGCAGCTCAATCAGAATCTTCTGCGCTTAGCCTTTCTTATTCCCTCTCTCCCTCACCCCTCTGCCAGTGCCCTCCATTCTAAACTACCTTATATTTAACTACTTTTTATATATTTTTATTTATTTATTAGTTTTACACAATCTTATGTACCTTTAAACTATTAAAGCTAGGACAGCTTAGACTTAAGCTAGAGAGATTTTTATATGTACGTCTCCCCAATTAGAATATAACCTCTTTGTGAATATGGATTATTTCATTCTTGGTACTTGCATCCTCAGCTCAATGTATCCCTAGATCAGTGCCTAGCACATAGTAGGTGCTAATACTTGACGATTAATCAAGGGTTCTTCCTCTCTCTCTCTCTCTCTCTTCCTTTTCTCTCTCCCGTTCTCCCTCTAACATTCTGAAGTCTCCTGCAGCTACAATGTCTTCCAAGTAAAGGCCAGACCTGTCAGGACACGTAACAGCCATAGAATAGACTTCAGGCAAGGTTTCCCATAGACAATTTAGCCAAATTCATAATTTATATATAAAATTTAAGCTTAAGTTATTGCCAACCAGGGCTAATTAATTTCTGTACAAACTGATGAACAGGAAGCATGTTGTTCACATTATTTCATCAACAATTAATTCAATAAGCTGAGATTCATTAGTTTCCTGGCATTCATCTAAATGGTGTTTGAAAGGTGTTTATAAAGGGAGCCTCGTCTATTTTAAGCCTTCTAGTGAACATGTTAGGCTCGGTTACCTCTCTGGCAGGTGATTTCATTCTCCTCAGGAGAGGATTCGTTAAGGTCTGTTTTGCATGCCCCAGGAATCATGTCTGGGTGGTTGGTGCTTCCTTCTTCCCCAGGATATTCTGGAACTGCATGGCCTCTTTGGCAAGAAGAGAGAAGTGTTCACTCCTTCTCTTCGGTCAGAAGCTCCCTAATAACCAAAGATTTTTCAGGCACAAGCACTATAGGCTGGATGAGGAAAAATAAACCACTTAGAGAGAGCTCCATCTCAGTACTGCTCCCTGCCAACCTCCTGCTGGCCAGTCGTTTTTGACATCAAAACTAAGAGAAAGGCAGAGACAGTAAGTGAAAGCTCAGGGTCTCATTCATCCTGACACCCAAAGGGCAAGTATTTAAAATCACTTAACCTGATCACCTTCAGTCTATAACTTTCCCATCTGTTTAAAAAAGGGGGAGGGGCAAAGCTGTGCATTGTGCTTTTATGCTAAACAATTTAGCACTGGATGACTCCAAAACATTCTGCATCCTTAACTTGCACATCTGTATTTAGGAGTAAATGGATTATCAGCATCTAGGACAAAGGTTAATTGTTGCCCCTCCGGAGACTTGGGGAGGAAAGGTGGTGAAGATGAAGAATGAACTATAGAGATGAAAGGCAATTTCTGACCAAGGGAAAGTCTTCTGCATTCCTCTTATAACAGCAAAAGACAAGGGATCTATCTATTTGTCTGCAGTAGGCATTTGTGTGTCCATCATCACCATAACAAAAATGAAACACCCAAATCCACAGCTTGTATTATTTACTACATTCTGATGGAAGCGAGACAAAGTAGAGAGTGGGCATCAGACTGTAAAGACACCCAAACTCATTCTGCATATTGGATCAATGTCAGAAAGAAGCCTCTGTTCCCAAGGGTTTCCTGATGGAGTAAGACATGCAGTCTGAGTCACATTAATCACCAAATTTATTTTCCTTCAGAAATAAACCTCCTTTGTGCACCAAAGTCTATGTAATGTAAACTCATCTGCCCTTGGTTAAAGATGACACTAACACTATTTGATACTGGAAAAACTGGAAAACCAGCACCTCCCTGGGTAAAGAAAACCTACCTACTGTGTACAGACATATATATACATAGGTGGTATATAACCATCACACATACTTTCCTATATCATATATTCATAGATTTAGAGGTAGATGGGCCTTAGAGATAATCTAGTATGAATCTCTCATTTTAGCAATATGAGAAACTGAGGCATCATGATGACGAGACTTTATAATGATGCATTGTCAATCATGGCATTTTCCTTCACCCTTGCTATGGTGAAAATACCAAAATACATAAAGGTATCTGTGTAGGAACATGGCTCTCTCAAACCACTTGCAGGTACACACGGGGGAAGAAGCATTGCATTGAAGGCTGACATATCAGTTCATCTGGCTTGGATCCACATTCATAAATGAGAGCATGCCAAGGAAGAAGAACCTCACCAGTGAGGATATTTTGGCATTACTTCTTGGCAGTCGCTCTGATTTTTACATACTTTATCACTTTATGAATTTCCTTTTTTGTACGTGTATAGTAAACTGCTTGCAGCTCGACTTCAGTCTTGGCTCATCAAGGCAAGTTATATCCCTTGGCTGCCATCCGCTTTCAGAAGTTCTGACTTGCTCAGGACTATAGAGAAAAATATCCACCATTTATCTTCCAGTATCCTTTCTTTTCTTTACTTGAGTGTTGTTCCAGGTTTCCCTTGGGTATTGCCAGAAACACTGGTTTGTACTAAGCCCTCAACATTTGCAGCAGCTTTGTGAAAAAAAAATTTTTTTTTTAATAGTTTTTTAGTTCTGTGGGTGAGGACAGCAAGAAAAGCTGTTTCAAGACAGAAATATTTCACTTAAGAAATTCCTCAGGTTGGCCCAGAAAGAATTATATGCTGAGCACAGTGGTAGTCAGGAAGAAGCCAGGAAAAGTGAAAACAGCTGTCAATTTCCTCTCAATGGTAAGAGTAGATAGGAAGATCTGCAGTCTTTAACTTACATACACCTTGATCCCCTAGGATGGAAAGACAATGTCTTCCTTTGCATTTTATAATCAATATGCTCTCTGAAGTCTGATATCAGGGAAAGAAAGACTTCTTATGAGGTCCTTCCATCTAATATTTCCCACCACTGTGCTTCAGAATTATTCTGGAAACTTTTAATTCCCATTAATCATGTTCCCACAGAGAAACCATCAAAAATAATTATCACCATCATTTAGTGGTGGTGGTTATTGTTGTTTTTCAATTGAGAAAGAGAGGGTTAGGGAGCTATATGGTTATTGGTTTCTGGTATATTATGGATCTTCAAAATTCAAATTAAGTAAATATTTATTGAGTACCTATGTTGTGAAAGGCACTGTTAAGACACTCTTCCTGACCTCGAAGAAGTTATAATTTAATGGGGGGGGGGGAGAAATACAAGGAATTATGATGCAAGGCAGAACATATTAAGTGGTATACACAATATAAAAACAAAAGGCTATGGAGAATTCAGATACGGAATCGATTACATCTGGTCAGTTTGGATCAGGGAAGGCTTCATGGAGGAAGTGCTCAGTTGTTTCTGTACCTAGTTTATCTTCCCTCTTTCAGTGTAAGCTTCTTAAAGCCAGGTCTCTGTTTTATTCACGTCTGTGTCACCCACAGTGTATCATATACACAAGTGTTCCATAAATGTTTGCTGAATTAAATTAATGTAATGAAATAAATAAATGAAATGTCAGGAAAACTTTCTTAAGCCTTCAGATTCATGGGCCTTTGTAGTACATATTCCCTCTGCCTACCCTTATATGCAAAGCATTTAAAAGGAATGTTTTTGTAGAATATTAAATGATATAGCATTCTTCCCATTATTATCTAGCACTCAGCACAAGAGGCACTTAATAAATTCTTATTAACCAATAACTAACAATTATTCTGTACTCCATCCTCTGTTCACTTCTATTATCTGTCAGGTACATGAATAAAATGGAATGGCAAGCTTTGAACAACTCCTCCACAAACATTTTCCTCAAGACTCTCTCACATCCTGCTTCTATTTAAACAGGAATGTCTCAAGGTCCCATCCATCAAGGGAACAAGTCTTTTCTGAGCATGTTTACTGGGCCAACCACCTGGCAGGCAATTAGAGTGGGGGAAGGCAGGGAGAGAACTATTTAAAAAAGAAGCCCTTCCCTCAAGAAGCTTAAAATCTAGGTGTGAAGACAGCAGTGAGAAGATGAACAGCAATTATATAGTGCCTACTTTGTTCTAGGCAAAGTGTTAACTACTTTATAAATATCTCATTTTATAATAATAATGATAGCTAATTTATATAGCACTTACTATGTTCCAGGTACTATGCTAAGTACTTTAGAAATGCCTTATTTAATAATAATAATAACAAACATTTATATAACATTTACAATGTGCCCAGGTACTGTGCGAAATGCTTTACAATTCTCATCTCATTTGATCCTGCGAGGATCAAACAATCATGTAGAGTTGAGGATAGTAAGGCAAACAGAGGTTAAATAAGTTTAAGGGTCATACTATTCTTAAGTATGAAAAGAGATCTTGGTAGGCTGAAGTCACAGGAGGCTCCATTGAGGAGGTAGGCCTTGAGAGGTGCTTGGAAGGATGGGCAGGATTTAGGTAACTGAAAGAAAAGAAAGAAGGCATTCCAGACAAAATGGGTGAAAGCATCATGTTGAGATCACTCTTACGCATGCATATGCCTGCAAGGGGCCAGGGAGAACAGCTGGGGTGCAGGGGCAAGGAGAGAGGTGTTGAGATGGGAAGTAGTGAGCTAAGTTTGGAAAGGCAGGGTGGGACCAAATAATGGAGGCCAATGAAGATCCCACTGAAGAATTTTAACTGGACTCAAAATTCAGTAGGGAGCCACTGTGTAGACTTGAGTAAGAGAGCACCATAGTGAAAGCAGTCATTTTAGAAAGATTAGTATTCCACGGGATAGGATGAAAATGAAAGATAAATGAAAGATAAAATGAAAGATAAAGATCCTAGGGAAGGATGAGATGACAAGGGCCTAGACAATGGAGGTAGCAGCAGCAGGGATCGGGAAGAAAGGCCCATCTGAGAGCAATTTCAGGAAGAAGCAAGAAGACTCGGTGATGATCTAAGTCAAAGGTGGCTTCCAAGTCTCTTCTCTGTCAGGCTAGAAGAACAGTAGTACTGCTGACAGAAATGGGACAGTCAGGAAGGGGAACAAAAATGAGGTTGAAAGAAATTCCTCAAATTAACTCCTTTAAAATGGAGAACTTAAAAATCCCTTAGTGATCATTTAGTTCAATCCTCTCCTCTGTAAGAAGAGAAAATGGAGATTTTTTATTTACCCAAGGTCTCACAAATTTAAAAAAAGACATAGTTAAAGTCTTAATCCAAGCTTTGATTCTAAATCCAGTGTTCTTTCCACTATACTGATGACAAGTTCCAAACCAAGTGTCCCACAGTAAAAAAGGAATGGTGCTGAAACATCAAGGTTTCAGGTTCCATCCCCATTTGGGGCCACTAAATGGTTGAGGGACTTTCTACATTGTTAGTACATGAAAATATTGCAAAAATGACTGTGGTTCTTGTTTCCCCAACATATGGCACTTAAAATAATCATTCATTCAACAAACATGAATTGTGCTCATTAAAACAACTTGTTCATCTATGCTGGTAGACTTAAAGAAAAAAAGAAATTATATTTTAAAAATTATTTTTTAAAAAAATTATATTAAATTGTAAGAAAGAATTTTTTTTTAAACTTACAACATGGTTCTTATAATGGTGCTGAATGTAATCTTATTAGTGAAACAAACAAACAAAAAAGCCAGAATAAGGAAAAAATCACTGAGAGGGGAAAAAAGACAGAGGATTCCTAACTTTTCAAAGTGTCCAACTATATTAACAGGAAACCATACCAAGGATCCTAAAGGACTACTGTAAAAAGCCTGGAAGGTGCTTGGCAATGAAAAAGAAATGGAAAGGCTGATCCTATTCAGTGGTGTGGCTTCCAAGTTTCTTGTCTATTTTAATATAGCCATAGTCAATAGATTAGTATCGTATTAAAGAGTGTTAAATAGTCAATCTCATTAAGCAAACCAGCCTAGCAAAACTGTATTAATGTGTGAGAACAGAGTATCTTCAGGGGTCACAGAATCTAAGTGGACATTGGATCTTAACTTTGGAAGAAAAACAGAGGCTCTCCCAAGGAAAGTAAGGCAACAAATGAAGTTGGTGTTGTGGATAGAGCACTGGATTTGGAGTAGGAAAGAATCGAGTTGGAACTCTGCCTTTCGCACTGAATAGCTGTGTGGCTGTGAGCAAGACAGTTAACCTCTCTCAGCCTCAGTCTCCTCATCCAAAAACCTCTTCACAAGGTGGGTGTAAGGATCAAATGAGATCATATGGATATCCCAAAAGTCTTAGTGCAGTCTTAAGTTTAAAACTGCACAAAGATTTTTGGGACATGTATCTGTACAATGCTCTGCAAACCTTAAAGCACTACATAAAAAGTTTGCTATTAATAAGATTCTATAGTACTGTTATGCAGAAGAAGTGACACCTGGTAGCATAAATTTCTTGTACTATGGAGACATAAGGGGCAGCTAGCCGTCACTGGATAGTGTTGGTCCTGAAGTGAGGAAGATTCATCTTCCCAAGTTCAAATCTGGTCTCAGACAATAGCTACTTGACTCTGGGCGAGTCACTTAACCCTGGTTTGCCTCAGTTTCCTCATCTGTAAAATGAGCTGGAAAAGGAAACGGCAAACCACTCCAGTATCACTGCCAAGAAAACCCCAAATGGGATCACAAAAAGTAGGACATGACTGAAAGAAGTGAACTGATCCTGACTGAATTAAATTCTACAATATTGTCACATGCAAGAAATAATACTTCATACCATAAATTCCTTGACTATGGAGATATAAAGAATCTCTTTACCAAGAGTTAATAAGACTTTAATGAAGAATCAAACAGATAGCATGTTATGATTTCCAGTACTCTGTCTCCTCTATTAATTATAGATGCATAGGGGCGGAGCCAAGATGGTGGAGGGAAATCAGTGACTGTCTTGAGCTCTCTCCCAAAGCCCTCCAAATACCTAAAAAAATGGCTCTAAACAAATTCTAAAGCAGCAGAACCCCCCAAAAGACTGGATGGTTGATTGGAAAAGTATATCATGCCGGGTGGGAGAGAAGCGCAGTTCGGCGCGGATGTGCAGGCCGCAGCGACCCTGGAGCAGGCCTCAAAGGACTGAATCAGGGGCAGCTGTGGCAGTTTCCAGACTTCTCAACCCCTGAACACCAAAGACAACTCAGAAGATCAGTGGGAAAAGTCTGTGACTGCGGTGAGAGAAGAGCTAGGTCTCAGCCCTAAGTCTTGAGCATTGCGCTGGGCACGGTTTTTTCCTGGGCTTCCGGCCCATAGACTGAGGGGGAATAGAGTGGCTGATCAGAGGGGGATTGCAAGGATCTCTTTGCTAGCGCTGAGGCAGGAAGTTTTTGCTTTACCCGTGCTTGGATCTGGGTCACAGTTCTGAGGGGCGGTCCCGGGGCAAGGAGGAGCACTGGTGTGTTGGAGCTTGTTGTGGCTGCGGAGAGGAAACACCTCGCCCCTTATCATAGCACCTTGGAAGAACTGAAAATTTACAGGTCCCCAGAAGTACCTCTAAAAACAGCTGTACAAACCCCCGAAGCTTGGGACAGTACACTCTTCACATTGGAAGCAGACTTTTACCTTAACAAAGAGTTTAAAACTCAAGTAATTGGCCAGGATCATGAGTAAGCAGTGCAAAAAGAGTCAGACTATATTATCTTACTTTGGTGACAAAGAAGATCAAAACATACAACCAGAAGAAGACAACAAAGCCAAAGTTCCTACATCCAAAGCCTCCAAGAACAATATGAATCAGTCCCAGGCCTTGGAAGAGCTCAAAAGGGATTTTGAGAAGCAAGTAAGAGAAGTAGAGGAAAAGCTGAGAGTGACGAAAGAAAATCATGAAAAACAAGTCAATAGCTTGGTAAAGGAGACCCAAAAAAATACTGAAGAAAAAACACCTTAAAAAATAGCCTAACCCAAATGGCAAAAGAGGTCCAAAAAGCCAATGAGGAAAAGAATACCCTAAAAAGCAAAATTGGACAAATGGAAAAGGAAGTCCAAAAGCTTACTGAAGAAAATACTTCCTTAAAAATTAGAATAGAGCAATTGGAAGCTAGTGACTTTATGAGAAATCAAGACACTGTAAAACAAATCCAAAAGAATGAAAAATTAGAAAACACTGTGAAACATCTCATTGGAAAAACAACTGACCTGGAAAATAGATCCAGGGGAGAGAATTTAAAAATTATTGGACTATCTGAAAGCCATGATCAAAAAAAGAGCCTAGACATCATCTTTCAAGAAGTTATCAAGGAAAACTGTCCTAATATTGTAGAACCAGAGGGCAAAATAGAAATTGAAAGAATCCACCAATCACATCCTAAAAGAGATCCCCAAAGGAAACTCCTAGGAATATTGTAGCCAAATTCCAGAGTTCCCAGGTCAAGGAGAAAATATTACAAGCAGCCAGAAATAAACAATTCAAGTATTGTGGAAACACAATCAGAATAACACAAGATTTAGCTGCTTCTACATTAAGGGACCACAGGGCATGGAATATAATATTCCAGAGAGCAAAGGAGATAGGATTACAACCAAGAATCACCTACCCAGCAAAACTGAGTATAATCCTGCAGGGGTAAAAATGGTCATTCAGTGAAATAGAGGACTTTCAAGCATTCTTGATGAAAAGACCAGAGCTGAACAGAAAATCTGATTTTCAAATGCAAGACTCGAGTGGAACATGAAGAGGTAAACAGGAAAGAGAAAATCATAAGAGACTTATTAAGGTTGAACTGTTTACATTCCTATATGGAAAGATGATATTTGTAACTCATGAATCCTTTGTCAGTATTAGAGTAGTTGGAGGAGAAAAAATTATATGTATGTATATATATATATAGATAGACAGACAGACAGACAGATAAATAGAGGGCACAGGGTGAGTTGAAGATAAAGGTGTGATATCTGGAGAATAAAATTAAGGGGTGAGAGAGGATTATACTGGGAGAAGGAGAAAGGGAAAGGTAGAATGGGGTAAATTATCTCACAAAAAAAAACAAACAGAAAAGAAAAGGCTCTTACAATGGAGGGGAAATGGGGAAGGTGAGAGGGTATGAGTGAATCTTATTCTCATAGGATTTGACTTAAGGAGGGAATAACATACACACTCAATTGGGTGTGGAAATCTGTCTTACCCTACAGGAAAATAGAGGGGGAAGGGGACAAGAGAGTAGGGGAATGATAGAGAGGAGGGCAGATTGGGAAAGGGAGTACTTCTGAGGAGGGACAGGGTCAAAAGAAAGAATAGAATAAATGGGGGGGGCGGGATAGGATTAAGGGAAATAGAGTTAGTTTTTCACAGCATGTCTACTATGGAAGTGTTTTGCATAACTGCACGTATATACCTATATTTAGTTGCTTGCCTTATCAATGAGGGTGGGTGGGGAGGGAGGAAGGAGAAAATTTGGGACCCAAAGTTTTAAAAACACATGTTTAAAAAAAATGTTTTCACATGCAACTGGGAAATAAGAAATACAAGAAATGGGGTACAGAAATCCATTCTGCCCTATAGGAAAATTGAAGGGGAAGGGGATAAGAGAAGAGGGGGAGAGATAGAAGGGAAGGCAGACTAGGGGAAGGGGTATTTAGAATACATGCCATCTTGGGGTGGATGGGGTGAAAAATTTGGAACTCAAAATCTTGTGGAAGTAAATGTTGAAAACAAAAAAATAAATAAAAATTACCATGAAAAAATAAAAAATTAAAAAAAGCAAAATTAAAAAAAATTATAGATGCATAGGATGAAGGGACCTCAGATATCAAAGCAGGCCACCCCTCATACACCTCCTTGATGATAAGGTCACACAATATATTAATAATTAATAAAAGTTAACATTTATATAGCACTATGTGTGCCAGATACTGTGCTACGTAAGTACTTTACAATTATTATCTCAATAACTATGGGAGCCAGGTACATCCATTTTACAAATGAGGAAACTGAGACAATCAAAGGTTAAGTGACTTGCCCAGGATTACATGTCTGAAGCTGGATTTGAACTCAGGTCTTCCTGACTCCAGGCCTGGCACTCTATCCATCGCCACCTAGCTGCCCAAGGTAGAGGTAATGACAATCAATAAGAGAGGAAATGACAATCAAACATTTATTAAGTACCTACTATGTGCCAGGCAAGGTACTAAGTGCTAGGGATATAAAAAGAGGCAAAAGACAGTCCCTGACCTCAAAGAGCATACAATCTAACAGGTGAGACAACATGCAAACAGGCTTTACTCATAATAAATAGGAAATAATTAACAGAAGAAGGTATTAGAATAACTGCCTGTAAAAGATGGGATTGTAGTCAAGAATTAAAGGAAGCCTGAGATGACAAATGTAAAGAGGCAGAGGAGGTTACAACAGGAAATGCCAGAAACAACATGGCCAAACAGTAATTTGATTTCATGAGTGGCATGTGATACAGCTGACTTTTCTAGAAAATTATTAGAAACACATAGAAGAATAGTAATTACTATTTTTCCCCTCTCAAAGTGGCTCTTAGGCAGATTCTACCTAAAGAAACACATGCCTAAAAGCCTTCAGCAAAGAACAACACCACTATACTTCAGCACTATGACTTTTCAGAAGTGGGGAAAAAGTGACTAGAAACAAGCCATAGGAAAATATATTAATTCACAGACTCCCTTATACTGCCAAGGGAAAAAGGAAAGGCTGGAGAAAGGAATGCTTTTTTGCACACAAAACTCTAATCGATCTTCATCAATGTTAGTATTCCCTCTGATGATGCAACCCAGACTTGGTCCTCATTCTGTGCACCTTTGTCCACATGCTCCATTGGTCTATATACCCTCTACTAGGGTCCATTCATTGTGCTAAGTAAGGGCTTTCCTTGGGTTCTCTTGCCATCACCCAGACACCAAAGGGGAACAGTGCTGCACAGTACCAACCAACAGAAAAGAAGTGGTATAAAGCAGATGTAGCAAACATGTGATCAGCAACACTCCTGCACACTGCCTGAACCAGACTAAAATGTAACTGGGAAATATTTAACAAAAGAAATAAAAATATAGTAGAACATAGATCATGTGACTATGTGATTTTCTAAGTCAATATGGAGCCCACAGGGAGCCTTATGTACAGTTTAATGGACCCCATTTCTATTTTAATTTAATACTACTATTGATACTGCAATTTGAAAGATGTGTAACCAGAAAAGAAGGTAAGCAAGTCATATGGTGAAAGGGAAGGATAACCAATGACCAGCTTGTTTATACACAGCAGTTGCTTAATATTTGTTAAAAGAATAAATGAATTAGTGAATTAATAGTATAAAATAAAGGGGTTAAATTAGATGGCTTCTAAGATCTTTTTCTTCTCTGATCCTATAGAGATGAAAAAAATTAAATTCTCCTATATGTAGGAAATAAAAAACAAAATCAAATTAAAATAATAATACTTTCCACTATGCTAACATAAAATGATACAAAAAGCAAATTAAAATCTAAAAATATATTCTATAGCGGAACCAAAAGAGAAAGACCAAAAAAAAAAGATACTGAAATATTAGAAATGTAAATGCTAAAGAATATAACAGCATGATATCAGACAAAAAAATTATGTTCACTGCATACTCTCATGATGTGGTCATTTTTAAGTTAATCTAGGCTATAATATGTGACTAGGAAGTGAGTAGGTTAAGAAGTTTGTAATGTTTTAGGTTTATGTAAACAAAACAAAAAGGTAAAAGGACATGCCCTTAGAAAAAATGTGAATGGGCCCAGGGACTACAAAGTCCAGAGAAGGCAAAGAGCAATTTCGAAATCTTCTGATACCAGTCATGCTCTTACACATAGGGAGCTGATCCGCAGTTCGTGGTCTTCATTGTGAACAGAATTTAGAGAAATTGGCATAAATATCAGCCTCAAATATTTGGGTTAGATAAAAGAAAGGAGAATTGAGAGTGAAGGTTTAAAAGTGATCAGACTGCTGAGGGATAACTGAGGGAGGCCACAGAAATGTCTTCTTTGGGGGCATTTGCAAATTTCCATCCACCTGAAATGGTTTCCATTTGTTCCTCCCCAAAGGTAGAGAGGCAGGATAGTGCCAGATGATGTTTCAAGGCCCCTTCCAGCCTTGTGAATGCATGTGCCCCTCTTTTCCTTGGTGCATGGATTAGGTCCTGCTAAAGTTCACTTTCAGTGCCCCAATGAACAGACATCACGACTTATAAATAACATTACTTATCAGGAAGTTGGCCGATACAGCATTAACATTAGTACATGGTGAAATATTCTAACACCATGAGACACTTTTAAAAAGGTATGGGAGGAAAATCACTAAACTCTAATTGTGTGCTATGCTATAGCAGCACCCTAAACACACTTCTGCAATCACATAAACTTCTAGGACAGTCTAGCAATGCCTTAATTATTTGTTTGCTAGCTCCCAGGGCTATACAGGCTGAAGAAAAAAATAGATGCTTGATGAATTGTCAAAATGTGTGTGTGTGTGTGTGTGTGTGTGAGAGAGTGTATGCACACACGCACGAAGGCCCATTTACTCTGAGGTATTCATTTCCAAACAGACCTATTTACAACTGGACAAAAGAGCACCCTGCCAAGCTGATCTATCTTCTCCTGGACAGCTCTGCTACATCTCTCTCTATTAAGGTAAGAATCAATTCCATTCAACGATTAAGTGCTTGCTATATGCAAAGCACTGTGTTAGATGTATAGGAGATAAAAGGAAGAAAATATAACACAGTGCCCATCCTTATGAAACTTATAATCTATCTGGGGAGACTAAGATAGGGACACAGACTAACTACCAGAATATGGGGCCGTGGGGAGTCTAATGTTTTTGTTCTTTATCAAGGTGGGAGTAGGAATAAAGTTTAAAACATGTGGTGGTTTTGCCAACTAGCCTTAAGAGATCTTCTCAACCCCCAGGGTTCTAGTGAGGTAGTGAGAATGTCTGAAGGTCCATAGAGGAGAGAAGTAGGATAGGGCTGCTTGCTTCCAAAAACTTGTTTTGTCAGTTTCTTTTTGGAGGTCAAGGGCGGAGCTGTTTCTAAAAGGATGGCCCAGGAAATAAGGGAGAAAAGACTTCTAATACAACCTAAGGTAACTGATTTGATAGCTACCTATGGTTGCTAATTTGAATCTTGATTTAGGGTAAGGACGTACGGTTTTCCCTTATCTAGTCATTCCCCAATGCCCAGAGACTCCCCAATCTAATACCTTTTCTACAACATGTCACCCCAAAATAAGATGATGATCATGAGTCAGTTCTTACCCCCTAAAGGTGAAATTATATTTGGTTTACCCAGTTTATAAAGACAAGAGTCTATCTATAATGCATGTGAAAATGACTTTTAACCATTTTCAATGAAATAAAAAATGATGATAATAACAATAATAGCTAACATTTATATTGCACCTACTATGTGACAGACACTGTGCTAACCGCTTTACAAATATCTCATTTGATCCTCACAACAACTTCGTGAGGAACTATTATTATCATCCCCTTTTTACAGTTGAGGAAACTGAGGCAAACAGAGGTTGAGTGATTTGCCCAAGGTCACACAACTAGTATTTAAGGCTGAATCTGAATTCAGGTCTTCCTGATTCCAAGGTGAGTGTCTATCCACTAAACCTCCTAGCTGCCAAGGAAATGGTGCTTGAAGTGGCAAGTTCCCACTAACTAGAAAATTAGCTTATATGTAGCATCTCACTCATCAAAGATGCCTGGTAAATGGTTTTACCACTACATGATCTTACACGAACTCATTCACCCCAGATGTCCTCCTCTCTAATGTCTCATTATTACATGGAGATGGATCTGGGCTCTGTCTGAAATGTTCCACCCACCAGAAGACTTCAATGCTCTGGCAAGACCTAGCTAAGAGGAAAGGGCTTCAAATTCATGCCCAGTGACAGACTGAGTGTCTGTTATCTTAGAACCAACCTAGATCATCTTGGAGAAGCTTTTCCACTGAAGACTGGCTACGGCTATAGGTGACAACTTTTTCATCCCTAGAAGCAACCAGATGGTAGAGTGGATACAGTGCTGGTCCTAGAGCCTCGAACACTTACTAGCTGCATGACCCTGGGCAAGTTGTGTAAACTTCTGTATGCTTCACTTTCCTCAAGGGAATACTAAGAGCACCTACTTCACAGGGTTATTGTGAGGATCAAATGAGACAATACTCGTTTAAAAAAAAAAAAAGCGCATAGTACAGTGCCTGGCACACAGTAGGTGCTATAACAATGCTTATTCACTTCCCCTTCACAGTACAGAGGGAGCATGACCTGAAGCCCTGGAAAGAGTAGCCACAATTAACAAGATTAAATCTTCTTGAAGTGTTGCAATAGACACCAATATACCTGTACTCACACATGTATACATGCATGTGTACACACAGCTTTCCACTTAAATTCATCTGAATGAAGACCCAGTGCCTAAGTAGCTCTACTTGGCATGCTCTGCAGCATACTGATGTCAAGAGGCCAATCAATAAAACCCATATTGTAGATGCAACCAGCCACAGTTACTTAGGTTACATTTCATTGAGAAGGAAAGGAGTTTAAAATAAGCTGGGAGTCTTCAGTCAAAGGTTGGGATCATTGATTTTCAGAATCACTCTACAACCAGAAACTTCACTTCCTTCCACATACAACTATCCATAATTGAAATGAATGAAGAAATAAATGTAGGAATAATAATGTGGAAATGAAATTATGTGAAAGAGGTGAACTCCATGGTAAAGGATAAATGCATGGATAGTAACAGGGAAGCTAAAATATAGCATGTAAATGAAAAATAACTATTTTTTGTCATTTGTTCAAGTCATTTCAATCATGTCAGACTCTTCGTGAGCCAATTTGGGGATTCCTTGGCAAAGATACTAGAGTGGTTTGCCATTTCCTTCTCCAGTTCATTTTACAAATGAGGAAACTGAGGCAAAAAGCTTATGTGACTTGCCCTGGGTCATACAACTAGTAAAGTGTCTGAGGTCAGATCTGAATTCAGGTCTTCCTGACTCCAGGCCTGGGTTTTATTATTTTATTTATCCACTGTGCCAAAATAGCTGCTGTAATAATATAATAGCTTACACTCATTTCTCACCTTTAAGGTTGGCAGTGTTTTACATATATTATTTTATACTATTAGAAAGCTGAAAATAATACTGCTAAAAAAGAGAAACTACCCAAGCAGCCGTAACACTTGTGTTTAAATCCTGCCTCAGACACTAGCTATGTGTTCCTGAATGACCTTTAAATTTGTCTGTGCCTCAGTTTCCTCATCTGTAAAAATGAAAGATGGACTCAATGGTCTTTAAGGTTCATTTCAGCCCCTAAACCCAGGACCTCTCTGAACTTTTAATTCATGTAGCTGACTGAAAACAAACAAAAGTACCACATGCCAGGTTTATTTCTTTCATACCACCTTTCCTTCTGTAAGTTTTTCCTAAAATTAGACATCTTACAGTTACTTGGTTCCTTCTTTTGATTCAAATGCCAGAATTTCTTTGAATAACTCTAAATAAGCACTGAGGAAAACACTGCATTTTTCTGACACTGCTCCTTCTCTATAAATTTTCCAGGAAGCATCTAATATCAGGACATTAACCTGTGAATCACTGATTGAAATGACTTCCCTCCTAGGTTCTTTAGGTTTAACCTACAACTCCAGTGCAGATTTAATTAAACTCCATATTTAATTAAACCATACCTGTGGGTCTCACACGGACATCTAGATTATCACTAACGTAGTAATGAGTGTTTGTCTCTGAAATTGTTCCCCTCCTTTGGGCGTTTGTACTAACATGGGTAACATGTCTACTGCCAGAAGACCATAGCTTTTTTGTGCTGCATACCAGACTCTGCAAACCACACGGGGCTGCCTCCAATGCTGAGCGTTTACAAGTTGTATACAGAGGCCAACAATGATCCTCCCCAGATGCTAAATCATAATCTTCATGTTTTTCGTATTTCACATTCTAGCCACAATTTCAACATCCCATACCCCGTGACATTAGAGAATGATAAATCAACAGGCATGACAGCTCCCTTGTAGAGACTGGTACGGACCTACGTCCTACCACAGCCAACACCCACAGCCCCTGCCAGATGTCTTTAAAAGAGTATGATATTAACCCCTTCAAACTGAGCTGGGGTTTTCTTTCCCTTCTAAACTAACTCTAAAAGCAATTAAAAAAAAAAACCAGTCTCTGGCAGCCTAGAAGGAAATCTCCAAAGATAAAATTAACAATGAATTTGTAAGTACCTTGATGTTACATCAAGAAAATTTTAAATTTTACAGAACCACCTTGATATGAATGTATTTTCTTTAACCAGGTCCATTTCATTTAAAGGGCTTCTTCCTCAATGCTAGTGCATAAAACGATGGAATAAAGGAAAATAAAAGCTCATTTTTAAATAGGAAAAATAGCTCATGCAAATCATTTACCTCATAAAGCACATTTTGTCTCCTGAACTGGTCT
This sequence comes from Vombatus ursinus, assembly GCF_900497805.2. Taxonomy (NCBI): domain Eukaryota; kingdom Metazoa; phylum Chordata; class Mammalia; order Diprotodontia; family Vombatidae; genus Vombatus; species Vombatus ursinus. Next base: position 22,295,478 of record NW_020948983.1, read on the forward strand.
ATGTGGATATATACGTATGCATCTGCTATGGATCCTGATTATCACAATCTACATAAACACAGGTTGCATGCATATTTAAGTATTATACAGCTATCCTATATAAAACACAACATGGCATACTAGATAGTGACCCCCACACCTTGAAGGAAGAATAGCATGACACATACTAGCAGTATGACCCTGGGCAGGTCACTTGTTTTTTTAATGCCCCCAGGCAAGTCTCTAAAACTTCCTACACGGACTGGTACAGGTCTAGAAAAATAAACACACATATAAATCTGTTTGTTTTTTTTCTTCAGTCAAGGGCCCCAAGTCTATAAGCAGGTAAGAGCTAGTTAAAAGAGTTATATGAGTAAAAAATCAATTTACTATTAATAATTTACTTAGTCATAGAAAAAAGTACAAAATATTCAACTAGACTATTTTTGAATTTTAAAATGCCATTAAATTAATTCAATCACTAAAAAAAATAAGTTAAAAATCGTTCGGTTTCATAGTAAATCAGTCTACAAACATTAGGCATCAACTAGAGGCAGCTAGGTGGTACAGTGGAAAGAGTGCCTGGCTTTATCTTTCTGAGTTCAAATCTAGCGTCAGACACTTACTAGTTGTGTGACTTTGGGTAAGTCACTTAATCTTGTTTGCCTCAGTTTCCTCATCTGTAAAATAACCTGGAGGAGGAAATGACAAACCACTCTAGCATCCCTGCCAAGAAAACCCCAAATGGGGTCATGAGGAGTTGGCATGACTGAAACAACTGAACAATGGGTCAGGTGCTGAGGATACAGACAAAAATGAAACAGTACCTACCCTTCAGAAGCTCACACTCTATTGGGAGAAACAACATATACCCATACAAGTATAAACAAAATACAGATACAAAAATAGTTCCAAGTTAAAGTAGGAAGAAAGGGAGACATTTGCAGTTAAAAGGGGGGGAAGATATACCAGGAAAGACTTCCTACAGGAGTGCAGATTCTTAGTTTAGTTTTGAAAGAAGCTAGGGATCCTTAGAAGTGAAGAGGGGAAACCATTTAGGAACAGGGAAGACCTATGTGAAGGCACAGAGATAGAAGATACACTACCAAGCATAGGAAACAACATGAAGGCCAAGTTCGTGGGATCACAGAACGCATGAATTAGGTATAATAAGCTTCATGTAGGTTAGAACTGAACTGTTAAAGGGAATTTATTACAGGGAATTACGGGAGAAAGAGGTAAAGGAAAAAGACAGGTACAAGGGAAAGGAAAGATGAGGGGAAAAGGACACAAAAGAAGAATGGGGGTGGGAATGGAGAAAGGGACAGAGACATTTAATAAATGTAGACAGGTTCGGCCTATTCTGAAGGGCCTTGGCAAGCCAGTGTAACAACTTTTGAAAAAGCCCCTTCATTTCGTTGCGGTAGTGAGCTCTTTAGCTCTTTAGCTGTTAATTGCTGTTCACAACTTTGCAGCTATTGTGATCAAATCTCCAGAATAGAATAGTCACAGTATTCACCAGGAGAAAATTATCTTTCCCTCACTCCCAGTCCCCCTGAGATGCAGTCACAGGCCAGAAGAATCTCACCTTGTGTGAAAATTTAATGTTGATGAAGCTGAGGGCTAAATGTAGCCTTCAGACTTAAGGTTTCTCACTTCTGTTTTAATATATGCACATATCATCAACATACATCTGTGTTTAATACATATGTGCATGTACACTGTATGTACACATGCCACTTATATACTGACATATGCATGTCTATATAACTACACAGAAACAATACATTCAAGTGTTTAAATGGACATTTATTCACTCTCAGATCTGACATGAAAAATGACTTTAGTATTTGTTTCCATTGTTTTATGCTTTTTTGGAACAGCTTAGCTAATATTAAAGACACAGTTGTCCTTTTTTAAAATAAGTGTTAACAAAACATTTGAAACTATTAATTAGGTTATAACTGTTCCATTCAAGAACACACAGAAAAGTTGAAATACCTAGAATTATTTCAGATAGAGAAGATCACATGTTGTAGTGAGAAAAGCATGGGGCTGGGATCCTGGGTTCCAGCTCCAGCGGTGTCACTGACTGTCCAGCTGTGGTTAAGTTGCAATGCCTCCGGGCCTCACTTTCCTTATCTGTAAAATAAGGGGCTCCAAACAGCTTTTCTCTGTTCCAGTTCAGACTTTCTATGATTTCATTTTCAGTCGACTACTTCCAAATGAAAAGTCAAACTGTTTCTAAAATTAATATTTTCAAGGAAAAAAAGTGTTCAAAAGTGTTCTACGATTTACTAATTCTTTATTTTCTGCTAAAGGGTTAAGCAGCTATTATGTTTTAGAGTAAACTGTTTGCCTTAGAGCCATCTCCTCCTTGCTCCTGACGAATTACCTGACACTTCACATATCATGCACTACTTTTCATTAGGAAATAACATTTGGTTCTAGTCATGGCAGAAGACCTGGCTTTGGTGATTTAAGGCCAAAAGGAATGTGGCAGAGAATTAAAATACTTTTATATCTCCAAAAGAGACAGACTCTAAAATGCAAATGTTCATTTAAAACAAAGCAAGCTGGTTTTTTAAGCATAATACAAGATTTATACTAAATCATTAAAGGTTCAGTTACTACTTTTTCCTCTCTTTTTAAAAAGAGCTTTAAAAATAAAGTCTAGCTATAGTTCTGTGCTCTATCAAAATCCCATTGTGGTCTGGCTGGACTGTGTTAAAGAATGCACTGTGGTTTGAGGCAACAGATTTAAGGAGAGAAATCTTGTGTTTCAAAGAATGAGAGAAAAAAATAAAGTTTTTGTCCTTTTAGCCAATTAATCCACAGCAAGATATAAATTATGTAAACTAGAATTAGTTAATATGTTATCATATTTATTTTATGATAAAAATGCTTGATTTCTTAAAAAACTAAAAAGTCTTTGCAAATGTCCCCCCTCCCCCCCTCTCCTTCCCTTCTCTCCCCAACAAAGGCAATGTTAGTGTAGTGTAATAGGAAGAAGATGGCCTGGAGTCTGGTCTCAGATCTGCCACAGTTCTAGCTTAGGCATGTCATTACTATCAAGGCCTCAATTTCCTCATCTGTAAAGTGTGCATGTTAGACCAGATGCTCTCTTAGGTCCCTTCCAACACAGACGTTACATAAAAAGATTTTCCTTCTTTTGGCAGATGGAGATCAAGGGCCAACTATCACTCTGTGGCAAGAACACACATCAACAAAGCTAGAAAAGCAACTGGAACTAAGAAATGCCATTAAGTTTTAGCTTCAGTTGAACTTTTTCCTCCTCAGAATTCCATTTAAAACAATTTTTCCCTGTCTTGAGGGACAGAATGGCTCAGTCTCTATGGAATCCCTTTACTTCGGTTTATAACAGAAGTTGCCATTACGTAAAGAAAAAAATATTCAAGAAAATTCTAATAATAAAAAATATTAATGTTTAGCAACTTAAACATAAAAGTTAACTCAGGTCATTGTGTTAAGGTATGGGTGGAAGGAGGTCCAGGAATCCTTTAGCCATCTCTTGTTAACTCAGAGGATCATAGATCTATTACTGGAAGCCATCTCCTCGGACCCCTTCATCTTACAGGTAAGGAAACTGAAGCTGCCCTAGGTCACATAGGTAGTAAGCATCAGAGGTGGATTTTGAACTCAAGTTTCCGGACTTCAAGTTTGGTGCTCTAGGTACATCATGCTGCCTCTATTTCTGTCCTGTTCACCCAAGATTCCACCCCCATCATTCTACAATAACTAATCGATCAATAGTCTTTGCTCAATCCATTATTGACCACTGTTACTCAAAACTCCATTTCTCCCTTACATCCCATCAAATTAGACTATGCACTTACTCATCTCTGTCTTGGTTACTATTAATAATAATAAATAATTAATAAAAATAATGGCTAACATATACCCTTTAAGGTTCACAACATGCTTTGACCTAAATTATCTCATTTCCTGTTGCCTATTGTGGGATGACTCATTATTCTCTACCTACTAAATTCTTACCTGTCTCTCAAAGCCCATCTCAAATGCTACCTCTACCATCAAATGTTCCTTGATCCCCTGCAGCTGGTACTGAGCTGCCTTCCCTTATACTGCACACAATATTGCTTAAACCTCTTTAATCATGTATTATTCAGTATGGAGTTATTTATGTATATCTCTCTCCTCTAAAACCCCTCTCCCACCCCCTACTCCCAACCACCAGACTGCTAAAAGTTTCATATAGGCTGGGAATATGTATTATCTAAACGTTGTAACTCTCCCAGTACCTAACAGTACTGTGGCCCATGGTGCCAATATTATTAAATATTTGGAAAATTGAATTGAATGCTATAATATCCTGATTTTCTTACCTCTCTGACTGCCTTTTATTTCTCTATTTTCCCTAAATATAGAATGCATGAGGTTCATTTCATGGCCCTCTGCTGTTTAACATAGTTTCTCCCTCAAAAAACTTATCCCCTCTTAAGGCTCATATTCTAAGAGGGACACTGATGACTCCTAAATCTGTCTCTAGCTTTGATCCTACTTCTAACTTTCAATCTCATATCTCTAACAAATTTGATTGGCATCTTCCCCATTAACTCAAACCTAATATGCCATAACCTAAACTTAACCACCATTCTCCCCAAACCCACTGGCTTCTGAACTTCCCTGTTTCTTCCAATGGTACCACTAATCTACCTGTCTCAAAACTGTGCAATTATTTCCTTTTCCCTCTCCCTCATCCCCAAAGGGCAAAAAAATTCAAGAAATAAATAAATCAGTAACCAAGTCCTGTCAATTCTTCCTTCAAATTGTCTCTCCCATCAGTCTCTTTCCCACTGACAGCATCTGGTTCAAAATGCTTATCACTTTACCAGAAGATGAGTACAAAAGCTTCCCAAATGACTCTTCTGACTCCCATGTCTTCATCCTCTAATCTGAGAAAGGTTCTTACCTCGAAGTCAATAGGAATAACTCCTATTAGAGCAAGAAGCAAGGAGACGGAGGCCTGGTACTCCCTCGGGCTCTATCACATGTAGCCTAAAAAGTATTAGAGCCATACTGACCCATTCTAGCCCCTACAGCTTCATATAGTTAAAATTCCTAAAGTGTCATTTCACATATGCCACACTTTTCAAAAACCTTAAAGTCATCCCCACTATCTACCACCTCCAATTCCCACAGAGCCTCCCCTGCCCTTCAAAAGAATGCACTGCCTCCTCGGTCTGATTCAGGAGATCCCCCAAACATGCAAGGCAAAGATACCATACCTAGGGAGCCCCAAACCTGAGGCCTGAACCCTTTGAAGTCCAAGGTAGAGAACTCCACTATAGGGACAGAGTTTCCCACAGTCTACTGAAACTCCAAATGACCTGACCAAGAATCTGCTCCAAACCAGAATACCTGGCCACTCCAACACCTGTGCTCTGGGCACTCATAAATGTGACCCAATTATCCTCACCCTGCTTCAATGGTCAAATTCTTGGCACTCGGCCTAATAATGTCTACGAAAACTCTGCCTATCCTGGGCACTACTCATGTGAAAAACACCACTGATTGATTTATTAATACCAATTTTAAAGAAATATGAAAAAGTAAAAAGGCAAAGAAGGGTAGGGGGATGTAGTCACAAATTTAGGGCCTAAATGATCAAAGCTTATCCATTTCTTTTTTGTTGTTGCCTGTACCGATATATTTTATTTAAATACAGCAGACATAGCTCAACAAAGACCCAGAAACTCCTCCCCACTTAAAGTACAGTCCCTGAAGCAAAACTGCCTAATGATGTAACTGCCACTGGCATTACCTATTTCTTATGCAGTTCAAAAACATAACCTCTCCTATTTTACAATGCAAAAAAGGGTCTGGGTGCAATTAGCATATTATATTTATTCTTTGCTGTAGTCACTAAAAGGTGGCGCATCTTTAAAGTCTGATAAAATTTCAGAAGCAAATAAGATTTTCCAGCTAATAGCATACAAGGCTTTAAAAATTAAAATTTGAAAATGGTCTGTCTTATATAAAGTACCACTAATTGCCATCGCTGCCTGAGTCGTCATCACATAATGGCTGTAGCTGGAGCAAAGGGGCTTAAGTCAGATTTGCATGGGGAGGGAGCAGGTACTCCTACAGTACAATGTCAACCTTGGGCTAGATCAGGGGTGGGGAACCTTCACTCTGTTAAGTTTGAATTCAGTCAAAGGGCCGAACTTGAGGACCTAGAAGGCCACATGTGGCCTTGAGGCCAAAGGTTTCCCACTCCCATGCTAGATGGATCTGAATAGGTAGGAATTTCAGAAGATTATTCTAAATAACTGGGTTTTTTTTTCCACTGTACTTTGGTTTATATGCTATCAAAACAAGCATTCAATCTATTCAAACAAAATCAAACCAGTTATTTGGCGATATACAGAGAAAAACAACCACTCAATGGAATTTTCCATATTTCTACCAGGAGTTTTAGTGTCAGATAAGACTGAAGGCAATCTGAGACAAGAAATCCTCTCTCCTTAAAAGTCTAAAAGTCATCTATGTGACTATACAGTTAATGTTTCTCCTTTAAACTATAAGCTGCCTGAGAGCAAGAGCTTGACCTATTATTTCCCCTACAACTCCACAGAGCACCTGGTGCAATGTACCTTATTAGGTGGACATTTTAAAAGTCTGACTCTATAAATTAATCATCATAAGTAGAAGGCACTTATCTTAAAGACTATACCATCAGAACAAGGGTTCACTAACTTGGATGGGAAAAAAATTACATTTTCATTTCAATATAATTGGTTTCTTTTCTATTCCTATGTTAAAAACATTATTCTGAGAAGGGGCCCACAGCTTTACCAGAATGCCAGTGAGGTTCATGACACAAAAATATTCTAGAGTTGAAAGAAGAACTATATAGAATGCTAGAAATGGAAAAGACCTTAAGATCTCAAAGACTATGAGGCCACACAATAGTTATATTCAAATATTTGACGGTTAATCACACGGGAAGGCAACTAGACCCATCTATTCAGACCCCTGCAGGCAGGACTAGGGGTTATAACTGAAAGTCACAAGGAGGCAAATTAGGCTTTATAAGGAATTTTTAAAAAACCACACAACTTTCTAATATTTAGACCTATTCCCAACATAAAACGGATTGCCTTGTAAGGTAATGAGTTCCCAACCACCAGAATTCTTCAACCAAGGGAAATGATTACTTAAGAATGTTGGTAGAGGGGATAAACGTGCCTGGGGGGGGGGGGGAACAGAATAGATTCTCCATGCATTGTCTTAGGATTTTAGTCCATTCCACACACACACACACACACACACACACACACACACACACATCCTCTATTTTACAGATAAGGAAACCAAGACCCAGAGAGAGGGTGTGACTTGTCTCAGATCACATAGGAAACTTAGTGGTAACAAAGCCAGTCCTGGAGTCAATGCCCCCTAATTTCCCACCCAAAACTCTTTAAACCACCCCAAGCTGCTTCTCTGTATACTAACTTTAAAGCCCTGTAGGGATGCCTCATAAATTATTGGCACCACATGCTTATCAGAACCTAAAGCGGCAAGAAATAACCATATACCGCAAAAAGTGAATGATTTACCTCTCTCCTCAAGGAAGGAATCTGTCAAGTCTTTTTAAAGGGCTGAAGAACTGCTTTTTGAGGCTCTCTCTTAGTAACATGGTTAGCAAAGCCAACAACAGAAAACTGATGTTCATTTAAGAAATAAATTGTTATTCACACACCTATTTTTAATCATTACCTGCCATATTCTTTTCTATTTACCTCTGCCTCTCCTTGGAAATTGAGGAGTTAGGGCTATTAAATATAATAACTGTAGCTTTCTGATATCCTACATGACACTTCTAGCCCACAACATATACCTGATGGAGGCCTCCATGAGGACTGCTAGGTAGCCTGAAAATGGCCAACCTCCAAGGTAAGAGGATCTAAGGGAATGTGGTAAGCAGAAACACTTTGAAAAGTACAAAGGACCAGTTCCACTATTGACAGTAAGCAAGAAGAGATGAAAAACAGATCAAAACTCAGGGTTTAAAAACATTAATGTACGTTCTTAGAGGCTGAGGAAATGAAACAATCCTGGGCTTTTAGTCTCCCCTCTCCCACAAATTAGTTCTATAAACTGAGCAAGTTACTTCAGCTTACTGGGCCTCAGTTTCTTCATCTGTAATATGAAAGGACAAGATGTTTTCTGAGGTTCCTCCTGGAAGATTCTCTGACCAGATCCTTGAAAATTATCCTATCCTAGCAGCAACAACAACAAAACCTAATTAAACTGTTAAAAAAAAATCTTCTTTAACCAAGAAACAACAAATTGAATTACACATCAAATTAAAATACTGTCAAGACAGACAAACTTCAAGTTACACAGGAGATGTTTCTGAATAACACCAATAAGACAGAATATGTGCATATTCTATACATACGTATATATAAAACATGTAACAATATATAACCAATAACACCAATGAGTAACACCAATTCACATTTCTTAAAGCCTAAGGTTTACAGGGCACTTTCTTCAGAACAGCCCTATGAGGCAGGAAGTGTAAGTACTGTTTTCCCTTCTATATTTCAACTTTCCCCATCTCGGTTTTGATATGTCAAGGATTGGCATAAGAAATTAAACGTGAATTTTTCAGAAGTTTTGTGGAAGCCACAGGCAACATTCAAAGGCCAGCAGATGACACAGAGCCTATGACCAAATATACTTAACCCAAATTTTACAGTAAGGTACTGTAAACACCCCATAAGAGAAAAAGAAAAAATTCAGACTTCTCTGGTAGGAAGGAAGGGCCAAAAAATTTTATGAGGATTTTCCAGATTGAGGGCTGATGTACCCCTAACCCCTGAGAAGTATAAAGGACAACTGTATTATCATGCCTATTTTACAGATAAAGGAACAGGAGTCTCAGGGAGAAGGAAAAGAGAAGACCTGAATTCTAGTCTGCTGCCTGTGTGACTTTAGGCAAGTCACTTCATCCATCTGGGACTCAGTTTCCTTCATCTGCAAAATGAAGGGGGTGGACAAGATAACCTCTAACTACCTTTCCAGCTTTAAATCTATAATCTTTCATGGGATCGTGCATCTTGCCCAAGATCACAGAGCTAGTGTAAGTGTGAAAGGAAGGATTCAAGCACAGATTTTTCCTAACTCCAATACCTGCATTCTTTCAATTATTTTGTGTTCCTCAGCATCTCATAAGAACTCTGTAAATGTGGCATTAAGGCTATCAAACATTGAAGCACTGGGACCTCTCCCCGGTATCTAGCAAACTGAATTGATAAAAACCTCAATTCCATCCTACTCAGAGGCTCACTGTGTAGGTATGATCCTGAGTTTTCAAAAGGTTATGCCAATGAGTTGTAGCAGACCCTACCAGTCAATCAATTAACATTTACTAAGCATCCATTAAGTGCCAGGGTTTTTGCTAAGCCATGGGGATGGGGGAAAAAATCGAAAAACATGATACCTGCCCTTAAGGAGCTCACATTTTAATAGAGGACACCACGCAACTACCTGTACATACAAGATAAATGCAATGAAAATGGAAGACAGCCTTAAGGAGAAGATATTGGGGGTAAGGGGAGAGATTGGGGAGAGGGAAAATGCCTCCTGCAGAAGGCAGTATTTGAGCAAGTCTTGAAGGCAGCCAATCAGTGAGGAGAGAGAACATTCCATGCATGGGGGAAAAGCCAGTGCAAAGACTCATGCAGTTAGGAGATGGAGGCAAATTTCACCAGACTGTCGATTCTGGAGGGGAGTAAAGTGTAAGAAGAAAGGAAAGATAGGAAGAGGTCAGGTAATGAAGAGTTTTAAATGCCCAACAGGAGGTTTTCATATTTTATTCCAGAGGTAACAGAGCCCCTAGAATTTTGAGGGAAGGGGAGGAGTAAAATTGTCAAACACGCCTTAACGAAATTTACTTTGACAGCTGAGTAAAGAATGGATTTGAGTGGGGAGAGACTTGAGGCAGGGAGACTAATTAGGCTCTTAAGACATAGTCCAGCTGTTCATCGATAAGGACCTACACCTGGTTGGTGACTGTGAGTAAAGAGAAGGAGAGCTAGATATATAAAAAGATATAGACACAGACACACACACACAGCTTTGAAAGTAGGAAAGACAAGCAACAGATTATCTATGTGGAGTACAAGACTCCAGGATGACATCAAGGTTGGGAAGCTGGGTGACTGACTACATGCTTAGTACTGCCCTTGACAATAACTGGGAATTTTGGAAGAGGGGTTTGGTTAAAGACAATGAGTTCTGTTCTGGACATGACAGGTTTGAGATGCCTGAGTGCCATCCAGTTTGAGATGTCCTAAAAAATCTTTTGTGATAGAGGACTGGAATTCAAGGGAAAGGTTAAGGCTGAATCTGTACATGTGGGGAATCTTTTTCATAGAGATAACTGAACCCATGGAAGCTGATGAGATCATGAGGTGAGATGGGTACAGGGGTGGGGAACCTGCAGCCTCTTGGCCACATGTGGCCCTCTAGGTTCTCAAGTCCTGAATCCTTTAGTCAAAGGGCTGCACTTGAGGCTGCTGGTTCTCCATCCCTGGTGGGGATAAAGCAGAAAGAGCTTTTAAATCTTTACAACCTGCCCCTTCCTATCTTTCCAGTCTTCTTGCACTCTTCTTGCACCCAACCACACTCATCTCCTTTCTATTCCTCACATGCAACACCCCATCTCCTAACTCTGTGCCTTCTTACTGGCTGTTCCTCATGTTTGGAATAGTCTCCTTCCTCATCTCTTACCTTCTGGATTCCTTCAAGTCTCAGCTAAAATCCTACTTTCTGCCTTTTCCCATCCCCCTCAATGCCAGTACTAAGATTACTACCAATTTGCCCTGTATGTCTTTTATATATAAATATATATATGTATATATATTATATATACATATATATGTATATATATTATATATACTTAATTGTTTATGAGTATCTCTTCCACCCCCCACCCCCACCCTATTAGAATGGGAGTTCCTAGAAAGCAGGGACTATTTTGCCTTTCTTCATATCCCCAGGTGCTTAGCACAGTGCCTGTAACATAGTAAGAGTTTAATAAATGCTTGTTGATGACTTGACACCCACTTCTAGTGGGTGTGACCTAGTTGAAGATCCAGCAAAGGAGACCAGGAGCTTAGAAAAATCAAGAGATCAGTGTCATGAACACCTATGTAGAAAAGAGAGTAAGTGACAGCATTAAAGGTTACAGCAAGAGTGAGGATGAGGGTTAAGAAAAGGTCATCAGATTTGGCAATCAGATCATTAATGACTTTGGAAAGAGCAGTTTTCGTTAAATGAGGTCACAAGTAAGATTGCAGAGGGTTTAGAATCAAGTGAGAGGAGAAAACATAAAGACAGTGAGTGTAGATGGCTTTCTCAAGGAGTTTAGCCAAGAAGGAGAAGAGAGATACAGGAAGCTAGCTAGCAGAAACATTAGGATCAAGCAAAGGTTGTTTTTTCGTTTGGCTGGTTTTTTAAAGGCTGTAGAGGTTTTAAATGCAAGTTCAGTGGAGAATTAAGTGTTTATCTAATGAGAACCAGCCTAGTTAGGTTTGAAGAGGCTCTTTATTAGGTTGAAGAGTGACAAATTTCTCAGCTATCTCGAAATAAGTACATGTTCTTCCCAGATCTAAATCAATGATTTATGATCTACTAAGTTATAAATGTATATGCATCAGTCTAGGGGATTACTGACATTGATTTTATAAAGATCCTTGGAGAACTAAGGTATTTCATTTAAAAAATAACCTTTAATGTCCTGATGTGGTTGTTATTGAGTAGGGGGATGGCAGAGAGAAAGAGAAGGGAAGGGTACAGACCATTGTTTCTTTAGATTATACCAGGTGAGTATAAGTTCTGGCAGGTCTCACCAAAATGGAACGGCTTTGTAGTAGCCTAGTGGGACTCAACACCAAGTGACTTGAAAGGGTGATGAATTATTTAGCCATAGCAGTTTATGAAGATCATCTAAGGCACAGAAGGGTCACAATCCATATTGGTGGAAGGAATAACCAATGGACATAATCATGGGTTCTTAAAATATTAAAATAATTTTAAAATATAAACACAAAACACTGTCATTGATTTTTTTTCTTTTTTGTCCAGACCTATGATTTCCTCTATGTGGGGATTTCTCTGGCATAGAAAACTCTCGCCACTGATGTAGCAACTCATCTGAAACTTATAATCTGAGTTTCTTGGGTCACTGAAATGTTTCTTGGCTTGCTCACGGCTACCTACCACAGCGACAATGGTGGAACTTAGGTTTCTGACTCCAAGGTTGATCTTCTATCCATTACACCAGGGTACTTCTCAAAAATCATTTAATCACAGATGACAATTTAATGAAAATGTTTAGGATTTTTCCCCCCCAAATTTTAACGAACATAACAATGTTGCAAAGTAGAAAAAGCATAGGGCCAGGATCAGGGAAGTCTAAAGTTCTGCCTCTGCCAGATACTGGCCTTGTGATCCTGGGCAAACCACTCTCTCTGGATTTGCTTCCTTTTCTTGTATGCAAGGCACATTCATTCCAAAATAGCACCTTCTTTACATGGGCATCAAGAGTCAGAAGGCAGAGTAGGAGTCGGGGAAGGCAGTATGTTTACTCATATGCCTCCCAGGAGCGGGGCTGCAATAGCTCCTCAGCCCAAAGTCTCTACAGAAATTACCAGACAGCATTCCAAGTACAATTTGCTCCAGCCTCTGCCCAATGGACTTACTGAGGTTCCCCTCTTTCCAACTTCCATTTTAGTGACTTGATCCAGGTTCTGTCCCATCTCATCTAGTCTAGTAATGAAAATGCAAAGGTTATCATAATTTATTCCTATTTTCTCATGTCCTCAATTGCACTTTATCTACAAGAATTACACATCTGCATCACAGATTAGCATACATTTGCTGAATGGAATAGAAAACAAAAGACACAAACATTAAAACTTCTACGTAGTGTTCAACTGCTCTGATAAAGTTCTAAAATCTCCACTCCCCAGTGGTTGCAGCTGCTCCCATTAAGATCCAAGTTTCCAACTTCCCCTTCCACCAAGGGAATAGATGCACTCAGAGGGTTTTGCTGAGGAGGGTTTTCAAGCAACCCTCCTCATGATATCAAAGTCATAAAAAGAGGTAATGGAGAAGTCTTATTACAAGCTGGGTGTAAACCTCATTCCAGCTCCTAGAGAGACAGCAGCCACTTTCCTGATTCATCATCCAAATGAACCCGGAAGTCTAATGATCATGTTTTTCTCTCTGATGTCTATCATTACTCTATCCTGGCCCTTTGGCATGGGACTCCAGGAACTCATGCTGAAAGCTCACTCTCCATATTATATCTAGTTCCTATGGAACCTTTCTGGTGTGAGAATAGTCTTCCAATTTTGTTTTTACATATCCAATTACTAGATGTTACTCTGCCTTGAACGCCTCATTTTAAGTTAATCTCCTGAGGATACATGAAACCTACTTCCCCTTCCTTTAGAGCCTTCATGATGGGAAAAATGGGGTCAAATGCATATAAAAGGAAACCAGCTCAACCCCAAGTTGGCTCAAACATAGGCTATATGTAAAATGAAGGGGTCAGACCACAATTATCTCTTAAATTCCATCTAGTTCTTACACTGTTTCTATCTGATGGAGAAATATGGTTTAATTGAGTGATCTGGTTCCTCCTTTAAAGTACTGACAACCTAGGAGTAGGCTGAAGTTTGAAGATGGTCCTCTCTTCAATCTCTTTGATCACCAGAAGCCAAAGGGGCTCAGGGGTCTGGCTCTTCTTACTTCTCCAGAAGAATACCTATAAGGGCCACTACATTTTCCATACTATCTTCACAGGGCTTCTGGACAAGGGGCAGTGGAAAGCAGTTGTTGGGAGATAGGAAAATGAAAAGAAATATTTCTTAACTTCAAAACCATACATACTGAGGGCCATCCTTCCTCTTTCCCATCCTTGCAGAGATCAGAGAGGAAGCCGTTTCTCCCTTTAAAAAATGGAGCCCAACTCAAGATCTGGAATATAGTCTAAATGCTACTTTACAACACTTCTTCTAACATTGTTTCCCTTATGAACATATATTTTTAAAAAATGGGTCCAAGAAGAAGGGATCCCCAAAGCCTTAACCTCAATTTTTGACCCTGAATTTCTCATGACCCTGACATGGTACATCAAGGTAGGTTGGTAAGGCTACGTGGTGAGGTAGCTTGTCTAATCCCAGAACAATAGTCAAGAGATCAGTGTCATGAAAACTATCCTCTTTTGCACCCATCCCCTACAAGAATTGCCTAAATTTTACATGAGAAAGTCTCCAGCCCTCACTTACAACAGGAAACTAATTCTTGGGTAGATTTCCATGGAATGTTTGCAAGTTAATTGTACAGGTCTTGGAGAAACTGTGTGAAAATATTCTGGTTCGTGGGCAGCTGCACATCAAGGTAGCTTACAAGCAAAGAGAAAATACGAAAGCAATAGAATTAGCTGGTGCCAGATAACTAGTTTCCTTGGTGGAGCAGGAAGCTGGGTAAAGGGAGGTGCTCTCAGTCTTCTTTGCCCAGCCTTCCTTCCCCCTAGAGACCAAAGAAGAAGCGGCTCCTCCCACGAAGATCATGCCAAAGAGAGATTCATTTTGGTTAATAAGCCCTGCTTTTTAAATGCAAATATCCTCTGGGAAAATTAAGCTATTAGTCATTCATACCTTACTGTAAATGACTTCAATTAGATAATCAGATTGCCTGAAAGCGAACTGAGATCTTCAGGAATGGAAACCTTGATTGAAGGGGACAGAGTGGAAGGAGGGAAGTGATTAGCATACTGAATAAATATGAAGCAGGGTGTACATTGAGATACTGTTCACACTATATAAAGGGTAGTAACTCAAATATTTACACTTATTATAGCCATTACGGGTTAACGTTTTTGCGAGGCACAGTTGTTTAATGAATGAAACATGATTCAGTGTAATTCAAACTTCATAACTGGGGGGTCTGGCTTCAATTAAAACAACACATTCCACAGATAATCAGCTCAATTTTTTGATGACTAACCCTATCTAGCTGGAGCAACACATGCAGATACTCTCATAGGTTAGGTCTCAGAAAACATTCCAAGAGAAAATGCAATTGTACTTGTCGGGAAAAAAAAAAAAAAGATAGAGCCTTGGCATCTATTTTGCAAAGAACCCATCACAGACTGTCACTGCACACCAGAAAGGCTATATCTTTTTAAAAAATAAAATGAAATCAAGGCTGGTAAGAAGGTGGTCACCCTCTTATATAACCCCCTTGGAATTCTACAAGACAGGAAGAAAAAGAGAGTGGGGAAAAATAGGGCAGGCCTATGTAGATTTGAGAGAAATAAGAAAATCTGGAAACACTCTCATAAGATTTTAACAGTTCCACACACCATTGTTATGTTTCATAAATTCATGGGGTGTTTATCAGATGATGGATGACCTTCTGTCCTTCCCCAAAGTAGGCTTTGATTTGGGAAGCACTGCAGTATTCCCAATACTACTGCCTATCTGCCTCTTGAAAATCAGAGAATTATTGACTTTGAGTGGGAGGGATTTTCGAGGTTGTGTAGTCCAATAAAAAGTTCCATTTCTATGGCATAGAAATCAACTTCCATCATTTCAGTCCTCAAGTCACCGCTAGATTTCTCCAGAACACTGAAACAGTACTAGTGAATACAAGGGAGACAGATTATAATTCAACTTAAGGAAGAACTTTAGTAGTAATGTTACTCTTCTTCCTCTGCAATTAATATGGTCAAATGTTTGAACAGCACTATCATGACTTTCCCTTCTTCAGGCTTACCATTCCTCCTTTTCCTTTTTACTTCTGTGTAGGACAGTTTCGTTGTCATACTAATTACCTGTTTGAAATGTGGTACCCTGGATTAAACACAAACTTTCAGATATGGCAATAAAATAGTTCAATGGAATGATTTAAATTAAGCCTAAGACTACATTACTGGAGACTTCTAGGGCATGTGAATAACAAGATGGTGGACTGGACATTTTCTCTGATCTCCAACAACCTCTCAAACCTCCAAAACACCTTCAGCTGTTTCCAGTTTAGAACAATCAGAACCCAAAAGAAGGCAATAAACACACCAAAACTCAAGGAACTGATGCTCACTGACCCTGAACTCATTCAATAACCATCCACCACCTTCCACACTACCAACAGGGAGGCTTCACTAACAGACCCAAGGACACAACACAAACTTTCATCAAAACCCACCTCTACATTCTAGTCACCCCTCCCCTCAAGCTGAGGGAAAGAACACAGCATCTAGCTGGGGACAGTCCTAAACTACCCAAAAGTCAGTTGGAACAGAGACCTAGGCTGGTGAACCCTGAAATGCTCAATGTAGAAGAGGCTGAGATATTTTGAGATCCAGCCCCCAAAAAAATCAGAATCAGAGGAGTCAGTGATAAGGAAAATTAAGGGGGGGAGACTAAAAATACCAAAGATTGCAGGATTTCCATAAATTAATTTAGATCTTTCTATGTTTCTATGTTTTTAATCACACTCATCATTTCTTACAGCACCATTACATTTGTACCACAATTTGTGTAGCCATTCCCCAATTGATAGGCATCTACTTTGTTTCTAATTCTTGTTGTTGTTCAGTTGTTTTTCAGTCACATCTAACAGTGACCCCATTTGGGTTTGTTTGTTTGTTTTTTGGCAAAGATACTGGAGTGCTTTGCCATTTCCTTCTTTCTCCAGCTCATTTGACAGAAAAGAAAACTGAGGCAGACAGGGTTATGTCTGAGGCCAGATTTGAACTCAGGAAGATAAGTCTTTCTGACTCACAGGCCGGCATTCTATCCACTGTACCACCTAGCTGCCCCTTCTAACTCTTACCTATCACAAAAAGTGCAGCTAAAAATCAACAGGAAAAAACAGTACCAAGAGATGGAAACATGGCCTCCAGATTACCAAATAAATACTTCCAAAATAAAGGGAAAAGAAATCCAGCCTCAGACACTTGACACTTACTAGCTGTGTGACCTTGGGCAAGTCACATAATCGATTGCTTCACCAAAAAAAACAAACAAAAAAATAATAAAAGGAAATGATCCACTATTTGACAAAACAGAGGACCTTGGAAAATTTGAGGAACCACTACATAATGTTCCTGAGTGGTTTAAAAGAGAAATGAGAATTATGAATCTATTTATGTCCTGCACAGTAAAATATAATAAGCAGAATAGAAAAGCTTAAATCTGCAATGATAAACCTTATCCAAGAAATAAAAGAAAGAACAATAGATTGGGAATGCAAATAGAAGTGAAGGACAAACTAAAAGAAGAGAAGCAAAAAACACAAATATTAAAAGAAAATACACCCCCTATGCAACCAAAACATGTGAATCTTGAAGACAGAATGCACAGAGATAAGCATAGAGATAACCTAAGGATCACAGATCTCCCAGAAGAACATGGCAGGACAAAAAACCTTCACAGCATAATGAAGGAAATAATGGAAGAGAACTACCCAGAACTCCTAAACATAGAAAACCAAATTCCAATTGAAAAAAAATCACAGATGACCACCAGATAAAAAGCTCAAGGCAGCAAAGACACATGGAGTGTGGTTAAAAGTAACTGTTCAGTTCAGTAACAACAAATTCTGCAAGCCATCAGGCGAAAGAGCTTCAAATACAAAGGAAAGTACATTCGAATAACAAAACTATTCCACACCCACTAGAAAAGGGAGGAAGGAATGGAATAATGTGCTCTAAAGAACAATGGAGCTTAGGATGCAGCCCAGGGCAACCTATTCTGTAAACAGGAGCTTAACCATGCAGGACAAAAGATGGACATTCTTTAGAATTTGAAACCTTTTTAGAAAGAAAATGGAAACTGAAGAGATTTGACTCTCAAACATCCGGAACAAAAGAAATGAGGGAGGAATGAATAAATGCAACAGGTAAGGGCTGCAACTGTAACAGAGTGAGACTAGTTAGTAAGAATCTTCTTTCTAAATGCAGACATATATATATACATATATATATATATATATATATATACACATACACATACACACACACATGTATATTTGTAGGCACACTAATACACTGTTGGTGGAGCTTCACATACAAATGGTATGATCATTCTGGGAAGCAATTTAGAATTATGCAAATTAAGTCACTAAAATGTGCATGCTTTTTAAACCAGAGACTCCATTACTGGGTTTATTATAATGTAAGGAAGTCAATGATTTAAAAAACAAAAAAGGCCCTATATATTTCAAAATATTTATAACAGCACTTTTTGTGATAGCTAAGAATTAGAAGGGCAACTAGATGGTACAGTGGATGGAGTACCTGGCCTGGTGTCAGAAAGACTCATCTTCCCATGTTCAAATACATTCTCAGACACTTACTAGCTGTGTGACCCTGGGCAGATCACTTAACCCTGTCTGCCTTAGTTTTGTCTTCTGTCAAATGAGCTGGAGAAGGAAATGGCAAACTACTCCAATATCTTTGCTAAGAAAACCCCAAATGAAGTCACAAAGACTCAGATGTGACTGAAAAACAACTGAACAACAGCAAGAATTAGAAACAAAGTAGATGCTCATCCATTGGGGAATGGCTACACAAATTGTGGTACAGAAATGTAATGGTGCTTTAAGAAATGATGAGTGTGATGAATACATAAATCTAAATGAATTGATGGAGAGTGAAATAAGCAAGAGCTAAGAAAACAATGTACATAATAACTATAACAATAGAAACTACACCCACACAGTGAAAATTCAAAAGTATAGGTAAAATTATAGAGATCAAATGGGACTCAAGTGAAGAGACATGAGAAGGTGGGAGGTCCACAGGTGTTACACATTGCACATGTTTTTGAACTTTTTCAATGTTAAAAAAAAAAAGTAAAGCACTTGTTAACTTAAAAACTTTATTACTTTTTTTTTCTTTTTAAACCAGCCACAACACCTCATTGGCTTATATTTAGCTCATGGTCAGTAAAATCCTCAGATAGTTTTCCCCATGAAACTAGGTCTTCCTTATTCTGTACTTTTACAATTTTTTTTTAAACTTAAAGAATGAGTGAAATAGTTCTACCTTCTTCCTGTCATTTATCAGCAGGACCTGTCCCAAACAGATGTACTAAATGACAACTCAATGAACCACCTGCCCTTCCCACAACATGTCATAATCTTGACAATATTCACTCTTCATTTGATTTCTCCTGGATTGCTGATCTGATCTCTCTTCAAATAATCATGGAGTGCACCAAGAAGGCCCTATAAATTTCTGAGGTTTAACATAATCTGAGCCAACAGAATCATCTAGAGGCCCCAAGGATCTACTGCGTACCCCTCTTCCCTCTGGATCTACATAGACTCTCTACATTTGTACTCTATCTTCACCCCTATAACAGGGGTGAATACCTGCAGAGGGCAAATGACTCCCCTTGTTTAATGTTTCCCTTAATATTGATAACCAAAGGATCATTAAACAAAATTATTTCTGTGGTTGCTCCTTTCAAAGAATCTTTTATGATTTGAATAAATGCATGAGAGACACCTTGATGGAGTGAAGGGGAGGAGAGTCCTTTAGCAGGTTTCATTCTGCAATTAAATGCTTTTTTTTTAAATTAAACAATAGACAAAGCATCATCTTATATTCTCTCCACCTCCCATTAATACAGATCAGATCGTATTCACCTTTGTGTTTTATAGTTTGAAGTTCACTTTGTTTGTTATTGTTATATAGATACCTAAGGCCATAGGTAATGCCCCTGACCAGCTTCCCTGTTATTTTTACCTGAGAATTACTAAGCACCCACCTGCATTATGGTGCTTCTTGCTTTGCCTTACAAGTACAAAGCAG
Organism: Vombatus ursinus; assembly: GCF_900497805.2. NCBI lineage: Eukaryota > Metazoa > Chordata > Mammalia > Diprotodontia > Vombatidae > Vombatus > Vombatus ursinus. Next base: position 22,315,348 of record NW_020948983.1, read on the forward strand.
AGTCAAAGGCAGCCGTGTGTGTGGTCTATCAGGTACAATTCAGCCATTTTTATGTTCGAACCAGTCCTAATACCTGGCTCAGGAATAAAATCAGGTCCAAAGAAAGATTTCCTCTCCTTGGTGGCAGAACCCAGAGTGGTGCTACTCAGGAAAAATTAGAAAAGGAAAAACTAGAAAAGAATGATTAAAATACTGCCTTGCATACATTTGGGCCTTCGAAAGTAAATATCAGTATGATTTAAGCATATTAAAATCTCTATCACAAGCAACAAAGGTCTCATTATCAGTTTCTGGTTCCATGATAATGGCATTTGGTCAACTATAGGACTTTTCAGACACACCTTTTCTAAGTGAGCAAGTGTTAGATAACATTCACTTTAATGCCAGTCTTGATTAATGGGTCCAAAAAAAATGGGGGGGAGGGTTAAAAGAAATGTTGGTGAATTCAAATAAGGAAAGGAAAAATTCATAGCTGCCAATTCTATCTACTAGGTTCTCCTTGATCTGTATAACTGATGCATTGATACTAGAATAAGCACCAAAAAGAACTGATTTTTTTTTAATTGGTGGGGAGATAGAAGCAGGGAACAGCTGAACTATCTCACCCACAGTCTCTTGCTCCCTTGCTCTGCTCTCTGTCTCTTTAGTAGTGAGGGACAATGGCTAGAGCACAAACTTCCTTAAAAGTGTGACATGTCTTTTCAATACTGGTTACATGAAAAGGTCAGGGGAGAGGGGTAGGAAACAGGTACCCCAGATACCCCCAGTCATCATTGCAGTTTGCCAGATGTACCCCATTCCTTTGCACTCTCTGGCTGGGATTATGCAAGTATTCTTTGTGTAGAATGGCACTGTGAAATCCAGGGATAGATGGATGGAATGGATGACTTCTCCAAGTCTCTTCCAATCCCATCATTCTATTTGACCCTTTTGGTCAAATGAAGAGAAGCCACTTGCTTATACTATCATTCAGGCAGAGGGAACACAAAGAATAAGTTGTTACAGAATTCCACTTTCCATTCCCTTCTGCCAAGAATATCAGTACCATAATGGCTTAGGTGCAATTATACTCTCTCTCCATATAAATCCCCAAGCCTTCCCTCCAAAATGAAACAACTGCATTTTTTTGAAAAGTATAATATTTCAAGACTACTAAAGATTAAGACTGAAAAACTCACAAACAGAAAATAGCTTCATACTTAGGATGAATCACTCACTTCCTCTCCTACCTCCTCACCTCTGCCTCCTGGAATCCCTGGATTGCTTTAAGGCTCCTACAGTGAAGCCTTTTCCAGATCTTTTGTTTTTTTAGTGCTTTCTCCTTCCTCAAATGATCATAGGTTTACTTATTTTTTTACATGGTGTTATCTCCAAAACTTTAGAAAGTTAGCTCTTCGAGGGGAAGGACTATTTAATACCGTCTCTTTATCCTCAGTGCTAGGAGTGTAACAAAATGCTTGGTCATTTTAATCACTGGCCTGTGATATGGCTCACTTGCAAATGGCATCCTTGCTCTATCAGAGAGGAAAACCTCCTGATCCAATCGGTAAATAGGTTTGTTTGTTTTGAGGCCTAACCAAATACCAACTGAGTTTCACCATCTCTCTGGGAAAGTTTTGTCTGTGTCATTAAAGAGAGGAATAGGGAACTGGACCTGTGATTCACCGGTTTACTTCTGGAATCCTACCTTCTAAAAGATGCCTCTCTGGACCCTCCTTAATCCTACTGCCTTCCCTCTAGACTATCGCTAATTTATTGTGTACATATCTTGTTTATAATGGTTTGGTTTTTTTTTTTTTAAAACATGTTTTCTCCTCCATTACTGCCTGGGCTCCTTGACAGCTGGGACTATTTTTTGAACTTTGTTTTTATCCTCAGGACTAGCACAGTGCCTTGCACATTGTAAGCATTTAACAAATGCTTAATGACTTGATTATACAGAACTCCCAAGTACAAAAATGCCTGCTCAGCAATGAAAGTCAGTACCTTATCTGTAAGTGACTTAGAGGGTTTCTTAGAGGGCACAATGGATAGAGTACTGGGCCTGACATCAGGAAGACTCATCTTTCTGAGTTCAAATCTGGCCTCAGACACTTACTAGCTGTATGACCTTGAGCAAGTCACTTAAGCCTGTTTGCCCCAGTTTTCTCATCTGTAAAATGAGATGGAGAAGCAAGTGGCAAACTACTCCAGTATCTTTGCCAAGAAAACCTCTAATGGGGACACAGAGTTGGACACAACTGAAAAGACTGAACAACAACCAAAGATGCCTTTAATTAATAAGAGTTCTCATTAAATATCAGTAGCAAGGAAAGAAATTGCTTTGGTAAACTGATTTTTAATTTGTAAAAGGCAAGGGGGGGAACACAGGGATGGGCAAACTCACTTTGGTATATTAGTTTCAATTTTTTTTTTTTTTTAAAGGTGCCTCATTGGGAGAGGCAGAAGATAAACTGTAAAAACTAGGCGAACATATTTGCCTGGAGGCTGCCATGGTTCTGATGGTAGATTTCCTATGTTTAAGCTGTTTATTTCAAATCATAGTTTAGGGAAGCGGTTCTGTTCCATTCCCCACCTCCCAGAAAAGAGAAATTAAAATTGTAGGGGTTTAAAAATTCCACAGCATTATCAGCATCTGATCCAAGAATAAAACAAACCTCCGTGTATATGTGTGTACTTGCTTGTTAGGGGTGGTGGGTTGTAAATTCTGACTTTCCACTATGTGCAGGGGATGTGGAAAGTCAGAAAGGGTAGAAGCTTGTTAACCTGGGTTCAGATTGGGATCTTCTGTAAACTGAGAATTAACTCCTTCCCCACTCCCACTGAGAAAAAGTTTATAACTGAAGCTAGTCTCTAGCAACTTCTCAATGAAGACCAAGGAACAACAACAATAACAAGTCACAAACTTTTAATAGAAGTTTGAAAGTTTAAAAGTTTACAAAGGCAAGTGCTTTTCTTCCCCTTCTTTAAGGCATCCCTTGCCTTGCCACAAAAACCCTAAATTGGCAAACAGGATGACAGTGGGAACCAGGACTTTTCTCTGGTCTCTTCTTCTGAAATGCAAAGACGTTTTGATGAAATATGGCTTCAGGGCAGCCCATAAACAGTCTGGTATTTTAGCAGCTGGATCCCCATCTAGAGAATTAAGAGTTTCTCTTCCAAAGACCCTCGGTTCACATACACTTGGGGACATACACTTGGGGGGGGGGGGCAGGGGGAGAAAAGGAAAGGAGGAAATGGAGGAGACATACCCTTGCCTCACAGAATCCAGGGCAGTATCTTGTAGTGCAGCACACATGCAACCACTCAGAACACAGCAACTCCTGTACTTAAATTATGTGTAGATCTAGGGATATACACTATGCATGAGAAGGTAATTAATTGCAAGCATGGTCTTGTTACTTCAGCTCAGTATAACTTAACACAATAATTATGACAAAGGAAATTAGAGTGTTGGGGGAAAAAAAAAGGAAACCTTAGATATCATTCAGTACAAATTCTATAGACAAGGAAACCGAGGCCCAAGGAAGTAAAAAGACTCATTTAAGGTATCACAGCTAGAGAGTAACACAGCCATAACTAGAAGGTCCTCAGGAGTCCCAGCTCATGACCTAAGATATTTTCCAAAACTACATCCTAAAATTCTATTGCTTTTATCCCTAAAATTTATTATAGCTGATTTTACAAACTCCTGGTACCTACATCATAGCATCTTTAACTGGTAAGGACTGATTGTTGGTATTCGAGAAAATAACTTAAAGATAGTTTGAAATTAATTAGTGCTTCTTTAAATGCCTGAAAAAGAAATTTTATTGTTATGTATGTGTATGTCACACATATATTTTTAAATGACTATTTCCTCTGAATTTCAATAGTTAAAAATTGGATCCTCTTCATAAAAGTGTTATTAAAAGTTTTATATTAATATGTTGCCTTGGATACTATTTAACTACAAATTATAAACCCCATTCCATGGTGCTTATGCCTTTGCGTGTTTTACTATCTTAAATAAAAACTTTAACTTTAAATAAAAAATTTAACAAATGTTAAAATGTATATTTTGTTTTCAAAAATTGTTCAAGACCCCCTGATATCTATTCTGATCAAAACATTCTATTTAGGAGATTCTTGGCAGCGAAATAAGTGCTGACCACAATCCAGAACAGAATCTTCATTCCCGACTCTGATAACTACCAATGCAATTGATTCAATATAATAATGCCATTCTCAAGGAATTTTTAAAATTTTAGTCTGAATTTTGACACTGTCCATAAGCTTAGTTTTTACCAAATGTACTTATAAGCCAGTTTTCCCACATGCTTAAGTTGTGTGTGTGGTTTGTCCTTTATTTCTGGAAGAGGACCATGACATCAGGAAGATAATGACATAACTTGCAATTGAATTGGATTTGAAGGAGGGAGGGCTGTGCAAAGTCACCAGCCTCACTTACTCCTCCAGAGCCATCTGGGTGCAGTGGCCAGATATGGATCAGGACGACTGGAGATGGCCCAGAATGCAATGGGAGACAGCCTTTTTAAATTCAGGAAGACATGCTTAAGACCTAGGGAACAAATGAGGTCTATGAGTCCTTAACAGAGAAGTAATGTGGCTATTATGATTCCAATTTTTCCTAATAGCATTGTTATTCATCTAAATTAGCCGAGGGTCCTTGGAAAACTGGTTTCTTTACAAAACTGAATTAAAACTTTCTTTAAATGTGTGTGTGTGTGTGTGTGTGTGCATGCGTGCGTGCGCACCCACTTACACATAAGAAAGGCAACTGAATGTAAGGGGCAGAGGGCAATCCTTGGAGTCAAGAAAACTTGTCCTACCTAAGACATCTGACTGTGTGACCCTGGATAAGTCACTTGAACTTATAACACTATATAAAGTTGTAAACAAAGTACCTTGAATCAGTAGACAGAGTTCCTTGGTGCAATGGAAAAAGCAATGGATTTGGAAGCAGAGAAACTAGATTTAAATCCTAGCTCTGCCACTTACCTGGGTGACCTTGGGTAAAAAATTCACTTATGCTCTGGCCTTCGGTTTTTCTCATATTTAAAATGATGAGGCTGGAGATGACTTCCAGCTCTAAATCATTTTTTGAGTTCCCAACACCCATGACATCACAAGTCAAGACCTCCCTAAAAAAATGTGAGAACACACATACGTGTATAGAGGTGAACATATAGGTTTGTAATCTCATCTATACATGAGATATACATACATGTATTATGGTTACACACACATATACATATATATGTATATGTGTGTATATATGTGTGTGTGTATATATATACCTATACACACACATATATGTACAACATACACATATTTACATATAGATAACCTTTCAAAAGCTGAATATCACAGTCCCAAAACCAGTCCCAGGATGCTGGAATAGGAATAGGGTAGAGTCTCCTCTAAGTGGTATAAGACTGCCAAATGTTTTTTGGGGGGGATGGGGAAGGGTTTCCATTCTCATGAGCATGGAAAGGTAAAAACAACACTGAATTATCAATCCGGAAGGAAAGGTGAGAGAAAAAGACCTGCAGTAGGAAGGGAAAAGTACAAAAAAGGGAATTAACATATAATAGCAAATGATATAAAAAAATAACACTAGGAAGACTGATTAATTCCAGGATGAGAGAAACAGTTGCCTACTACAGAAAAAAAAAAAAAACATCCCACTTATCCCTTCATCTGCTTATTTGTACATTTTCCAAACACTAAAAATTTGATTCTGTGCAATGCAGTGTGCTAAATATTAGGTAAAATTCAGAGAGAAGATGTGCATGATCCTTGCAAATTTCAAAAAATCTCTGAAGAAAGTATTTTGCATGGGCAAATGACCTCCTAGGATTCGTATACATTTTCACAGTAGCATACACACTAGATAGCCAGGTGAAACTATTCCATCTTATAATGCCTATACTTGTTAAAACTTTTAACAAGCCAACCGTCTCCTTAACCCAGAAATCTACACATAAATTTTGTGAAAATTCTAAGGCATTTTCTAAAGTACAGTATTTTCCACTCTGAAATTCTTATACACATTGCTACCTTATTACCACATATCATAATGCTTAATTATATGCTATCTTGGATTGTTTGCTGTTGTTTCATGTCCTGTGAGTCTTGTCTCCCCAACAAGACAAACTCCTCAGAGGGCAGGGACTTCCAGGATATCCCACAGCATCTGGTCTAGTTTGAATACCTGTTGATTGGTTGCTCTAGCACTGGGCAGTGAACATTTTAATAAACCCCAAGGACCCAATCACCTTTTTAAAGCTCAGGGCTTCACAGTACAACCATCTTAAAAACCATTCTCCTTTCACAGTACATGTGCCAAATACTAAGGAACAAAACAAGACGTGTAATCACAGGCCTTGCCTGGGCACCTGAGGTCATCAGTAAATGAGTCCCTCGTTCCTCAGAACTATCTTGGCCAGCCAGCTGTTTAAAGGGCACTAATGAGGGCACTGGCTTATGCCACTATTAGATTTTTTCTTGTGAGATTAATCAATTCAATTCAACAAATACTTATTCAACACCCACTATATGCAAGGCAAAAAGCTGCTAACAATAAGTAGATAGAAGACTGGCCTTGGAGTTAGGAAGACCTGGGTTTGAGTACTACCTCTAACAGATCCTAGCTGTGGAACCACTAGAAAGTCACTTAACCTTAGTGCCCCTGGATAGCACTTTAAACCTATTAATCACAGAAGTTACTAAAGAGTTGTCAATTTGTATTAGTGGAAGAGGTTTCCTTATCAACCATTCCAGGGAAATAACAGCATCAGCTCTCACTTATCTACCCAAATATGCAAGGTATTGTGCACTAGGGGTAAAAAGACCAAAATGAAATAGTACCTGCCTCCAAGGAGCTTACATTCTCCCAAGGAAGTATAACATGCGCCTAAATAAGAATAAGACAAAGTAGGGAATAATGGGGGAAGGGGGGGTCAAAGGATCACTAGATCATGGATTTAGAGCTGGAAGGGACCAAAGTCCCTTCGAAGAGGCCACTGAGGTCATTTTACAGATAGGAAAATTAAATAATTAAGTAATTACACCATACAAGTTAAGAATTCCACAGTAAGTGTCTGGGCAGTATTCTTCCCAGAAGAAAATATCAGACAAAATATTCTGGGGATATTTGAGGAAGGAAGGCATCTAGGGAAGGCTTGGCACAGGAAGCAGCACCTGAGCTATACGTAGGAATCTGAAGGGCTGATAGAAGGAAGAAGTGTACTTTGTGCACAGAGAACAATCTATGTGAATGCCTGGTTACCTACAAAAGCCATGGATCGTGATTAGATCACTGCAGTGTTTCTTGAAGCAAAATCCTGGGATAAAATGTAGGAGGATAATTATTTTTTCAGAATCCTTCAAAATCCCAGCCATCAGAGGGCTGCTATGGAGCATGAGGAGAAAGCAAATTCACCAGCACCACAAAGCATTTACCCTGTGCTCCCTGAGTAGTAGGCATCATACTAAACACCACGAACACTATTTAAAATGCATTAGCCACAACACCTACTGTCAAGCTTTAATGGGGCGAAGGGAGAGGGAAGCCAGGTCTGATGAATGGGCAATCAACGTGAATATAAATACACAGATATGTACAGTATACCCACTTTTATTCCTTAAATAAGCCCCAGTCAATCTGAATATTTAAAGACTATGAGCATATGTATACAGTTACTATTAATCAGGGAATTCTTCTTGGCAGTGGTGACTACTACAAAACCTGTACTGTATTAGGATTCTTCTCTCTAGTTATAATTTGAGGTGTTATCTTCCCTTCCCCTTCTATTTTTCCATTCCCATTTCTTCTCTACAATTTTTTAAATGTTGGATCATTTACAGGTGGTGTTTGCGAGCTATTGATACAGATCGAGTCGTGTTATCGTTTCAGTACTCACAGCTACTGCAAAAACCAAATGAACAAAATCAACTTGAGGTTAAAAATCTGGAATTATAATTTCATCTCCTCTACGATGCCTCCTTTAATTTAATGGGAGCTGCTTGCATAGTTTCATTCTACTTGCCCAGTGCACTTACTAAACGGTTTGCACTGTAGATTAGTGTAGGTTCATGAGTCTGGTCGTTTTACATATACAGGTTCGCAAAAGGGAAAACCCTCCGCAGAAACGTACTCTCTGGAACCAGGACACCCCCCTGAGGCCAAATTAATTTAACCGCCTCAGACCTTTTGTTCTAAGTAAGACACGTCCTACACCCCATCCCCTCACCCCCCAAATGCTTGCAAAGACAAAAAATTCAAAAGTCAGGGTGAAGTTCACCCGAGTCTGCCCTTTAAGCCAGCTATCCATAGTGACTGGAAGCAACAGTACAGAGATGCTTCCTCTCAGGCACTTGCTATTTCAAAGCACTGAAAGAATGCACAAAGAAGCGTAGAACCTCTACCCTTTCTGGGGACTCTTTCCCAGCAGTGAGAAAAGTAGTTATAGTCGCCTAGGGCTAAGGTCAAAACCGAATGTCCTGTTAAGATATCAGAGCCGAAGGGGAGCGTAAGAGGCTCAATGGCTGCAGAGTTCCCAGCAGCGCGCTCGCCACGAGTTCCGTCCCCTTTTACCCACATCCCCGTTTTGGTCACAGGCTGGAAAATAGCTGGACCCGGCAGGCAACTCATCCACTACCACCAACACGAGTGGTGCGTCCGACCCACCAGCCGCAGATGCCGAGAACTGAGGCGCAGGACGGCAGCGACCACTCAATTCCCGCTTCCCTTTCTCCGGGGCGGTCCCCAGCCCGAGCCAGATAACCCGGAGCTAAGCCCCGGGAGGTGTCCTGGCAAGTGGCCGAGGCTGCCAAGCGAGCGGTAGCGCCTTCCCTACCTCCCGCTTCCCCAAAGCTGGGGATGCGCCGGACAGACCCGGCGCGCGTCAACAGCACCAACACTTACCCACTCCATCCCACTAGCCCGAGGGGGCGGTGTCACTCCGCCCGAGTTTTGGACGCGGCAGCCGCTGCCTAGAGCTATCGTCCTTTTGGGACTCCTCCCTGGGAGCCTGAGGCAGAGGCGGAAGAAGTTTAAATGGGACCGCGCCCGGGTGCGCACGGGGAAGGGTGGGACTGGCCGCCTGTCACCCCCCCTGCAGCATGTCCCCGGCTGCGCAGCATCCGGGACGAGAGGGGCCCGCCTCCACCCTCCAGATCAGGCCGGGCAGAACTCGCCCCGCACCTGGGACTCATTTGTAGGCTGCCGCAGGGGCCGCCGTCCGCCCCGGGCTCTCCACCTGTCCCCCGGGCCGAGTTACAACAAGCTCAGAGGAAACCAGTGCGCTTAGGAAGATGCCTCTTGCACAGCTGGGGCAAGTCCAGGGCTGTGACCTTGGCGTTCTCAGACAAATGCCACGGGGCAGGAAGCTGGAATCTAGAACTGGACCCCAACGGGCTCGCCTGAGATTGTACCTCGCGCCCCTCTCCCCCAACCCTGGATAATTGGGGTCTCTGGAAAGAAAGAGACATCATGTGTGCGTCCTTTCTCCTTAGAAGGCAGGCGAATTTTTTTTTTTTTTTAGGTTTATTGGTAGCAACTGGCCAGTTATTTGCTAGCTAGTGCCTCTGGGTTTCTTGCACCGCCATCTGCGTCCGCCCACATCTCGCTTCTTAGCCCCAAACGAGCCGCAGCCCCTGCTCCTGTGTATATTCCAGCCACTAGGAGCCAAAGACTCTCCTCAAAGGCTCTCTCACCTCTTTCGGTCCGAGAGAGCCCCTGGCTCCGAGGGAGAAGTTGACCTCTAGGTTCGGGGAGAAGGAGAGGGACCGCGGCCACTTTGGGGCAGGAGATGGCGCATCCAGGCACCGTCTCGTCAAATGAGCCTGTTGGCCTAGCTTACGAAGTGTTAATGTGGCCCTAGGTCCTTATTCATTTAAAGTTGCCAACTCTGGGACCAGTGTCCAGCTGCTTCCTAAAGACTTGCATAGCCTCGAGAACTCTTGGAAGGTGTTGAACTTACACCCCGCTGCCTTTCCATATCGAAGGAGAAAGAACCCCTCGCACCGAAGAAAAACAAAGAATTAAAACTCCAAGTAACTATAGAAGCAGTATGCCGTCCCCTGAAGAACTCAGGGCTCTGGAACGAATACCTTAAAATAATCTGATATTATATCTTCTTTCAATACATTAGTCTTTAAGTGACTTTGTAAGTCTCTGCCCCGGATGCACGACCTCACACTAGAACGCTAAGCAATTAAGCAATATTTACCAATAGGAATTTCTTGTCACTTAAAGACTAGCCGGAGGAGTTGTGGACCAAGGGGCAACATAGAAGCTCTAGGTTCCACCTAAAACCTCGGGTATTAATTGCCAGGAAGTGCCCTGCTCAGAGGGTCATTATCATTGTCACAAACAAGGAAAACATTTTCATATCAGAAGAGTGAGAAGTGTAGTAACTACCTTTTTAGGGATTGAGAAGGTAAGCATGGAGCTGCCAGTTGCCATGGATATGGTGTTCTGTTTTCAGGACTGTTCTTTTCCTGGCAGTTAAAGGGTCTAGGAACCAATAGGAAACTTTTCCCACAACATTCCACTAGGTTTATAATGGGTAAGTAAGTTAATTGGATGTGTTTCAGTGCTTGAAAAAGTTAGGGGAAAAAAGCCCTGAAGCATTGCAGGTGACTTATGATTGTGGTTAAAACAAAAAATCAAAGCAAAGTATATATTCTTTTTGCTGTCTACTGAAGGAAGAGCATTGTATACCGTGTGATGGAGGTGGGGAAGAAAAAGAAGTATAAAACCTAGTACCGGTCCTCAAGAAGTTTACAATCCAGTAAGGAAGACAAGACATAAATATGTAAAAAGTTAAATAATAAACAAAATTTAAACTGATGATTAAACTATATATGACATTCAATCGGTTGTAAATGCACAATGCTGGAAAGTTTTTCGTCTAGTTAAATTGGTGAAACTTAATTGGGTTTATAGTAATAATTCATTACATTTGAATAGTACTTTACAGGCAAGAGAACACTTTCATGTACTCATTTCATTCACTTTCATATTCAGTCTGCATACTAACCCTTCAAATCTAGAGATGAAGAAATTGTTTCACATAAGGTTACACAGCTAGTAAGAGGCAGAAATAGGACTAGAACCCAGGTTTCTGACAGCTTAAAAGAGTGTTCTTGCTAATATACAAAGCTGCCTTTCAGTCCTCCAATACAAGTCATAAGCCTTTCCTTAACATGAATAAAAATAGGTGGAGTAATTTGCACAGAATTAGGTGTAGTCTAGTTTACCCACTGTGTTTGTGGGAGTGGGGCTGGATCTACTTGATTTCAGATTATCTCCCACTCATCTGAGATTCCCACCATAGGTCCATAAGGCTACAGTGAAAAAAAAAAATGCACTTCTTCATTAGTTCCCATTATCACAAATGAGTTTGACAGATTTACTAGTTGATACCCTAGGGCCCGAGAAATGAAATATAAAACAGAAAAACATCAATGGAAGAGAGCAAGGCAAGGACAAATCCTGATTTCAAGGGACTAACATAGGATCCTAAGTAGCACTGAGGGGAAACCTAAAGTGATGAAGTTTCTTGGAGGAAGGAGGATGAAGGACAACTAGATACTTGATGAATTTGCCTGAGGATGATCTGTGTATCTGGTATTTTCTTGCTTTTAAAAATTGCATCAATCAACCAACAAATTTTTAATGAGAAACTGCTTTGTGAAGGGTATTGTGTTAATTATAAGGTATTCTCTCCCACAATGTGCTTACAGTTTAGTTGGAAACAGAAGACATACATACAAGATAAAGCTATAAGGTAGCCACAAATGCTTAGGTCCAAAAACATAGTAGCTAGTAATTGCTACAGGACTTCAAAGGAAAAAGAAATCACTCAACTAACACTGAGAGTCAAGAGACTCAACTGTTTGATTAGTGGTATGACTTTAGGTAAATCATTTAAATTTTCTCAGCTTCAGTTTCCTCATATGTCAAATGTAAGCTCCTAAAGGTTAAGGGTCTGATGCAATTTTGTATGTGTCCCTATTGGTTAGCATGGTGCCTGGCACATAGTAAGTGCTTAATAATTGCTTGGAGATGGACTGATATAGGATGAGGAAACTGAACTAGATTATTTTCTGTTTTTCTCCAAAGGGACATATATTTATGGTTTTACAAATAACAAATGACACCACTGTACTCTGACCAGAAAACATGTATGTATGTGTATATATATACATATATATATATATGTAAAATTTATCAGAGTCATAGCTAGATGTTTGATGATAGCAGTGAATAAGTGACAATTGTCAGAGTTGCATAAACATAACTCTTACCCCTGGAAAGTGATACAGACAGTGGTATTGCTGGATCAAAGTGGTACTGCTGGAACTAGATTATTTTCAAGGCAACTTCCAATTATAAAATTCTATGGATGCGTGTTCCAGATGGCATCAAGTTTATGTGTGTGCTCCAAACACTTAATTTCCCATTCAACAAAAATCCATTAAGAAACTACAGGTTGGAGTAGGTGGTGGAGTAGGTTGGAAAATTCCAAGCTCTCCAGATTTCCTTCACAAACAAGAAAAAATAGCCCCTCAGGGTGAACATAGAGGGGCAAAAATAAACAAGAGTTGGGGCAGAGCAGTAGTACTCCCAGGACAACTGGAGAAGGCCTGAGGAAAGACCCCAGGGACAGACTTGCAGGCCTGAGTGAAATGCAAACACCTCCAGGCTATCTCCTATGAAGCAACAAACAACAAGCTATGGGGGCAGCTGGATTGGGAGTTAGCCTCAGCCTCAGCCATTCTTACATTTCAGACAGTGAGGTGGGGGGTGGGGGTGGGTGTCAGACATCTGAACAGGGGAAGACTGAAGTACCCTGTGCTGCAGAGGGCCACCATGCCTAGCTGTGCTGCTGAGACCAGCACACTCCTACTGAGTGCAGAAGCAGTAGGGCTGATGCTGCTGGCTGTGGGCACTTGTAGAAGGTCTGAGTTCTTGGTTGTGGTTCCAGGCCAGAGGGGAGAACTGAAAGTTACAGCCACTGGAGGGTCCTCAGGGAGCAAGAGCATTTGCAGCATAGTGTGACTGGGGGCCCTAGCTGTGGCTTGGAGGGAGAAAGGAATGCTGAGGTTGGGCCCAGGACAAAGCTCAGAAAATAACGGTAAGAAAGACCTGAGGCCAGAGGCACCATCCCCCACACCTCAGGACTGGAGGTAATTATAATAACAAGCTGCTAAAAGTAAAATAAATAAAAATGAGTAAGCAAAGAAGAAAGAACCCAACCATAGACAGCTACTATGCAGATAGAGAAGACCTGGGTTTGTTTTCAGAGGAAGGTGGTGAAGTAAAAAAAGCCTCTCCTACCCCAAAGAGTAACATCAAATGGTCACCTGCCCAAAAAGGATTAATAGAAGAACTTAAAAAAGACTTTAAGAATCAAATGAGAGATTGAGGAAAAATTAGGAAAAAGAAAAGAACAATCTAAGAAAATCAAGAAAATTATGAAAAGAAAGTCAAACAACTGGAAAAAGAGATCCAGAATCTTAAGAAAGAAAACAACTCCTTGAAAACTAGAATTGAACAAGGGAAAGCAAATGGCATTATAAGATACCAAGAAATAATAAAACAAAATAAAAAGAATGAAAAAATAGATGAGAATGTAAAATATCTCATAAGAAAAACAATTGATCTGGAGAACAGATCAAGAAGAGAAAACATAATTATCAGACTACCTGAAAGCTATGATCAAAAAAGAATCTTGATACAATATTACAAGAAATAATTAAAGAAAATTGCCCTAAAGTTTTAGAACAAGAGGGGAAAGTACAAATAGAAAAAAGAAATCCACCAATCACTACCTGAAAGAGATCTCAGGATGAAAACCTACAGGAATATCATAACCAAATTTCAAAAACCTCAGGTTAGGGAGAAAATATTAAGAACAACAAGAAAAAAATAATTCAAATACTGCCACAATTAGAGCTATGCAAGACCTAGCAGCTACTAGACTAAAAGACCACAGGTCTTGGAATACTATATATTGAAAAGCAAAAGAACTGGGAGCTGTGGGCAAGAATAACTTAGTCAGAGAAGTTAAATATAATCCTGAATGGAAAAAAAAATGAACATTCAATGAATTGACAGACTTTCAGGTTTTTGTTGCAAAAAGAACAGAACTTAATAGAAAGTTTGATGTAGGATCCAGGAGAAATATAATGTAAACATCAAAGACTAATTACAAGGGATCCAATAAGGACAAACTTTACTTTTTATACACAGAAATGTAAACCATATTCTTAAGACTGTCATTAGTAATTGTGTAGTTCTAAAGAAAGACTGGGGAAGAGCTGAGTATGATGCGGTGATTCTACAAAGCAAAATTGTTGCGGAAAAAGTAAAAAGAGCAATTATCTCATACAAATGAGGTGCAAAAGAAAAAACTGATATAGAAGAATCAGGTTGGGGTGGAGGGCTGATAGTACTGGAACCCTACTCATCAGATCTGGGTTAAAGAGGGAACAACATATATATCTAGAAGGGTATACAAGTCTTCTAAATTTATAAAGAAATAAGAGGGTGAGGGAACTGGGTAAGGGGGAGAGGTTAAAAATGTATACAGATTAAGATTTAGAGGCAGGGAGAAGAAGAAGGAGGGACCCTTGGAGGAGTGGGTAGAACAAGGAAATGGAGAGTTAGGGAAGAGGATAAGGGAGAGATTCTTTAAAAGGGTATGGATTAGGAAAGTGGTGGTTAGAAATAAATTGGAGGAGGGATAGGGTAAAAAAAGAGGCTAAGAAGGACAATAGTGAGGAAAAATAGCATGGAGGGAATACATAAATAGTCATTATAACTTTGAATGTGAATGGGATGAATTCACCCATAAAACAGAAACGGATTAAAAATTAGAATCTGACAATATGCTGCTTACAAGAAACACATTTGAAAATTATACACACAGAGTTAAAATAAAGGGCTAGGGTAGAGTGTTTTATGCTTCAGCCAATGCGAAAAAAGCAGGGGTAGCAATCATGATATCAGACAAAGTCAGAGCTAAAATATATTTAATTAAAAGAGATAAACAGGGAAACTTCATTATGATAAAAGGTACCATAGACAATAAAGCAATATCAATACTAAATTTATATGCATAGCATCTAAATTTTTAAAAGAAAAGCGAAATGAATTACAGGTGGAAATAGATAGTAGTACTATAATAGTGGGGAACTTTAATTTTCCCTTCTCAGAACTAGACAGATCTAACCAAAAAATAAATAAGAAGTTTAAGAAGTGAGTAGAATTTTAGATAAGTTAGATATGATAGATATCTGTAGAGAACTGAATGAAAATAGAAAGGAATACACCTTTTTCTCAATAGCATATGGTACTTTTACAAAGATTGACCATATATTAGAGCAAAAAAAAAATGTATAGCTAAAAGCAGAAAAGCAGAAATATTAAATGCTTCCTTTACAGACCACAATGCAATAAAAATTATATTTAATAAGGGGCAATGGAACCATAGGGAAAAAAAAACTAATTGAAGACTAAACAACCTAATCTTAAAGAATGTATGGGTCAAAGAACATGTAATAGAAGCGATCAGCAATTTCATTAAAGAAAAGGACACAGTAACAGCCATACTGAGTGATGACTAACTTTCATAGACTTGTCACTTCTCAGCAATGCAAGGATCTAAGATAACTCCAAAAGACTCATGGTGGAAAATGTTATCCACATCCACAGAAAGAACTATGGAGTCTGAATGCAGATCAAGCATATTATTTGATTTCTTTTTTTCTTTTGTTGTTCTGTTTTGTTTCTTCTTTCTCATGGTTCCTCCCATTGGTTCTAATACTTCTTTACAACATGACTAATGTGAATATATGTTTAATATGAATGTATATGTAGAGCGTATATCAGATTGCACACTGTCTTGGGAGGAAAGAGGAGGGAAGGGGAGAAAATTGAAAACTCAAAAGCTTATGGAAGTGAATGTTGAAAACTAAAAATAAATACACGTTTTTAAAATGCTCTAAATCATTACTGATCAGAGAAATGCAAATTAAAACAACCTTGAAATATAATTTTACACCTATCAGATTGGCTAAAATGATACAAGGGGAAAGTGACAAATGTTGGAGGGGATATGGAAAAATTGGGACCTTAATTCATTGTTGGTGGATCTGTGAGCTGATCTAACCATTTTGGAGAGCAATCTGGAATTATGCCCAAAGAGTTATTTCAAACTGCCTATACCCTTTGACCCAACAATACTGCTATTAGGTCTATTTCCCGAGATGATTAGGGAAATGGAAAAGAACCTCCATGCTCTAAAATATTTATAGCAACTCTCTTTGTGGTGGCAAAGAATTGGAAGTTGTGAGGATGCCCATCAATTCTGGAACAGCTAAACAAATTGTGGTATATGTTCATGATAGAATGTTACTCTGCTATAAGAAATGATGAGCTTAATGATTTTAGAAAAGTGTGGAGAGACCTCCACAAAATAATGAAGAGTGAAATAAGCAGAATCAAGAGAACATTGTATACAATAACAGCAGTGTTGTTTTAAGAACAACTTTGAGCAACCAAGTCATTCTGACTGTTATAAATACCCAAATCTTATGCTGTTTGAATCCAGAAAAAAACTGACATATGTATGTAAGTATATATATGTGTGTATGTATGTACATATATATGTATGTGTATATCAAACCTGCACAACTTGGCAGTAGGTAGGGACTAAAATTTAAATAGGCTGAACTTCTTTAGGCTGCAGATAGGTTAGAGTAGAGACAGACTGACAATGTTTGGTTGCCTCAGATCACATAGGAGAGTGGGCAGTGGCAATCCTACATTTTTTGTGGGCCATCTGAAATCCTTTGGCAAGTAGCCCAGGGGCCATATGTTGTGCAGGCCTGGTGTATATGTATATGTATATGTATAGATATATGTATATGTATATGTATATGTGTATGTATGTGTATGTGTATGTGTATATGTATGTATATACAGATTTGTGTCTAATGGTAGCCATCTCAAAGTTTGAGGTGAGGGGAAGGGAAAAAAGAAGAAAGTCGCATGATAACTTTATTGCATATTTGAAAGGAATAGCAAGTTGTACATAATGGATCTGTAATTTCAGGTGCAATCCTCTGTTTTTCTACCGCACTTTGTTCTGGAAATGCTTGTTTTATTTCTTAAGTTCAGAATAAAATTAAGTTTAAAAAAATTTTTTTAAAGCACCTACTATGTGCAACTTGGTTATTGTTTCAATGGCACTGGAAATACAAGAACAAAAGTGAGACTGTTCCTACCCTCAAGGAACTTATGTTCTACTGGGATTTTGCCTTTACAAGTATCCATGGTTCTTCTGATAAATGTCCCTTGCCAGACTAAACTATTTATAACAACCAGAAGATAACTATTGCTTGATCATTCAAATTCCTCATGAATATTGTTGTGCTATAGATGTGTAAGATATGAGATGGGATTTTATGACTTAGCTTGTCAGTCCTTGCATTATGAGTCCTCTTCCCCCATCACCCCCTACCCCCACCCCTCACTGTTATCCCAGCTGGCTAGTTGTAGTTAAGTAGCTACTTCTTGAGAAGCTGGCAATTAAACTGAAAAAGAAATGATAAATGCCACTCATCTTTTTTTTCCCCCCAAAATAACCTAAAGAGCAGCAACTATAGCGGTTGACAACTTCCATTCATGGTCTGGCTACCTATGCCTAGAGAACATGTTTATAGGATCTTTGGATACTGACTTTGATGGGCTTCCTTGAACATTTCATACCTCCCAGGGTTGTTGTGAGGAATAAATGAGATAATATTTGTAAAGTGCTTAGCACAGTGCACAGCACATAGTAGGCACTATAAAAATGCTAGCTATTATTATTATTATTAGGACCGTTATTAGGAAGCTTATCCAGTTCTGCTCCCTCAGAGTCTCAACAGCATTTCTACTCCAGGAACCAAGCTCTCTTTCTCTTCAAATGTCTCACAAACTTAATGGAAGCAAGACTTCTACTACTACTACTACTTGTCCTGTAAGAACTGTAAGAAGCCATTGCTGATGGGGGAAGAGGAGGAGGGAAGAGAGGACTTCCCTCCCTGAATTATTGTCCTATTCTAGTCACTCTTAAGAGCTGGTGTCCATTCTGACTCTGCCAAGACTGGTTCCCTCCTTTTTATAATCTGAGTCTCTCCCTTTCACTCATGTAAATGAATGGGCTGAGAGAAGGCCCAAGATAAGCCAGAACTAGTAGTAAATCCATTATGTTTTGGCAGCTGCTCCTGACCAGTCTGTATGCAAATGTGGACATTCAGGGACCGACAGATAATAACCAACAACAACTACTATCATTTATATAGGTAACTATGTGGTAGGCATTATGATAAGTGTTTTACAATTATTACCTCATTTGATCCTTACAATAACCCTTGGAGATGGGTGCTATTATTATTCTCACTTTATAGGTAAGGAAACTGAGGCAAACAGAGGTTAAGTGACTTGCCCAGGCTCACACAGTTAGGAAATGACTGAGGCCATATTTAAATTCAGGTCTTCTTGACTCTAGGCCAATCCTGCTTGCTCCTCCCAACCCCTGCCCCCCCAACTACATAAAGGTTAGATAAGAAAGTAAGCTCTCATTGTGCTTATGGTCTAGTAGGGATACACAGACACACATGCACACGCACATGTACATTCATGCACACAATCTACATATATGCATGTTTTCTATATACAGGCATATATGCATGTGCACATTATGTGTGTAATATGTATGCATGTATTTATATGTTATATATATAAAATAATACATATAGTATACATACAATCATAAGACAAAGACTATATGTTAAATACAGAAAGATTCAAAGTGTTAGCTTCCCAGTTCTCTAACGACCTCGTGCTAACTCTGATGAATAACTTAATCCCAGCAGGAAAAATTGCAATCATAATAGCCACATTACTTGTCTGTTAAGGGCTCACTGCTAGCTGAGACCCTTTTGGGGTAAAAGGTCATTGTCAACTGGTAGAGGGGCATAGATCAAGATTTTATGGGAGAGAAAAAATTTGGGTGGAGCTTTAAAGGATGACAGGTAGTGAGAAAAGGGCAAAGGCATTTTGGGCATAGGGAATGTACGAACAAAGACATTTGGAAATTATCTACTTAGGCATGATAGTTGAAGCTATAAAAGTAGAGGAGTTCAAATAGCGAGGGAGAGAAGAGCTAAAAAGTACCTTAACATACACCCACATTTAAAATCAGGAGCATATAAAACCAGCAAAGCAGGTAGGGAAGGGACAACCAGAGGGATAAGACCAGGATAGGAGCAGTAGTCAAGGAAGAAAATTAGCCAGCAGCGTCAAATACCACAAGATGGTCAAGGAGCCCATAGACTGAGAAGAGACCTTTGGTTCTGGTAACTTTAAAGTCACTCTGACCCTAGAGAAAACAGTTTCATTAAAGGTGGCAGGGGAAAGAAGCCAAGTTTCAGGTGTTTAAGGAATGAGTGGGTGGTGAGACAATGAAAGCAGCTAGTATGACCACTCATCTGAGAAGTTTTGCCAGGAAAAGACAGGATAAAATTGCATGAAGGAGGGGTGTTTGGGTTTTCCTTTGATGTAGTCATAGGATATAATCACAGATTTGAGGTATCAGTGTGTTATCAAAGAATGAACTGTTATTTCTTTACTAAGTATGACCTCACTGTTTGTTTCTCTGTGTTAGAAAGGCTAAATATTATTGGAAAAACAGTCATTGGCCACATTCTGGGGTGACCCTTGAAAGACACAGTCTACTCAATTTGAGTCAGCGAAGGCAGGAGCAAACAATTTTGTGTGGGGGAACCTAATTCTTCACCTCTTAGAAGTAGGGTAAAAAGGGAAAGGGATTCTCTGCCCCTCCCCTCCCACCCCTCACCATTGAGCAGTGGAGTTTCTTGCCCAGAAGATACCCCATCTAGCAGTTATAGGTGGTTCCCCAAATAGCCACAGGTACAGAGAGCTAGTCATTTAAGGTTAGAAACACCTTCAAGTAGCTTGATCAAAGATCAGTAGAAAAAAGAGGCTACTGTGGACTCACAAGAGAGCTAGCCCAAAGTTTAGCAGAAAGGCCTGAATAAGGACAGAAAGGATTTGGGGGCCAGTTAGTACTAGAAGAATGAGTAGCCTTGTCTACATTAGTCACTAGGCGTGACAACATTTAATCTTGGCTTTTTCACTGGTGGAGACACGCCTGTGCGTAAATTTGCTCATTTTTAAAATGGAGGGGATGGCAGAGCCTGAGCTCTCCCCAAAACCCCTTTTAACACCTTTAAATAATGCCATAAAACAATTCCTGTAGCAGCAGAACCCACAAAAGGATGGAGTGAGATAATTTTCCAGCCAAAGACAATTTACAAGGTCAGTAGGAAAGGTCTGTCACCCCTGGGTGAGAGTGGAGTACAGTTCAGCACAAGCCATGCCAGCACAGATCCAGCCCCAGCAAACCAGAAGCAAGCCTTGGGAGCCACTGAATCAGCAGCAGCAGAAGCTGCTTCCGGACTTCTCAGCCCACAGACAGTAAGGGGGTCGAACAACTGACCAGAAGGAGATTACAGGGGTCTGTTTGCTAGCACTGAGGCAGGGCTCTGTTGCTTTGCCCATCCTCACAGTCCTGGGTGGCAGTCGCAGGGTAAGGAGGAGCACTAGCACACCAGAGCTTCTAGCTACAGTGGAGCAAAGACCCTTGTCACAGTTCTGGGGTGGAAAAGAATGCTTGTGGTCACTCACAGACCAGAGCACAGGCCAGGAGAGGAGTAAACCATCTCTTCTTAGATCATACCACCTTGGAAGAACTGAAAACTTATAGGTCCCTATAAGTATTGATGAAAACAGCTGCACAAAACCCCTAAAGCTTGGAACAGTGCACCCTCCACCCTGGAAGCAGAGCCCTACTTTAACAAGAAGTTAAAAGTCAAGTAATAGGCTGGGAAAATGAGCAAACAACAGAAAAAAAAATTCTGCCCATAGAAAATTACTATGGTGACAAGGAAGATCAAAACACACACTCAGAAGAAGATAACAAAGTCAAAGCTCCAACATTCAAAGCCTCTAAGAAAAATATGAATTGGTCACAATATGAATTGGCTATGGAAGAGCTCTAAAAGGATTTTGAAAATCAAGTAAGAGAGGCAGAGGAAAAATGGGAAAGAGAAATAAGAGTAATGCAATAAAATTATGAAAACAAGTCAATAGCTTGGTAAAGGTGACATGAAAAGTACTGAAGAAAACAACACCTTAAAAAATAGACTAACCCAAACGGCAAAAGAGGTCCAAAAAGCCAATGAGGAGAAGAATGCCTTAAAAAGCAGAATTGGCCAAATAGAAGAAGAGGCACAAAATTTCAATGAAGGAAAAAAACTCCTTAAAAAGTAGAATTGGACAAATGGCAAATGAGGTGCAAAAGCTCACTAAAGAAAATAATTCCTTAAAAATTAGAATTGAGCAAATGGAAGCTAATGACTTTATGAGAAATCAACAATCAACCAAAAAAAAAAAACAAACAAAAGAATGAAAAAAAAGAAGACAATGTGAAATACCTCATTGGAAAAATAACTGGCATGGAAAATAGAACCAAAAGAGATAATTTAAAATTATTGGGCTACTTGAAAGCCGTGATCAAAAAAAGAGCAGAGACATCATCTTTCAAGGAACTATCAAGGAAAACTGCCCTGATATTCTAAAACCATAGGTAAAATAAAAATGAAAAGAATCCACCAATCACCTCCTGAAAAAGATCCCCAAATGAAAACTCCCAGGAATATTATAGCCAGATTCCAGAGCTCCTAGGTCAAGGAGAAAATATTGCAAGCAGCTAGAAAGAAATACTTTAAATATTGGAACCACAGGCAGAATAACACAAGATTTAAAAGCTTCTACATTAAAGGATCAGAGAGCTTGGAATATGATATTCTGGAGTGCAAAGGAGCTAGGATTACAATCAAGAATCACATACCCAACAAAACTGAGTATAATCCTTCAGGGGAAAAAATAGATATTCAATGAAACAGAGGACTTTCAAGCATTTTTTGATAAAAGACGAGAGCTAAACAGAAAATCTGACTTTCAAATGAAAAACTCAAGAGAAGCATGAAGAGTTGGGTAGGAATGCAATATGTACACAGAGAAGTAAACACAAACATATTTACAAGTAAAGTATAAAGTAATTTCTATATAGGGAGAACATTTACAGCTGGAGAGTGTATCAGAATCAGGAAGGCTTTGTTCTCACTTGAGGTAAGCTTTTAAGAAAATTAAGGAAAGCAAAGGAAAATTGAGAGACAAACCAAGCATTTCCCTGATTCTCCAAACTCAGCAGAATGTAGTTATGAAAACATCTGAGCTTGAAGAATCCTTTCAACGTGATCCTCTTCAGTCCCCAACCAAAGCAGGAATCCCCAGTGTAACATATTTGACAAAAGATAAACAAGTCTGAAATATGAAATGAACTATAGGAAGTATTCTAGCATGTTAAATCGACATACAAGATTCATGGAAAAACATGGACAAGAATCACCCAGGACAAGATGTGGATCAATTGTAATGTTTAGAGATGGATAGAGGTTACCTAATCAAGTAACCTTACTTTATAGAAGAGGAAATTAAGTACCAGACTGGGTAATGGAGGTGACTCTAATAACAGCACACTCTTTGCTCAGGTTTGATGTTAGGATGAAATAAAGTACTTACAAGTCATTGAATAGTTAACAAAAAGAGGTTTACTTTTACCTCCTAACACAGCAAGGATGTGCAACAAAGATACAGTAGCACTTAACTTCTCTAGACTCAGCTCCCCTAATCTCCATATGAAAAGGTGTCTGGTCATCAGTGCAGGATGTGGTGGAGGACATGCTGACTCAGGTGGTCTTCAGAAGTCCAACAAGTCATGGGGCTCCAAGTTCAGGTGGTCCAGACTTGGATGCCCTTAGGTGACTAGGTAACTACATTAGGGAATATATGGGTTAATCAGATCCCAGAGGCAGTTTTCTGTCCTTTTAGAGGAAGTGAATTTAAGTCACAGGAGGAAAGAAGGAGAGAAGGGCCTAACTGATGTTATTGGGGAAATACTGGTAGATATTAGTCTTATCACAAAGGGAAAGAGATTTGGCCCTAAGCTACACATAGTAAGCGGAAGTTCTGGGACCCACGATTCAGGCTTTCTGACTCTAGATTCAGTATTCTTTCTATTCTATCATGCTCTCTGTGGTCTGTAATAGTGAAGAGAGTATTCACATATGAGTTCACAGATCCATTGAAGTACTGAGTGAATTAGATTAGATCCAGAATACTTCTGGATTCCCAGAAGTATTAGACCCCAAATGGTGCAATGAAAGCTGAGTTTTATCAGGGTGTAAAAGGCATGGGCTAAAGTAGTCTGCAAAATAAAGTGATGACAGAGCCAGGCTGACATGCGCATCAGTAAGATGACCAGAAAATAGAAAAGTCTCCTTTTACAGGACTTTATAACTTACAAAGAACTGTCACATTCATGTGAAATTCATGATCTCATTTGAGCATCATAGCCACCCTCAGACGTAGGTAACCTATTTATTATCATTCCCAGTTTATGGAAAAGAGAGGTTGTACTTTGCACAAATGTCACTTGGTTATTAAGTGTCTGGACTCAGATTCAGACTGAGATTCTCTGCCTCTGCCTCTGACTAAATAAACCTGTTCACATTTTGAGCCTTGTGGATTCATGTGTTATGAATGGACTTAGAAGTTATGCTTCAGATAATGTAGTCTTCAAATTACCTGGTTGGGTTCAATGAGCATTCAAGTGTAAGCTACCTACCTCAGTAGGCAATACTTAATCTCCCTTCACATGAAGAAAATGCTGGATCTGTCTAGCTGTTATATTGGTTAGTTTTCCGAAAAGAGCATTTAGAGGTTTTAAAAGAGCCCATTTTTAAAAGACCTCAATGATAACCAAATTGGTTGACAATTTTTAATTACCTAGAGACCGAGAATATTCAATCGGTTCTATTGTGTCATAATCAATTGAATTGTGGCTACAGGAGATGGAAAGAGGCTCAGGACAAATGGAAGAGGTGACAGAGTGGGTAGGAGCAGGGTCACCAATTAAACATAAGCTACTTCATCCTCTTTTTTCATGTCCCTGCCTCTGTGATTGGAGAGAAAGAGTCACAAGGCTAACAAAAAAAACACCTTTTCCTGTGTGTAAGGCAGTTTTAAAAGACTCCAGAGTTAATGGAAAGAAAAAGAAGCGAATATTACTGATGACTAGTTACACTGAAGAATAAGAATAGATATTGAACTTGTGATTTTATCGGTGCACATAACCCCAGGTGAGGAAACTCCTACCAGTGCAAGTAGTTGTCTGGGGGCACAGAGAGGTTAAATGTCCTGTCCCGGGTCACAAAGCAAATGTATGTCAGAGGTGAGACTTTCATACAGATTTTCCTGCCTTGAGGCCAGTTCTCTATCCACTATAACATGTATCTTGTATGATAAAGAAAAGACAAGTTTTAGTTTGGAATATGAACTGAGATGAACCAGGTTTCTTCCTTTTGAAAGAAAACATCTTAATTAGAAATAATATATCAGTTTAGAGTTAACTGTTGAGGGGAAAGGAAGAGAGGTGCTTTTCTACTCCTAATAGTGAATAGACAAACCTATTTTCAAATAATATAATATTGGCAGGATGCTCAAGAAGACAACCAGGCCTAAACCTCCTCTCCTCTACAAAATTAGATAAGGAAAACCTCACTGCAAGAACAGGCACTGCCATATGACTCCTGAAAGACTGGGAAGAGAGAGTAGAATCTATTTTCTTCTTTTGGCTCACAAAGGATTATTGGAAATTGGTTATTGGATTCCAGGGTCTTTGGAAAGATCTGAAAAATCACAAAACCTAGGTGAAATTGTATCATAGACACACAGAAATTGAAATTCCATTTTATTTTAATCAGCTAGGTAAATGCCCAACTTAGAATAACTTGTGAATATAATTATGTGTTATTGAGAAGCATATTAGGAATTTAAGTGTTCCTATTTGAGCTATAAGCAATTTTTCTTCATCTGCTTGTAGCTTGTATGATTATCGTGGGTGATTTGGGGCAAGTTACTTTACTTCTCTGTACCTCATTTTCCTCATCTGTAGATAAGAAGGCTGGTCTATGTTATTTTAAAGGCCCCTTCCAGTGTATATCACCTGATCTTTTATCAAAATTGACCCAAGGACAATGAAAAGACAATGAGAAAAGATCCAAGGACAAAAGAACAAAGGCACTTGGTGAATGTACACGAATAGTAGCATATTTACTGGTAATAAATTAGATCGAGAAAAAAATAATATGACACATCATCAAGGATGATATGTATGATCAGAAAAGAGGGGAGGGGACAGACCATGTAAAAATAATGAGAGATAATGGACATTTGTACTCTATGTGTAACCTTAATATAAAAAGAATTAAAGGAAGGCTTCTAGTATTTGAGGCAGATTGTCTCTAAAAAGACAGAGATAGTATGGCATAATGGGTTGAGTATTGGACATGGAGTCAGGACTTGGATTCAGATCTTACCTCTGACACTTAGATGACACTTACATGACCATCAGCAAATTATTTATCCGCTTAATGTGTTAGTTTTCCCATCTATAAGACAGGGATTAAAAACGCCTGTAGTACCTACTCCCCAAGGCTGTTATGAGGCTCAGGTGAGATAATGTATGTGTAATAGGGGCCCAGTCAATAGAATCCCTTCCTCAGAGGGCTGTGAGCTTCAGGTGGAAGAGGCTGGTGAGTCTGCCTCCATAAAGACAAGGTGATATGTAAAGAAAGAGCCCTTCTCTCCCGTTTGGAGCACATACAGTACTCTGCAACTGGTTCTAGTACTCCAGCCATGTGGTGTAGAGATGGATGGTCCGTTAGCCACTGAGCACAAATGGGGGTATATTCTAAAAGCACTAACTGTCCAAAGCAAGTCTCTTCTTTTTTCTCATTCTTGCTGCCTGTTCAAGTGAGAAAATTATACTGTGGATCTTTGGATAGGGAGAGGCCTCAGACCTCCCTCACCCATGAGTGAAGACACTGGAGATGGCTATGACTTTTATGACCTTCAAAAGTGAGTGCCAGGGGGAGTCCATGCCAAGATTTGCCTGAAGTCCTGCAGTAAGGAGCAAAATTCCTATTTAGCTCATGAAGGCAACCAAGAAGGAATAACAGTGATTCATCTATTGTTTATGCTGAATGGAGATGAGAATTCTCTGGACTTTGCCACCATGCTTCAGCTACATCCTCCTCCCCACCCTCTGCCACCCAAGGCCTCTTCTCCCATTGTGGGTTCTTCCCAGAAGTTCCATTTTGGGGAAAGCTCTAGATTAGCCACCCCTCATTCCCTGCATTTTACCACCATTCCCCTAAGGGGGAACCTCCTCCCCCCACTTTTCTGTTCCCCTTTTGTATGTTGCCTTCCCTCAGCAGAATGTAAGCTCCTTAAGAAAGGGCAGCAAATGTCTAATTTTTTTTTGGCTCACATTTGTATCTCCACTACTTATAACAGTTCCTGGCACACAGTAAGCACTTAATACATGCTTATTGACTGACTTACTGACTTTGGTGGGGTGGATATACTCTAGATATGACTTTAAATTTTAGGCCACTCTTCCCAGGGACTGAGGTGATATAGGGGAAAGATTGTTCCCAGGTATTGGGGGAAATGTTTGTACTTCTGTCCTTGCTATATCTTCTCAGTAAATATCCCTTTGAGGCAGCTAGGTGATACAGTGGTAAGAGGGCCAGGCCTTGAGTTGGGAAGATTTATCTTCCTGAGTTCAAATCTGGCCTCAGACACTTACTAGTTGTGTGGCCCTGGGCAAGTCACTTAAGTCTATTTGTCTTACCAAGCAAACCCCAAATGGGGTCACAAAGAGTCTAAAATGACACAACAAACAACATTTTACTAGTGTGGATGTCTGAAATGTGGCATGATATTCACAAGCGTTTTCATTTTCTTTTCTCCACATAAGCCCTCTCTGATGTCCCATTAAAGCATGGAGACCATCCTGGGTTTTTTAAAGTTCTGCCAAAAGAGTGCAAGCTCCAGTAGATGCTATCAGGCCTTGCATAAGCCAAGAAAAAGACTATGAGTCTGTTGTCCAAGGACCAGTCTCACTCAGTTTAAAGAGGCTCATCCTTAGAAGATTGATATTTGGTCATTTCTTTTTTGGCTAGAACAATTTAAGAAGATCATCAATAAACCAATCAACAAGAATTTATTGAATGCCTACTATGGGCCAGATGCTGGGAAATCAAATTGGTCTTCATGCAGCTTACATTCTCTTTGTAGGAAAAGAACATTTATACATATAATTGTATACAGAGTATCTATGTGTCTGTGTGTGTGTGTGTGTGTGTGTGTGTGTGTGTGTGTGTACAAGGAATTTCTAGGGGATTGCACTAGAAGCAAGGGGAAGGGAGTTTTCAGGAAAGGCTTCGTGTAAAAGGTAATGCTGGATCATAGGGTCATAAACTTAAAGCTGGAAGGGACCGCAGAGGCCAAACTCTTCATTTTACAGAGAAGGAAACAGGTTCACAGAAATTAAGTGATTTGCCCAAGGTCACACTGCTAGTCAGTGACCAAAGTGGGATTTGAACTCACATCTCCCTGACTTCAAGTCCAACATTCTATTCACTGTGCCTCGCTGCCTCTTGACTTGAATATTGAGGTAAACAAGGGGTTCTAAGAGGTAGAAATGAGGAAGGAGCGTATTCTAGGCATTGAATTTATCAAAAGCATTGGCACAGAGTCAGATGGTGGAATGGTATATTTAAGGAACAGAAGGCCAGTTTGTACCATAGAGACTAATGAATAACAAGGCTAGAAAGGTAAACCGAGGACAGCTTGTTAAAGGCTTTAAACTCCTGTCTACTAAGATGTAGAGGGATGGTTACTTGCATTAGTGAAGAAAAATCCGCACGAGTGGAAATAAAACATTTTTGATGTATTATTAGTTTTGTTTATTGTGTTCAACCATAAAAAAGATATGGGGAGAACTCCTAGGTTCTAGCCACTAATTAGCTATATGATCTTGAGCAAGTGATTTCCCATGTAGAATAGTGGAAACTGGATTTGTAGTCAGAGGACCCTTTCGGTCCTAAATCTACAACTCTATTATATGAATCTGGGCCTCAGTTTTCTCATGCAGAAAATGAAGAGGTTAGAAAAGACAGTCTTAGAAGGTCCTTCTGTGCTCTAAAATTCTATGATTCTAAGATGCAGAAGAAATGTCAGCAATCGTAGAATGAGAGAGTCCCAAAGCTGGAAGAGATTTCAGAAGTCATCTAGTCCATTGTGTCTATCCTCCCTTATATCATATGTCTGATAAGTGACCATCCAGCCTCTGCCATCATCAGTTAGTCACTGTGCTTATCAGTGATTTTGCATTTCTAATCCTGCAAAAGGCAGCTAGGTGTTGAAGTGGAATTAGTGTGGGGCCTAGAGTCAGGAAGATGAGTCCTCCTGAGTTTAAATCTGGCCTCAGACACTTCCTAGCTGGGTGACCTTGGGCAAGTTACTTAACTCTGTTTGCCTCAGTTTCCTCATCTGTAAGCTGAGAAGGAAATGGCAAAACCATTCTAGTATCTTTGCCAAGAAAATCCCAAATGGGGTCACAAAGAGTTGGACATGACTGAAAAAACATCTCGTGAAGTGTCTTAGGTTCCATTTGGTCTCGATCTTTTTTTATTTTGGCAATGGAGTTAAGTGACTTGCCCAGGGTCACACAGCTAGTAAGTGTTATGTGTCTGAGGTTGCATTTGAACTCAGGTCCTCCTGAATACAGGGCTGGTGCTCTATCCACTGTACCACCAAGCTGCCCCTGGTCTCTACCTTTAATTTTTTTTCAGAAGAACAATCCAAATTATCTTCTGTTTTCCAGCTCCCTCACATCTATCATTAATCTCCCATTTAGAACAGTCCAAAACATTGTGAACAAATCTACTATTCTGATGTCTTCTCTATACATTGCCTTGGCAGTGGTAGCTTCAAAAGAGTTCCAAAAAATTATTGAAGCACATCTTGGCTTTGCTGGTAATCCTTAATCAGGCTCAAAGAGGTTTTTCTGGGTACTCCTCTCCTTAATCCATCAAAACACTTTCTGATGTTTTTCTGTAGCTGAAGGGAAACCTAGCAGTTCTCCAGCCTTTTGTTTTTATTTATTAATCTAAGCCCTGTTTTAAATGAGGGGAGGAAAAAATGATGGTACTCTCAAATGTTGTACCATTCGGGAAAGCCTGAAAATATACTTCCTCTGTCTTTAAGGAAATCCTTTACTTAAAAGAAAAATGAAATGAATTGGGTTAAGTCAGCTAATTTCTGCCATCTTGCTTAGGATTCTGTTAACCAGAGACTGAACTTCAGAGGGAATCAGAAGATACCCCTTGTCTGTTTTTTTCCCCATTCACACCTTCCTGGCTATATATCTTGGCTTTGGTCTTAGCATCATTGCCCTGCCTTTTCCCCTTCTTTTTTTGTCTAGATCTATGATTTTATTGGTATAAACAAATTTCCTTTACTAACATAGATTGGCACTGAGAGATTAATGGACTTGCCTAGGATCACACAGTTAATGTATGATGTGGGATTTGAACCAAGTTTTTCTGACTCATCAGTAGTTCTTTATCTATTATACCATGTTACTTTATATTGTTTTAAAAAAACCCAACAACATCCTGAATTCTATTCTTTTCTAGATGTTCTTCAGAAGGACCCTATCTTACTCTGGGTATTAAGGGGGTCCATTCCTCATAGTATCCAAGGCAGTAAAAGCTGCCTCCTCCCCTCTCCCACCATTCCACTGGGTCAGTGGATCCCAACTGAAGTCGTATGTGAAGGAAGAGAAAAGAGAGTCCAATGGCCTAGCTAAACTCAATCACACCACAGATCGAGAGGCAGTGAAACCCTCTCACCTTCCCTCAGGTTTTTTAAGCCTCTGCCAAGAACCAACTGGCAGGATTCTTTTGTACACAGGTGTGGGTTGTGGTTCCATACTGGACATTAAGCAGCTGTGTGCCTTTGACCAAATCATTGATCCTCTCAGTTACTAATGGCCTCCTTTCCCCCCACCAAAAAAATTATTTTATATATGCTTTGTAAATACATTTTATATACATGCTATCTCCTTTAATCCTCTTTGAGGATAGGGACTTTTTATTTCTGTCTGTATTTCTAGTACCTAGCAAAGTAACAGGGGCTTAATAAATGCTTGTTGGTTGATTGATTTCTCCTCTGTAAAATGAAGTGGTTTTCACCCTCTTGGGACAAAATTGGGACCATCTAAAATATGTTATTCCCAAAAATGAAGAAGTAGGTGAGATCTTTTCCAAAGGTTTGGCTGTCAGCCATGGCAAATCATCCCTATCATGCTGTCCTAGTTTCTATGAAAAATGAGGTATCTGATTTGCTCTGTTTACGATACCTCTGGAAATTAGCTCTCATCAAGAACCATCACTGTTCTGGTTGGCTACACTAAAGATCATAGGATTCAGAACTGGAAGGTATATTAGAGACCCTCTCGTGGAAGGGTTCTTAACCTTTTTATGATTCATGGACCGTTCTGACAGTCTGGTGAAGTCTAGAAGCCCATTCTTAAAATAATCATTTTAAAATAGATGAAGGAAATGCTAAATAGCAGTTAGAGGTTTGTGAAAATAAAGATGTAATTTTTTCCCTGCAAATTTATAGATCCTCTGAAATCTATCCATCAATCTTTTGGGGATATATGTACCTCAGGTTAAGACCCCCCCATCCCAATTTAATTCAACCCCCTCATTTTACATATGAGGAAACTGAGGCTGAGAGAGATGAAGTGATTTACTCAAGATTCACAGTAAGTGATGGAGTGGGATATAAACTCTGATCTTCAGAGTTCAAATCTTGTGTTTTTTTCCTCTATATCATGTTATCCCTAGTTTGAAAGAGTGACCCCAGGGAGGGCCAGGAAGTTGTATGCCCTAAGAAAGAGTTAAAAATTATGTTGCTCGTGTATTACTGTCCACTTCACACTCAGAGCCTTTACTGAAACACATAGTGAAACACATGACTTGGCTTATTTCAGTGAATCATGGACATAGAATCATAGAGATGAGGAAAACCAGAGAAAGGTAAGCAAGTGACTTGAATAAGGTAGCAGAGCTGAGATTTGAACCCAGTTTCTCTGTACCACAATGTCCTCAAATAAATGGAAAGTATAAAATATGCTAGCATTAAGCATATGTGGTTTGTTTGTTTTTGGTCTGAATTATGATTTCATCAGTGTAAAGAACACTCTCTACTGAGGTGTGTAAGTGATTCATCCGCAACTCAATTGTCTTAAAAGTTGTCTGGGGTCATTGAGAAGTTAATGGAGTTGCTTAGTGTCCCATGGCTATTGTGTATCATAGGCAGTACTTGAATCTGGGTTATCTCATGCTAAGGATGGTCCTTTATCTACTATGTCACACTGCTTCTAAAAAAAGCCCTCACAAAATAAAATAATAAAAACAGAAAATAATAATAAAAACTTCTTTTTTATTCCCATATGTAGCCACTTATGGGACTATTTATTAGGCCAACTCCTTGTCCTGACTCTTCCCCAGATGACCACTTGTCAATGGTCAAAATAAGGTGTAGTGAATTCAGAAAATCTCCATGGAAGTGCTCCTGACTTTCTATAAGCCACATATCCTCTTGTACTTAAAAATCAGGTCTAGTGGGAATTCCCTCTGCAGTTAAGGACTGTACACAAAGGGTATCATTCAGGAACTATTACTAAAAATCCGAGTTCAACTTGCAAGTTAAATTAAGTGATATTATTTCTACTAAACTGATCCCTGGGAGATGGTAGCATGATCACAGTCATAAATGTAGAGATGGAAGGGACCTTGGAGATCATCTAGGCCAACCTCTAATTTTACAGAAAAGTAAAGTGAGGCACAGATAGGTTCAATGACTTGTCTAAGTCACGCAGAAAAACTGAGATTTGAACCCAGGTGCTCTGAGGACAAATCCAGTGTTCTTTGAACCATAATGCCTCTGTTTGTGGAGGAAAGAAAATTATTCTTGTATTCAGAAGACCTGGGTTGGCATCCTGGCTCTCCCTCTGAGTAGCTATGTGACTGTGGGCAAATTAATTAATCTCTAAGAATTTCAGATTCTGCATTTATAAAATGAGGATTATACTTGCAAAGGACCGCTGGAAGGAAGGGACTTTGTACAATTCAAAGTTCATTAGAAATCTGAATTATCATTCATTAATTTAACAAACATCAGTTGTCAGTTCTGTACCTATGCCTATAGTGGAGCTCTCCAGAAAGTTCCATGAGGACAGGGACTTCTTCACTCTTCTTCGTATCTCCAGCTCCTAATACAGTATCTGTTGGATTGAGCTGAAGAATGTCTTGTTAGGAGCTGGGGGGATGCAAACTTCAGAAAAGATATGTTCTTGTCCTCATGGAGCTCACAGTCTAAGAGATAAAAATTTCCCCTATGTAGATAGCCCTGTAAAGATTGCAATGCTTTTTTTATGACAACTGTCTAAGGTTGGTGGCACGTATTATTCCCTCATTCTCCAGATGAGAAAATAAGGCTCAGGGATTTGTGACTTGTTTAAGACCGCACAGCTGGTAACAATCAGAGCTAAGAGTAGAACAGAGACCCTTCTGGCCCCAAGTCCTATGCTTGCTCTATTGCCTCGCTGATTCTTCTGTGTTGTAGTATACAGGGCATAGACTGATAGAGCTCTACGTTGGGTCCGCATTTTCCTGAGGAAGAGAGCAATTGGTCGAACTATGGAATGTATAAAGAGGAATAATATATAATAAGTCTGGGAAAACGGGTTGGTACCAGATTGTAAAGGACTCTGAATAATGAACAGAAGAGTTTGTGATTGATTCTAGAGGCAATTGCTAGGTGGTATAGTGGACAGAGCACTGTGCCTAGAGACAAGAAAACCTCAGGTCAAATGCACCCCCTGATTACTAACTGTTTAACCCTAGGCAAGTCATTTAACCTCTGTCTGCCTCAGTTTAAGTGTAACATGAGGATAATAATAGCACCTACCTCATAAGGTTGTTGTGGGCATCAAATGAGATAATCTTTTTTAAAAAGAACATAGCACAGTGCCTGGCACATAGTAGGTGATTATTAAATGTTTGTTCCTTCCCCACCTCCCCTCATTACAATTTCTTGAGCAGGGGTACTTTAATAATATCACTCAGGCAGCTGTGTGGAGGTTGAATTGGAAAAGGGAGAGCTTTGGGACAGGAAGACTAATTAGGAGGCTATTTTGACAGTCCAGCAGAGTGGTGATGAGGGTCTGAACTAGGAGTCTGGGAGATGTTGAGGCAGTAGAATTGATTGTACATTGGGGATGAGGAAGAGTGAGGAGTTGACGATGATTATGGAATTGTGAACCTGGGTGACTGGGAAGATGATGTCCTTATCCTTCATTATGGAAATCCAGTTCCATGATTTAAAAGGCAAAATCAAAAGTTTGGAATGGGCTGACCCCCAAGAAAAAGCAAAGATGAAAATCTGTGAAAGCAATAAGGGAACTAAGCAAGATCAGTCCTAGCTCCTTTTATAGTCCAACAAAGACTTGCATTTTTAAAATTTAGTATTTTAGTTTTTCCCCAATTATATATTAAAACAATTTGTTTTTAAAGTTTTTTGAGTTCCAAATTCTGTCCCTCCCTCCTTTTCCTCCTTCCTTAATTGAAAAGGCAAGCAATTTGGTATAGGTTGTACATGTACAAGACCTAGTATTTTTTAAAATAAGTTTTTATTGATATGTTTCTTTTCTGTATCTCCTACATTTCCCCTTGTATGCTTCCCCTTCTCTCTTTCAGAGAGCCATAGTTTATAATAATAAAAATAAAAAAGAGAAAAAAGGTCAACAAAACTAATATATGAAAAAAGTGACATTATACACTGTTCCACACCTATGACCCTACACCTCTGCAAACAGAACTGACTCTGAGAACTGGTATATCTTCAACACTGCCCCGTGTTTGTTATTTTTATTACGTGTCCAGTTCCCTGAAGCTATTGGCAATAAGAATTTCTCAGACATTTCCAAGGGCTAAGGAGGGGAGGAGGAAAAGTTGAGAACCTCTGTACCAGTCTACTTGAGAGGTGAAAAAATCTGACAGAAAAGAGATTGTTGAGAGTGGATCAGGGAGCAGGGGTGGCAAGTCATGAGAAAACAGCCAAGTGAGACATGGGACTAAATAGGGCTAATACCAGCAAAAGATTTCAGAGATCCCTGCAGTATATTAGTTCACATGTCCATAGATTAGTTACGTCCATAAAGTTGGAGCTGGAAGGGACTTTCAAGTGAATTTGCTTTAGTATTCAAACATCTCTAAATCAGAGACTCTCTGTGGTAATTTCCCCCACATTGTCCCTTAGTTAGCTAAGGGAACAGCATTGCCAGCAGAAGAAATCCATACTGTCATTATCAAATGACATTTATTGGGACTTTATCTATGACTATCTTTATGCTGAAGCTTTATTTTTCTTATTCTCAACTTGACAAACACCAACAAACGCAATCATTTCAATAAGCAAAGAACAGAAAATAAGATGGTGTACGAAACTGTGAATCTTTATTGCAGGCAGCTTTCTTTAAAAAAAAAAAGTATGTGAAAAAAATTTTACAGCAACTTTCCCTGATAAAGACCTCATTTCTCAAAAAAAAAGAGAAATGAATCAAATTTTATAGAAATAAGAGCCATTCTTCAATTGATAAATGGTCAAAGGATAAGAACAGGCAGTTTTTACACAAAGTAACCAAAGCTCTCTATAGTCATATGAGAAAATGTTCTAAATCACTATTGATTGGAGAAATGCAAATTAAAACAACTCTGACCTACCACCCCATACTTATCAGATTGGCTAATATGACTGAAAAGGAAAATGATAAATGTTAGAGGGGATGTGGAAAAATTGAGACACAAATGCACTCTTGGTGAAGTTGTATACTGATTCAACCATTCTGTAGAGCAATTTGGAACTATGCCCAAAGGGCTATAAAATGATGCATACCCTTTGACCAAGCAATATCACTACTAGGTCTGTATCCCAAAGAGACAAAAAAGAAAAAGAAAAAGGACTCATATGTATAAAAATATTTATAACAGCTCTTTCAGTGGTGGCAAAAAATTGGAAGTTGAGAGGATGTCCATCAATTGGGGAATGGCTGAATAAGCTATTGTATGTAATTATAATGGAACACTACTGTGCTATAAGAAATAACAATCAGGATGCTCTAAGAAAAACCTGCGAAGATTTATATGAACTGATACAAAATGAAGTGAGCAGAACCAGGAGAACATTATACATAGTAACAGTAATATTGGATGATGATCAACTGTGAATGACTTAGCTATTCTCAGCAATACAATGATCCTTCCAAGACAACCCTGAAGGACTTATGATGAAAAATGCTGTCCCTCTCCAGAGAAAGAACTGATGGAATCTGAATGCAGATTGAAGCATACTTTTTCTTTCCTTTCTCTATTTTTCTTATTTTTTTGTCTATGTTTTCTTTTATAGCATGATTAACATGGAAATATGTTTTACGTGACTGCACAAGTATAAACTAAATCAAATTGCTTGCCTTCTCAATGAGGAGGTGAGGGGAGGGAGGGAAGGAATTTGAACTCAAAATTTGTTTTTAAAGAATGTTAAAAAATGTTTATATGTAATTGGGGAAAAATAAAATAGTAAATTAAAAAAAGAAAAGTTAAAAAATATTTTTAGAAAAAATGTAAAGTGTTAGTTTCAAAGTTGTCCTTGCTTTTATTACGTCTCCCTTGGATCTTTCTTCTCTTCCCTTCTGTGCATTAAATTTTTTTTTCATAAATGACACTTTCTTTTCTTTCTTTTTGTTGCAGTTGGGGGGGGGAATTACTATTACTGCTGTTCTTTTCCTCTTCCAAGTACCCTTCCCATAAAAATAAATTCTCCCCTATAATTAAAAGCATTGTTAACAGGCAGCTACTTGATATAAAGGATAGAGCATTTGACTTGAAGTTAGAAAGTCTTGAGTTCAATTATAGCTTCAAATACAAGTCACTTCACCACTATCAGCCTCAGTTTTCTCATCCGTAAAATGGGGATGATAATAGCATCTACCTTTCAGAATGGTTGTGAAGATAAAATGAGACAATATTTTTAAGGAGCTTTTCAAATCTTAAAG
This sequence comes from Vombatus ursinus, assembly GCF_900497805.2. Lineage (NCBI taxonomy): Eukaryota > Metazoa > Chordata > Mammalia > Diprotodontia > Vombatidae > Vombatus > Vombatus ursinus. Next base: position 22,351,599 of record NW_020948983.1, read on the forward strand.
CACTATATAAATGCTAAATAAATCCACACATTGGCCATGTTTGAACATGTATATCTTATCCAAAGTTCTTCCATTCCTAAGAGAAATAATATCTAATGAGAGCATATTCAGTTCAATCCAACATGCACTTACTAAATGCCTTTTATGTTCTAGGCACCGTGCCCTCAGGCTGTGGGAATCCAAAGATGGAAATTATATAGGAAACCCCCCCACCCCTCCCCACTCACCCACACACACATACCTCCAAGGAGCTTATATTCTACTCAAGGGCATAGAACAATATGTTCACAAATAAGTAAATAAAAAATATGCAAATAAATATAGAGACATAGGAGATTTGGTCAGTGCTAACATCAGAGGGAATTAGGGAAAGCCTCTATAGGCAAAGACACTTAAGATGTATCTTGAGAACTAGAGCTTCCAAGAGAGAGAAGTGACCAACAGTAACACTCTAGGCAATGGGGACAGCCTGTTCAACAGGAAGGAGGCTGGAGCTGCAATGGTGTGTGTGCCGGGTAGCAAGTAGGCTAATTGGCTTTAAGATAGAATGTGTGATAGGAAGTAATGCATAACTGGCTAGAAAAATTCATATATGGGAGCAATACCAATGAACTTTTGCTTAGCAAGTTAAGTCATATTCCAACATTGCTGAGAGACATTTCTCTATAAAAGAATTCCAAGGCAAATCTTATTGCAAATTGGAAGTCTCTTTGTAAAGTAAATAATTTTTCTTAACTATTTCATAATTATTTTGTAAATTTCGGATTTTTTTGTACTGGGTTTGCTTCAGGAGAAGGCAAGGTACAACTTGACCTCCACCCCTACCCCTAGGCTAATCACTCATCTGTAAAAGGAAAGGTTTGGACTAGATAACCTTTAAGGTTGCAAGCAGTTTTAGATTTATTTTGCCGGTCCCTAGGCTTCCCAAAGGGCTATTTAAATTATTTTTGATTAGGAAAACAGCAGGCATCTTTTTGTGTCTGTCTGTTAAAAAACAAAACAAAACAGTATTTCCATATCCTACCTCCTGAAATCATCACAAAATAAAAATCAAATTCAGCAGCCCAATGTCAGTTATCATCTCAGAGAAGACAGAAGAAAGATCCAGGATAGGGGTGGGAATCTACTTTTCTCAATAATTCCTTTGCTGTTTTTTTTTTAACCTAAAAAATAGTTACCTTGGATATTCTAGTTTATACTTCAGGAGTCTGTCTGCTGGGTTCTCAAACAAGGGAGTTGGCGTATAAACTACACAGTGTGGGCAATGTGTATACAAGAATGGGAAAGACATCTTAAGGGATTTAGATGAGCGGTCTATGATAGGCATTCTGAGACATCAGTCATCGTTTCTGCCTGAGACTGCAGACAAGTCTGAAAAAGAGCAGGCCTATCACTACTAGTACAAGACTGAACTTGATGGGAAATCAAGGAGATTGCTATGGTAATTCCAAACATTGGAACTAATTACTTTTGTTTACCTGTAGAGTCAAGTACTTTAACATCACAGAGCTCAGAACAACTTCTCTCCCACTTCTGTCCCTTCTCTGGACCACGCCCAGCCTCATAAGTCATTTATTCATTCATTCATTCAACATTCAATAAATATTGATTGAGTGCCTTTTATATCAAAGGCACTGCCCTCATTGAGTGCCTTCTATATATGGAAGGCACCCTTAAACACTATGGAGGGTGAATGGACACTTTAATTTATTTGAAGTTAAGGGCACGGGCATCATTTTGTTCACTGGGTAGCATTCTTTGGTTCTGTTCATGTCTCTCTGTCTTACACAAAATGTAACCTCAACATTGCTGGTGACCAAACACCACAGGCATTCCTATGGTTTTAGACATGCCCTCTGGGGTCTGGTTAGAGCATAAGGGGCCTTTTAATTTAACAAGTGACTGAGAATTTTAGAGTTGGAGGAGACTTTTGTGGTCATCAAGTTCAATGTCCCACCCATTCCCTTTCAACAAATGGCTATCCAGCCTCTGCTCAAACACTTTCAGGGATGGAGAATTTACTGCCTCACAAGTCCAGTTCATTTTGGACAGCCTCTACTTGTTAGAAAAGTCTGTCATAAATTGCCCTCCTTATAATGTTGTATAAATCCCTATAATTTCTCCTAGCAACACTGTAGTACTGCTTTCTAAAGTTACACAGAATGTCTAATCCTTCTTCCATACAATGGTCCTTAATTAGCTCTCTCTTTTAAACAAAGGAAAGGTTCAAGTCTTTGGGGTACAGAAGGGGGATGGCATTTTCATTCATATATTAATTCATTTAACAATGCTTTATTAATGTCTACGCTGTGCAAGAAATATAGGCAATTAAGATAAAGTCCCTGTGGTCATGGAGTTTATAATCTTTTAGGATGAAGAGTGGTAGAGGGAGATGGAGGGATACAACACTAACAAATATATAACTGTATAACTATAATGCAGTGTGTAAAATGATAAGATTGTAACAGAGATATAAAGCTCTTTGTGAGATCTAAGGAAGGATAGAACACTTCTTTGGTGCTGAGGTGTCCAGCCACCTCAATCATCTCCTTATGGTGCTCTCACAGAGGCTTCCATCGTCTTAAGTATTTAAATACTTCAATTGCAAAGGTGGAAAAGCACAGGACCTATCTAAGGAACAGTAACTGTACACAGAATCATAGGATTTAGAGTTTCAAGACACCTTAGAGATGAGTTAAAAACCATCAGTTTACAGAGAAGGAAACTGAGGCTCAGATAGCTTAAATGACCAGTCCATGGTCAGACAGTAGAGCCAGTATTTCAATGAACCTATATCCTCTGATGCCTAATCCAGTACTCTAGCCGTTATCTATATATATCCTATTGCACTCCCAGTTTGGCTAATATATAGAGTAGATGAGGGGGAGTAGCAAGGAATGGTTCGTATGCAGATTTGTGCAGTTCCTAGGCAGAGCTAAATAAATAAGATGTGCAGCTTCCAGCATGTTATGATCTAAGGGACTCATGGATATTTGTTTTCTGTTAGTTTAGTAGTAAAGGTTCTTTTTGAAAAATTCTAACCCTTGTGGTTAACCTTGTGATTGTGATAGAATACTACTGCGCTATAACAAATGATGAGCAAGATGCTTTCAGAAAAACCTGGAAAAACTTACACAAATTGATGCAAAGTGAAGTAAGCAGAATCAGAACTTTGTACATAGCAACAGCAATACTGTATGATGATCAACTGTAAATTCCTTAGCTATTCTCAGTATTATGATCATCCAAGACAATTCTGAAGGACTCATGATGAAAAATGCTAACCACCTCCAGAGAGAGATCTGATGGAGTCTGGATGCAGATCTAAGCATACTTTTTTTTTCTTTTGTGTGTGTATATGTCTGTATGTATGTGTGTTTGGTCTGTGTTTTCTTTCATAACACGGCTAATATAGAAATATGTTTTGCATGACTGCACATTTATAGGCTATCTCAAGTTGCTTGCCTTTGCAAGGGGGGAAGGAAAGGTGGGAGAGATTTTGAAACTCAAAATTTAAAAAAAGTTAAAAATTAATTCTACATGTAATTGGAAAAAAAAATTTAAACATTTAAAAAAAGGAAAAGGAAAATTCCAACATTGTCTTGGTTGAACTAAGAGGAAGATCTGTTTTTTCTACACCTTAGTCAAATAGTTAAGAGGAAAAGTATGTTCCTAGGGGAGGTAGCTGTGAGAGGTGTGAGAGGGGCACTGGACCTTTGAGTTGTATGGTTCCTTGTCTGGAAGTCACCTCACTGTGTGTGTGGCTCTTGGCTGGGGGCAGGGGATAATAGGAAGTGAATCCCAAGAAAGTTCTCAGTTGGCATCTGTTCTCCTCCACTATACCTAGTGTCGTTGAAATCATATTATACATAGTCATTTACCTATTTGTCACCTACTATTATCTGGGGATTTACTACCACCCTGAGGATTTGGGCCCTAAACCACCTGAAGATTCTCTATAGTTCCAGCTGCAGCAGTAGCCTTCACCTAAAGCAAAAAGTTCCCAACTCTTTAAACTTAGAGATCCTAAATAGCAATGCCAATTACTGGCTTTAGGCCATTGCTGAAGCACTACGCAGTCTAATTCAGGCCTGCTCAGAGCTCTCTGAGTTTCTGATTCTGTTTCCTGGTCTATACTTCAATGCCCTACTAGTCTCTGGCTCTCCTAGACCTCAGGTCCCTGACTTTCCTGGCCTTCTGATTGGCCTGCTGGCTCTAATTCCTTCATTTGCATCTCAGTGCATCTCAGTTACACTTATTCTTAGTTGATTTACCACTAAACTAGGGAACTGACTAGGTTATATGCCCAGTGGCAAAGAATGTCATCATAGCCTGAGCATTTCACCTCACTTGATTACTCTTTTAAAAAAAGTTATTTTCCCCCAGTTACATGTAAAGACAACTTTTAATATTAATTTTTAACAAATTTGGAGTTCCAGATTTTCTCTCTCCCTTTCTCACCTTTACCTTCTTGAGACAATAAGTAACTTGATATAGGTTATACGTGTTCTATTGATTGCTCTTGAAGAGGGAACATCGTACAGTGGAGGAGAGTAGAAAACCCATCCTCAAAGGCAGGAAGACCTGAATTCAAGTCCTGCCATTGACACATACCATGGTCAAGTCACTTAACTTCACAGTCCTTTGGACCAGTAGTATCCAACACAAACAGAAATGGGGGCCATTAGTCCATAACATGAGGATCCCAGGAAGTCGCATGTTGACTTAGTTTTATTTTAATTTATTGTGTTAACTATTTCCCAATTACATTTTAATCTTGTTCAGGTTTGACACTTCTGCTCTAGACAACTCTAGGACCACAAGATACAGAAAAAGTACCTACTTGCATTGGTAGAGGGAGTTCCTCACCTAAGGACTCTCCATTCCAGTGAAATCACAGGAGTGGTCCCCATCCTTCATTTCAGAGAATTCTGCCACATCAATAACACTGCTCTTCTATCATCTCCGCCCAAAACTTGTAAGAAATGCTTGTGGAAATCAGCTCATTGAAGACTCATTTAAAAAATGCATTTCCATTTGAGAAAGTATATGTGAAAACATTTTGCAAATGTAGTTATTTCATCTGAGCACACAGGATTTTCAAAGTTGGGAAGGACATGGTATAACAGTAAGAGCACTGAATTTAGAACCAGACCTGCATTTTAATTCAGTCTCTGACAGTTACTAGCTGATGAAGAAGACATCCATCTTTGAATGTGGCTACCATGTGGATTTGTTTTGACTATGATTATTTATTACAAGAATTACATTGTTCTTTTTCACTTGAGTTGGGAATGGTGGGATTTTCAGGGAAGAAGGAAACTAGTGATAGGGTTACCAAAAAAACAAGATGAAACAAAATGATAAGAAAATAAAGAAAAAAGAGTCATTGGAGCATTTTTAAAATGTACAGAAAAGAACAGAAGGAAGTTCAGAATAGACACGCATGACAGCTTTGAAAGTAACATGTTGAATTTACTATATACTTTTCCAAAAAGTAAGATGTACATGTTAGAGATTCACATTTTCACATATAATATGAATATGAATGTGAACTTTTTTGTTCTACTCTGCATATGGAAAAGCTCTTTTTTAGGTAGTCATTAATGTCAAAATTAAAATGTTTTTAAATTTGGGGGATTTGATCAAGGCTCCTTCCAACATTATATTTATAATTCTATGAGGATATTGAATTAAATTATGACTTCCAGCTTTAAATAATTACCAAATTTACTTGGGAGGTCACATATTCCCAGTTATACCCCTTGCACTATAAAAATATGTATGTATGTATAGATAATATGCAAAGGTGTATATGAAATGTTGTAATGGGAATTTTTAATTTTTGACTTATTAAACTCACCTGACTAAAACCTGACTCATGGAATAATAATGTTAAGGGAAGGTCAGGGCCATTTCTCTTAACTGAGAGATTGTTGAGTTGACCAAAACCTGTCCCATGGGATGTGAACATTTACTTAAAGCCTTAATCATTCCTTAGATAAGAAGCCAAGGGAAGAATCTCAACTGTCACTGATTCCTTGGTGGCGTTTCCTCCTCAATTAGACTATTTCTAAATGTAGTTTAATCTGTAACCTGACTTAGTTTACCTATAGAATTTGTTTGGCTAGGTTTTTTTTTTCTTAAAGGATGTATGAGATTGTAATTCTATTTAACTAAAGTTTTTCTTTTAACTTTTATGACACTGAAGGAAGCACGGAATTATTAATCTATCTTCTTTTTAACTTTTGTGGCCTAAGAGGAATGTACATGATAGCAATAGGTAAAAGAATTATTTCTCTGTCACTCTGACATAATTTTTCCTGTAAGAAGTCTGGTTAGAATCTAATCACAGATACATAAAAATATGTAATTATAGATCTAGAATGGGAATGGACCCCAGAGTCCATCAAATCCACTCCCTCCCCTCCCCCCATCTGATAAAACTGAGGCCCAGAGTGGTTATGATTTGTTGAAGGTCACACAGGCAAGAAGCATCATGGTGGAGTTTGAATCCAAGTCCTCTGACTCTAGAGCCAGTGATCATTCCATCGTATCGCACTGCCTCCTTAGTGTCGTAGACTCTCGGAGATGTAAGGCGACCTTAGAAATCATGTAATCCAACCATTACTCAATACAGAAACCCACTCTATAACATCCCTGGCAGGTTCGGCATTTGTTTGAACGTTTCCAGTAGTAGGGAGCTCAATCCATTTATCAAGTAAGGTAATTCCATTGTTGGACAGCTCTCATTGTTGGGAAGATCTTCCTTAGTTTAGAGTGCACTAAAATCTGACTCTCTTGGTTTATCCGTTGCTCCTATTTTTGCCCTTTTGTGCTATGGAAAATAAGTTTCCTCCCTCTTTAAGATGATAATCCTTTAAATATTCGATATCCTCCTCCCCACCACAAGTCATCCATTCTGCAGTCTACACACCCTCAGTTCCTTCAGCCTTTCCTCATATGAAATAATTTCTAGTTACTTCACTCTCCTACTGCCCTCCTCCAGATAAAAGTCAACTTGTCAATGTCCCTTTTAAAACTGATGCTTAGAACTGGCACATAATAGTTCAAATACGATCAATCAATGCAGAGTTCACCGTGTCTATTGTCTCCCTTCTTCTGTTAGCACAATTTAAGATTACATTAGCTTTTTGGCAGTCGCGCCAAATTATTGACCCAAATTCAGCTTACAGTCAACGAAAACCTTTAAAGTCTTTCTCAGATGAACTACTGTCTAGCCATATCTTCTTTATCCTGAACTGCACTCTTGATTTTTTTTTTTTTTTAAGTCTAAGGATGTGGTTTTACTACTCTTTTTCGGCCCAGATGATTGTATCTCTATGGGGAATTCCTGGTGTGGAAATTCCCTCTGCCTGATAGACTGGCAACTAAGCTGTAACTTATAGCTTTAGAAAATTTCCTGGGAGAAATGAAAGGTTAAGTGACTAGCCTATGGCCACATGGCCAGTAAGCATTAGAGGCAAGACTTTAACACAAGACTTCCTGAATCCAAGGCCAGCTCTCTGTCTACTACGCCACTGCAATGTTTTACATATAGCCTGATCATATCCTCCACTTTTAGATTAATTGACAATGAAATGATAGTAAGAATGGGTCAGAAAGTAGGTGACAGGAGGAAGGAAAGAGGGACATTGACTGAAAGGATCATAGGAGATAATACACATAACGTGTTTTGCCAGCCTTAAAGTGCTATATAAATGTTAGCTAGTATTATTACTAATAGTTATTATTTTTATAGGAGCCATTTTTAGAATACCAAACTTCTGATTTCTTAGTCTTGCCTGGTGCTGGTCTTAGACATTTCACTCAAAGTCATCTCACAGGCCACTCTCACACCCATTACATGCCATATCCTGACAACTTTTGGTCTAGAATAGGCATTCTTATCCTTCTTTTGTCCCATACTCCTTCGCAACCTGGTGAAACCTATGGACCCCCTCTCAGAATAGTGTTTTTAAATATATAAAATAAGATACATAAGATTGCAAAGCAAAATAATTATACTGAAATATAGTTATAGGCCAGCTATGTGGCACAATTGATAGAGTACTGGGCCTGGAGTCAGGAAGACCTGAGTTCAAAACTGGCTTCAGACACTTAACATCTGTGTGGCCCTGGACAAGTCACTTAACCCTATTTGCCTCAGTTTCCTCATCTGCAAAATAAGCTGGAGAAGGAAATGGCAAACTATTCTAGTATCCTTGCCAGGTAAACCTCAAATGGTGTCTTGAAGAGTCAGACATAACTGAGACAACTCAACAACAACAATTATTTTCTAAAAGAGAAGCTGATGGACCCTAGGTTAAGAACTTCTCTCTGGAGGATGAACTTTTGGAACATATTTTACACTGTGGAAGCCAAAGGGGATGCAAGATACCAAATGTCTATCTTAAGTAAGAGGTCAATGAGGAGAAAGTCAGAGAGGAGATCTGGAAGACAGTATTCCCTCTATGACCCTACAGTAAATCTAGAATGCCTTAGAACTTTTGTTCACGTACCTGGAAGCCTTATATAAAAAAAAGAACACAGAATTATAATGCTGCTTCTGGCCTCTGGGAGCTTGTATGGGGTGTGGGATGCAGAGCAGAGAGGATCCTGCTACAGCCTCTTATGTTCATGCTTGCCCTGTTCTGACCATGTGTCAGAATAAGACAGTTTTCTGAGATCCGGTCCAGCCACTCCAGCAAGATATCACTGAGCAAACAATTCTAGATGAAAGAGTTATTGCAAATGCATTAGGCCAGCACATCTATAGATCCCATACTCTAATGAGCCTTCTGGGATGTGTCAACTGTTCCTAAGCTCCTAGAAAATGTGAAGGGAAACCCTGCAGGATCACCTGTACTTCAAATGATTTTCATCATAGGCTAGTTTATCTAAGAGCTGTCTTAGAATCTGTGTTAACTGTTTGGGGTAATATTTATCTGTCCATCAGGCACACTCATTTTACCTTCAGCATCACGCTATGTTTTAGGAAGTGAGGATTTGCAGGACTCATTTGCCAGTTTGGGCAGGCTCGTTTGCACATGCAAATAATGAGGTTCAAAGGCATACCAGCTGTGTGAGGATGCCAACTCCAAGACCTTAGGAAAATAAGAATTGGTTCACATTCTATTGCTTGCACTGAATGTTCCAAAAGGTGCTAACTCTACTGTTATGCTCCAGAACCCTTTTTCTGAATTTCATGATTCTCTTTTTAATTCTTTCTCTCGACTCCCACACCACTCAGCTTCTCTACCACATTATTTAGTAATTGTTTTTTTTTAATTTCTCTATCTCCACCAGATCCTTTCCCTCTGCCTGCGAAGTTCCTGAAGTCTCTCCTATCTTTAAAAATAAGCAAACACTTCCTTTAATCTTGTTCCCCTTTCCATCCACTGCACCCTTTCTCTCTCCATTACTAGATTTCTTGAAAGAGTAGTCTACACTAACTGTCATCACTTCTCACCTTCCACTTACTCTTCAACCTCTGGTAACCTAGCTTCATCCCTACCATTCTACTCACACCATTCCCTTGAAAGGCACTGTTTACTTCCAGATTGTCAAACACAAAGCCCTTTTATCAGGTTGTGTTGCTCTTGACCTCTCTGTAGAATTTGACACTTTTGATTATTGCCTCCTACTAGACACTCTCCCCTCCCTTCTAGTTTTCTTCACATCTCTCTGTCTAATTAATGAAACTTTTCCTGATCCCCCCCACTACTAGGTCCATCCTTCCATGAATTATCTGGTATTTATTTAAAATATATTCTCTATATACATATAAATACATGTTGTCTCTCCAGATAGAATGTATGCTCTCTGCGGGCAAGCTTTTTTTCTCATTTCTTCTTTATATCCTCATGCACTTAATTCAGTACCCAGTACATAGTAGGTGCTTAATAAATGCTTATTGATTGATTGATCTCACTACTCTGGGCCTCATTTTCCTCATTTATAAAATGAAGTGGTTCACCCCCTTTGGGATAAAGTGAATATTTATTTGTATTTACAAAAGCAGGTTTCCAAAGAAGAAGAAGTAGGTAAGATCTTCCCTGGGCTGGATAGTGTCAGCCATGGTTAATTTCCTCTGCTACACTCTTCTAATGTCTGTGTAAAGTGTAGTCTCTGACTAGTACTGTTAAATCACCAACTGGAAACCAGTTGTCATCACAAGCCATTTCTACCTGTGTATGGCCTTGATGCCGCAGGTTCCCCACCCCTGGGATGCTATATTCAGCCACACCGGCCTGAACATGGCATCCTTTCTCATGCCTCCTCTGTGCCTTGCACAGGAAGACCCTCATGCCTAGAATGCACTTCTCCTCTACCTCTAAGAATCCTTAGCTTTGTTCTAGACTCAGCTCGAATACCACCTTCTATAACAAGTCTTTCCTCTAAACTCCCTAGTTTATATTCTCTCTCTCCTCAAATTATTTTGCACTTATCTGTGTAAATGTTATATTCCACAGCGGAAGATAAGCTTCTTGAGGAGTGGGGATAGTTTGTTTTATTTTGTATTGTATTTGTATCTGGTGGTGTACTGTTAAATGTTTATAGTCTTCTCTCTAAAAAACAAAAACAAAAACAAAACCTCCTTAAACCAAAAAAAGTAAGCTTGACATACTTTTTAGTTTAATCTGCATCATCAAAATTTTTATCCATTACTTTCTTAATTCTGTACAATCATGAAAATAATAAATCAAGCTCTGATATGTAGCATTTATTGATTTTAGGGGTGTAAATGATGACACTGAAAATTTAACAGTTTCTTTTGATTTGGCCCCCGTATACCTCTGTTTGAATCTCCGATACTTTGCATGCAGTAGGTGCTTAATAGATGCTTATTGAATTTAGTTGAACATGACCTAATGAACACTTATACTTCTCAGCTCTTTTATGCACTCATTACTTCATGGTTTCTGCAGGATTTCTCACTGAATCTTTGCTTCTATAACTTATCAGTCATAACGGCAGTGCATTTGATATTGTGTCCTTGATCAGAAATGTATTCTCCAATTGCATAATATTTTTTCCTAGGAAAAAATACAATACCTTGATCATGGGGCTTCTAGGAACACACTGTGCCCCAAAATGGGAAGTACCTGGGATGATTTTTTTTTCTGGACTTATTTTCTGTCCAAGTAAATTTTCTCCACCCACCACGCCTATTCCCAGCCACCAGAGGAGATGGGGACAACTTTCTTTTTAGAGAACCTCTTAGGGCTTTCTTAACTATTTCAAACTAATAAAGAGTCTTGTTAAATAATTTTAATCAATAATTAATTGTTCTGGAGACATAATAAATGATCCTGGGGCATCCCCAAAGCATTCATGTGCTTACTCCCTTCTCCCTGGCTGAGGATTGTATTCTTCATCCTTTTCATTCTGTCCTCATAAAGCAGAGGTGAGAGGCAGGTGTCTACCCAGAAGAGGGAAGAAGTTGAAGCATGAAGTACTTTAGGCACTTATATAAAGGCAAACGGCAATTCAGACCTAGGAAATCAAAGTAAGATCTCTCGAATCATTAGAAAACAAATATATAATCAACAAAAGAGATGCCAGCCACTGTCAGGCAAAAGGTACAGGTCGAAAAACAGACTGAGAACCAAATGTGATCAAAGAGTCATGGAATATGAATATTGTCCCCCACTCCCAATCTCCCCAAAGCACACACATATATATATGTGTGTATATATATGTATATATGTATATATCTATATCTATCTATCTATATCTATATCTATATCTATATATGTATATGGGCAGCTAAATGACACAGTGAATTGTGTGCTGAGCCTAGAGCCTGCAGGACTCCTCTTCCTGAGTTCAAACTAGCCTCAGACACTTAATAGCTCTGGAATTCCGGGCAAGTCATTTAACCCTGTTTGCCTCAGTTTCCTTGTCTGTCATATGAGACTGAGAAGGAAATGGCAAATCACTCCCAGTATCTTTGCCAAGAAAACCCCAAATGGGATCATGAAAAGTTGGACATGACTGAAAACAACCCAATGTTGTATACATAAAAGCTGTTATTTAAAAGTTATTTTATGATAATGACAATATGGTACCAAGAGAAATCTTAGGATGACAGCAAGACCCTGAGCTATATGGGGAAGATGGCTGGGGTATAATAGAAAGACCATAGGACCTGGAGTTAGGAGATTTGTACTCGAACCCAAGCCTTGCCTCTACCAATCTAATCATGCGCAAGTCCCCTAAACACTCTAAGCCTTATCTTCCTGATTTATAAAATAGAAGATAATACCTGTCCTGCAAAGCAAGAGTGGCACAGAGGGTAGGACGCAAAACTTAGAACCTGGAAGATTTGGCTAAAAGTCCTGCTTCTGATAAATCCTAGGTATGTAACCTCTGGGCAAGTCATTTAACTTTTTTGGAGCCTCTGGCAACATTCTCAGACTTCAAGACATTTATAGAAGAATGGCATTAGAGGACAGAGTCTTCATGCTGTGACCTTTCCAAGCTGATGTGGACGTCTCCAGAAGACTATCTGTCTCATGGTGTTGTTATGAAGAAAGTGCTTTTGTCAGTATTAAAGTGCCATACGAATGTGGGATTATACACATATAATGTGTGTGTATGTGTGCGTGTATGTGTATATATAACATATATGTATATGTACATATATATCTATTTTTTACAATTATTACAGGATTGAGTTAATAAAGGAAGTCACTCATCAAAATATTCCCTTATATTGTCCTATGGGTGGGGAGAGTTCTTTTACCTAGGCCAAGGGAGTTACTCCTCCCTCTAGCAAAGTCACACATCATGCTTCTTTTATAGCCCAGGTGTCTCACATCAGAAGGTAATCCTGGTAGGCCTGGAATTTCCAGGAACAGGGCTGGTGGTTCAGTGAGCTCTGATTAATGAGTCTATGTTCAACCAGGAAACTGAGTGCCACAATATAAGAATCACAGGGAAAGGAGAATTGATAAGTGACAAATGCAGAAGCCATTAGCTCTAGACATGGAAAAAAAAATACAGCAGAAAGCAGTGTGTATTTTGATTAAAATGTTTTAAAAAGAAAATTATTGTCTTGGGCAGACTTGCAATTCAGAAACAAATGCTCTTCATTAGTCATTGATTAAAGAGAAAATAATTTCTTAATCTAGATCTATTTACCAAATAGCTGGACAAATCCCAATACTTTTTATTTTTTAGATAAATTACTGCCAAATGTTTCCAAATACCCTATCCTCCTGGCTTTTAAGGATTCAGTTGGAACTTTGTCCTATTGGAAGGTTTCAGTTTGTGGTTCATTTGTACTTGGGACAGGTTGCAGTTTCGAAGAATCCTTTACCTCAATCTGTCCTGCAGTCCCTGGTACTGATTTATAATTATTGCTCTAACCACCACTTACAAACACTTTTTCCAAGTTATGACTCATTACCCTAAGCCATCTCTTCATGAAAGGCTGCTTAACTGTACATGTACCAATCGCTCTCTTTGTCATCTGACTTTCAGACTCATTCCTGATCTCCTTTGATATACTGTACATGACAGTCTAACAAAACCAAGTCTTTAATCAGAGTGATGAAGATTCAGCTGTGTGCCACTGTCAGAAGTTTGGGGAACACTAACATGTAGCAGATGTGTTCTTGCAGGTCAGATGGAATGAACGGATTTAGAACCTCCACTCAGCATAATCTTTAAATTAACTCTAAGATCTAATTTTAAAAGAAAATCCCATTTTTTTTTTCACAAGGTAGAGATGTTCTAGCTAGCAGGTCACTTTAACAACAGTCAGACCCCAAAAGGCCTGAGATAAACTTTTCATAAATGTGCAGAACCACAGGATTAAAAGGAAGCGTCTTAGACAAGAGGAACTTAGTTTTTAAAGTCTGACAAAAAATATTTGGGGTGATAGAGCTGGAAGACCCCTTATAAGGGCCCCCATCTAATCTAATCCCCTTATCTTGTAGACGTGGAAACTGAGGCCCAGAGAAGTTTAGTCGTTTGTCCAAAGTCAGGCAGGAAGCCAAAGGGACATGTGTCCTAGTGTGGCAAATAGCAAAAAAAATTGCAATTGACAATTTTTTTTTTGAACCGGTCTGTCTTGTCTTGTGGAGGTATGTTGGCAATAATACGAATTCAGTGAGTGAGCTTTGCCAATTGGTCAACATGCTTACTTAGCTCAAACAGCAAATAGGAGGCTAACTAGATAGTTCTCTTTGAATAGTATCAAATATATAGTTTAGTCAATTTAGTTGTTTTTCAGTCAAGTCCAACTCTTCGTGACCCCATTTGTGGTTTTCTTGTTAGAGATACTGGAGTGGCTGTTGGCCATTTCCTTTTCCAGTTCATTTTACAGAGGCGATCAGAATTAATTGACTTGCCCAGGATCACACAGCTGATAAGTATCTGAGGCCAGATTTGAACTTAGGAAGCTGCCAGCTTCCTGACTCCATTAGTTGGTGCTCTAAGCCCTGGGATAACTAGCTGACCCCAAATATATAGTACCATGAGCAATCAGAAATTCACTCAATCCTTTTTGAGGATATGGATGACCAAGGCTAATCTACTAAGTAAGTAGAATGGGTCACTGCTTATGCAACACAGTTGGAGAAATGCCAGTAAGGCCTCCCTGCCCCAGAATATCTCTCCCACAGATCTGCCATGGTTGCCTTGAAAGCCTGCCCTTATAGATCAGTTTCTATGGCTCGGGGCCTATTAAATATGGATAGTCCTGGGAGGGATTAGATGTTAAGGATTCTTTGTGGGTAACAGGATGTCATATTTTCCCCCAAAATGACAGCTGGCTTGGAGCAGGGTTTAATGGGAAAAGAATAAAGACACAGGGTGCTGAGGGAAGGAGGGGTCAGCAAATGGGGAGCATGGGCAGCCAAGAGCAGAGGTGGGAGCCTGCCAAAGACCAATGTCAGAATGTTGCCAAAGGCAGTCCTTGACAGCAGTGATGGTGATGATTGTTGATTCCTAGTTAAATACCCAGAAAAGCCCACTGGGAGTTGCAGAAGTAAAGGGGAGAAGCTAAAGGTTTTACAAATAATTGTGTTGCCCTTCCAACTCTCGGAGTCCAGGGCTTAACTGGGGTAAAGAAAAGAGGACAGCAGTTACTATTACTGATATGTGTTAGACTCCACAACCCTGCCACCTGTGGGCAAATTTGGACTAAGAGCTGAGAAAGAAATAGACCCAAGGAGGCATAGAATGAGTGGGAAAGGGGCACAGTTATCCACTCTGTGGATAACTCAGGGAGCTTTCTTAATTGTAGGTATTTTATGTATTCCCCCAGTGAATGGATAATTTATTAAGCACTTCTTGTAGGCCAAGCATAAGGGATACACATTGATAAAATTAGATAATCCCTCAGTCAGTCAGTGAACAGGCATGTATTACTGTGCCAAATGCTGGGGATATAGAGAGAGGTAAAAGGCAGATCTTGCTAGCTAGAGGAAAAGAAAGTTCAGTTGTACGGTGGATGAAAAGGCTTGCAAGGCCTAAGGGTGCTGTGGTGAGGCTGATGGCAAGGCCCAAGGGTCCTTAGTTTTTTTTTAAGTAGTTAATATCACAGTGCTAAGAGACTGCAGAGTAGATAGACAGAAGGGATGATAACATCTGTAGGAGCTTAAGATGCAGGGGGATGGCAGATGGTCAGATCTGCTGGTCCTCCATTTCACCAAAGGGAATGGAGTCGGTGATTTCCATCTCGGGCATACCTTGTGAGAGGTCAAGAATCCTAGGTGAGGGAGTAAGGTACCTCTGATGGTGGCCAACTGGAACATTATTTTGGGGGTGGGAGTCAACTGTGGCATGTTTGTGTGTCTCTGTACTCATTCCCTACCTATCTCACATACTGTGACTGCATTTGGCACTTCCACCAACACAAATAAAGATCAATTTGTAATCTTTTCTTTTTTCTTGCAAATCAAAGATGAGAATACTTTGGGGGTGATATTGTTAAGAACATATGCATTGATTTTTTTCCCCCTATGGAGCAGTTACGAGGCATCATAACATTCACAGCATCCTCTCTAGAAAAAAAGTACAGTATCTTAGACTGGATTTGAACCGAGGTTTTCCTGATTCAAGGCTCAGTGTTCCATGCACTGTACCACCTAGATGGCTCAAATGTGTTAGGCTTCTCATAGACATGAATAGCTGAAAGCATAGATTAGTGCACAATTCCACTTGATTATACTCTTCCATGAAAAGAAATTCTTTTAAAATAGTAAAACTTGAAAATTAACTTACCTCTTTGAACCAAGTAACACACAACTTGGACCAAGATTTAAAGAAATACAACTATAATGTCATGTTGAACAAGGCTAATCTGCTGAATAAGTACAATGGGTACTGCCCATGCAACGCAGTTGGAGAAATGCCAGTAAGGCCTCCCTGCCCCAGAATATCTCTCTCACAGATCTGCCATGGATGCCTTGAAAGCCCGCCCTTATAGATCAATTTCTATGGCTTGGGGCATCATCCTCTATCAAATACAGATAGTCCTGGGAATGATTAGATGTTATGGATTCTTTGTGGGAAACAGGATGTCAAATTTCTCCCCTAAAATGACAGCTGGCTTGGAGCAGGGTTTAATGGGGAGCGGGATAGGATTTTGAGTCTCAGCTATTGTTTGGCCAGGAAGTTTGCCTATAAGGGAGATGGAATGGAAATACAAGCAAGAAGTATCCAAGGAAGATTTGAAATGGGGCATTACCAAGTCCAAAAATAAAGCCTTTTGTCAGGATTCAGTCCATATAGCACAGAGTAGGAACATTGGTGTTCTATTCTGAGAGTAACAGACCAGAATTATTTATGTAGCACCTGCTCAAGGCTGCTCCCTAGCCCCAGTCTGGCACTTGCATTTCAAGTCTGGGTTTTCCAGGAGATAGCTACCTCGGGTTCAAGATGCTTTATGGGTCTGTATCTCTAAAACTATAGCTCAAAAGCTCCCACTGGTATATTTGCCTTTTATAGTCAGCCAGGAGACATAATTTGCTCAATGCACTCATTTACTGAAAAGGTAAAGTAAGGAATGTATCTATAAAACATTTACCAGCAACCTTGGGACATTTTCTCCTAAAAATACACGTAGTATCAATAGGAAGACTGAACTCATAAAAAGAGTATATTTAGAAAGAAACTTACAAAAAGAACCAATATATGGAGTTTGTGTGGAGAGAAACACACAAAGGAATTGCTGGATAATGTGGTCAAGGCAGCTATACCTGTAGGTCCCCAATATCTTTTCTCATCTCACATCACTCCCCAGGAGCACAGTGTCTCTGCTGGTCTGGCTGCTAGTTCCTTGGGGCCTATTCTTTTCCATAGCTCAGTGCCTAATTGGTGGCCATAGCTGGCTTTTTTTCCCAACTCACAAAGATCACACTTCTCAAAGATAAAATCTGCCACTACGTTCAATTTGAGAACCTTTTTCCTTTGGTGTTCTATATTTTCTGCTTGTTTAGAATCTCTCTTACAAAATGCTGATGGAGGGCAGGGAAGAGAGGAGAGAGAAAGCTCCACCCCTTCCCAAAACCCTTTAGCAAGGGAAAAGGCAAAGACCATCTCCCTTTCAAGAGCTGGGTTCTTCTTCTTCCATATCTTTTCTGCTACTAGGAGTTACACTTTTTAGAATTGCAAGCTGGCAAGCTTGCATTTTAAGGTCACCAGGGCTGTGGCAATCTTTGGACAGTCAATAGCAATTGTTGTTCATCCATGTCCAACTCTTCATGCTACCATCCATGAAGTTTTCTTGCCAAAGAAAACCCTGGTGTGGTTTGCTATTTCCTTTTCCAATGGATTAAAGCAAATAGTGGTTAAGTGACTTGACCAGAGTCACACAGCTAGTAAATATCTGAGGCCAGATTTGAATTCAGGTTTTCCTGATTCCAGGCCCAGTGCTCTATCCTCTGAGCCACCTAGCTGCCTCTAACTAGCCAATAGCAAGTTGCCCTCTAATTCTATTAAGGAGGACTTCTCCAACACCTGGTAAAGGAGTAGCAAATGGGTGTTATGAAAATGACCCCAAATATGTTTGTTTTGTTAAGAATTGCATTCTACTGAAGTAATACACCAGGTATACAGTAACTCTATAATTTGTATTTACTTATCTTAGTTTCTGACACTAAAATGTAAACACTTTGAGGCCAGGAACTGATCAATTTCTGGTTTTGGATCTCCAGCACAAAGTTAGGTGCCTTGCATATAGTAGGTTTTTAATAAGTGTCTGTTGAATTGAAGCAGTCAACAAATTTTTAGAAGTCCACTAATTAATCGGGTGAGACCATGATGAAGAGAACTGAGTAACTTTTTCCAGGGATTATCAAACAGAAGTCTTCCTTCTATTAGTGCATGTAATATCACAGAAAGAAAGTTAGTATTAGCGATTCTAAGTACATAGGAAAAGCATGACAAAATGTTCCTTGGGGACATGAAAGGCATCCTCACACCAACATTTTAAGACAAATTCAGTTTGTTCTGGGAAGGGTCAGGGCAGGGAAGGAACTTAAAGAAAAACCTTAGATTTTGGAACACATGAGGGGAGAGACCACAGGGCAGTGCCCTGCTGGGGTAAACAGAGACCCTAGGACACTGGGAGAGAGGGTCTTGCAGGGGAGGCTTCTGTATCAAAGAGTGAGTAGGGCAGGGCTGGTCTGGAGTGGAGCTCGCTGGATATGCAGTTGCTAGGGGAGGAGGTAGGGAATCTGTAACCTTTCTAGTTCCTGCCAAGTAAGTGCTAAACTCAGTGTTTCTAAACTTGCCAAAGGAGTACTATCAGAACCCACTGCATATTGGTACCCTGGGACAAATCCCTGGTCCCTTGTCCTACTTACAGCTCTGCAAAGAATTCCCACCTAAATAAACACTCTAAGCAATTGTTGAGAGTATTGAAAATACTCTCAGAGGGCTTCGTTTGTAGATGACACCCAAAGATCAGGCAATTATTGACCATGCTCTTGAAAGAGCAATATATTCTTTGGGAATATTATCATCAGTAATCGAAAATGCATACTGACAGGAAGCTTCAAATGACTAAGTCCATCATCCCATTTACCTAGCAGATATTCTTTAAGTGAGCCTCTTTTAAAGTCAGAATGTGAATGAATAATGGAATCCATGCACAGAAGATCAATAAGGCAATGTCTTACAATATTTTTCAGTGTGGAAAATTGTCTTCTATTTATTGGGTGAAATAAATAAACCACACAGCCTGCCAAAGTCTCTTGCAAACCCCCAACATTTGATCAAGTGTCTGTTATACAGACACTTTTGGTCCCCCAAATGTGCCAACTCTTGCCTGGGCCAGTATCAAAGGTTTGACTTTAGGTGGAAGAAAGAAGAAGATACAGTGGCATTAGCGCTCAGAACCAGATACCACCACTGCCTCAGATTGCGCTAGAGTTCTGGTTCTTGTTTGAAGTAGACTGTTAAGTCCTCTACTCTAATTTAACAGCTATTCTTCTGTTCAGAGAACACCCAGGATAATATAATGGGTATGCTATCAAAAACTTTCTCCATATGCCTAGGATTCTGTGAAAATATATTTCCCTTCACATGAAATAAAATCAGTCCATCAGGATCAGCTAAAAATCTTCTCATTTGGGGACTCCCTGAGTCCCTTGCTTTTGGGGTCCTGGTTCATTGACCCAGGAATCACTAGTAACAGGCAAAGTAAATTCCATCACTTAGTCATTGAATCTCAGAATCTCAAAATTAGAGAGGCCCTTGGGAACCAGCTAGTATAAGTCATACCTGAATAAGAGTCTTCTCTAAAATATATCTGACAAATAGCCACTCAACCTCTGGTGGAACAGTTCCAGTAGGTTGGAATCTGTTTACAATACAACTCATCGCATTTTGGGATAGCTCTAGCTTTGAGGTAATTTTTTTCCTAGCAATGAGTCAAATTCTACCTCATAGCAATTTCCATCCTTTTCTTAGTTCTGACCTCCATGGATAAACATAAGCAGTTTAATCCTTTTTCCTTGTGACAGTCTTTCAAATACTTGAAGACAGCTGTCGTGTCCCTCTGAAGTCTTCTTAAACCAGTCCTTACATAATAGCACCATGGTGGTTGCCTTCCTCTGAAGGAAGAAGCTTGGCTTATCAATATCTTACCTATAATACAAGCTGTGGAACCATGGGCAGTGCTTACTGTATGCAAAGTTCTGGAGACACAAAGAAAAGAAGAAAGAAAAGAGAGAGAGAGAGAGAGAAAGTCCTTGCCCTTATGGAGAATATACTCTAAATGTATTTATCTAGAGTATATTCTAAATTTATAACATGTAAATAAGTAGGTACATAAAATATATTTGCAGAGTAGATGAAAGGGAGTAAGGGAGGGAAAGTCACTAGCAGCTAGGGGACCAGTAAAGGTCTCTTGCAGCATGTTAGAATTGGGCCAAGTCTTGAAGGAATCCAGGGAAACGAAGATGCAGAGATGAAGGGTAGAGTATTCTAGGCATGGGGTACAGCCAGTGTAAAGTCTCAGAGATGGGAGATGCAGTGTTGTGTTTGAGTAGCTACAGGTAGTCCAGGGTAGCTGGATCATTGAGTGCATTGAGGGAAATAAAGTGGAGTAAGACTGGAAAGGTAGGAAGGGACCAGTTTATGAAGATTCAAATTGAAAACATAGGGACCTATGTTTGATTCTTGAGAAAACAGGGAGATGCTGGAGTTCATTGAATGGGAAGGAGGGGAGTAACATTAAAATTACACTTTAGAAAAATCAACTTGGCAGTTGATTGAAGGATGGATTGGAGTGGGAAGTCCAACCAGTTGACTACTGCAATAGTCTAGGTAAAAAGGGCATGAACTAGGGTTACAGCTGTATGAGTGGAGAGAAGGGGATGTACATAAGAGTAGTTGTGAAGATAGAAAAGATAAGATTTGGAAGTGGATTAGATATGTAGGACGAGTGAAAGTGCAGAGTTGTGTATGACACTGAGGTTGTAAACCTGAGTAGTGGGAGGGTGATAGCACCCTTGACAGTAACAGTGAGGTTCAGAAGATAGGAGGGTTTGAAAGGAAGGATGAGGTTTTTTTGGACATGCTGAGTTTGATATGCCCGTGGGACAGCTGGTTCAAGATATTTAAGGGGCAGTTGGTGATGCATGACTATAGGTAAGGAGAGAGATTGGTATAGGATATATAGATATGGGAATCATCTTCAAAGAGATGATAACTGAACCCAAGTGAGGTGACGAGATCACCAAGTGAAATAGTATAGAGCTTGGTTTATTAACCTTTTATTTGTGTGTGTCATGGACCCTTTTGGCAGTCTGATGAAGCCTATGGACCCTTCCTCAAGGTTTTTACTGGGTCAATATTTTCTGAGTTTTCAGAGGTCAATGAGGGAGGGTGAGAGTGACTCCTTACTCTGCCATTTTGGCTCTGGACCCTTTCTCAAAATAATATTTGTTGCTTACTTTCATAATGTAAGGAAGTGATAGATTTCAATTAGAGGTCAGAGAAAATAAAAATGTAGTTTTTTCCACAGTCAAATTCATGGACTCTCATCAAATCTATCCAAGATTACCTTGGGCCATGGACTCTAGATTAAGAACACCTGTTACAGAGAGAAAAGAAAAGAGGGTTCAGGATGGAGGCATGGGTGACACTCATAGCTAGTGGGTGTGTCATAGATGAAGAACCAGAAGAGGAGACTGAGGAGTGGTTAGATAGTTAGGAGGGGAATAAAAAGAGAGGTGTCACAAAAGCCTAGAAAGGAGAAAGTTTTGGAAGAAAAGTTGATCAACAGTGTCAAATGCTGCAGAGAAGTCATGAGATGAGGAATGAGAAAAGGCCATCAGATTTCAGAATTAAGAAATGATTGGTAACTTCGGAAAAGGCAGTTTCAGTTGAATGATGAGATCACAAGCCAGATCACAAAAGGTTGAGAAGAGAGTGGGAGGAGGTGAAGTGTAGGTACCCAATAGAGATAGATTTTTCAAGGAGTTTAACAGTGAATAGGAGGAAAGATACAGGATGATAACTAGCAGAGATGATTGAATCAAGCGAGACATTGGCATGTTTATGGTCATCAGGGTAATAATAACAATATCATTACTATTGTTATCAATAATATCCTTTATTTTTCAATTCCAAAACTCTTCCTTGGTTTGCTGTTGTTGTTCAACAGCTCCTTTAAGCCTTTTGTACTATTCTCTCATTCTCATTTTCTGTCATGCAATGTTTATTGTATATGTTGTGCTAAAACCATAAATTTTCTTATCTCATTTTTGAGGACAGCTCACACTGTGGTCATGAGGAATTGATGGAATCTATCTGCCATAGTTTTTTAATGTGAAATGGAGAGGATTTATTTTTATCTACTTCTTCAAGGCATTTTAA
The DNA here is from genome assembly GCF_900497805.2 of Vombatus ursinus. NCBI lineage: Eukaryota > Metazoa > Chordata > Mammalia > Diprotodontia > Vombatidae > Vombatus > Vombatus ursinus. Next base: position 22,373,943 of record NW_020948983.1, read on the forward strand.
GGTTTATTGGTATATAAGGAAATCTGGAAATAAATATTCACTGTAAGCATGTTAATATTTTTTAAATGATCACAGAATCCACAAAGGTAGAAGAAACTAAAAATCTTCTAGACCAGAGATGTCAAACATAGGTCTGTGGCCACCTGAAACAGATTGAAATGTAATTAGATAGCATTGAATAAAATAAAGATACAGTAAATCATAGATAATGTTAATTTGTGGTTTTCTAAGTCAACATGTAGTCACAAGGATACTTATGTATGGTTTAGTGGCCCTATTTCTATTTAAGTTTGACACCACTGTTCTAGACCAACCACTTTCACCATGCAGGAATTCCCTTCTCTAATATCTCATCTTTATTTTTCAAAGAAAATTTACCTCCCTACTAAACCTACTCCATTTTCCACATGACTGCCCTGAGATTTAATGAAAGTCATTGTGTTTCCCCTTATTCATCTGCAGGCTACATCCTTTGACAGTCTAAATGAGTAAAAGTCAAGTTGATGTTAGAAAAAGTAAGGAGAGGAAGGTTCAGAAGGGACCTGTGATTATGATGGACTCACTATCCAGCAGTCATGTGGCTATGAAAAAGTCAGGCAGGAGTTCGTATATAAATGGAGAAGGAGGTTTTTGGGCTGGCACAGGAGCACAGGAAGGTATTCTGGATCTAAGCCTTTCTCTGTGCAAAACTGATCTGGATGCTGGGACAATAAAAGAGTCTAAATGAATGACTGAGTTCAGTCAAAGTAATTGAGCTAGCAGCCTTGTGTAAACAAAGCCAAAATTACCTTGGGAGGGGACAATCTGTTAATGGCTAAGCTGTAGTCATATATTTTGGAGATAAATACAAGAACTTCATTTCACAAGGAGACTTAAGTCAGTTTTTAGGAGGCTCTACAGTCGTCGTCATCATCATCATCATCGTCATCATCATCATCATCATCATTTGAAGAATAGTAGTAGTAACAGAAGGGTAGCCAGGTGGTAGAGTAGATAGAGTCAGAAGGACCAGAATTCTAATCCGGCCACTCCAGTATCTTTGCCAGGAAAATCCTAAATGGGGTCAGGCAACTGAACAGCAGCAACAATAATTATTAACAGAATGGGCAAAGCTGATTCCTTCCCTCAGTACTCCAAGGGATATGTAAATTTACCCATGTGGATAGATTGCAATTTGTTCCTGCCTTTTCAACCTGTGTGATTCTTGTCCAGGTCCTCCCACAAATCCTTCATAGCGGGTAGTCCATGGGCTAACAGTTTTCCCGTATGTCTTTTAACATTTTGTGAGTATCTGTGCAGCACTCAGGTTGTCATTTGTTATCTTCTGCTCTCACAACATGTTCTGCCCACCTCCTTTTTCAATCATACATTGCCTGGATAATGTATTTTGTCCCACTTCCTGCATATCATCCTAAGTAATGTGCTCTAGCCTACTTACATTTACCATGCATCCCTCTTTTGCCTTCAGGTCATTAATGATTTTGATTCTTCAGAGATTATGATATTCTGTGATTTGCAGCTACATAATATCATCCTAAAAATAATGGTTTTGAAAGGATGCACTTCCATGTCAAGGAGCATCTTGGGATTGTTGAGAGTATGATACAGTTTCCCAAATGCAATCCAGCCCAATCTCCTCTCCTTATTAGGTTCTGGGCCCAGCTTATTTTCCATCTGCATCCATCATCCTATCCATGATAGATGTAGTGATAAACTGACTCAGTGAACTGCCCCTCCAGCTGCATTTCTAAGATATAATTATTATTCCATTTATTTGGTTTTCCCTACGTGAATTGTTAGGCCAATCTCTTTCAGTGAATTTCCTTTAGGAGGTTGTATTCTGGGACATGATGAAATAACCCATCTGGAGGATTCCCTTATTTTTAGGGAGTCCTTCCTTCATTTGGACTTTCCATTTAGACATCCTCAAGAGAAATGTCAACTCCTTTGGTGACCACAGCTCTCTCTCTTTGATGACTTGCTTGATTGTGATAATTAGCGGTCATTGAACATTGAGCATCTACTCAGGAATTGTGTTACAATCTGCACATTGCATGACTGGCACCTTTTTGAAGGAAACCCTAGAAAGCTGTCTTTTGTATTGCTAAGTCAAATGCTTTTAAAAAAATAATAAACATATTGAAATCTTCTCTACAACTTTTATTTTATTGTGTGACTGCAAATAATGTACCTACAGAAAACTGTGAATATGAACCTATTCCCTTGTCATATTTTCATCAAGGATATCCTCAATGCATGTGTATTCATGTGCATGCTTTCACAAAGATTTTGTATAGATGAGAAAGTAGGTTACTTCTTACCTCTTAGAGGCAGTTTTTACAAACTACTCTAAGGTAGTTATTGACATCTTCTATCTAAATTGGCCTTTTCAGGTAATATAATCTGTGGCGTTTTTTTTGTTTGTTTGTTTTTGTTTTTGTTTTTGGTGAGGCAATTGGGGTTAAGTGACTTGCCCAGAGTCACATCAGCTAGGAAGTATTATGCATCTGAGGTCAGATTTGAACTCAGGTCCGCCTGACTCCAGGGCCGGTGCTCTATACACTGCACCACCTAGCTGCCCCCGGTGGTGTTTATAATAATTTAGTATTTCCACCTTTTTCAGTTATCTTGAAAATCAATCTGTCCTTAAATTTAAAGATGAATGGGAAGAAAAAGAAATAGAGAGCAGTTTAAATTTTAAAAATTGGTCTGTTGCTGATTTCAACATTGTGTCACCTTCAGCATAAATTCTTTCTGTGTGTATTTTGCCTGGTCTAACTCTCCTTTTCTTTAACTTCTCATTTCCATTTGTATAGCACATCGAGGATTAATGGATTCTTACCTACTTTAAATTTCATAATCTTCATTTCCAGCAGGTTTCAGCACCCACGCAGAAAGTCTACCGAGATCTGATTTCCTTTTTTTTTTTTTGACTTCTCTCTCCCGTGACTTTAGACCAGCAGGCAATGCAAGAGTGGGGGAAAGCATCAAATTAAGAGTCAGGAGATCTGAGTTCACATTTGGACAATCAATCAATCAATAAACATTTATTAAGCACCTACTGTATGCCAGGCACTGTGCTAAGTAAGCGTTGGGGATACAAAAAGAGGCAACAGACAGTCCCTGACTTCTTGGATCTTTCAGTCTAATGGGGGAGACAACATACAAACAAATATATACACAGAAAGCTACCTGCAAGATAACTAGGAAATACTTAACAGAGGGAATGCACTAGAATTAAGAAGGCTTGGGAGAGGCTCCTGTAAAAGATGGCATTGCCTCTTATTAGCTATGTGACCTTGGCTAAGTTGCTTTCTTGGGGCCTCACTTTCTTTAACTGTTTTAACTGCGCTGTATGTGATTCTATGACCAAAGTGGGCAGATAAGGCCAGCCCAAGGCTGGCTACCCTGCTGTGCCTAAATTAGATGGAACAGTTCAGCCAGTTTGGGAGTAAGAGATCAGGCTTGAAAATTAGAACCATGAAATCCCCCGTGGAGTTCAGACCATTATTACTTAGCCAGCATTTGGGCTTTTAAATGAATTAGTAACACCATCGTATTGATTTGGTAGTCAGTGTCTGGAAACATGTTTGCCTAATTACTCATATTTCTATGTCACTTTGCAATTAACTTGAATGGTTAATTCCTTACAAAAGCTTTGGGAGGTAGATCTGATTTTATACTAAGAGAAACTAAGACCAGGTTTTTCTTTTTCATTAAATATGTATTAGGGGCTTCCTTTAGATGTTTATTATTTGTAACTGAAGCTGCTGCCTTGAATTGTTGGCTCCTAAAATTTCATCCCCACAACATACTGAGTTTTTGAGGACAAGTACTTGTCTTTCTTAAAATTTCCCTGGGCTTAGCACAGTGTCTGGCATATAGTAAGTGCTCAGTAAATGCTTGTTGACTGACTAAAGTCTTTAACTGGTTAATTTATGGAAATCCTGTTCTCACCTCATTAAGGGTTTAGCATTTCATCACTTTCTTAAAATGGGGTTAAGGGACTTAATTGACTTACTTAACTAATCCCTATCTATATACAAACAAGAGTATTCAGAATAGGTGAAAGGTAACTTCAGGGGGCCTTGAAGACCCAGCTAGGGGCACCAGGAAAGGCCTCTTGCAGAAAGTAGCCCTTGAGTTACATCTTGAAGAAAGCCAGGGATTCTAAGAGATGGAGATAAAGAGGAAAAGCATTCCAGGTCATGGGGGACAGGAAAGGCACAGAGGCAAGAGATGGAGCACCGTGAGTGAGGATCAGTAAATAGGCTCTACAAAGAGTGCAACAGAAAAGCTAAATCTTGCCTTTGGATATTACTTTGTATTTACTTGGAACTCTTTTGTTTTTACTTATTTGTATACGTGTTGATTTCCCCTCAGTTGAATGTAAGCTCCTTGAGGGCAGGGACTGTTTGATTTCCTTGATTTCTTTCTCTTTTTGTTTATCTCTGTCACAGTATAGTTTCTAGCACGTAGTAGCTGCTTAAACAAATGCTTGTTGGTTAATTGAATAAATGAATGATAACTCTTCCCTCTGAGAATTCCTTCTATCTACTTTCTACATATCTTGAATGTCCCTAGTTATTTTACATAGCCTTCCTTTTTCTAATGCTAGCACCTTGAAGGCAGGGACTTTTTTTTATCTTTCTTTGTATCCCCAGCACTTAGCACAGTGCCTGATATGGAATAAGGGCTCGTGAACTAGTAAAAAAAACAGTTTGACTGCTGCAGCCCCAGTCTGTAGGATGCATGGATGCTAAGACCAGGTATTGCCCCCTCCCTAGTTATTTGCTTGTTATGACACAGAATTTCCTGGGTCCCTTCCTCTCATTCTTTATTCCTTATTAGGCAACTCAGAAAATAAACGAGACTAATTAGACTCATAGACTAGACTCATTGCCTTGTCCCATGGGTAATGGTACAATTTCCTATTAGTGTCATGTCAGCTCTTTGTCTGAAACTCTCTGTAAGTTTGAACCCTGAGTGGCTTAGAGAACATACTTTATTGTTTGTCCAAGCTAATATAGCCTGCCTGTGGAGTTGGGGTGAGGGGCAAGGGAGGGATTTGCTGTTTCCTGTTGGTATCTGCCCCCGTCTCATGGCTGCCAACCTTGAGTAGCAGTGCCACTCTTCAGGAACAGTTCCTCCCCCATCCTTGCCCTTGAAGGAAATGCTTGTTGAATGAATGACTGATAACTGAAGAGGAACATAAGTGGTAACTGGATTAGGCATGTGGGGCTTCCATATGAACTAAAGTTCTGGGGTCAATGTAGAAATCAGAGAGCAAAAATCCAAGAAAGTCAAGCTTGAAGTCAACAATCACTGATTAAGCACACACTTTATGCAAGTCAATAATAAGGTAGGTACTGGGGGATTAAAAAATGAAAACAGGGTCTCTGACCTCAGGGGGCTTATACTCTAATTGGATCAGTCCAAGTTGACCTTTATTTTTTCTCATTCATACAAAAGCATTTGAAGTGTAAAAAGCACTGTAGCCCTATCTCATTTCCAGTGTCACACTGATGCTATGTGGCTTTGAAACAGCACTGATATAATTGGACATGTGGGGCCTGAGAGCAGAAGACTTTTGAGCATGTTTAGAGAGTGTGAAGCCAAGCACAAAACATCAGGTAAAATGAAATCCCGGGGTTGATTTTCCTTTACCCATCTTGACATATGTGTCTGGCAAAGTGCTTAATAACAATGGAATGGGACTGTCTCACACCTCTCTATAAAATATGTTCTGCATCTATCTCTATGCTCAGTATATGCTTTCTTTTTTTTAAGTATGGCCTACTTAAAAGTGAATTAGTGTGTCTGAAAAGGTCAAGGGGGGAAGTACTTTCCATGCTGAGCTTGTGAGATGTTTGTCCTACACTTCATGGCTAAGCTGCCCTCTCAAGTGTGTTCTACCCTTTGGGACCCTGACTTCCAGAATGATGGTCACCACTGAAGCCTTGTTTTGAAGATAGTATACCCATTCTTCATGTCTGCATGCTGGGCTAGTCCTTAATGGCTGAAGCTGTTTTCCAGCTATTTGAAATTCTCTTGAGGTCAGTGATCCTCAGATTGTATTTTCTGCCCTTTCTCCTTGAGAACATCCCATCTGGGGTCAAGCAGCTATCAGGGGAATTTGGTGTGTGATAGAAGGAGCACTAGAATTGCAGCCAGAGGACCTGGGCCCAGGTTTGGCTCTGGCTAGCTGTGTGACCCTGAGCAAGTCACTGAATTTCGACAAGCATTGGTTTTCTCATCTATAAAAGGACTCAAATTAGATATGTCAAAAGGAAAACTGTAAATCATAAAGTACTATAGAAACAAAAACTATTATCTACCAGGTCTCTGGGTACTTTTCTATTCCTTAGTCTTCATATAGTGGCCCAGTGGATAGAGCACTGGGCCTAGAGTTGGGAAGACCTGAGTTCAAATTCAACCTCAGATATTTATTACTTGTGTGATCCTGGCCAAGTCACATAATCTCTATCGGCCTCAGTTTCCTCTCCTGTGAAACAGGGATAATAATAGCACCCACCTCCCAGGGTTGTTGCAAGGATCAAATGAGATATTAATAGTACAGGGCCAACCACAGTGCCAAACATGTAGTAGGCACTTAATAGATGCTTTCTTCCTTCCTTCCCTCCCTTCTTCCTTTTTCTTTCCTTACTGCCTTCCTCCCTTCCATCTAGCCTATGTTCAATAGAATTGTGTTAGGATGGGCATTGCTCTGATATGTGTAGCCAGGCCACATTTTAGGATTTAATAAACAGTGAATCTACTTCAAATTTATTGTCAGTGCATATCAGAGCCAGGATTAGGACTGCAATGAAATGGAACAAGCAGGGACCTTAGGAAGGAGGCTTGTGTGAGATGGTCAGCTGAGACCATGCACAGGGCATCTCACCTGCAACTCTGAATGGGTGAATCTATGCAGTGCTGAAGACAATCATCAAAGCCGTGAGCCCCGGGATTAACTCAGAAAACATGACGCGGAACTTCAGAAGTTATTTACTACAAGGAGGGGAAAAAGGGAATAAGCATTTATATGGCACCTATTATGTGCTAGGCACTGTGCTTTGGGCCTTATAAATATCTCATTTCACCTTCACAACAACCCTGTGAGGTGGGTACCATTATTATCCCCATTTTTCAGTTAAGGTAACTGGGGCAAACAGCTGTGAAGTGACGTGCCTAGGGTCGTACAACCCCCAAGTGTCTGAAACCATATTTGAATTCAGATCTTCCTGATTCCAGGCCCAACATGCTGAATTACATAGCTGCCAAGCAAAGTGTGGAATATAGTAGTATAGTAATAAATATGTAATAGTTGGCTAATAAAGTATAATAATATAGTAATAAAGTATGTAATAGTTGGCTAATTTTGTAGCACCTTTCCAACCCAAAGAATGACATTTAACAGACACCTCTTCTAGGTAGGATCGTCAGCTCACATAGAGGAACAAATTAAATCAACAGTGGATTTTTGTTGTTGTCGTCTAGTCGTTTTCAGTCATGTCTGACTCTTCATGACCCCATTCAAAGATACTGCAATGGTTTGCTGTTGCCTTCTCTGGCTCACGTTTCAGATGAGGAAACTGAGGCAAACAGGGGTTAAATGACTTGCCTAGTGTCAACCAGCTAGTAGGTGTTAGAGGTGGGATTTGAACCCCAGCCTTTCTAACTCCAAGTTCCTAACTCTCTCCATCACATCTAGAAGTCTCTAACTCTTTGATGCACACCAAGCATTGTTCTTTTGTCATTTATACAAAGCATTCAGCTCTGGTCCCTATCCAAATCTACCGTTGTCTGGTGACTACACTTCACAACATTTCCTTTGACCTGTGATACAAGGCTCCTATCCCACCCCCAACTCTTTGGAGTTATTCCAATGCAATTAGGATGTAAGCTCCTTGAGGGCAGAGATTGTTTATGCCTTTCTTTATGTCCTAAGTGCCTAACACTATGCCTGGAACAAAGTAAGCACTTAATAATGCTTGTTGACTTGAGATTGTTCTCTGATCCTGGCTTGGCTAGAAATAGTATTTCACAAAATTCCCTGGCTGACCTTCTTTCTCACATAGAGTCCCTGCCCCCTGACCCCCGCTCTGTGCTGACCAATCAGTGTCAACCAACTGGAAGCACTTTGGGATAATGGGTACCTTTCTAGGGCTCTTCAGATCCCACAAGATGGACTGACTGCTTCTTCCACCAGTGCAGGTGGCCCAGCTTGGGGTGTTCACTTTGTCAAGGTAGGGGAGCATGGCCTTTCTCAAGTGAGATTTGAAAGACAATGGAGGGATGGAGCCTAGAGCCCTCTTTCCTGCAGTCCACCAGATGTTCCCATCTGGGCTGCAGAGCCGGAAGAACAAAGCTCGTGTTCTGACTCATCCTAAGGAACTCTAAGAACAATGTTAAATGTCTGGAGTCAGGGAATGGTTATTATGTGTCTCGTTCTGACTGAAGATCTCAGGAGCTTGAAAGAGTACCATTGCTGGCAGCAACAGCAGCCCCAGCTTTGGCTCTCCTCTTTCTCGGTGCCCTTTGTAATGAATCTCCTTTCATAATCTACATCTTACAATCATCTGCCTGTCAGGTCCAGTTTAAATCCCAGCTCTTATTTCCTGCTCTAGAGCTCAAAGGCAAGCCCCATATTCTGGTGGCTTTTCTTGCTTGGGAGTTACTTAGTCTCTTTTCCTTGATAGTTACTTGGTTGTTGTTACTGTCATTCAGTTGATTCAGCGGTGTTTGAGTCTTTGTGACTCCATTTGCGGGTTTCTTGGCAAAGATAATGGAGTGGTTTGCCATTTCCTTCTCCAGCTTATTTTATACATGAGGAAACTGAGGCAAACAGGGTTAAGTGATTTGCCTGCGGTCACATGGCTAGTATGTAAGGCCAGATTTGAACTTGGGTCTTCCTGACTAGTGCTCTTATCCACTGCACTACTTAAGCCAAAAAAGCTTAAACCAAATTGGAAACATAAACTACCCCTTTCTCCCAACTTGACTTCATTGTTCATTTATTTGTCTAATGATCAATGTTGTTCCAGGTGCCCATGGAAATTCCATTCAGTCAGTGCCTACTATTGAGTATTTACTAAGAGTATAGTACTGTAGTAAACACTGGGATTAGGGGGATGGTATAAAAGGAAATACAAGACCTTGATATTAAGGATTTTGCTATGTGGTTGGGAGCCAAGACCCAAACTTCCCTATTTCTGTTGAGACATCACCATCTTAGACTCATCCTATCTAGACTCTTCCTTTTCCCTCACCCCCCCCATACTAATCAGTGACTGTTTTGTCCCTTTTGCCTCTACAGCACCTCTAGCATCCATCCCCTTTTCCGTATTCATAAGACCTCTGACCTAGTTTAAGCCTTCAACATTTATAGCCTAGCCTGTTATAATAGTTTCCTAATTCTATTCCCTGATTACTCTCTCTTTCCTTTGTAATTTGTCATCATCCACACAGATTCCATATCGTTATTCCAAAAACACAGATCTTACTATGTCACTCCTCTATTCAAAAATATTCAGTGGCTCCCTATTGCCTCTAGGACAAAATATAAAAATACTTAACCTGGAATTCAAAATTCTCCATAATCAAACAAACAAACAAGCACTTATTAAGCGCTTACTATGTATGAGGCGCTGTGCTAAGCACTAAGGATGTAAGAAAAAGCAAAATCAGTTCCTGCCCTCAAGGAACTTATACTCTAATGGAGGAGACAGCATATACATAAATAGTGATATACGAGATACAGAAGAAGTGCAAGGTAAGAGGGGAAGGCACTAGCAGTTAGACTAGAGGAGGCCTCCTATAAAAGATAATGCTTTTGCTAAGTTTTAAAGGAAGGCAAGGTTCTAAAAGGTAGAGAAAATGAAGGAGAACATTGCAGGCATAGGAGACAATTTTGTGCGAAGGCAAAGAGATGAAAGAATGCACATCATGTGTAAGGAACAGCAAATAAGCCAGTATGTCTAGAACAGAGAGTTTGTAAAAGGGAGTGATATATGAGAAGACTGGGAAGACAGGAGGAGGGGAAGTTAGATAGCCAATGCTAAATAAGAATGTGTGTAGAACACTCGCTAACCTTCTATCAGGAAGCTTCCTGATTGACTGAGAGTGAACTGAGTATTATCCTGGGATTGTAGAATGAGCCAATGAGTTTGATTCTGTGTGCCCAGGTGGATGAATATCAAATTGGCCAGGAGAAGAAGGAGAGAAAAAGAGGGGGAAAAAAGTTCTTTTCTAGGGTCAGGGGAGGACCAGACACAGTGGCAGGGGCCTCTAGGATTGAATCATGGATCAGGCTAGGCCATGTAAATTGGAGTTAGAGATTAGGTTGGAAAACTCGGACATTATCCAGCCCAGGACCAGAAAGTCACAGACCCATGTGTCCATATTCACTGTGCACCTCATTAGTGCCACTAATTTCATTCACATCTCAAGCTCTGGATCTGCCAGAGCCCCCTGTGCAAATACCTTTCTCTTTCTTGCTCCCAACTGGTATTGCTGCATAGGAGGGCACTGGAATTCAGAGCTCATACGCAACCTCTAAAGGCTCAATGCCTAAGTGTCTATCCTTGTTCTGGGATATACTGTCCATTCTCTCGATCTCCCTACTCTAGCTTCACAGTTATTCATTCACTCTCAATGCAAAGGTTCTTGTCTAAAATTTCAGATCTTTCCTCTCTGTTTTTCATTCACACACTGAGTCTCTCCTTAACTATTCCACCCAAAGCGTTGATTACTTTGTGTCTCGTACCAACGTCACACAACCAGGGTTTACCAAGGGTGGTGAACCTTTGATACTTGAGGACCTAGAGAGCCACATGTGGCCTCGAGGCCACAGGCTCACCACCCCTGGTAGCCTCTGCCACTGCACCTATGTGAGTACCAGTGGTCACTTAATGCCCTTAAATATAGCTGAAAACAGCAGTCACCCAGCAGTTCTCCCCCTTGCTAGACACTCCAGAGCCAAGTAGTAGTTTTTATTCTCTTCATATTTATAATTATTTTATGTAATAGGGGACTAGCTATTGAACCCAATCCTTATAAGCATACACAGAATGCTCCTGATGTAATTCCCCACATGGAAGAGGCTGGGGATCCTGATTTTGATAAAGTCACAAAGATAGATTGGACCATATGTAGATATAGACTTGGTTCCAGTCTTCTAACTATGTCGTAAATAGCAATCTCTTTGCATGGCTATGGTTATAGAATTGGAACTGGGAGTACATTCAAAACACTGGAAGATGAAAACCTTAACCCTTTGCTTAGGCTGACTTCTTCCTTCATTTGATGTTATAGCTGGGTCAAAAGGTATGTACTGTTTAGCAAAATTTTATGCATAATTACAAATTGCTTTCCAGAATGGTTGTACCTATTCACAGGTCCACCAATAGTGGATAATATGCCTGTTTTCCCACAGCCCCTCCAACGGCTGTAATTTTCTTTTTTTTAATCCTCTTTGCCAATCTTGTGGGTGTGATGTAGAACTTCAGAATTGCTTTAATTTGGACTTCTCTAGTACTAGTGATTTGAAGCATTTTTTCTTCATATAGTTATAGATAGCCTGACTTTCTTCCCTTAAGAGCTAGCTGCCTGTTCATATCTCAAAGTACAGGAAAGGACAGACACAGCCCTGCCTAGAGTCGGGGATGGCATGCAGGAGTGTTGCAAGGCACATTCTAAAGACCTCAGAGAACAGAACCAGGAGAATATTTTATATAATAACAGCAACATTTTAAAATACAAACACTCTTGAAAGACTTACTGACTCTAAACAAAGTAATAACTAGCTATGATTCAGAGGACCCATGAGTACGGAAAGGTGATGGCCTCAGGGGCAAAATGAGACATATTTTAGTACAGGGCCCATGCCAGAATTTGTTTTGCTTCATTATGTATATTTGTTTACAAAGGTTTCTTCTTCTTCTTCTTCTTCTCCTCCTCCTCCTCCTCCTCCTTCTTGTTCTCCTTCTCCTTCTCCTCCTCCTCCTCCCCTTCCTTCTCCTTCAGTGGGAGGAAGAGAAAATAGATTTTTGCTCATAAAAACAATTTTAAAAAATTAAGATTAAGAGCTCAGAAAGATGAAATTTTGTACTATAGCAGACACAAAAACTGCAGGAAGTCATTTTGAAATCTAGTTTAGTTTCTTCCATAATTCATTAGCTTTTGTGGAAAGTAAGTGGCAATGTGACCTACTGTAGAACTGCCCCAAATAGGTTTGTGAACAGGAAAAGTCACTTAATACTCACACCCTCAGTCTCTTCATATGTAAAATGAGGATAATCATATTTGCAGGAGCTACCTCACAGGGCTTCTGGGAAGGAAATATGTCTTACATTTTGGCTGTTTCCAGTGCCCATACAATTTGCATAAGAACTTATAGTTCTTTAAGGTTTATAGAACAATCTCTATAGAACAACCTTATGAGCTAGGTGATAGAATCATAAATCTAGACCTAGAAGGCACCTTAGAGACTATCTCATCCAACTCCCTAATTTTGTTTAGTTGTTTTTCAGTCATGTCTGACTCTTCATGACTTCATTTGGGGTTTTCTTGGCAAAGATACTGGAGTGGTTTGCCATTCTCTTCTCCCTAATTTTACAGATGAAGAAACTGAGAGGGGCAGCTAGGTGGTGCAGTAGATAGAGCACCAGCCCTGGAGTCAGGAGGACCTGAGTTCAAATCCAGCCTCAGACACTTGACTTTTACTAACTGTGTGTGACCTTGGGCAAGTCACTTAATCCCACTGTCTCGCCAGAAAGAAAGAAAGAAAGAAAGAAAGAAAGAAAGAAAGAAAGAAAGAAAGAAAGAAAGAAAGAAAGAAAGAAAGAAAGAAACTAAGGCCCAGGGAGGTTAAGTAACTAGCCCAATTTCACATGGCCAATAAGCATTAGAAATGCATTTTCAGCTCAGGTCCTCAGACTCCAAATCCAGCATTCTTTCCAGTATATCACACTGTCTCTTATCCCAGGTTTCTAGATGATGGAACTGATGCTCAGAGAGATTAGGAATTCTGCATATAGTTACAGAGCTAGTCAAGTGTCAGAGCTAGGACTTAAAGCCATGTCTCACCATCCCAGGTCTGCTGCTTTTCCTATCATACCCACAATTGCTTCTCAAACATTTCCAGATTCCAAGTCTTTGCCTCTGATCCCGAAGATCACTTGCTATTCCCACTTGAGAGCTCTGGTGCTTGTTTATTGAGCCTTTCCTTATTTCATTAGTTGTAACCTTTAGAAGCCCTTAAAGACTATAGTGTTTCACTTACTACTTGTTTTTCACTGCTCACAAATCCCATTATTACCTCAAAGCCAATTACTTTCTCCAAGGATGGAAAGAGCCCTATATTTTCCATTATCTGTATGTAGGCATTATTTCCACCCAGGAATATATCAGGGAATATGTTAGAAATATTTAAAAAGAGCATGGGTAAGAGCACAGGCAATCACATGTTGCATTGTGTATCCATACTTGAAAGTTTGATGCAGAATACTGATCCAACCATAGGAAAGCCACTGTTGCTTATAAAAGTCATCTGTCATGTGAACTAGCCAGATAGCTATAAGATCTGCCATAGGGAATAAAACTTAGAGATTTTAAACATAAGCATAGGACATTGGCAGGATCTGATTTTTATCTGAAGTTGGCTTAGCTAGAGGAGAAATATTGACTTTTCAGTACATTTATTCCTGTCTCAAAAGTTATCTCATGTTTGAAAGAAATATGAAGGAAGATGAAAATAGCTATATGAGGTTTGACTATAAGGTAATAAAACTGATTTTTAAACAAGCATCCTAGAACTTAAGTAGCTAAATGAATGCTACCACTTTCAAAGTAGAGACCTCAGAATGCTAGACACTTATTCTACTGATGCCTCCATTGCTCAATACAGGTTTGTTCTGCCTCTTTGGGATTTGCCTTCAAGGCCTGAGGCATCTTCTTTGGAATTTCCTTCTCTTTTGAAGGTGTATTTGACTTTTAAAAAGATCCAAATGTCATTCAGAACCAACTCTAGTGAACCCATGGGGCTAGGGAGCTGAGTGATATACTATTCCCATTCAAAACGAAAATGTATCTAAAAAGTAGTGAAAGTGATTTTTCTTATGTGACTCATAATAATCTCTAGTCCTTCTTTCCTTCAGTTTTTTCTTGCACCTTATTACCAGTGAGATCCATTCTCTAATGTAGCTCAGAGCTGTCCAATATTGGAACAGGTCAGTCAGTCAACAAGGCTATCTCTCAAGAACCTCACTGGGAGACACAAGCACAGGATAGATTACCACTTGTCAGAGGATTCTTAGAGATTCATAAAATTTAGGAGCTAGAAGCAAACTTAGAAATCATGTACTCCAAGCCCCTTCTTTCATCAGAGCAGGAATCAGCCTTAGCCATAGTACCGTATTGCTTGTTTACATAAATTAGTGGTGTAGCACTGTCACATGCTTTGGTGTAGTCATGAGGATGTGTGATGGAGATAAGCAAGACCAATGGCCTTTCAAAACAACAATAACAACAATAACAAAACACAACTGTCTTTCTTATATAATAATGAGGCCACATAGCTCAGTGAAAAGAAAACTGGACTTGAAATCAGAGTACACTTGGGTTTGAATCCAGTCACGTAACCTCTTCAAGCTTCATTTTCCTCATCTGCAAAATAAGGATAATAACAGCTGTATTGTCTACTATAAAAGAGGTCATCTAAGAGGCATATGACTGGAAAAGGTGATAAGTTATGTAGGAAGAGCGAAGGATAACAGATAGACTCCTGTAGCACTGGCATCTGCATGATATCATGAGACCTAGAAGAAGGTCCTCGGTACATTAAGTGGACCCCTTTGGGTGATGTGCCCTTACTGAAGGATATGCATAAGAGTCACCCAGGATGGGAAGGCATAGATGAGGTGAGATCAGCATCTTTGGATGGAGTTGCCACATCAATGAAATTACAGGTTCACTGAAGTATTGAGGAAGCATTGCCTATTCGTAGGGATGTTGTGAGGATTACATTAGGTGATGCCTATGAAGTTCTTTGCAAACTTATAAACATTATGTAAATGCCATCTTTTGTTATTATAACTAAGTTGACTATCAAAACAAGCCCCTGTGATCTGGGAGGTAACCCTGCACTTTACATGACAGGTCCAACAGAGCAAGTTGTCAAAGGACTGAGCAGGAAGGGAAGAAACAAATGTTCCCGTGCTGCTCAAAGAAAGGGAAGCAGATATGGTCCTGCAGCTGTGATGGGTCATTCATCAGCTTACACTTCCCTTCCATATGACCCAATGGAGCCAATAAAGGCCCAGGGGAAGGCAAATCTTGATGCTTTTATTCTGACTTAGCCACTTGCCTTCAATTCTGTAGGGTACATTATGACTAAGAAATGTGATGGGTTCCTCAGGCGGAATCAACCACCTTGTAGGACTGTGAAAATCAGTGATTTCCACGACCATGATGTGGGAAATTTCTCCTCTTCTCCTCTTCCCCTGATGCTGCTTGCTACCACCCACCCCTCCTTTACCCCCAGTTCTAATCCCCTTAGGTAGAACAATGTTACCTCTCCAGATCCTGTTCATTTGGGTCTAGACCCTGGGAGCAGTGTCATAGGATCCTAGATTTAGAACTGGATCTTAGAAGCTACCTTTTCTAACTCCCCCTTCATACAGATAAGGAAACCGAGGCCTAGAGAAGTTAAGTGGCTTACTCAAAGTCATATAGGCAATAAATGTCAGTTGGGATTTGAAATTTGGTGTTTGTTAACACCAGAGAGAAGAGGCATCCTGGGTTTGGCTTCTATTTTTGTGTGTCTTTCTGTGGGTAACTAGACAGAGTTGTTTACTCTACTAGACTGTAAGTGTCATGAGGGCAGGGACATGTCTTACATAAACTTTGGAACATTCCTTACTGCCTATCACAATATTCTACACATAGTTCAGTCATTTTTTCAGGTTCATCTGATTCTTTGTGACCCCATTTGGGGTTTTCTTAGCAGTTTGCCATTTCCTTCTCCAGCTCATTTTACATATGGGGAAACTACGGCAAACAGAGTTAAGTGACTTGCCCAGGGTCACACAGCTAGTCAGTATCTGAGGCTGGATTTGAACTCAGGGAGATGAGTCTTCCTGACTCCAGCTGGTATTCTATCCACTATGCCACCTAGCTGCCTCATTCTACACACAGCAGGAACTAAATAAATGATTGTTGATAAAAATTTGAAAATTGAATTGGAGGGCCAGCAGGAGTTGGTCACACTGACAAGCTCATCTGCCTGCTGATAATAATTGGTCCTAGGCTAGACTGGTTAACCTGCTCTGAGGTTACAGCTCTGAGGTGCATCATATCAGCTATCAGCTAGTATTTATGAAATGCCTTCTAATCTCCAGGGCACAGTGCAATCAATGAGGATACCAGCACAAAGGATGAAACAATCCCTGTTTGCGATAAGCTTATCTTCTAGCATAAAATATATACCTCATAAATATAAAGTTAATAAATACATGTATATGTAGACACACACACATATATAGGGATACATACACATACAAAGTAGTTAAGTACAAAGCAGTTTGGGAGTGAAGGGCATTACCACTTAGGAGGCTCAGGAGAGAGCTTCATGCAGAAGATAGTGTCTGTGATGCCTCTTGAAGGAAGAGAGGAACTCTATGATGCTACTTTTTTGTGGCCAGGGAAGAAATAAGTACCCTCCCTCTAGAAGCTCCTCTATTTTTTGTTTTTGTCTTTGTTTTCAGAACTTGCTGGTAGAACCACAGTTTTCTCTCCTGCTCTGCACAGAGCCATCCACCGGTTACCTCATGAAAATCAACCTTCATGCATCAGGCCAACGGCCCAAGGCAACAGATCCAATCTTCCATTCCCTGGAAACATCTCCAGTCTGGAGACTAATAGCAGAATGACATCGTTAAAAGGCTTGTGAGCTGCTGACCCGTTATCAGTCAGTTACGTAAGCACAACCAAAGTAAAGGTCATTTTCTTGGGGTAATTGCTGTCTCTGAAGATTACAGAGAAGGTTATTTACACTGAGTTAGTTGCAGTATTAATCCTTAGGAGATGCCTTACACCAAGGTCAAAATGACTGTTATTAAGTTGAAAATACATTTTCCAACAATTTCCTGCCCCCTCCCCAATGGTTTGTCATATTCATCTTCGGAGCTGAGTATATTCTCCCAGTGTGGCACCAATGACCCAGTGGAAATATTTGGTTCATCCTGAACAACCTTGTAGTAACAAGGTGGCCTTGGGCTAGACTAGTTGTACCTTATTCAATAGAATATCTTTTTCCTTGGCTCCCTCTGGCCATGATAGGGTGCAGGAAAGCCATGCTCCTATGCAAGAGGAAGCCTTGAATTGTATATTGGAATATACAAACTCATTACTATAAGCCTAGCCACCTCCCCATGGGAGCGAGCTAGATGGTCTCAGAGATAGGAAATGGTGCCCATTAATTAGTACCCTACTAGGAGTTACTAATCACATGAAGCTTTGAACTGTATAACTAGCTGACTGTAAGGGCCATAGGTCAATGGCCCTTGACCACAAAATTAGGTGATGATTTACAGAGTAGAATCTTACAGTTAGAAGAATCTTTAGAAATCTAGTCATCACTAATGTAGAAATACGTTTAATATGATTGCACATGTATACCTTATATCAGATTGTTTGTTGTCATGGGAAATGGGGTGGAGAAGGGAAGGAGAAAAATTTGGAGCTCAAAATCTTTTAAAAATGAATGTTGAAAACTATCTTTACATGTAATTGGAAAAAATAAAATATTATTTACATTTTTAAAAAGACCAAAAAGAGAAATCTAGTCCATCAAACATGGGGAACGAGACACACATTTTTAGACATGGCAAATATGGGAATTTGCTTCACTTGAATATACATATTTGTTTCAAGGATTTTGTTTTTCTTTTTTTTTCTGGGAGGGATGGGAAGGGGAGAAAATAAATGTCTGTTAATTAAAAAAATAAAGTGTAATTTTAAAAAAGAAATCAAATTCATCTTCATATTATAAATGAGGGAATCAAGGTTAAGAGGTGTGAGGTCACTTACCCAAAGTCACACAGCTAGCTTGTGGCAAAGCTTGTAACAGAATTCAAATCTCTTGGCCCTGGTTCTTTGCATCACAGGACACTGTCACCCAGCTGCTGCATATGTGAAGCATCTGGTCCAATGCAATACAATAAGCATTTATTAAGCACCCACCATGTGCAGGGATATGAAAGTAAAAGAAAAACAGCTCTTGTCCCCTTGAAATGTGGCTTTGTACCTTATAACTCAACTGCAGGTTGTGTCTCCAGAGCTGCCAATAGTTTCTTAATTGGCAAATCCAAGTGTTTTCTCTCGGTCCTTATGCTTCTTGATCTCTTGGTGTTTTTGATGCTCCTGCTCCTGGATATTCATTCCTCTCTGGGCCTTTGTGACACTATTCTCCCTTGGTTCTTCTCCTAAGATGTATGATCATTCCTTCTTCATTTCAGATCATTATCCTTGCCCCACTCCCAATTACAGATACATCCCCAAGGCTCTGTACTTAGCCTTTTCCCTGTATACTTTTCACAAGTGACTTCATCAGCTCCCGTGGGCTCACTTTTTACTTCTACGTAAGTGAAATCTCTATGTACCCCCATCCCCCCAGATCACTGGCCTTTCTTCCATCCCAGTCACCAGAGCCATGTCCAGGGAATCAATCATCATGGAGTTGATCCTTGTCCTTTGCCAGTGTTACAGTCCCTGCCTCCTCAGCAGCCACCGCTACTAAAGACCAGAAAAGAAAGTTCTTTTCACCAAAGTCCTTGGCACCATCAATGATTCAACATCAGAAATGGATATGGTTTTATTAATGGAAAGAACACTAAAGAAAATTCATTACTGTCTGCTATGCTATGCACCCTAAAGATCACTGGGGCTTTCTATCCAACTTTTCTAAGATGTGTACTCTCACCCTATTAGAATATGATCACCTTGAGAGCTGAAACTGATTTGCTTTTCTGTTGCTTTCCCTAGCACTATGCATATAGGAGGTGCTTAATAAATGCATTTTCATTAATTCATTCATGACTCAGGTCAGAGCCCTGGTCTCTATCTCGAGCTTTAGTTTTATATCACCCATGGCCTCCTGGACATTTTGAACTAGATGTCCATTAGGCGTCTTAAACTCAACAAGTACCAAATGGAATTTTGTAGTTTCCCAAAACCCTACTTTTCTTCCAAACATCCTTATTTCTGTCACAGGGAGCCACCCCCATGACTACCAGGAATCCAAGGTCGTCCCTGATTCTTTATTCTCCCTTGTACCATGTATCAAATCAATTGCCAAGCCTTATTGATTCTACCTCCACAACCTCTTTTCCGTTTATCCTCTTCTCCCCATATATAGTCATCTCTCTGGTTTAGAGCCTTATCACCTCTTGATTGAACTACTGCAATAGCTTCGGAGACTCGTGCCACTAATCCATCCTCTAGACAGCAGCAAAAGGGAATTTTCCTAACACATATGTTGGAACATGCCACTCCCTGCTTGAAAAACTTCAGTGGCTTTTGAGATCTCTAGAATTAAAATACAAACTTCTTTGACATTTAAAGCTCTTCCCAACCTGGCTCCAACCTACCTTTCCAGGTCTAGTATGCATTACCTCCCTGCACTCCAAGATTCAGCCAAAGTGGCTTTTTGCTTTTCCTCGGGCTTGACTTTCTACTTCCTATTTTCAGGGCTTTGCATCATCTCCCATGCTTGGATGCATTCTCTTTCCTCTTCTGCCTCTTAGAATCTCTAGCTTTTTTCATCTCAAACGCTATCACCTTCATGGAACCTTTCTCTGATGCCCTATTCCCACCACTCACTCTCCATCTCCACCAGCTGCTAATGCCTTCTCCTGAAATTACCTCAATTTAACTTGCATATATTTTGTATATATTTATGTAAGTACATGTTATTTCTCTTGGTCAAATGGCAAGTCCTTGAGGGTAGGTGCATTTCATTTTTGTCTTTGTTATCCCCAGCATCTGGTACTGTGCTTGTTAATTTGGGGATTATTACTTCCTCCACAAAGGTAGATTTCAATCCTCCTGTGCTTTGGTGAATGGTTTGATGCGTTGCAGCAAAGTAATTCATTACCTAATAGCCAACTTTCCACTGATAAGCCTCTTTAAACATAGTGTCTATGGGTCTAATTCCCACTACCCCCAGGGAGTATCTTCAGAGCTAGCTTTCCTGGTTCTAGTAACAAGTGGGAGCTTTGGTGCCATCTTCTGGCCACATGATGGCTTGATGCTAAGAGGACGTGGTGTTTTGGAATGACGAGGCCAACTACGAGTGATCCCCACGTTGACTGCAGCCCTTAGGACATCTGTTGAAAGAAGAAGCAGTTTC
Organism: Vombatus ursinus; assembly: GCF_900497805.2. Classification (NCBI taxonomy): domain Eukaryota; kingdom Metazoa; phylum Chordata; class Mammalia; order Diprotodontia; family Vombatidae; genus Vombatus; species Vombatus ursinus. Next base: position 22,394,353 of record NW_020948983.1, read on the forward strand.
CGGCCTAGCCTCCTTGTTGTGACTTGCTCGTTGCTTTGACTCCCCCACGCAGAGGGACAAGGAGATGGATAGTGCTTGTTTTTTCCTTTAGCAAACACAGCACCCCAACTCTGCTACTGCTGTCTTGGGATGGGTACTACCAAAGAACCACTTAAGGTTTGTCATGTTATCCTAAAACATCAAGTCCTTTTTGTGGTAGGCTCCTGTGGTGGAAAAAGGAAGATGAAAGTCCCTAAAACTCTTACTCATCAGGTAGGGAAGCTCTGAGCATGCTCCATTGGAGGGGGTTATGCAGTGTGGCATATTCTCCACAACCACCTCCCTACCCCCAGTGAGGCTAGGCTGGTCATAGGTTGACGCCCACATTCTGGACCATACCCAGAGCCTTTTCCAACCTGGTAGGACCTGTCAGAACCTGTGCTTTACAGGTATAAACCTCTGAGAATCCACAGTCACCTCTGTGCCACAATAAGGCACTAATCACTGAGTGAGAAAGCCCATTGCATTTAAAAGACATGTCAGGATCTGTTCTAACAGTTCTGCTCATACACTTCCACTAGTGAAGTGCCACCACTTTCCCACCCCCACCTTCCAGACCAAGGTTGGGTAAGTCCTGGAACAAGTTTCTCCCTCTCCAGGAAACATATAGAAACCTTCCTGGTTAGGACAGGAGTTTGCTTCAGAAATAAGTTTTTCTTGGGAGTTGGCTTACATGTCATCTCTTTTTTGCATTGTCATGTCCCTTTGGTATTTGATGATATCCTGATTCTGACTAATGGCCCAGGTGTCTGAGTGCCTGCCTAGCCTTGTCCTTTGATATTTGTGCCCTCCTGACTACCTAGTTCCAACAAGCTATATTCTTTCTCTGACCTACATGTGTGTTCTGGCATGGCAGGTACTGTGTCTCATCTAAGCTTTTTTTTTTCTGCCCAACTGCTTGGCATAGTGCTACACACTATGCTTAATAAATGTTTATTAGTGTTATAACTGACTTTTCCCATATATTTGTTAACCTAATTTAGAATAAGTAGCTTGGAGGGAAAATAAGATGATAACTGATGAAAAGTTCCTCTTGAGGAGGTGCCTTGGAACTAGAGACTGGGCAGATAAGATGGTGGCCACAAGTTGCTTAATAGAACTCCTTGGAATAGTATAATGTCAAGAATAGAGGGTGCCACTAAGGGGTAGGAGACAGGGAAGATAGATCCAAATCTGCCAAGGAACAAGGGTTGCTGTGAGCCATATCACCAAGCCAAGACCATGTGCTGGGAGATCAAGTCACTGGTGGCTAGAATGGTCAGAGAACAGAGTCTTGGGTTCCCTAATCTGATGGAGTCACGTTAGCTTTGCAACTTAGAAGTGTTATATGCTTAAAAAGTGGTCCTTTGAACAATTTGGATCTCTTTAAGAAAGCTCTGCAATGTTTTGGAGCTTCGTACAATGAGCTTAATGTTATCCACAAACAGGCATCTGGAAGACCTCACCATCTATAAGCACTCCCTCTTTGATTTGGATTCTGTGCTGGACATCCTCTAATAGTGACCCTTAGAGAACATACAACTCCCTGACTTATGCCTCACTTGGTGTTAATAATTAGAGGACTGTCAAACAAGATTATCTCTGTTATTATACCTTTCAAGGAATCTTGTATGATTTGAGCTAATGCACAGCAGACACCTTGCTGGAGAAGAGCTTTTAAGATGGTATTTTGGTTTAGTCAAAGCAGAATACTGTATTTTCCAAGTTTTTCAATAAATTGCATTACCATAAAGACGGAGCATATTATAGAATATAATTTGGAAAAGACTGAGTCGTCCCTTTCTGTTCCTTTCTTACAACTTCCTCATGCCCTTGGTACATGGGCAAATTATTTTCATAAAGATTTTGTAAAGATGTGAAAGTAAGCATGTAGGTTGGTACTTATTGCTATTTTCTCAATCACTTTTTGTTGTTGTTCAGTTGTTTTCAGTCACATACGATTCTTTGTGACTCCATTTGGAGTTTTCTTGCCAAAGATTCTAGAATGGTTTGCCGTTTCCTTCTCCAGCTCATTGTACAATGTCTTCAAAATTATGTCTTCTACAAGAATGAATAGAGTGCTGGGCCTGGAGCTAGGAATGTCTGAGTTCCAATCCAGCCTCAGACCTTTACTAGCTCTGTGACCTTGGAAAAGTCACTTAACCTCTACCTGCCTCATTTTTCTCATCTGTCAAATAGAGATAATAATAGTACAACTCTTCCAGGGTTGTTGGAATGATCACGTGAGATAATATCTGTAAAGCACTTTGCAAACCTTAAAGCGACACATAAATACTGACTATTTTACTTGCTGTAGTCCATCCATTTTTCCCATCTTTATTTTCTTTAGTGCCATATTTGCTTTCTCATGTAGGATATCCTATTAGAGTCTAAATGTGATGATTCCACTATCACTAATAGAGATAAGAGTTTGTAACAAAAATCTTTACAGATCTTTTCCATTTTTCATCTGTTGGCTATGCTCTTTCCTCTTCTTTTCCTCACTTAAATCCAGTTCATGTGCAAATCAAGACATCATCATCATCGTTGTGATGTCATTGCTCGTCTTTGAGATGGAAGGACAAACAACATTTTTCTCCTTACATGCCCTTGGGATGATTCAATTTCCCTAGATCTCTCACCAAGCTTTCAGTAAACTTGTTTTTCCCTCCTACAACTTCTTGATGTTTTATGAGGTGACAGTTCTCATATTCTTCTACCTTCCTTCTATGCCACATATAGACATAAGTAAATACAAGGTAATTTGAAGAATGAGTGAGCATTAACAACTAGTTGACTCAGGGAAGATTTCAAGAAAGGTTAACATATGAGCTGAATCTTGAGAGAAAATAATGATTCTGAGAGACAGAGACAAGAAGGGAATAGAGACATTCCAGGAATAGGGGACATCTTGTTCAAATACATTGAGATGGCATATGGAAGGTCAAGTTTTAGAACTTTCAGGAGTTCAGTAGTGTGTATTAAGGGAAAGAATATGAGACTAGACTGGAAATATAGGTTGGAACCAGATTGGAGAGAGTGATGCTAAAGAGATTGTGTTGCATACATTAAGGCAATGGGGAGTCATTGAAAACTTTTGAGAGAATGATATAGTTAGAGCTGTACCCTCAAAAGATTATTTTGTCAGCTCTATGGAGGGTAGATTAGGGAAAGAAGAGCCTAGAGGCAAGGAGGCCAATTAGGAGGCTACTATAGTAAGATCATAGATTATAGCTTTATAGAACTATAAGGGACTTTAGAGATCATCTATTCCAATCCTCTCATTTTGCAAATAAAGAAATGGAAGCCGAGAGGGGTTAAGTGATTTGGATGAGGTCATACAGGTATTAAATCACAGAGCCAAGGGTTTGAATCTAGATTCTCTGATTCTCAATACTGCCTTTTTCCTATGGCACCTTGCTGACAGAGTTGTAACTAGGATGGACTACTGGGTCTTTACCATCAGGCGTCAAAATACATAGGGCACAAAATTTTAAATAATTTTAAGATATTATACAATTAAGAAATGTGTTATATACTAATAGATTAATGTTATATTATTATATTTATTGTATATTATACTTGTAGTAGTATTAACATTACAGTATTGCATATCATATTATATACTCTTTCATCTGTGTTGTAACTGACTGGCAAAAATAATTAAACTTGGAAGTTATCAGTCGTCTTGATTCTTCTCTATACCCCTGTCCCATTGGCAGTCTAGGATGAAAACTTGTCCCTGTCACAACTCCATTCAGGCCATCTATAAGCGGCAGTATCCTCAGCAGTGACCTCACAGTGTCCCATGGTCTCCCTCAGGGACTGGTTTAGAGGTCTCGCCTTCTTTCCCCCAATGAACCCTATGTTAGGGTCTTTCCTCATCGTTGATTTAAGGATATGTTTACTTCTCCTTGCCCCAAGTATCATTTTATGTGGTTTATCTCCAGGAACCAAAATTGCTAGTTACAACACTTCTTGTTGCTTCTTCAGAATCCAAGTAAGTATCGATGAAACCATTGGGATTCAAAGTCAAAAGATCATTGTTAATCTTGAAGAAAGTAGTAGGTTCAGAAGTCTAATTATATATGGTTAAGGAGTGATTAGGTGGTAAGGAAATGGAAGATGTGAGAGTAGACAATTTTTTTTTTTCTGGAAACTTGACAGTAATGTGGAAGCAAGACAGAGGATGATACCTTGAAGGGATAATAGGATTAAGTGTGTGTTTCCTCAGCATAAATAAGACCTAGGCATATTTGCAGGCATCAAGAAAGGTACTAGAAAAACAAGAGATTGAAGATGATAGAGTGGGATTGAAGAGGAAGAAGGTGAGCCAGGTATTAGATATTTGAGAAACAGGAAGAGTGATTAAATGTGAGAGTATCTCAAGGCAGCCCATTACACTTTGGATAGTTCTACTGACAAAGAAGTTTTTCCTCATGTTAAGCTTAAATTTGTTCCTTTGCAAGTTCCATACATCTGTGTTAGTTATACCCCAGAAGCCAAGAATAAGTCTAATCTGTCTCTTATATAGTAGCCTTTCAAATAGTTGAAGACAGTTATCATGCTTCCCTCCACCCATTATCACATCTTTTCCAGGAGCAGGAAAGGAAGATCAGTCACTCAATAGGCATTTATTAAGCACCTAGTATGTTCTAGGCACTGGGAATACAAAGACAAAAAATAAAATTGTCCCGATCTTCTATTGGGAAAAATAACATGCCCACATAGAGGCATATACAAAGGTAATGCGGGTGACCGTGGGTTGAGGATGGGTAAGATATCTATCAACAGCAGGAGGATAAAGAGGCAAAGCATTCAAGGGTGTAGGAAGAGGTATACTGGAGCTAGCTTGACCTACCTTGACCTAGCTTTTGAGAGCCAATTGTCAAATTTTCAGTGTAAGCATTTGCACCTTGAAAATTGGCAAATGCTACAAATCAGAACTTGAATTATGGTTTTGTTGATTGTCTAGACTTAGAAAGTGATGGAAAAATGTTAATAATGCAAATTAATCTTAAAAGTGTGTTGTGCATACATTTTTTTGAGAGCTAGTTGTTAAATATTTACCAACAGACCACTTATTGTATGCTTAATTGAACCGATCAGTTACAGGGTCAAAACATTGAAAAAAAAAGAAAAGTCAAAGTAAGGTAATAAAGTAAGAGACCAGAGAGAGATGAAGGGACCAGGGATCATTGAGAGGACAATAGGAGGAGGAGGGAAGAGGGAAAGATGAAAGAATAGATTATGATAAAATAGAAAAATTTTAGAATTAGAGATCATGGAGGTAACATAGTTGTGGGTGATGGCAAAATAGATGTCACCATTCCTATCAATAGCTGAGCAGAGCAAAGGTGTAGGTCAAGGGAACTAAGGAGGTTTTTGGACTGGGTGTCCAGGGCATTTGGAGTGACATCAACATGTACAGTGAAGGGTTCAAGTATAAGTGCAGGAAGAATAACCTGGAGGTTTTTATATCATGGTCACAATGACCTTGACTTGGTGATACAGTGAGGTAGAGTGAACCTCAAACAAAAAGAAGTTACAGAATGATGGCAGCAGAGGGAAGGTCTGGAAGGAAAAAGTTCACTTCCCCATGGCTCACTGTGAAATGAGAAGCTGGAGAGGGTGACAAGGCAGAAAGTTAGGCTTCCACGATATACCATGATCACCAAAAAATGGAACAAGTGTGAGATGAAGAAATCCAGGATGAAAGGAGGCTTGTCAATAATATATCAGGTGTTCTGGTAAGGATGACAAGACAAAGGACCATGTAGACTCTGGAGAAGTAGGCTTGATGTGGATGGGGGTGAGAATGTGGAGGAAGTAGGAAGAAAGGATTTTCTCAATTAGTGCTCATCATACCCTCAATTATGTATCATTTTCCTAAGTAATTGATTAAAATCATTACTATCTATGATCAGATTTTTTTGAAGAGGTGATTTTTTGGGTGAAAACACAAACAACTAGAAAAAATATTAAATACCTTCTCTTGGTTAATCACACTTAAGGAGAGAGGATTTTTGGACCACAAGGCCACAATCAAATTATCACTATATACGTAGTGGCCAAGTATCTTAATTACAAATATTTGCCTTGAAGAAAATATGGAAGCCTCTTAAGGGATGACCTTGAAACCCCAAACCTATAAAATAATGGCAAATATCACACTTAGCTTTATTTTTTCAATCTCACCTATACACCTGCAGATAAGCACCACTCTTAGGAGCATTATCAGCACTATTCACTTATCTAAATTTTAGTTGAAATGGAATGGGATCCTTGGCTTGATTTAACTCAGATAATCTCCCAGTGCAACAGTATTGATGTTTCTTCCATCAGATTGGGAGTGACAGACCATACACTTATTAAGATGATTACAACCAGTTGGAATGAAAAGAAGTCCAGCTTTTGGATATTCCCAAGGGATGAAAAAAATAGAGACAATGTGGGATGAACAATAATATTACCAGTTAAAACAATCAGAATACTTTCTAGTTGGGAGGCCTTATTTCAATTTTATCCTAAAAGTGGGAAAAACTCCCAGTTTTTTAAAGTCAAATAGTAACTATTTCCACATTTTCAAAGTATTATAACAAGGGCCCTTTGTTCACTCTTCTATTAGCAACATAATAACTTCAATGCTTGTGACTGGTTGAGGATACTGACTTTTAGAATTCTGTGCCAATCTCTTCTCCTAGCTTGTGGAAAAAGAGTCCATGCTCAAAGCAGTTAAATTAGAGCCATTGTGCCCATGAGAAGTATTTATGGCAGTGTGTTTTTTTTTTAAACAAAAGACAGAGTTTAACAGAGTTTGTTTTTTGGTAGTCAATCTCCATTTTATATTATCATGTCTTTTTCAGAAACAATCTGTGTTAAGAAAAAGCAAAACAAAACTGTTTCCCTGCCAAAGCACCTGTAGAGAAAGTTATGATTTGGGTGTAGTTACAGGAATGTAGGACAAAGGTTGTCAGCTCTGCCATACTTTTCCAATCTTACCAAAGTAGTGTTAAAGGGCAATCTGTATGGACAGTTCTAGTTACTGGGAGCATGATGGTGGCTGAAAGGAATTTCCTCATCCAAATAGCAAGCAGACTGGAAGAGATGGTTGCTGAGGCAAAAGCAAAACTATTCAAAAAGATAGACTTGACCTAATGGCTTTTAGTGGCTGGCTGGGTGCAACTATGAGTCTGACTCAGAAAAGAGCTGAACTAGCCCTTGGCTATTTCTCAAAAGAATTCTGACCACTTAACCCTAGGACAGAGCTCATACAGCTATAATTCAGTGAAGAACTATCAGGTGGCAGCACAATAGAGAAGGAAACCCAAGAGATATCATCACCAGGCTAGCAAATGATACCAGCAGTTCTGTAACAAAGCAATAGATTGTAGATTCAGAGGTAGAGAAGTGTTCCATCTGAGACAGAATCACAAACATGAGTTGTTCAGGCTATAAATGTTTCCTATCCTACATGTGTTTCCTATATAGGTTTCTTCTCCCTGTAGAAGTCAGGAATCTATGAAGATGAACATGAGGGGAATTTCCTTGTTAATTGCTGTTATTGTTTTTTAATTAAATGCCTTTGCTTTGGATTAAAATGTCTTCTAGTTTGATCTGATTAAAAAAAAAGAAATCTCAGTGGGAGTTCATAAGATGCAGATTTCAGTAAATGCTGACCCAAAGTATTTTATGCACCTGTATGTTACTTTCAGAGACCTACATATGAAGGTCACATGGATAAATGTATATACTATATACTATAGTAATTGGCACTATAGAAATACTTTAAAATTTCAATGACCTGTGACTTCATTTGTGTGGTTATGCCTTCCACAATCATAGACCAAAAGTATCCTCCAACGTAGAAGAAAGTCTCTGAGAGTGACTGAATCCCCTCTTCCCCCTAAGAAATCATCATCCTATAGTCAATCTGCTAATGAGGCTCTTTGAACTTAGCTAGGCTGATTCTTAGTCAAAAGACATCAGTTTATCACTGGGGCTTATATTCAGTCTTTTTAATCTAGGAAGAACCTGACAAAGATTATGTTCAATTGGTGTAGCCTTCAAGAATCTAGACTCATCTCTACCCCATGATGAGGCATCAGAGTAGGACTTTAATGGAGGACTATAAAAGTCCTTAGGTTATTAGATTATAATAGTTACAATAAATTAAGATTTCTATTCCCATCTATTTTTCCATTTTGATCTGTAGCTATTCCTCTCCCTTAAGATATAACAAAACTGATTTACTTCGTATTCTATAAATATTCATCACCCTTTATTATTTACATGATTTTGCTCATTCCCCTCTGCCTTTTTTTCACGTTCTACTCACTTTTTCCATTCATCTCTGCATATTGAACCATATCTCCTGACCATTATCTCCTCCATCTCCCTTTAACTAAAAGTGATCTTTGCTCCTCTGAATTCCTGTACTGCTTTGTTGGTACGATAAACGGAACTAATCTCACTGGTGAAAAGGGTCATAGGATCTTAGTTTAACAATTATAACCACTGCTTGGTCTGCTGGCTAGAGTTGTTGCATCCTTTCCCTTTTTACCAAGGTGACTCTCTGCTCTGGACCCATTCATATGGTCCAAAACAATTTCAGTCCTTGGGATGCCTGAGTACCTAAAGTCTTTTTTGCCTTGTTATACTCCAACTGCGGCATCATGTGAAAAAAAATACTTAATGTCTTAGCTGATATCTAGGGTCTCCCCAAAAGGGAAAGTACATAATGAACAATGGAAATCAGGACAGTTCTTTATTTTCTACCCACAGAAGAAATGCTTAACATAAAAGGCTCTCACAAGCACACACTGACAAAACTTCTGCAATCAGTAACATATATTTGGACATTTAATGATAATATAGCATATAATAATGTGAAACTACTGTTTCACACTTGAGAAGTCTGATGGTGCAGTAGATAGAGCACTGGACCTGGAATTAGGAAGACCTGAGTTCAAATGTGGCCTCAGAAATTTACTAGCTGTGTGACCTGGGCAACTCACTCAACCTCTGTTTGCCTCAGTTTTCTCAATTGTGAAATGGGGATAATAATAGTGCCTACCTTCCAGTGTTATTATAGGATCAAATGAGATATTTGTAAAAAAAAAAAAGTGCCTAACAGTGCCTGCCACACAGTAGGCATGATATAAATACTTATTCCCTCCCTGCCTTGGGGTGATACTTTTTTTTCCCAGAAGATGGAATGCAATACTGATGCTTGCAATCAAGATTACCTCTGTGAATGGAAGTTCAACTGATAGGCAGTTTTACTTTGTATAGGCATGTACATCCTGACTTCATTGCCACTGGCACCAAGAAGATGTAAGGAGCTAAGAGGGTCACAACAAAAAAACTGTAGTTGTCCAACTCAGCTCTGCCCTGCCCCAGTAGCATTTGCATGACTGGGGATATTAGGCTGATTCTCCATCCCAATTAAGGTCACAAATTTAAATTCAAAGCTCAGTTGTATCCTGGGGCCATATGGGAAATAATTAATCAATCAATCAGTGAGCATTTATTAAGTGCCTACTAAATGCTAGTTCTTCTAGGCTCTCAGGATACAAAGACAAAAGTGAAATGTCTCTTCCCTAATGGGACTTAATTGAATAAGGGGAAATAATGTAAATAATGTCTATATACTTACATATAGGCATTCAACATATGTAAAATAAATATAAGTTAATTTTTTTGGAGGGGGAAGCAGCTAGCATCTGGGACGTGCAATCAGGAAAAAACTTCACTTAGACAGTGGTGCTTGAGCCAAGTTTTGGAAGAAAACAAAAATTCTAAGAGGTGGAGATAAGAAGGGAATGCATTTCAGGAATATAGCTAGAATAGCTAGAGCAAAGACATGGAGGTGGGAGACAGAGGGTTGCTAATCAGGAAAAGTAAGGAGTCCAATTTGGTTGAACCATAGACTATGTTATGGGAAGTAATGTATAACAAGATTGGAAAGGTAGATTGAAGTCAGGTCGTGAAGATTTAATGTGATAAAGGTGAAAACTATTGGAAGGGGACATCATAAGCCATAAACAATTAGAAAATAATATTAAATACCCTCTCTTGATTAATCACACTTTTTAAAAAGTAGATTTTTTTCCAATTACATGTAAAGACAATTTTTAACATTCATTTAAAAAATTTTTGAGTTCCAAATTTTTTCCTAAAATGGTAATCAATTTGATATAGGTTATATATGTCAATCAAGTAAAACGTTTCCATATTAGTCATGTTGTAAAAGAATAAATAGACCAAAAGGAAAAAACCACCAAAAAAAAAAAAGAAAGTGAAAATAGTATGCTTTGATCTGCATTCAGACTCCATTAGTTGTTTCTCTGGATGTGGATAGTATTTTTCATCGTGAGTCCTTTGGAATTGTCTTAGATCACTGCAGTGCTGAAGAGAGCTAAGTCATTCATAGTCAATCATCACACAATGTTGCTGTTGCTATGTACAGTGCTCTCCTGGTTCTGCTCATTTCACTTTGTATCAGTTCATGTAAGTCTTTCCAGTTTGTTTGTTTTTTTTTGGTTAACTGCCCGTTTATCATTTCTTATAGCACAGTACTATTCCATTGCATTCTATATACAATATTGGTTAATAACACTTAAGATGACTAGATTTTTGGATCATAAGGCTACAACCAAATTATTACTATATACCTAGTGGCCAAGTATCTTAATTACAAATATTTGCCTTGAAGAAAATATGGACACCTCTCAGGGGATGGCCTTGGAACCCCAAGCCTATAAAATGATGGCAAATGTCACACTTAGTTTTTCCAATCTTTAATTTCAATTCAATCTATTGGAGAGATAACTCTACTTATATTTAATATCTGAAGATAAATCATTTAATTATCTTCAGTATAATTCAAAATACACAGTAGAGTAAATTCCTAGACAAGAACCTTGAACACTTGGCATTTCTGGTATTCTATGATTCTTTTCTAATCCTAGCAAGAATACTGTTCTAGGTGCTGAGAGAGCCACAAAGTTGATCAGACATGATCCTTGCCCCCAAGGAGCTTATAGTCTAGTAGAAGAATACTATCTATACATGAAATCCATTCATTGATACTCTGACCTCTGAAGCTACATTGAATTAATCTAATGTCTCTTCTTGTTGAGCACATTCTCCTTAGCATTTGTCTGAAATGCTAAACATTGATTCCTGCCATGCTTTGATAAATGTCCAACATGGCTTCCACAGATGACTGAATCTACACTCGTAACCACTCCGTTTCCTAGCAAGTATGCGTCTAACCCCAAGAAAGACTCTGTCAGTCATTTGTTGACCTAAAATTCACATACAAGGGATCAGTTTCTTGTTTTCTTTTGCATGAATTTGTTTTCTTTTGACCAATGACTTAAATAAATATGTCTTTGGGTTTTTTTTTAGCTTTTACTTTTTAAATTAACAAGCATTTTTTTTTCTCTCTTCCAATTCACCCTGCCATTGGAAAAAAAAAAAGGAAACCACATCCTTCTAACAAAAATCCATAGTCAAACAAAACAAATGCTTACATTGATCATGACCAAAAATGGATGCCTCATTCTTCATTTAAATAATAATTACTTGAAATTAAATAGAAGAATGGTGGCTGGTTGACTGACTACATGTTAAAATGAAAGTGTTAAGAATTGGAATTGTAAGTTTTCTACTCCTACCCTGGGCGGGGATGGGGGGAAGGAGAAACATAGTGAAGTGAAGTCATAAGAGAATTCTCCTTATAGTTGAATAACAATAGAAAAATTAACTAATGATCTCAGGGGCAGGATATGTAGTGAAAAGGGTCTTCAGTCAAAATGCCTGGGTCTGGTCCCGTTGTTGTTTGTTGTTCAGTTGTTTTCAGTTGTATCTAACTCTTTGTGACCCAATTTGGGGTTTTCTTGGTAAAGTATCTGTCATTAACAAGCTGTGTGACTTTGAACAAACCACTTAGTCATAAGATTTCAGAGTTAGAAGAGACTTTAAAGGTAATTCAGACCAATCCACTCATTTTACAGATGAGGAAATAGAAACTTAAGAGTAGAAGTGATCAAGTACTAATAAGTAATATTATTAATAATGGTAATAAAAATAATATAATAAAATAAAATAAATAAAAATAATAAAGTATTACTAATAATAATACTAATAAGTAGCAAAACCAGACTTTGAATACATTTCCTCTAGATCCAAATTCTATCCCCTTTTATAGAATCACAAAATCACACATTTGGAAGGAACTTCTAAGGCCAACTGATCCAACTTATTCTTAAACACAAATACTTTCTACCAACCTCCTTGAAAAGGGATCTTTTATCCTTTACTTGAAGACCCCAAGGAAGGACGAATCCATTACCTTGCAAGGTAGCCCATTCCACTTTAGATAGTTCTAACTGTTTGAAAGATTTTCTTCCCATCAAGACTAAATCTGCCCTCCTTTACCTTTTTACCATTACATCTAGTTCTGCCTCTGGAACCAATCAGAACAAGTTTTAATGCCTCTTCCAAATGTCAGTCTTGCAAATATTTTAAGATTGCTCCTATGAAGTCTTCTCTTCTGTAGTCCTGGGGTCTCAAAACTGGGGGCTATAGCATGATCTCAAGAGGTAATGATTGGTCAGTCAATCAGAGAGTGGGCAGATATATCACATTCCACAATATTCAATCGTAAGGTTCGTTTCCAACATAACCATACCTATCCTTCACCTCTTACAGCCCAACACAATACCAGTGTATCCCTTTCCACTGCTGTGCAAGCTCTCCTAACTTTTCTCCTTCTGAGGTCAGTATCGACTCCTCAGGGCAGTTACAACCTGCCCCAAACTGGGTTCACCTAGCTGCTTGGTTCTCTTAAGATCACTTTCCATCTATTCTGTAGTTATAATTTATGTTTTGAATATCTATTGTTTCTTACATTAGAATGCAAACTTCTCTAGGGCATGGCTTTTTATCCCCAATGTTTTTCATAAGGCTTAATAAATGCTTGTTAATTGATTGATTGTGCATCCACAGCAGTTGCTACACAGGTCTATTGGGAAAAATTGCGCCCCAACTGCCCCATCTCCCTTAACTACCAAGAAAAATGTATTAATAGGAGTACATGATTAAAAAATGCTTGGGGACTCCTACTCCAAGCTAAACATCCCAATTCTTTCATTTGATTGTCATCATCATACTCATCTGAACTTTTTCTAACGTTTTTCCAACTCTTTCTATATTGTGGACCTCCAAGTTGAACATAATACTCCACTTATGCTCTGATCGAGGCAAGAGATGGTGAAATGATCACCTCCCTAATCCTGGTTATTTTGCCTTTCTTAATGTTACCTAAGGTTGCATTAACTATGTTGGCTATAATGTCACACTGTTGAGTGATGAGCTTGTAATCCACTAAAAAGCCAGGTCTTTTTCAGACAAACTGTTGTTTAGCTATGGCTCTCCCTTTTGATACTTATAAAACTGATTTTTTTTAAAATATAGTATAAGATGTTGCATTTATACCTATTAAGTTTCATTTTATTAGATTTGATCCAGTGATATAGCCTGTTGAGAACTTAATGATTGTGATTACATGGCAGCTAGGTGGTACAATGAATAGAGTGGAGTTTGGAGTCATGAAGATGAATTCAAATCTAACCTCAGACACTTACAAGTCATGTGACCTAGGGGGAAGTCACTTAACCTCTGCCTGCTTCAGTTTCCTCCTCTATAAAATGGGGATAATAGCAACACCTACCCCCCAAGGTTGTTGTGAGGATCACATCAGATATTTGTAAAGCACTTAGCATGGTGCCTGACACATAGTAGATGTTGTATAAAAGTTATTATTATTATTATTATTATTATTATTATGATTAGGACAGCCCTTACCCTTCTCTCTTCCTGTGGTAACTCTTTCATTTTCCTCCATCTTTCACCGGTCACTGTCAGGGACACAAGTTCTTTAAATACCATGGGCTACAGTTCCAATTTCTCTGGTCATTTGAACTCTTCAATAGCACCCAGGTACTCTCTTACTATACCCCTCCTTATCTTGGATTTCAGTCCCCTCTTAATAATAATTGCTAACATTTATATAGCATCTACTATGTGTCAGGCACTATGCTAGGTGCTTTACAATTAATCTCTTTTGATCCTCACAACAACTCTGGGAGGTAGGTGCTATTATTATCCCCATTTTATAAATGAAGAAACCGAGGTAGATGGAAGTTAAGGGACTTGCCCAAGGTCACTCAGGAAGAGTCTGAGCCTGGATTTGAACTCAGGTCTCTCTGACTCCAGTCCTGATGCTCTATCCACTTCACCACCTAGCAGCTCTTAGTTATGTTTGTTTTGTCCTTTTCAGTCTAATGCTCATTATTCTTGGCAGAGAAACAGAAGCAAAAAACAAGAACTGAGCAGCTCCACCAACTCTCCATTGACCATTATTTCCAATCTCTTTCCCCCAGAGTGTTTTATAAATCCTTTTTGTTGCCTCTACTTTTCTGCACTAGTCTCATTTCACTTTGAGTTTTTGTGCTGACATCATTCTTATAGGGCCCTACTAAATTTTTGTATTAATCTTCCATAACAAGTGCTTGCTTCCATACTCTGTATGTTTTTTTCAGAGATAAATTGGTTAATGAATTCCCTGTATTTGAATTCCTGATATTTAGCCTAGTGCTTGGCACATAGTAAACACTTAATAAATACTTTTTCATTCATTTATTCACTCATCTGCATGGAAGTGGTAGTTAAAACTAAAAGACTGAATGAGACTGCTGACAGACAGAGAGATAACACATTTATTAAGCACTTAACTGTGGGCAAAGCACTTTGCTAAGCGCCAGGGATACAAATAGAAGTAAGCAAAATAGGTGCTACTCTTAAGGAGCTTATGTTCAATTGGGGGAAGGCAACACAAAGAGGTGTAGAAAGCAGAGTGAAAACAGTTGTTGAGAAGAGAATGTCTGAAGAGCTGAGACATGAGTGAAGTGTGGCTTGGGCCCCTCCTGATTCAGTGGTCTGTGTAAGTATTCACCAGTCGGGAGGGGAGGGACTTCAGGGCAGGGTTTTCTCCAAGGTAAGGAGGTAGCTGTCCAGAAGGAGGAGAAATCTAGAGAGTTGAATTATGAGTGAAGTGAAGCATACCTGGGCCTCTTGCTACACAGCCCTAAAACAGTCAGTCACCAACCAGGACAATGCGGCCTCTGGGACGGAAAATAGAGAAAAAAGATTAGGAACAGAATTTGTGGGATAACCATATTAGTGGATAGTAAGACAATGAAGAGCCAGCGAAGAAAGATAAGCAGGAAGAGGACCAAGAGATCATGTTCTCTCAGAAGTCAAAGGAGGAGAGAATAAAGGAGGGTAGTGGGCAAACGTGTCAGCTATTGCAGAAAGATTAAAAAATGAGAGCAGAAAATAGGCCGGCAGATACATAAAGTAGGAGGTCATTGATGATTTTTAAGAAAGAAATTTTCATACAATAGTGAGGACAAAAGCCAAAGTTGCAAGTCACTGAGAAAAATGGGTGTTGAAGAAGTAGAGGCATCAAATGCAGATGACTTTTTCAAACTTGGTTGTAAAAGACAGATAGGATGATAGCTAGGTAAAATAGAAGGATTGGGGAACTTCTTTTTTCATTTCTTTCTTTCTTTCTTTCTTTCTTTCTTTCTTTCTTTCTTTCTTTCTTTCTTTCTTAAGATTGAGGCAACCTAAGCATGTTTGTAGATAGATGAGAAAAATACAGTGGAAGTGAACAGGGATAGGATAAAGATGCATGGGAGAAGATGATTGTTTGGAGCAAATGTCTGGAGGAGATAATGGGGTCAAGGGTCAAGGCAGAAGAATTAGTCTTGGTAAAGAGTCATATCTGACAGACTAAGGAAGAAGGGGAGAATAGGTAATTATGGTGAGAGAAAGAAGAGAAGAGGCAAGGGCAGAGAGCCCAGTGTGTGGGTTTCTAACAAACTCCACTGCCAAGATGACCAACAGGGTATTTATTTCATAAATAACTGGTGAGCCTGTTGTACCACCATGTTGGCAGCAAGTTTAGCGTGCCTCTGACCTCACAGGACTCTTTCCCCCAGACTTCACCTGCTTGGAATAATTCTATTCTAAAATCAGATCAGGGCTACTTGCTCTTCAACAGGGCCTCACAGATTTGTGACCCACCATGGAAAAACTGCCCGAGGATTGAAAGAATGGCGTCGAACCATCAAAAAGTATTTTAAAATTGACCAGATGGGAAAATGGTTGTTGATAAAGGAGCTGCTATTGGTCTTAGAGTACAGTGCTACTATGGTTTGGGAATTTCTAATGATTGGAGATTTTTGAAAAAGCTACAATTTGGCCATAGCAGATAAAGAAGAGAATTCATATTACATGTATTTCACAAGGAACATTGTTTTAACAGCACCATTTTTCTTAGCAAGGGCAGCTAGGTGGTGCAGTGGATAGAGCATTGGGCTTGGAATCAGGAAGGCTCATCTCCCTGAGTTCAAATCTGGCCTCAGACACTTAATAGCTGTGTGACCCTGGACAAGTCACTTAACCCTGTTTGCCTCAGTTCCTCATCTGTCCAATGAGCTAGAGAAGGAAGTGGCAGATCATGCCAGTATCTTTGCCAAGAAAGCCCCAAATGGGATCATGAAGAGTCAGATACGACTGAAGTGATTGAACGGTAGAACAGTAGTTGCCTTAGTAATCAGGCGCTCTTCTGTCCTAGAATCTAGGCCTAAAGCATTTTTCTTCGATGCTTCATTCTGACATCATGGATGCTGTGATGACCTCTTTGAATTTGTTGGGTAGCCTTCTGATCCTCAAACCTGCTTGGTATACAGCAGACATGGGTGATCTTTATATGATTGGTTCAGAATGAATGTAAATAACAATTATCTCTGTTTTGGCCAGAAACCCTGAGGGTTTTCCCCTCCCAGATCTACTATTTTTTTTATTCCATAAATTAACCCATTTATTGTTGGACTATGGGCTACAGATATCTGATAAGAAGATTTTACTGGTCTTTCAATTCTTTCAGTCTTCTGATGGCAGATTTGACTGTGATTGCAAGGTGGTATTGTAGGTCCATGCACCACCAGCTACTGTTTTCATAGAGGATCCACAATGCCAGATACCCACAGCCCATCTCTTCATTTTGGTCTTGCCATAGAAGGAGCAGGTATACTTGGCATGCTGGCTAATTTCAATTTTCTTCATTTTTTCTAAGGGATATACCATAATGTGCTCCATATTTACCAATTCCGACCTTCTTGGTATGTTTAGCCGTGCTGCCAGTTGCAGGGTCAGAGCTCAGAGAGGAAAGCTACTATTTTTTTTAAAAAGGCCATTCTTTGCCTCATTTCTTATTAAACTTTAATCACTGAATGGGTGTTGCCTCACTCAAATTGAGATCTGTTAAAGATCTTAGCTTGAAAAGGCCAAGGTTCCCCATTGCATCCTGGGCCATCTCCAGTTGTCCTGATCTATATCTGGCCACTGGACCCAGATGGCTCTGGAGGAGAAAGTGAGACTGAGAATTTTGTACAGCCCTTCTTCACTTAACTCCAATTCACTTGCATGTCATGGCATCACCTCCCTGTTGTCATGGTCCTCTTCAAGAATGAAGGGCAAACAGTAGCAATTAAATGTGCTCTAAGTAAAAAATTTCTAAGCATGGGAGCATTAATAAGAGTAGATTTAAGTGCTATCTTTGCCTATTCTCTGATAAATTTTTTCCACCTATCATTAGATTCACTACTGGTACATTATTCTGTGGCAGGGGGGACGGATTAGTTCTTTCTAGTGTGTTCCTGTTATATGATATCTAGAAAGTTTTTAAGATACAGAAACAGTAAGTGGTGCCAACATTTGGCAGAGAAAGATATAACCCCATTCTCTCGATGATGGGAATCTACATGAATAAATATCTTTATCCAAGTAGCCACCAAGATAGCAATTGAAAACAACAGGAAAAAATGAATTGATTCAATTTTGAACTAGTCAGATAGATGGCTCAATGGACCTGGAGTCAGAAAGACCTGAGTTCAAATATGACTTCAGACAACTAGATGTGTAACCCTGGGCAAGTCACTTACATATGGTTTGTCTCAATTTTCTTAACTGAAAAATGGGTATAATAATAGCACCTCCTCCCAAGGTTGTTCCAAGGATCAAATAAGATAATATTTGTAAATTTCTTTGCACATGGCAGGTGCTTACTAAATACTTGTTTGTTTTTTAACTGTCTTTAACTCATCAAATACTATTGTTTGTATATTTAATTTCTTATTCAAGTAGTTTTGGTTGAAATTATAAATTCGGAGCCCCACTCACATATAAGATTGACATGGTAAGATGTCATGCTTCAAGTACTTGCTAAGAGGTAATGAATGAAGGACTCAGTAAGTATAATTTATTGGGTCCAGTTCATGGTGTATAGATGGGCTTACCAGAGTTGATACCCATCTGAAATTCCCAGATCAAACACTTAGCCTAAGAAAAGCCTGTGTCCTGTGATTAGATAATCTCTTCAGGATTCAGATGATATTCATATTTTGATTACACATAAGGCACCTGGTTGGTGTTGGTACTTTTGTTATCATCCAGTCATTTTAAATCATGTCTGACTCTTCATGACCCCATTTGGGGTTTCTTGGCAAAGATACTAGAGTGGTTTGCAATTTCCTTCTCTAGCTCATTTGACAGATGAAGAAATTGAGGCAAACAGGGTTAAGTGATTTGCCCAGGGTCACACAGCTACTAAGTGTCTGAGGCCAGATTTGAACTCTGGAAGATGAGTCTTCCTAACTCCAGACCTGGAACCCTAGCCATTGCACTACCTAGCCTGCATGTCGGTACTTGAGCAGTCCAACAACTTTTAAAGTGTTACTTTCCTATAGTAACTCTAGCATAGTCATGTTGTTACTTTTGTTCTTTAATGGTCTAGAATAAAATATCTTTATCTTTAAACTTATAATTTGAAAAACATCAAATAAATTATATAAACTTATAATTTGAATATATATTTTAAATATTTGAATATTTATTTTAAACTTATAATTTGAACAGATATCAAATAAATATATATCTTGTTCCAGGATATAAGTAGGAAGTAAATTAATAAATGAATATGGATTAAAATTTTTGTAGTATGGATCAAAATACATGAGAGATGAGTTATCTTTCTTTACTTCCCATTTCTCAGATCTTTATTTAAAAGTCTTACTTATCACTTAAACAGCAAGATATAGAATAATTTTCTCTCCCAACACCATTAGGTCAATGTTATTCCATTCTTCCACATTAAATGCTAAAAAGAGACCAAATTAATTTTATCTTGGTGAAGTAATATATTCATTAATGATCATTTTCCCATACATTTCTCCTCTCAGTTAATTATTTAATTTAGAAATTACTTTTTTGTCAGTAAAGTTTGTAAACTGATGACTCAGAATAAATTATTTTGGGGATATTTTAGGGGAAGAAATTGTACCTATGTAACTCATGCAATGATCTAATTACTATTTTTGGCAAATAATGTTTATCACCAAAAAACCAAAAAGAGTTCACCTCTGGTGTACTCATTTCTGAAATGATAAAATGGAGTTGCATTTTTTTAATGGAGTAAGAGAGTTTAGGGAACTCATTTTAACTGGACTCAATCTTCTCAATCTGAAGGAGGAGACTAAGATTTGCTAAACTATGCAGTCAGTCAACTAGCATTTATTAAGCTCTTACTGTATGCCAGGCACTGTACTAAGGGATGGGGATACAAAGAAATGGGGGGGGACACCAACCCCTGCTTTCAAGGAACTCACTCATGTGAGCTTTAATGGGTCGGGATGTGACTGAGAACTTTATGAAAAAAAGGAAGACGTTTGGAATTGGGTTGAAGAGAATGACGAGATGATAAAAGTACAAAAAAGGATTACGAAGTAGCAATAAGGACCTAACTGAGATTATGTATCATAACAGTGGGTGAAATTAGCTCAAATTTGGACTTTCTCCACTGATGTTCAGCATCTAGGAGTAGGAGCAGAGGAATGCCTGAAATCTTATCTTCAGGTACTTTGGGGCACATGTTTATGATGGCTGCCAGGTTAAAAGGTTCTGCTTATGAGAAATAGATGACTTCTGAGGTATTTTCCAGTTCTAAGATTTAATAAATCTATAATTCTGGGCATATTCACAGTGTCAGAGCCCCTGCCGCAACCAAGGGAGTGTCTCAGCTACAGAGGAAGGAGATTCTACTGATACAGTTTCTGAGTGCCCAAAGAAATCAGTCTCCCCATCCCACGAGAGAAACCACCATGTGCCCAGAAGGCACAGTGCCGCTGTCAGATGTAGGCATAAAGAATTTCAAGGTGGAGAGAAAAAATGCAATCTCCTTCCCTATGGGAATCACAAATTCTTTTCAATAAATATATATGAAGTGACTACTACGTAGAAGGCTCTGTACTAGTGCTGGAGGTAAAAGCAATTTCAATGGCTCTCTTTTGCTTTGGGTAAAAATACAAATTCTCCATGTTTGTCAATTAAAGCCCTTTAAAATAGGATTTTGGTCTGCTTTTTGGGCTTATTACACAGGGCTTGGCCCATGAAAACCCAGTTCTGGCAGCACAGACAGGAACCCTATATGTGTGCTTGATGAGATTGCTTCAGAGTCTGCATAATGGAAGACCCTGCTCTTTATTTCTCATATTTCTGAGGACGTGCAGGTAATTCTATGATTATTCTGCTTGTGTGGCAAAGAGGAGCCTGTGGATTGCCTGCTGAGATGCAACCGGGTGTGCATACATACTAAGTCACTCACTGGCCCAGTAGGCATCTTTCTTTCCTGGTGGAAGGATTACCATAAGCATCTGGGTGGAAAAAGAGGTAGTACCATTTAGGGAGAGTGCTCTGCTCAGCCAGCTGTTTATTTACCCCAGAAGACACACAGTGACCCTGTTTCCTGCCTTAGTTGTATTCTTGCTCTTGAGTGAATGAGTGTTGGAGATGGTGTTTACCTAGGTTATGACCTTGAGAAATCCCCAAAGGCCCAGGAAATGGAGTCCTTTCCAAAGTTTGCTGGCAGCTAAACCCAGCCAGGAGTGACCTGTGGAATCTAACCATGGGTATACTGGAGCTAACTAGTACCTGAGAACTGATTGTTAAATTTACAGTGTGAGCACTTACACTTCAGAAATTGGCAAATGCTACAAATTAGGACTTGATTTATTTTTTTGTGGATCGTGCTTAAGGAAGTGGTGGAGAGTATTATTAATAACACAGATTAAATTTAAGTGTGTCAGGACTACTTTTTTTTTTTTTGTAAGGCAGTTGGGGTTAAGTGACTTGCTCAGGGTCACACAGCTAGTAAGTGTTAAGTCTCTTGTCTGAGACCAGATTTGAACTCAGATCCTCCTCCCCAGGGCCAGGGCTCTATCCACTGCACCACCTGGTTGCCCCTAGACTACTTTTTTTGTTTTTTGAGAGCTTGTTGTTAAATATTCACCAACACACCCCTGGACAAATATATTGAATGACAGAATCAGGCTACAGAAATATTTCCAGGGACTGGAACAATAGATTAAAGCAAATTAGATACAACTTAATAGTGATAAATATTAAGACTGCACAATAAGAGGACTCAAAGCTAGGCCATACAAGAATCATTGAAGGAATTAGAGAATGTTTATCCCAAAGAAGAAAAAAAACTTGGGAAATATGGTAACAATTTTCAAATATTTGAATGCTTTTCATGTGGAAGAGGGATTAACTTGTCTTGCTTGATTCTAGGGGGCGAAACTTGGATAAGTCAATAGAATTTATAGGAAGACAATGTTTTATCTTAAAATCCCTTAAATAATTATTATAGTTCTCAAAAAATGAACTAAACTTCCTCGGTAGGTAGTGAGCTGCCATCACAGGGGCTGTTAAGCAGAGAGTTAATTATCACTGGTCAGAGATGTCAGAGTTCCCTTCCAATTCTTCATTCTGATGACCATAGTACGAGAACAAAAAATGATGACCAGAGTCATTCAGAATAAAAGATAATAGCAACAAAATGATATAGATCATAAGAAAAGATAGAAAGGTTTTTGAAATTGTAAAGTCAGGGAATTGCTGAATAGCTGAGGTTATACACATTCCTTCAGTGCATAAAAGTAACTTGAAGTGGGCTTACTGAGAGGTAGAAGTAGGAAGAGATGAGAGGTCTGGGGATATTTATTACAGTGTAACTGTAGAAATGTGGTACAGTAGGAAAAATAATAGAGGACCCAAATCTCACCTCTTTCCATTACTACCTGTGTGGCACTGAGCAATTACCTCTTTGGGCCTCAGTTTCTTTATCTGTAAAATGAAGGTTTTGGACTAGATGGCTCCCTGGTCCCTTCCCACTCTAATGCTATGATTCTATAGGTCAAAAAATAAAATTATTATATAAAATATATAATTTATTATGTTTAACATATATAATTTATAATTATATAAAAATATAAAATTATTATATAAAAATAATTATAAAATTATCAGCCAGCAAGGACTTTTACTTGTGTTTTCTTAAGTTTTCTTAAGAACCATAGGCTAGTAAAAGAGAGAACTTGAGAAATGAGATGACCCTAAGATATTACAATCCAGAGAACAGGTAAATGAAATTCTACTGGATGGCATTGACCCAACTTGCACCCTCCTTAGGCATGGGGTGGCTACATACATAGAAGGGCTAACTATATTGGAATGGGGTACCTGTGGCCCTCTAGGTCCTCAAGTATGGCCCTTTGACTGAATATAAACTTCACAGAACAAAAGACCTACAGGACCACATGCAGCTGTATTCTCTCCACTCCTGCATAGATGATAAGATTGTAGTGTGTTCTGGAGGGAAAGTAGTAGGTTTGGGACACGTTTTAAAGTTATTGTGGTTAACTATAAAAGAGAAAAGGGACACCCTTCTCTGATGCTACTGAGAAGGACAAGCAAATAAATGTGGTAACATTTAAACATTGAGGTGAACTTGAAGGTAACTCCTGCCAGATGGACTCAATCTTTTCTGTAAAATAGAAGGCAAGGTCATCCGCCAAGTGTCAGGAAGAAAAGATGTCTTTTAAAAGAACTTGACAGATTTGAAATATACGTCATGGGGATAGGAAATTGCTAAATCAAAATTTGAAATCCTTTAGAACTTATTTTTATTTTACACAAAATAACTGAACCTGAGAAGAAAAAAATTAGGTGTGCTAAGTATTACTAGCTTCCTCTCACCTTGCAAAATGGTTATTGTATCAATAACTGAAATAGTTTAATTTTTTTTCCCCTGTGAATTAACCTTTTTGCAGAGATGAATCAGCTTCTGGATAGGCTGTCATATGAGAACAGAGGAAAAAGATTAAGTCTTAAGTCATTCATTGATTCACTTCATTCAGCTGAAAAATATTTATGTAATATTTAATAGGAATGTATATGTAGAGCCTATATCAGCTTGCACGCCATCTTCAGGAGGGAGGGGGAGAAAATTTAAATATCTTTATTTATTTATTTTTTGGGTGAGGCGATCAGGGTTAAGTGACTTGCCCAAGGTCACATAGCTAGTAAGTGTTATGTGTCTGAGGCTGGATTTGAACTCACGTCCTCCTGACTCCAAGGCCAGAGCTCTATTCACTGTGCCACCTAGCTGCCCCCAAAATTTAAATATCAAAAGCTTATAGGGGCAGCTAGGTGGCATAGTAGAGCACCGGCTCTGGAATCAGGAGGACCTGAGTTCAAATCCAGCCTCAGGCACAAAACACTCACTAGCTGTGTGACCCTGGGCAAGTCACTTAACCCCATTGCCTAGCTCCCCCCCCAAAAAAGAAAAAAGCTTATGGAAGTGATTGTTAAAAACTAAGAATAAATAAATAAGCTAATTTAAAAAAAAGAAAAATATTCATTTAGCACCCATTATGTGTAAGGGATAAATAAGCACTGGGTGTTGTGGAAGGAACAGTATCCTAAACCCTTCCCTCATGCATGTTTGGTTAGTTTTTTGTCAAAGGGCATTGAGACCATCCTTGAGATCTGGTTGGCTAAAAGCTGGGGCTATTGACAGCACTTCCTGGTCACCTGAATACAAAACTGTTGCTAGGAACACCAGGTACCTTCTCTGATGGTTTGGCCCTGTGGGAAACAATGGACCACTCAGGCGAGAAAACTTCATTTAGCTAAATCAACTTGAGGTGTTCTCAATGCCTATCCTTCTAAGTAAATCTACATTTGTTGACTGCTGAGTGTCTCATTTCTGTCAGTCAACAAGCATTTATTAAGCTTCTACTATGTACCAGGCACTGTGCTAAATGCTGGGGATACAAAGAAAGGCAAAAAGACAGTTCCTGCTCTCAAGGAGCTCACAATCTAATGGAGGGGACAACTTGAAAAAAAAATGTGTACAGACAAGATATCTATAAGATAAATGGGAAATAATAAACGGATGGAAGGAACCCGAACAAGGGGGAGCAGGAAAGTCTTGTTGAAGGTCGTTTTTTAGATAGGACTTGATGAAACCTATGAGACAGAAAGGAGGAGGTAGAGAATTCCAACAAGAAGTGAAAAAGTCCAGAGTTGTGAGATGTAGTGTCTTGTTTAAAGAACCTCAAGGAGGCCAGTGTCACTGGATTGCAGTTATGTGGAGGGCAGAAAAAGTGTAAGGAGACTGAAAATTAGGAAGGGACTAGGTTATGAAGGGTTTTGAATGCTAAACAGGGGATTTTATCTTTACTTCTGAGAGTAAGAGGGGGCCATGGGAGTTGACTGAACAGTGTGTGTGTGTGTGTGTGTGTGTGTGTGTGTGTGTGTGTGTGTGTGATATAGTCAGACTTTCGCTTTAAGAAGATCAGTTTGAGGGGCAGCTAGGTGATGCAGTGGATAAAGTCAGTGGATAGAGTCACTGAAGTCAGGAGGACCTGAATTCAAATCTGGCCTCAGACCAAACACTTGACACTTACTATTTGTGTGACCCTAGGCAAGTCACTTAACCCCAATTGCCTGAAAAGAAAAAAAAAGATCAGTTTGACAACTGAGTTGAGAATGGACTGGATCAAGGGGAGACTTGAAACAGGGAGACCAACTAGCAGGCTATTGAAGTAGTCCAGGTGTGAGTTGATGAGGGCTTCCACCAGATTAGTGGCAGTATCAGAAGAATGGGATGTACCTAAGAGATACAAAGATATAATCAATAGGACATCACAATTGATTGGAAGAGGAGGGGAGAAGGGAGAGGAGGGTGAAGAGTTGAAGATAATACTAATGTTGAAAGTCTGGATGACAGAACATTAATAGGGAAGCTCAGAAGGTGGGGAAAAGGTTTTGGGGAAAAAAGTAACAGTTTAGTTTTGGACATGTTGAGTTTAAGATGTCTATGAAACATCCAGTTAGAGATATCTAATAGATATTTGGAGATTTGAGACTGGAGGTCAATAGAAATTAGGGTTGAGAATCATCAGCATAGAGATGGTAATTAAATCCATGGGATGTGATGAGATCACAAAGTGAAATAGTATAGAGGGAGGGAAAAAAAAAGGTCCTAGGTCAGAGTCCTAATGGATACCCAGACTTAACTGATGTAATTTGAATGAAAATCCAGCAAAGGAGACCACTTGAGAAGGAACAGCCAGACAGGTAGAAAGAGAACCAGGAGACAGTAGTGTCCTGGAAATCTAAAAACAAGAGAGTATCAAGGAGAAGACAGTCTCAGGGGATCAACAGTGTCAAAAGCTTCAGAGATGTCAAGAAGGAGGAGGATTAAGAAAAGTCCCTTAGATCTGGCAATTAAGAGATCACTGGTAACTTTGCAAAGAGCAGTTTTGGTTGTATGATGAAGTTGGAAGCCAGGTTGCAGAATTGAGAAGAGAGTGAGAGGAAAGGAAGTAGAGGCAGTAATTATGGTTGGCCATCTCAAGGAGAGATAATGGGATGATAGATGGACAGATCAAATGATGGTTTTTGAGGATGAGAGAGACACTGGCATTTTTGTACACAATAGGGAAGTATCCAGGAGACAAGGACAAGGAGATACTGAAGATAAGTGAGAGAGGGGTTAATAGAGGGGTCAATCTGCTGGAGAAGATGGGATGGAGTGGAATCACTTGTGCACATAGAGGGGGTTACCTTGGCAAGGAAAAGAATCTCCTGTTTATGTGGGACAGATGAAGGAGGAGAATAGCAGAAAGCATTTGAGTGATCTGAGATGAGGAAGAGGGAAGAAGAAGGAGCTCTTGGAGAATTTAGTTCTAATATCAAAGCTAAACTACCAGGGAACTGGTCTAAGTCAGTTCTACCCCAGAACAATCACCATAATCAGCAGGACTGAAATATGATGAGCTTGCTGAAATGTGGGATGGGCAATGCAGAGAAAGGTGGGCTGACATTGACTTTCATGCTTCTGGTGATGTCTAGTGAGATAGTGATTGCTTACTGTGAGGTTCCCTACCCCCCTCACTCCCCTACCAATTCTGGGAGTTTAGACAACAAACTGCCTGTTTAGTAGGGAAAGACTGGAGAGAACAATGTAAGTATGATCCGTATCCATATATATAACATATATGATTACATAATATATAATATAAATATGATATATAATATATATATATATATATAAGTATATATATTTTTTGGTGAGGCAATCAGGGTGAAGTTACTTGCTTAGGGTCACACAGCTAGTACGTATTATGTGTCTGAGGCCAGATTTGAACTTAGGTTCTACTGACTCCAGGGCCAGTACTCTATCCACTGCACCACCTACTTGCCCCAAAAACTATATTTTGAAGATCATAGCAGTAAACTGTCTTTTAAGTCCTCCAGCTATGTTGTTCCTGGGCCTACAAGCCTGGTAATTTGAGCTTTCTCCAAGGTCTACTAGGGGATTTACTTAGAGCTCACTTTACCTTCAAAGAAGTCAGGAGGAATTGGATTTTGGGAGAGTAAAAGTAATAATTTCCTGCTCCCGACAAAGGACAAATATAGAAGGATTAGGTGTACTCCAGTGGAATGACAAATGTTTAGCAACTAGCTGAACCAGGACCAGCAATAGCAGCACCCACAGAACTCCTGCCCATCACAGGGGCCCAGTGGCAACACAGATACCTTTTTCTCCCCATTTTCCCCCAACCCATTTTTTAACTTTTTCTTATGTGCTATCTTCTATTAAATTTTCAGCACCTTGAGGGCAAGGACTGTTTTTCTTTTTCACTTGGATTTGGATCCTCAGCACTTAGCTTGGTGCCCCGAATATAGGAGGCATTTAATAAATGTTTGTTGACTGACTCATTGACTAGAAGCTTATAAATGTAAATAAAGAAGATGAAACGGAAAGTTTATTAGTTGCTGCTAGTAGTAAGTAACTCATGGGGTGCACTGACCTGAAGAAACCATTCAAATTGCCTGGACAAAATATTTCTTCTCTATGAACTTTGGTTTCCTCATCTGACAAATGTAAATATTAATACTTATAGAACCTACCTCCCAGGAGTTTTTGAACATCATCCATGATATTGTATGTATTTTACTTTGTGAACCTTAAAGCCTATTGTAATTGTCATCTATTATTAGATCTGCTAACTAGAACAATAAGACAAACAAGAAATTAAGGGAATAAACATAGGTAAAGAGGAGGTAAATTCTTTGTTTGTAAGATAATATGATGTTTTACTTAAAGAATACTAATATTACTTAAGACAATTAATAGCATCATTAAAGAAAATTAATCCACAAACATCATTAACACTTCTATTACTAAATCAAAGATGAAGAGATTGGAAGGGAAATTTTATTTAAATTATTCAATAATTCATTAATAAACATTTATTAAGTGCCTAGTACATGCCAGGCATTATGCTAAGTGCTAAGGATACAGAAGAGGCAAAAAACAGTCCCTGGTACCTCAAGGAGCTTACAATCTAATGTGGGAGACAACATGTAAACACATATTTAGAAAGCAAACTATATATAGGACAAATAAGAAACAATAATATAGGGAAGGCACTTGAATTAAGATGAGTTGGGGAAGGCTTCCTGTAGAAAGTGGGATTTTAGTTGGGACTCAAAGGAATAAGTAAATAACAACAAAATGCATTTGATAACTTGGAGTTAATCTAGCAATACAGACACCGGACTTATACAAGGTATTTCAAAAGTCAGTGCAGTTTTAAGTTAATGAAGCTTAAAGTCTAAGACTTTTGGGGACACCCTATAGAATTATAGCTACAAAATGATTTTTCCAGAATTAAACAGAAAACTAAATAGAATGATATTTAATCTTTGTGGTTGAACCACAAAAATATGCAAAAATAGCAATCCTACCGTAATTTAATTTGTAAATTACTCGAAATAATATTATTCTAAACAAATTGTCAAAGGATTCTTTCACTAAATTAGAGTATCTGAGTCATTTTGTAAAGTATAATTATTACTATTTTTTCGAGGCAATCAGGATTAAGTGACTTGCCCAGGGTCACACAGCTAATGAGTGTTATGTGTCTGAGGCTGGATTTGAACTCAGTTCCTCCTGACTCCAGGCAGGAGCTCTATCCACTGTGCCATCTAGCTGCCCCTGAAATATTATTTTAAAGCTGGAAACAAAATATGTATTCAACAAATGGTTAATGGCTAGACAAACTGGGATGTATGAATATAATGAATATTACTATATAATAAGGAAAGAAGAATGTGAAAAACTCAGCAAAACATTGGAAGACCTACATGAAAAGATGTAAAGTAAAAGCCACTACACTATACACATAATGGCTATTGCAAGCATAGAGTGTTGGTTTTGTGATCCCCTTTTCTTGGCAGAGATACAGAAGTGATTTGCCATTTCCTTCTCTGGCTCGTTTGACAGATGAGGAAACTGAGGCAAACAGGCTTAAGTGACTTGCCCAGGTCAAACCGCCAGTAAGTGTCTGAGAGTGTATTTGAACTCTGATGTTCCTGACTCCTGGCCCGTTGCTCTTTTCACTGTACTATGAAGATGCTTCTGGTTGAATTATCTGCTGTGTCCAAAAAAAAAAGAAGCTCATTAATTTTAAAAAGGAAAAAAAAATGGATTATCGTAAGGTAGACCTCACTTTTCTGCAGGAGTAATGTCATACCTGGAGGTTGTGTTCCTAAACAAAGTCTCAGCATTAAATAAATCATAGCTATGACTGATATGTCATAAAAACAAAGACAGAACTATAAACTTCCATAATAATTTAAAATAATAAAGTCCTCCAAGTCCTATAAAACAGGCATAAAAGTACATATTGATTATATAATATAACATGTGCTATGAAATATATAAAGAGAACTTAAAAATACAACTCCACCACATCATAAATTTGACCTGAAACTAGTATACTTGGTATAAGTAAACCTTAAGCATTTAATTAAGTATTATGTTGTTTGCCTCAGAATTTAGGAGGGTTTAGGAGAAACTTTTCGCTGTCTTAAGTTTCTTAAAAATGTTCTAGTCTAGGGATGCCTGAATTAATTCCTTCTTTATCTCTCAACAAATTTTCTTTTATTGAATAAAGGCTCTCAAAATCCTTCCTCTGACCACAGGGCCAAGTTTCAAATTAGCTTATAATTTCACTTTCTGGTCACTAGATGGGGCACTCCCACACTGAAAACAAAAACAAAAATGGAATCGGTGAGCAAAGGTGCTAAAAGTTGAAAAAGAGCTAAATGAGGCAGTTTGAAATAAAGTGGCATGATGAAAACAGAGGTTGTCTGGGAGAGGGCAAGCTGGGAGACATGACCATTGGGCATATGAAGTTAATTAATCAGAAAAAAAAAATGTGGTTTATAGCTGGACAGAGAGGGAGCATGACATAGTAGACAGAGAGCTGGCCTCAAAGATGGGAGGGCCTGAGTTCAAATCCTGCTTCTGACACAAACTGGCTCTGTGACATTAGCTAAATAACTTAACCTCTCAGTGTTCTAGGAAATGGTTTAAGATTTTAAATTTCATAGATGGTTCCTAGAAGTAATTAGACAGTGCAGTGAATAGTGAGTTAGACCTGGAGACAGCAAGGCCTGAGTTAAAATCAGCCTCAGACAATTACTGTGTTATGTGTTATGTGTCTGAGGCTGGATTTGAACTCAGTTCAAATGTGTGACCCTGGAAAAGTCACTTAACCTTTGTCTGCTTCAGTTTCCTTATCTATAAAGCAGGGATAATAATAGCACCTACCTCCTAGAGGTGTTGTGAGGATTAAATGAGATAATATTTGTAATAAAGTGCTTTGTAAACTGTAAAGTATTATTCGAGGGCTAGCTATTATTATTGCTATTATTTTAACCTGCATTTGTTTTTTGTTTTGTTTTTTTTAAACCAGGTAATTGGGATCAAGTGATTTGCCTAGTGTCACACAGCTAGCAAGTGTCAAGTTTCTGAGATTGAATTTGAACTTAGGTCCTCCTGTCTCCAGGGCCAATGCTCTATCCATGGCTCCATCTTGCTGCCCCTTAACCTGCGTTTGGTAGAGGGAATTTCCCTACCTGGGAGTTCCCTCCACCAGTGAAATCACAGGTGCCATTCTTGTCCCTATGCCTTATAGGAGGACATGAACAAAAGTCATACAGGATGGGCGGGTTGCCACTAAGAGTACGTATCCATCTAAGAAGTCAATATAAAGTCAAATTCCTTTATGGTGACACTTAGGCCACACTTCTTGCCTTACTGCTTGCTACTCTGTGGTCTAAATCTTCCTAAACACGGGATAAACTAAACACCATGATAGGTTTCCTTTTTTCTAATAAAAGTAATTTATTCACAAGAAAAAAAATCAATAAAGGGTGATCCTGAAGAGCAAAGCAATTTGATCAATGTATTTGCTGTTATTTTAGAGAAAGGAAGAGATGTAAACAACTTGCCTGACCTGATTTTTGTTTTTAGAGCAGGAACACAAAGCTTTACTCAATAAATAGAATATATGTTTTAAAATTATGAACACATTATGACCAAATGACAGTGGAAGATAAAGAAAAAAAGAGGGGGGAGGGAGAAGAAATAGAAGAAACATGCATTTATCCTTATGATGTAGTAATATTCTATTACATTCATATACCCCAGTTGGTTCAGCTGCTAGCCATTTGTTGAGTCTGTACATTTTGTTTCCAACTTTAAATAATGCTACACAAAACAACTTGGATATTCTAATTTGATGAAAGAAATTTGGCAATTTGTTTATAATAGCACTAAATTTGTAGAATAATTTGGGTAAATAGGATTGCTATTTTTGCTATAGTGGTGTGGTTCAGTCACAAAGACTGAATATTGCTCTATTTAGTTCTTTCTTTAATTCTGTAAAAATCATTCTGTAGCTGTATTTATAGTGTTCCAAAAATCTTCAGCTTCAAAAGAATGGGGAAAAAAAACCAGACGAACAGATGGTCCAGAGGAAAGAGAGAAGTTCAAACTAAAGAAAGAGGTGAAGAGTTTGAGGAAGACAGAGTAAAAAGAAAAGCAGAAGAAGGGTAATTGAAGACAGAAGAGGAGGATAGGAGAGAAAGAGGAGAAGCTCAGTAGCTTTTTAATGACCTCATTATTGAAGGCTAATGTGATTTGAGTTTTGGCTCCAAATTGTAACCACCTCCTTGAAATGCTAATGAAATGATGAACGACTGTTCAAGTTCCTATATTCTTTACTTTTACCTGAGAATCTGTAAATGGGATAGCAACAGCAACTCTTCGGGGAAATTATTCTCCAGGATACAGGGGCATCCATTCATTCAAAAACTATTATAAAGAGCAATATCACTCCAAAAGCAAAGGAAAACTAAACCAAGAGTTTCCCTGAGAAAGAAGACAACTTCTAAATAACTAGCTATGTACTCGATATATGAATATAATATGGAAAGTAGGAAGAGCCTTCTGAGAAGGGGAGATTTGAAATGGAGCCTGAAGGAAGATAAACTAGAAGGCAGAGGTGAGATTCCAGGTATAGTACATAGCAGCCTGAGTAACTTGGAGAATGGTTCAGTTCAGTCATTTCTCAGTTGTGTCCAATTCTTTGTGACCCCATTTGGGGCTTTCTTGGCAGAGATACTGGAATAGTTTGCTGTTTCCTTCTCCAGTTCATTTTACAGATGAGGAAATTAAGGCAAACAGGGTTAAGTGACTTGCCCAGGGTCATATAGCTAGTAAATGTCTGAGGCCAGATTTGAGCTCAGGAAGATGAGTCTTCCTGCCTCCAGCTCTGGTGCTCTATCTAGTATCCCAGAAAATAATAGGGAAGTTTAGAAGTAGAGAGGGTTTGGGGGAAAAGATAATGGATTCTGTTTTAGATATATTGATTTTGAGACACCTCTGGAAAACGAGATGTTCAAAGGACAGTCAGTGATGTGGTGATGTATATATACACTTGTATACATGTAGTTTATACACACATACACATGTGTGCACACATGAATATTCATGTAGCACATACATGTAAATATACTGTATATGTAGTGTATATATGTGTATTATAGAGCTGTGAATCTTATGCATAGTTGTGATCATTGAATGTGTAGAATTGAT
>NW_020948983.1:22426883-22431561 GCF_900497805.2 Vombatus ursinus
GAGAAGAAAGTATCCAGGACAGGATGCTTGTCAGTGTCCAGTGCTGCACAGAAGTCAAGAAGGGATTTCACCTTGGAAATGATCGCTGGTAAATTTGAAGAGAGCTGGAAGGGTGAAGGGTGGGAACATGAGGGGCTGTAGGTTGAATGAGGAGGGAAACCTGATTGAATCAAGGGCTAAGGGAGGAAGTGGAAGCACTGCTGGTAGATGGCTATCTTAAGGAATTTAGCTGAGAAGAGGGGATGGAAGACAAAAACAAACATGGTAGAATCAAGGAAGGGTCTTTTAAGGATGAGGAGACACAGGGGAGTTTATAGGTAGCTGAGAAGTCAGCAAAGAGATAGAGATTGAAGATGAGAGTGGAGATGACAGTGTGGCAATCTGCTGGAAAAGATGACAGGGGATGGGATCAAGGGTGTGTGTAGAGGGGTTGGCTTTGGCCAAAAGAAGGGATGTTTCTTTGTCCCAGATCAGAGTGAAGGAGGAGATAAAGGGGGAAGTTAGATGGCTGGGTGATAAGAGAAGGATAAGAGAAGAAGAAACTTTGCAAATGGCCCAATTTTTCTCAGTGAGGTATGAAGCAATATTCTTAGCTGAGGAAGTAAAAAGAAGGGATACCATAAGATGGCTGAATAGTTGCTATGGTAAGAAAGATAATAAATCAATTAGAGAAGGATGAAAGGATTACTTTGTTGCAGTGAGGATTAGACTAACCCCATTTAAAATTATGTAACACAAATTTGTTGTGGGCTCAGTCAATACAGTCTCATGATTTTCTCTAGCTTCATTTAGCAGTATATGAATAGAAGTGAAGGCTGCAAATGGTGTGATTAATCTAAGGCTGGGGTTTGGCAAGGCATGATTGGCAACAGGACAAGGGGGCAAGGTAGTCAAGAGTGGAGGATAGTATAGTTTGGTTCACAAAGGTTCAAGATAGGGAAGGAGAGAGAGTGACCTGGAAAAGAATTGAGGGATGGAGGGGGTAGAGATCATGGTGAAGATGAAGAACAGCCTTAGGGGTCCTAAGGCTTGAAGATGGAATGATAAAAGATCATGATTAGATAAAGGAATTTCGAAGTTTGTAAAGATGGAAGTAGAACAAGGTAATGGCAAGTCCAAGGTCATGACCATCTCTGTGTGTAGTTAAAGTGGAGTGTTGTAATAGGTCACATGGATTAAATAGATTGAGATGTTGGAAAGTTTCATAGTATAGTACCTGGCACACAATAGGTGATTAATAAACGAATGTTTAGTGATTGGTTGATTGATTAAGGATCCATCAATATGTTTGTTAAAATCCCCTATTATAAGAATAGGATTTGTAGTGGAGCTGAAGACTGTGAACCAGGCACTGAACTCATTAAGGAAGGAAAATATTCTGAGATCGGTAATGGCCACCAGGATCAGTATTATGTGATAAATTTGGATAGCATGAACCTCAAAGGAGATGCTGAATGATAATGTTAGAGAAAGAGTCTGGAAGTGGCAATGGGGAACAAAGGAGTATTTTACCACCATCACCAGTGAGTGGAAGGATAGTGGTCAGGGGGTCTGGGTGAAAGTGCAACAATACTGAAAAGGGTGTCAAGGGAAGCAATGTCACTAAGAGAGAGCCAGTTCTTTTTGAGTGCCAGAAGATGAAGGAGTAAGAAAGGAAGAGGCTTAAGCTGAAGGGAAATTTTTCCGTTTCATTGGAGTAGGTATTCCAAAGGGCACAGTAGAAGGAGAGAGAGATCAGACTGGGTCACTGAGGAAGTTGGGTTGAAGTGGACGTGAGGAAGAGTGGGCAGTTGGACTGGGTTTGTGTGTCAGCAGATGGGAGTTCAGAATCACTAGGATGGGGAGAGTAAAAGGAAGTTAGAGTAAAGTCACCTTTGAGGGGTGAGTCCAGGCAGAGTATCAGTGGTGAAAACAGGTTTATTGAGTAAGGGACGTGATTAGACATGATTAGATTGCTTGAGGTCCTTCCTCAAGATCCAACTGTAAGGCAGGTGGTAATGTGTTTTGTGAGGCCCCAGGAAGTTCACATCACAGAATGCAGGAACAAGAATATGTATAGGAGCTAACTCAGCAAGCATTGCTGTTCAGTCAGCACTTGGAGAAGGCCCTGGGGGTGAGAAGTAAAAGGAATTTTGTCTTGGGGTTGGCTGGTGCTTGAATAAGCCCTGGAGGCCAAGGAAGCCAGAGGTTGGTATTAGGGTATTAGAGGAGGCTGCTGTTTACTATAAATGTGGACGCTGTATAAAATTAGACTTTTTTGACATGTTGGTTAGTTTTGCTGAACTGATTTTTTTCTTTTCTTTTTCTTTTTTTGTTATAAGAAATGATCCTCTGAGAAGAGGTGGGAGAAGAAATACATTGGAAAATTTAGGTGATGAAGAAATAAAATATATCAGTAAAACTATTTTTAAAATAAATATTTCTTCTAGTATCAAGTTTTCCTGCCATTTTTGAACATGATGTCATGATGATTAAAACATATTGACCTACATTTTTTTTCCCATTAAAATAACATTAGTCAACAAGAAAGTTTTAGGAAAGGGTCTTATTCTAAAAGAGAAAGCAACAGTTCTTGTCAATCTAAGGAAAAAATATGATTTTATTTTGATTACATTGGAGATAAATAATATTTTAGAGAAAAGGAGAAGAAAGCATTTGCAATACTGTGAGAGTTTCATCTGACTGGTAGAAAGATGGATGGTTTATACTGTTTGATGTACCAGCTTATATAAAAATCTACATTAAACTAAATTGAGAGGGGCTAGAGTTTCATTGCTTTCTTTCCTCCAGATTTATGTATAACACACATACATATATGTATGTAGTATACTATAGATAATGCTGTGTCAGTGTTTCAAACGATCAGTGATTTCATTGGTTGGGTATTCTTACCTTTTTCACCAGTCACATTTACTGCCTGTGGTACCTTGTGGTGTGACCCTGAGCAAGTCAATTCTCTATGTCTCAGTTTTCTCATCTGTAAAATAGGGATAATAATAGCACCTACTTCCTAGAGTTGTTGTGAGGATTAAATAAGATAATAATTATAAAGTGCTTAGCACAGTGTAAGCACTATATAAATGTTAGCTGCTATTATTATTATTATTATTATTATCACCTTGAGTGAATCACTTTGCCCCTCTGGTTCTCAGTTGTAATCACTTCTCATATATATAATGGAGGGATTTTTGTGCAGGTATGAGTTGAAAGAGATGGCCTTGGAGATTTTTTTCCAACTCTGAAATTCCACAATTCTGCGGATGTGCTTTGTAAACCTTTGAAGTTCTGTAGAAATGAATTATCATTTTTATTGTTATTGGCAGCAGTCATACCACAACCATATTTTCCAAACTCCAAAATTAGGACACGTACTCCGATAAAAATATTCCTTCTGCAAAGCCTTGTTTAAAAGTATCTGTTCTTTTCCTAAAATCAAAACCATCTAGAAAATCTAGGACATATGGTTGCCATATTCATAGGGCACAGGTGAAAATAAAGTCCAAGAAATAGCTCTGGGTAACTAGACCCTAGTCCATAAGATGTATTTATTAACTAAGCTCTTATAAGGCCCTGGGTGACACAAGTAAGTTAATAACCAGGATGCAGGCTACACTGTGCCCTGAACAGCCAGACAAAACCATCTGCCTTGTCACTCAGACATCAAAGAAACTGATTTTTGAAATGCTGGTGAAGAAAAATGTTTCCATACTAGATATAGACTTTCATCCTCTCAGCAAACTTCCTCCCTCCCTGACCCAGGGCTAGGAAGCCTAGAGCTCAGACACCCAAAACTCTTACTCTCTTAAAATCAAGTCAAACACAGCACACCTGGAGGAAAAACTTGGTTAAAGCACTGCCCCTTCCAAGCCTGCCCCCACCCCCTCCACAGCCCCCCACAAAAGAAAAAAAATAACGAAGATTTAAAATTTTTAATTCCATCACCAGCTATGGGGAGGACTAACTGAAAATTCTCCAAGGATTTAGAGATGCAATCTAGAGATCTAAGCAATTTACAGATGATGAAATAGTGGGCCAGGGCCCCTATACTGCCTGCCTAATCCCTGTTATCCAGGTTCACCACGACCTATGGCACAAGCAGCATGCCCATAGGACCTCCTCCCAAACTCTCCCTTAGTCTAAGAGCCTTTGCTTTTCCTAAGTTCCACTCCACTCCAACCTAACTCACCCACCACCTAGCCCATTTTGTATCGTTCACAATATGCCCTGTCTGTAACCTTGTCAACCAGCATTTCTTCTACGTTCTCACTTGAACAGAAATCTGGTTTTTCCCTAAGGATACAAGGTCCCTTCTCACCCACTCCATTGGTGATCACTTCTCCAACTACCTCTGACTCACAGGGCCTGAAGGAGGGTAGGGAGGTGGGGGGGGGGTCAGGAACATGCTCCTTAGTCCCCAGTGCTCCTTCCAGACTATTTCTCTATCACCATCCCTTCAATATCTTTCCTCTAAAGGAGTTTATTCAATCTAATTGTGCTGCTCATACCCATCAAGGTCATCTATCAACCTTGAGGTCATTTCCATAATTTTCTTTTTACTGATTCTTATCACTGGTTTATAATCTTCCTTTCTATCCCAATCTTTGTCTTCTGACTCAGGAATGATTGCTTCTCTCTCTCTCTCTCTCTCTCTCTCTCTCTCTCTCTCTCTCTCTCTCTC
>NW_020948983.1:22431571-22453039 GCF_900497805.2 Vombatus ursinus
CTCTCTCTCTCTCTCTCTCTCTCTCTCTCTCTCTCTCTCTCTCTCTCCTTCTTTGCCTCTTCTTCCTCTTACTTTTCTTTTAATGTGAATGTTCTTCTCAGTCAGTACTTAGTCTTCTTCTTCCTGTCCCTTGGCTTTTCATAGCTTTAACTATCATATCTATGCAGACGATTCCCAAATCCTGAGCACTGCAGTTGCCTAAGGGACATCATTACTTATATTTCCTACCAGCATCTCAAATTCAACATCTTCAGAATTTAGTTAATTGGTTTTTTTCTCTGAACACTGCTCTCTTTCTGACTTCATTATTACTATCTGTAGCATCTCTGCAGGTTTTACCTTGGTAGTGTCTTTGACTTTTCACTTTCCTTCACCTTCCATATTTAATATCTATAATATCTCTTGCATTTGTCTCCCACCCCACCCCACCTGAACAAATCTTTACTAAGCACCTGCTACATGCAAAGTATTGAACTGAACATTGGGGATACAACAATATTCCCAGTGCCATCACCATAGTTCACCTGCCTGGACTGTTGCGCTATCCTCCTAATATGTCTTCCCTCCTCAATGTTCCTCTCTCTCTAATTCTGCTTTCACATATTTAACAGAAAAATCTTTCTTATACATAGTTTGAGTCATAACATTCTTCTGTTCAGAAATCAAAAGGGACTCCTATTGTGTGTAAAGTCTAGATTCCTTTGCCCTTCATAGCTTGGCTCCATCTTACCATTTCATCATTTAACTTACCTTACTACACTCTAGACACAACTTTCCAACCAAACTAGAGAATTGTGTCACTGAATATGCAACATTCTTACAACCCTGTGTCTTTCTTCATGCTGCTCCCTATGTCTGAAGAGCCACTTTTAGTCATTATTGCATGTTGAACTCTGGTCCATTCTTGAAAGAACAGCTCCAGTGAAGTCTTCCTTGATCCATACCCTCCTCTTATCTTCCTCTCCAGATCTAAGATAGAGTTTTGTTAAATAATTCTCCAGTGTACTCATCCTACAATATATGTGTTATGTATATATTACAGTTACCTGTTTTGGTGTCTTTTACCTCTTGCTAAATTATAAGCTCCTTGAAGGCAGAGACTATATATGTCTTATTTACATTTTGTACTCCTTATGTAGGGGGAAACTAGGTGGTACAGTGGATAGAGTGCCAGGCCTGGAGTTAGGAAGACTCATCTTTCTAAGTTCAAATCTGGCCACACACACTAGCTATGTGACTCTGGGCAAGTCACTTAACTCTATTTGCCTCATTTTCCTTATCTGTAAAAATGACCTGGAGAAGGAAATGGCAAACTACTCCAGTATCTTTGCCAAGAATACCCCAAATAGGGTCACAAAGAGTCCTACACCATTGAAAAAAAGATGTTTGTATAACAACAACTCCTTCCAGAACTTACAATAATGTTCTGCATATAATAGGTGCTTAATAAATACGTGCAGATTTGAAAAT
Source organism: Vombatus ursinus (assembly GCF_900497805.2). Lineage (NCBI taxonomy): Eukaryota > Metazoa > Chordata > Mammalia > Diprotodontia > Vombatidae > Vombatus > Vombatus ursinus. Next base: position 22,433,042 of record NW_020948983.1, read on the forward strand.
CTCACTGGATACCTAAAGAAACCTCCTAGTGCATAATAATACCTAACCTACTTATTTTACTGGGGCATTATTAGGATCAAATGAGATAATGTATGTAAAAGACTTTGACAATTGCAAATGTAAAGTATTATTATTTCCCTGAGATATTAGGATGCCTTTCTGATATGATAATGAATAGGATTAGTTCTAGTTAACATATATGGGAACGGAAAACTTAGAATGGAACTGTAACTGCTAGCGTTTTGATTTTTTTTCTTTTGAGGGGAGGTGGTAAGGAAAAAAAATATTTTGTTACTTGAAAAGAAATTCTAAATAAAACTCAGGCTTTCTCATCTCCTAACTAACTTCTAGACCAATATTACTGATGCAAATAGTAACATGTAAATTAAATTCTAATAAGTCTCTGGTGAGCCTATAAGGGAGGTATGAATACTTGACTACTTAAGATTAATTATTGAATCATTCATAAATGTTAATAAAATATTTTAAGTTTCTTTAATTGACTTGAGAATTTGTTTTTCACTCTGTCATTTAGGGATCTACATGATATTTTCATTCTTTAATTTGAAGTTCTGGTGTTACGGTGGTGGATCACTGCCCCCTATTGTTTAGAGTCAGAATGATTTTTAATCTCCATATATATGTATATATGTATACATCTATATATTTTACATCAATCAACACCCTACTTAGAATTGTATAGGATATGTTCTAGACACAATTCACTCAAGTGGGTTAATTCTTGGAAACCTACATCTAAAGCACATTGCTGCTGCCTTTGTGAAGACAATGATACAGAAGAATATAAAACAAACCCCAGATCACAAATTCTAGAAATGAAGTAAAAAAGTTATTCAAAACAAAAAAATGAAAAAAAAAGTTAATTTTTTCCATAGCTATGACAGAAAAAGGCTGTTGGAAAATCTGTTCTTTTTCTTAAAAAAATTTTTAATTGCATATCTTGGCAAGACTAATTCTCATATTTTACATTCCATTTTATTAAGTCAGTACTTTTTTAAAGGCCAAAAAATTCTTGATGATTGAAGTTCATGCTATCAAAAATATTCACCCAGCATAGTTCCTTCTGCATAATGAGTGTTCGATAATTATTACTTAAATGAATGAACAAATTTCAATGGAACTTTCAATTCCATGAATATTTTTCAGCTAGTTTCTATGTTATTCCTAAAGATTTGCACCTATACTTATTCTCATCGGTATCTTCCTTTTGTACTGATGGTGATAATGATGAAGGTGATATAGTGATGATAGGGACCACATGGCAAACTGGGTAGAATGCTGGCTTGGGAGTCAGAAAGACTTGGTTCAAATCCTGCCTCTGAATGATGTGTGATCCTGGGCAGGTCATTCTTCCTTTATGTCTTAGGCAAATCTCTAGGATTTATCCAAAAGCATTTCTTAAACAGGCATTTGCTGATTAAGTCACAGTGTTTAGTACGATGGCAAGAACACAGTATTTGGACTCTGAAGATGTGAGTACTATCTGTGTGACTTTGTTTTTGGGTTGCTTTTTTTGGGGGGGGCAATTGGGGTTAAGTGACTTGCCCAGAGTCACACAGCTAGTGAATGTTGCGTGTCTGAGGCCAGATTTGAACTCAAGTCCTCCTTACTCCAGAGCCAGTGCCCTATCCACTGTGCTACCTAGCTGCCCCTACCTGTGTGACTTTGGCCAAATCATATAGCCCTCTCTGGGCCTGAGTTTCTTCATCCATAAAATGATAAGAAAACTTCTAAGGTACCTTCCAGCTTTAAATTTGTATATGACTGTAGAGTTTGCACAACAGATAGGATTGAAGGACTTTCTCTGTTGGTTTTCCTCAACAAGGCTCTGGGTCAGGCTTCTGATTCCCAATCCAGTACTCTTTCCACCATCTTGCACCCTCTCCAAATTATGTTTTAAGTTCTTCAGAATTGTACCACTGGGTTCCATTATAACTTAAATAGGAATCTGAAATGAAGTATGTACTGATAAGATGTAAACAAGTGGGGAGGGACTTACATAACTGGAAATAGAAAAACAGTCAAGTTGAATTTCTATAAGCATCTACATTTGGCTCACATGAGAAATGTTTAAAAGTAAGCTATACACAACTTCAAAATTATCTATATTGTATAAATAGCATTTTACTGTATCCTCTTTTTAAATTAATCAACATATAATAGCTCATATTCATATAATGCCAAAGGTTTACAAAATGCTTTTCTGACAGCAAATATATAAGGTAAGTATTATATCACTATCGCTATATCCCTATTTTATAGATGAGGACACTGAGGTCAGGGATGAAAGGAAGAAAGTGACTTTCTAATGACCATACTGCTAGTGACCATTGAAGCCAAGAACTGAACAAAATAATCTTACTTGTCCATTGCTCTACCCACTGTGTCGTACTTCATGTATCCTGACCCATCTTTAGTCTCATATCTTTGTGAGCCAAGTCTGTATCTTATACAATGCTATAAGACGTTTGAAAAATACCTGTTTGATTCGATTAGACAACAAACATTTATTAAAAGCCTGCCAAGGGCAAAGCAGTTTTCTAAGTCCTGGGGGTACACAGGTAAAAATGAACTACCATTCTGTCACTGTTCCAGCTTGCAAGCTTCTTCTCAGGCAAATAAATGCATTTATAATGTGTGTAAACCCCCTTTTGGAGGTGAGGTTTCTTCTGTTTAACAGTTCACAGGGGTTTTTTCTTTAACAGTTCTACTGGGGTATACAAATGAGAGAGCACTAACTAGGCAGAAAAGAAAGCTGGGAAAAGATGCCCTGTTTTCCTCCACTGTGAGTGGGGGCAGGATCCTCAAAGCATTGGTTGCAAAGTCACAATGAGCTTATCACATTGGGACAGTCTTTCTTTCTTTCTGGCAGTGTCCAGGGTGAAAGTCCTGTTCACTCAAAGCTTAGCACCATGTGCTGAACTGGTTGTGGGAAAAGGGCTGTCTATCCCCTTTGCCCTTTTATAGACCCTGTGGTCTCAGGAATTGGGCTTGGCCTTTTGGTATGTTTGCTTGTCCTTTTTAGTTCTAGGTGAAGGTTGTAGAGTCCCTGGACCTGGAATCTGAGTCACGCTGACCTTTGGAAGCAGGATTCCAGGCTGGTTGTTGCTGCCAGCCCAGCAGGGAATTGCTGAGAAACCAGGAGTGCAAGCTGGGGGGTGGGGGTTTAGATTTGGAACCTGCTGGGACCATACTAAAATTTTTTGTTGTTTTTCAGTCTTTTTTCAGTTGTATCCAACTCTTTGTGATCCCATTTAGGGTCTTCTTGGCAAAGATACTGGAGTGGTTTGCCATTTCCTTCTCTAGCTCATTTTACAGATGAGAAAACTGAGGTAAACAGGGCTAAGTGACTTGCCCAGGGTCACATAGCTAGTGCCTGAGGCCAGATTTGAACTCAGGAAGATGAGTCTTCCTGACTCTAGGCCTAGGTCTCCATCTACTGGCAGCTATATACCTAATTCCATGTTATGTAAGAATTAAATTAAACTATGAAAGTAATCCCTCTCCTCTTCCCAGACAGTATGGAGGTACAGGGAGGATTATGCCCCCAGGTGCTGGGGATAGGGTAGGGGCTGTGAATGTTTATATATCTGCTCTTACTATGCCTATGAAGTAAATCTTCCTTTGCAAAAACTAATCTATTAGATGTTTTAATGGAACTAGGGTGCAAAGGACCTCTAGAATTGGGAGAACCCACCTGGAAGGAGCTTGAGCCAATGGAAGAACAGATATCAAAAACCCCCTTAAACGTAAAGGAGAATCCTGAGGGAAGAGTGAGATGTAACATAATGGCTTTTAGGCAGTGGGGGTTGGGGTAGTCACTATTACAGGAAGAAAAAGTAGGCCAGCTGGTTGAAACAGTGTGTAAAGTAGAGTACTATGAAATATGTCTGGAAAGATGCTGGAGCCAGGTTGTAAAAGGCTTCAAATGCCAAACTGATTTGTGTATTATATTCTGTAGATGACAGGCAGCCCCTGAACTTTCTTGAGCCTGAGAATGAGAGACCTGTGCTTTAAGTGAGATTATTTTGAGATCTGTGTGGAGGATGGATTGGAGAGGAAACAAATTTAAGGCAGAGAGAACGGTTAGGAGCCTATTACGATAGTCCTGGCAACAGGTAAGAAGGGCCTGACCGAGGTTAGAGGCCCTGGGTGTGGAAAGAAGGGGATACACACGTGAAATGTGAAAGTAGAGTCGACAAGACTTGGTAACTGGCTGGATGGTGAGGGAGAGGGAAGGGTCAAGGCCAGCTTTGAGACTGCAGGCCTGCTGGTTGAGTCACGGATTTTAGGAAGTAATTTTCTTTTAAGAGTTTTTGTCAGTGTCCTAACAGTGATCATCATCGATCTGAAATAAGTGATTGGAACAACAAAAACCTAAATGACTTTTAAAACTTTGGTCATTCTATTATTATTTCTCTCAAGTTACCTTTTATTTTCCCAGGGCCTAACATCATGCTGCCTGACAGCTATGCCCTCTCTCTTGTTTGGACAAGTTCTTTTGAATATCAAATGACTGTTTCTCTTAAAAATCCATTAGCTTCAGGATTCTCTTTGATGTGTAAATTATTGTCCTCATTTCCCCCTTCATATTTTTATTATTACTCTCTTTTTAATCTTTCACTGACAGAAATTAAATTAAGGGATCAAACCACTGGAATTTTTTAAAAGAGAACATATAAAAATAATTAAATGGCTTTGATGAACTAGGCATAAAAACTCAACAAGTATTAAAACAACACAGTAAATGAAATAAATAATAATAACAGTGGCTTTAATTTTAAGGTTTACAATACACTTTTCTTATAACAGTCTGCTGAAGTAGTATAAGCATTATTATTATTTCCCTTTTGCAGATGAGGAAATCAAGGGTCAGAGAAGCTGCTCCATGATCATGGTCACAGAGCTTTTATTGTCGTTGAGTTGTTTGTGTTGCGTCTAACTCTTCATCACCTCATTTGGGGTTTTCTTGGCAAAAATACTAGAATATTTTGCCATTTACTTCTCTAGCTCATTTTACAGATGAGGAAACTGAGGCATACCGTTAAATAACTTGCTCAGGGTGACACAGCTAGTAGGTGTCTGAAGCCAGCGAAGAGTCTTGAGTCTCATTCATTGCCCCACTGTTCCCTACCTACTCTCATCCTCCACTTGGGAAAAGAGGGAACTTTTGTGGCTGTTGTTCACTTGTTTTAGTCATGTCCAACTCTCCAGGACCCCATTTGGGGTTTCTTGGCAAAGATACCAGAGTGGTTTGCCATTTTCTTCTTCAGCTCATTTTACAGATGAGGAAACTGAGGCAAACAAGATTAAGTGACTTGCCCAGGGTCACACAACTAGTAAGTTTCTGAAGCCAGATTTGAACTCAAGAAGATGAGTCTTCCTGATTCAAGGCCTGACGCTCTATGCACTGTGTCACTTAGCTTCTAAGGGTCAGAACTGGGCATCAAAGGCAGGTTTTCTGACACTAAGCCCAATGAACTTTCTACTTCACCATACTGTTTCTTAGTGGTGAAAAATGAAATAAAATTGTCTAATGTTTAACTTGCTTGCTGATTGTACTGTTAAGATGACTCCCAGCTCTGTTACTTATTAAGTGACATTGATCAAGGCATTTAATGTCTCTGGGCCTCAGTTTCTTTATCTGTAAATTTAGAGGGGTTGGATTAGATAGCCAGGTATTTCCAGATCTAAATCTATGATCCTTAACTGCAACTCCATTTTATCTTCAACAAAAGGGGCCTAACAATTTTAAATAATATTTAATATTGTCATTTGCCATAACTAATTTTAATGACTATCAGTGGTTTAAAGAAGATTTTAATGCTGTTTTTAACTTAAGCTGGATTCATTTTTTGTGGTTTAAGATGATAAACCACTGTTTTATAAATGTCCCATATCAGTATGCTATGGAACATAATTTCATTAATTCAACAAACATTTATTAAATTCTTATTATGTGAACTGCTCTGGGCATGGTGCTATCATTGTAGTGCCCAGTATGTTTGGTTTCATCTTACCCTGAAATTCAGAAGTGTACTTCATTTCCCCTATGCACAGGGGTTGCTATTTTACTGCTAGGATAACTTGGAAAAAAAAAAAGGAAGCCCAAAGTACCAGACACTCATTCATGTGGTATCACTCATAGTATTCTGGTCTTTAAGAAGGAAGATCTCAGTTCAAATCCTGTTTCTAAAAATAGGCATAGCACTTAACCTGTAGCACTTAATTCAGAGTTATTGTGAGGTTCAGATGAGATGATATATGTGAAGTGTTTTATACACTTGAAAGTATTGAATAAATGTCTATTATTATATTTTTCTCATCTTTGTGTTTGATGGAGCTCAAATTGGAATGGTCCTGAAGAAAGTTGCTGTCTTACATTCTATTATATTCTCATATCTTTAGTGTTCAAATCAAGTCAAGAAGCATTTATTAAGCACCTGCTATGTGTCACAGGCACTGTGCTAAGGACTGGGGATCCAAAGAAAGGAAAAAAAAACAGTTCCTGTTCTTAGAGAGCTCATGGTCTATTGGGGAGACAACATTCAAACAACTAACTACTAACAAGAAATATATAGGATAAATGGAAGGTAATCTCAGAGGGAGGGCAGCTAGGTGGCCTCATAGTGTATAGACTACTGGGCTTGGAGTCAGGAAGACTCCCTTTTCTAAGATCAAATCTGGCCTCAGACAATTACTAGCTATATGACCCTGGGCAAGTCACTTAGCCTTGTTTGCCTCAGTTTCCTCATTTGTAAAATGAGTTGGAGAAGGAAATGGCAAATTATTCCACTATCTTTGTCAAGAAAACCCTAAATGGGGTCATGAAGAGTCAGACATAATTGAAACAATTGAACAATAATAACGATCTCCAAGGAAAGGCACTAAAGCTTTAGAGAGGATTAGGAAAGGCTTTTTAGCTGAAGGTGGGACTTTAGCCAAGACTTGAAGGAAGCTCAGGGAATTCAGAAGGCAGAGGTGAGAAAGGAGAAAATTTCAGGCATGAGGGACCCCCAGTAGAGTAGAGAGATGGAGAGTCTTGTTCAAGGAATGATAAGGGGCAGTGTCAATTCCAGTAGCAGACAAGATGACAGTATTTCTTCCTATTACCAAATGGTTTTGATTGTTTCTATATTTTGAAAGCTTTGCATTCCATGTGGTTTGGAGGTTTTGAGTATTTGGAATGGCCACATCAATTTTTAAAACATTATCACTGAAATGAATGAGTAACATCATCACTGGGATGAGGGGAATGCTGAGAATCCATAAAGTGTATATTATTCTGAACCCTGAAGTAGCCAATCCCCCTCACTCAGGTCTGAAGACCTAAAGAGCGTGAAACATGGAGATAGCTTGCAGAATACACTGAACATCCTGGGAAGGTTTTTTTTGTTTTTATTTCAGTATCGGGATCTTATGCCTTTGCCTCAGGCAGACACTGTAGGGAGCTAGATGTGTGAGAGCATTAAAAATCAGAAATGGGAGTCTGCAAAGAATACATGAATCTGAAGAATGATTTCCTGTGTTTAAATGGGAATATATTCTTGCTTTCTTGTTTTAAGTGAGAGTGGGAGCTAAATGTTTACTACTGCTGTACTTTCCCTCCATCATAATTTTGTCAGTCTCAGTGGGTAAGGTAGGGATGTTTCTGGATTGTAATTCTGGAACTAGCCTGCTTTATGATGTTCTAGGAGATACACTTAGGTAACATTTTCCTCCCTTCCCTTTCTCAGAGCCTCCCAAGAAGATATTTTCTCTCTGGCCACTCAACATAAAGGACAAATGTAAATCCTACGTCCATTTACAAAGAAATTCTATCTGAGAAGCCTCTGAGCTTCTCTGGTGAGAGACATCAGTACAGCTGACTGGGAACAACTATTCAGCACAAATTTTGGGAAAAGTTGAAGATCACAGCACTGAAAAGTGAGTGTTAGTTACTGATTAGTTGATGAGTTAGTTACTGATTAGTTTAAGAACATTCACTCAGAAATTCAAACATGAATTCAGACCACTGTTCTCAAATGGTGCATGTTCCACATACCAATTGACAGCCCAAGAGACTAGTAGGATCTGAAGGGTTGGGGGGAGGGAGGAACCCTTACCCTCCCTAGCCTGCCAGCTGCCCACATGCCAGTGGTCACTTGTGGGCCCAGCAGTAGCAGGTCTCAAGGAACTCTTGACTTTTTCCACATCAATTCCTATTGCCCAGTTCCTACTAAGTTTTGGATATATTCTCTTGGCTGGATGCCAACCCCTTCCTCTTCCATTCCCCCTTTTTTTTGAGATATCTCAGAGCCTCAGTCTACTCCAATGATCAAGCCAACTACCCGATTCCCAACAGTCATTGGTCAGGGACCATCTGCTCTGCTGCTTTGTTCTCCAGACCCTATGGACCATCTGGCCTTTACATCTGCCCTGAAGATGAAACTTCCTCCCTATATTTGTCTCCCCTAATTGGAGCATGAGCTCTTTGAGAGCAGGAATGGTCCCTATTTGCATGCATATTAAGTGCTTAATAAATGCCTCTTAATTCCATTAACCCTATTGTAAATCATTGTTACGGGAGTAAGGGTAATATTTTATCTGTGTTAATATTCCTATTCTAGTACAACTTGTTTGTTGAATTCTCCAAGATACTTTGAGGCTTATATTTGTAGTACAGAAATTCATCATGTTAAATTTTGAAATATAGTGAGTTTCTGTTGAATAATTTTGATCACTGGATCATGTCTCTCTGTATATTTGGTAGGTGTAAAAATTTTTGCAACTTGTAGTGATGTATTGTAGTTTCTGCTGTTTACTTGCAGAGTCTCCATCAATTAATAAGTCCTGACTCCTTAAGAATGAGCTTTCCATTGTTTTTGGTAGCAATAACCTGACACTGTGCCACCATTAAAATCTCCTCTGTTTTTATAAACAAATCCTCTTGACTCAGCCATTTGCTTGATATCTCTTGGTTGGCTTCTTGTGGGTTGAGTCCATGTGGTCATCATCCTTGGAGAACCTTTTGGTTTCATTATTACTATTTTCATCAATTGCCATGGTAAGTCCTCTGGTTTGGCCTTGGGTTCAGCTTTATACTCAGACTGGAGAAGAAGAGAGAGAAATGAGAGGGAATGGAGACGAGGGAAAAGGCCAATAGTGACCTTCCACCAATCCCTCTATATGGCTCCAGAAGTAACCTGACCAGATATTCATGTCTCCTCATCAAGCCTTTCCCAGTGAATCTTTCAAGAACATTCCATGACCTATTGTGACCTTAATATGGGTCTCTTCATGATGTTGGGAACCAAAGTCCTAAAGCTATTTTGTCTTTCTCCCCCCAGTCCTCAAAGCTAAAAAAATGACTCATGCCTGAATTTTTTGGGCTGACTCTTAGATTCCAAATAGATTTGTTTAGTTCTCATTTAAAGATCTATTGTTTAAAGACAGAATTTGGGAGTGGATATTTGGAGTGCTATACTTGGCACTAGAGAACCTGGGTACAGATTCTGGCTCTGCCACTTAATTCTATGTGGCTTTGGGCTCATCACTGAGTTTTTCTGCATCTGAGTTTCCTCCTCTACAAAATGAAGGGATTGGTCTGGATGACCTCTGGACACTATTTCCAGCACCAAATCTATGATCTCATGTAGGAATTTTGTTCTGGGATATAGTTATCTATATCTTTGTCTGTCTATCTATAGATGTGTATCTCTGTGTGCTGTAGAGTGCTTAGAGCTTGGTCAGACCCCATCAAAGATGCCAAGGTCATCCACTGCATTCCGGGTCATTGCCAGTCATCTTGATTCTTGTCTCTCTGGAAGAGAGAGTGAGGCTGATGACTTTGTGCAACTGTGCCTCATTTAAATCCAATTCACACACAAGTCAAGACATCACCCTCATGATGTCATTGGTCCTCTTTGAATGTAAAGGACAAAACAACAATAACAACAGATATAGATATAGAGATATGTAGATCTTCCCAGAAGTATTGGTATATAGGTCTATGTATATATACACACTTGTGTATACATATGTCACTCTCTTTATATCCCTATATATTTATATACACATATGCAAAAATGTAAAGATTAGTCTACTTCTTTTCTTGCTAGAGGGGATGGGGTGGTGTCAGTCAGCATCAGACTAGTTAACAAAGGTTTTAATTGGTTGTGATCATATTTTCAGCCAGTTGACATTTTCTAAAAGAAACAACATGAGGATTCACAGGACCTGGACTTGAATCTTAATTCTCCTTACCACCCTTGTGTCCTTGGTCATCGATTTAAGTTCTTTTGGCCTCAGTTTCATCATCTGTATAATGAAGGGAATTTGGCTAGGTGATCTTTAAGCTACCTTACAATTCTAAATTCTAAGATCATGTGACAACTCAACTAGGTAGCAGTTTGAGATGCAAGAGGATGCCTGATATGTCTCACATGTAGCGCAGTGGAAAAAAACCCAAAACTCAAAAACAAAAAACCAACAACAACAAAAATCCCCAAAACAACAAAAACTAACAACAACAAAAAACTGCCTTTAGAGTCTGAGGACCTGGGTTCCTATCCAAGTTCAATTACTTACTACTTATGTGACCTTGGACAAGGTAGTAAAGCCCTCTGGTCTTTAGTTTCTTCATCTGTAAAATGAGGGCATTGGACTGGTTATCACTGAAGTTTCTTCTAAATCTTAATCTATGATCCCATGATACTTCTTCCTCCTCCTTCTCTTCCTCCTTTCCTTTGATTTAAAACAAAAAAGGTTCTGGCCAAGTCTGAAGTTGAAAAACCTGTGTTGCTGCTCAGGACATCAACAGACATGCCCAAATCCTTAGATTGCTATGAGTTGTCTTCCTTGGTTACCAATGTTTAAGTGCCTGAAGGTGGGGTTGGGCTTGGAAGTCCTCAAATTGAGCTTTGGGTCTCCTCAAACTGGATAGTGTCCCAATACTGTATGATAATCATAAGCCAGCTGTAGCTTTTTTGTGTTTTGTATACTGAAAACAATTCACCCTTCAATTAAAATGTTGTCCCTGGTGAAATTAACCAAGGCATTTCCAGTCTTTTAACTATTAAGAAGTCAAAGGAATAGATATGACCATTCACTTTAATGCATTTTAGGTCATGTATTTGTAGCAGTATTTTCCAGCTTTTTTCATTCTAAGCCATACTTCTAGTTGTCTAAATTTCCATGATACACTATCGACTCCCCAGAGGGCAGACAGGGAGTATGCCTCTGGAATAACATATGGTTGTTGAGAGATGATAAGCACACATATTTAGAAATTTTGGAGGTCATTTGGTCCAGCTCCTTCATTTTAACAGACACAGATGCCAGATAGCTGGCAAATAACAAGGTCTGATTCAAACCCAGGCCTGGTGAGGCAGCTGGGTGGTGCAGTGGATAGAGCATTGGTCCTCAAGTCAGGAAAACCTGAATTCTAATTTTGCCTCAGATGTTTACCAAGTGTGTAATCCTGGGCTAGTCACTTAACTGCTGTCTGCCTCACTTTCTTCAATTTAAAGATGGCCATCATAATAATACCTACTACCCCACAGGTTCAAACGAATTAATATTTGTAAATCACTTAGCACAATACCTGGCCTATAGTAAGTGTTTAATAAATGCTGGTTCCCATCCATTCCTCCTTCTCTAACCACTGTACCATTCTACCTTCTAATATATATCTACTAGTATAGGGAAAATAAGTCTTTGAAAGGTCTTTAATTAAGTTAATAAAAAGAAAGATAATATTGAAATAATTTAAAAATGAAAAAGTAGCAGATGGAGTTCTAGATTTAGAATCAAGAAAATCTGGGTTAAAATCTTGCCTGTGATACTCAACTGAGTAACCCTGAGCCAATCACCTAATTTCTTGGTACCTTAGGTAATTAGCTAGGATTAATCTGCTAAATTACAAAGGGATGCAGGCTGCTTCAGGTGCACTGGGTTTCCCAAGCTGATGGATCCTTCTTGTAGTCTGTCAACCTCACAGAGTTTGTTCGAAGAAAGAGACAAACGAAATTAGGTTGTGTCCGTGTTTTCAATTTTTTTCTCAAGCTGGCAAAACACAGACATTGCATGGGAGTTGCAGTCCAGAACTGGCTCGATTTGAGGGTTGGGAGTACAGAGTTTATGTATCCTTGGAAGAGTAGGTGTGCCCAAGGAGTGCCAATCAACTCTGATTGGTTAACACACTGGGAGGAGGGCTATATTAAAATGAGGGTCTTGGGGTTCGTGACTTAGGGCACTTAATCTTGGTCAAAGAGACATCAATTTCCATATCATGTCTTGACAATTGGGAGGGATCAACCTTTTCCCAGACCTGTCTGGGCAGCACAATGAGCAGAAATAGACCCCCATTAGATTAGATCTTAATGTCCTTCTGAATAAGAAACTGAACTTTGGAAGAAAGGGGGATGGGGGGAGCTCTGAGTCTCCAAGATAATGATTACGAAGAAAAATCATTTTTCACAAGTCCTATAATTTTTTTTTAAAAGATGAAAATAGAAAAGGTTAAAGATTGGAATATGGAATTTGTACTATTGCCAGTAACTGGAATTCTTGCCTTCAGTCTCTCCCTTCTTCAAGTCATTCTTATATAGCTGACAAATTGATATTAATTAAAGTGCATGTCTGAGAGGCAGCATGGAGGAGCAGATAAGTGACCTGTTTTAGATTTAGGAAGTCTCTTAAATAAATGGGCTGTATGACCTTGGTTAAATCACTTAACATCAGCACCTCAGTCAAGTTTGAGACTAAAATTACAGGACTATTACTATCTTGTATTAGTAGTTCTTCCCTAAAACAAAGACATCACAAATTGGGGGTACAAAAACATAGATTTGACCATGGTACTCTTTTCTCTGTGGCTCCTAATTGCCTCCAGGAAAAATGCACTGAAAGCCCCTCACAAACTGGCTCCAACACACATGCTACTGACAGGGTATAGGCCCTAGAAACCCTCCCCTCCTGCAACTTCTCCTGAACTCTCCCACACGGCCCTGGCGTTCACCTGAGGCTCATTTCAGTACCTTTAACTCAGCCCAGCCCTCATTGTCTGCATCTGGTCCCATCCTAGACCTCCACTCCTTGATTCCATCTAAACCCCTTCCACACGGCCCAGGTCCCTGGCATTCTCCTAGGGCACCCAGCCCTTTCGGGCCCTTCCTCCCAGTCACCCGGACTACTTAGTCACTCCTTGATCTTTCTGTATAAAAGGTCCATCTTGCCTCCATTAAATTGCTCAGATTCCTTATCTTGCCCACCCCGACCCAGTGTTCTAATAAACCTTATCTTTGGCTGAAAGAAGGCTTGGGTCAAATTCATCTGAGGCAGGACCTGCATCAGAATTTCAGAGTCCTAACACTCCTAGACCTCAATACTGCCACAGCTGGCCCACCCCCTCGTGCACCACGTGCATCCTGTCTCCCACTTCCATACCTTTGCACAGGCTGTACTCCATCCCTGAAATGCCCTCCCAACTAGCTTCCTTTAAGATTCAGCTCAAGTGAAACCTCCTACAAATAGTTTTTCCTTTTGTTATTGGTCCCCCTCCCCACTTTGAAATTACTTTGTATGTATGTATTTTACTTGGAAGAGATGTCCCTTGAGAATCATTATTATTACAAAACCAGGGTTGGCTGAAAGGTGATCCCATTGGAACCTGTTCTTGATAGTGACCTCTCAGGTGCCTAGGAGCTAAGAACACTGATCTTGTCTTTAAACCAGTAAACTGGAATTCAAAGGATTCATCTGGTTAAGGAGATCAATCGAGTAACAGAAAAGAAGCATCCCTTTCTTGTCAGCCAGCACATTCTCTCTTCCCATTGATGTAAAGAACTTCCTAGCAGTCCCTGAACTGTTATGTTCAGATGTGCTCATTCTGCAACTGGGAAAAAGGGCCTTTTAAGAAGTTTTGAAGGTGGAGATCTTAATCCTCAGCAATTATATTGTTAAGTTTATTTGGAGGCCTATGTATTTAAATACCCCCAAATCACCTTTAAGTTGCTGTTCATGACCATATCCAACCGATCCTGTTAGATCGCCCAAGAGTGATGATGCACAGTTGGAAAACACTGGTATAAGGTTTGAAAAAAAAAAGAAATTTACATGATAACTTTATTATACATTTAAAAGGAATAGCAAGTTGTACATAATAGATTTGCAGTTTCATGTGCAATTATTTTTTTATATTATAGAAATGCTTGTTTTATTCCATACATTAAAAATAAAATAAATAAAAATTAAAAGAAAAAGAAAACATTGGCATAAAGTTTGATTCAATTTAATTCAACAAATATTCATTAAAAATTCACTATATGTAAGGCATTGTGGGTGCAAATACAAAGCTAGAAAGGACCCTACATTCAAAGAGCTTCCACTGGGCTATATACTTGTACACAGATAAGCCAATACCAGATAATTGACAACTGGTACATTTAGGAAAGGCTTTCTATAGAAAGTGTAACTTGAGCTGAGTCTTAAAGGAACAGGGATTCCAAGAGGCTGAGATGAGGAGGGAGAATGGTCTATACACTGGGGAACAGTTTATGCAATGCAAAGATGGGAAGAGTAGGGATAGAACACATAAGTTAGACAATGACTTGCTGGTAAGCCAGTTTGATATATTATTGATAGATCATGATAATATCACAGGTGAAGGGGAACAATATGAAATAAAACTGAAAGAGAAGGTAGGAAACAGATTCTGGGGCACTTTAAAAACTAGCCTGGGGGGGGGTTGTATTTTGTTCCCTGATGCAACAGGGAAACATGGAAAAAATTTTGAGAGTAGGAATGACATGGTCCCAGAACCAGGTTTCAGAAATATTAATTAAGAAATTAATACTAATTAATGTAAATAATGGATTAGAAATGGGAAAGAATGAAAGTGGGCTAGCCATGTGACCCAGGGCAAGTCACTTAACCGGTTTGTCTCAGTTTCCTTATTTATGTTGTTTGTTGTCTTCCATCCTCTTTGAGAACTAAGAATGAACAACAATAACAAATACAATTTTTTTATTAATTTGTTTTGATTGATCAACAATCACTTCCATAAGTTTTTGAGTTTTAAATTTTCTCCCTCTCCCTCCCCACCACGCTCCCCCAGACGGGTGCGAAATCTGATATAGGATCTACATATACATTCCTATTAAACATATTTTCACATTAGTCATGTGGTAAAGAAGAATTAGAACCAATAATTAAGGTATTAATAATAATAATTAAGGTAGTTACTGTGTAAATGGAGAAAAGGTGACACCTATAAGAGTTGGGCAGCCAGATAGCACAGTACTTGGAGTCAAGAAGACCTGAGTTCAAATCCTGCCTCAGCCTCTTACTGTGTAACTCTGGGCATGTTCCTTAACTTCTTGGAGACTCAGTTTCTTCATCTGTAAACAGGAGATAATAATAGCACCTGCCACCCAGGGTTGTAGTGAGGATAAAATGAGATATTAGTAAAGGACTTTGCAAACCTTAAAGTGCTATGTAAGTGCTAGCTTTTAACTATTATTGGTGTTGTAGACATAGAGTAGACAAATATTAACAACTGATTGGATATGAGGTAAAGAAGAGGGAAGAAGTTACAAACCTAATGACTGGGAGGATGGCAATGCCCTTAATGGACAAAGAAAATTTGGAAAAATATATTTCAGGGAAGAAGAAGAATAATGATGCCTCATATTTAGATAGTTCTTTAAAGTTTGCAAAACATTTTATGTACGTCATCATATGAGTTCCATTTTGAATAAATTGAGTTTGAGATGTAATGGATTATCCACATGGGGACACAAGTCCATCATACAGTTGGGGACACAAGACTGGAGCTCAGGAGAGAGTGCTTTCAGGTTAGGGCTGAATATGTAGGTTATGGAGTCGTCTATATATAAATGAGAAGTTAACCAATGGGAGCTGATGAAATCACTGAGAATATAGAGAAAGAAGAGAAAACACAGCCTAGGACAGGGTCTTGGGGGAAAACTGTACTTAGTGGGTTAATGTATGATGGTCCAACAAAGGAGATGGAGAATGACTGGTCAGATAGGGAGAAGGAGAATGAAGACAGAGTAAATAGTATTACACAAGCTAAAAGAGGAGAGAGTAGCCAGGAAGATAGGGTAGTTTAGACAGTTTCAAAAGCTACAGAGAGGTCATTGGATTTAGTAGTTAAGAGATCAGGGTTGAGGCAGTGAATGATAACTGAGAAAATGAAAGCAGTAAGTATGGTGATTCTTATGAATTTGGCTGTTAAAGGGAACACAGAGAGAGAATTATAGCTTGGAGGGATGGCAACAGTAAGTGAAGGGTTTGGGTTTTTTCTTTTTTGAGGCTTATAGAGACCCTAAAGTACCTTCAGAAAGCAGGGAAGAAGCCAGTACCTAAGGAAAAATTGAAGATGAGAGAGAGTGCATGATTGAAGGGCAAACTCCTATAGGCAATGGAAGAGGAGATCAAAGTCCCAAGTGCAGGGTCGATTATGGAAGTTAATGAGCTTAAAGATACTGAGATTTTATTTGGGATTTTGACTGCATCTCCCTTTAGAGGATCTGAAGTATGCCTTCTTCCAATTACCAATTTTACTAATATGGGTGAGTCTCACTGGGTATGAACTGGTTGGCTTTGACTGTTGGAAGTTGGAGCTACCTCCTTCTGCTCGACCTATAAAAGGGAGTCTGTTGCAGTCAGCCCTTTTCACTTTCTTCCCCTTGTCCTCTTCTTTAGAGATAACAGAGAACAGCAAAACCAAGGGCAGACCTGGGTCCCAGGAACCACTAATGGCTTCCTTGGAGCAGAAGCACTTTGAAGTTGAACTTACTCTTATTCACTTGAACTGAGAGTTCCTGAACCCCAGAATCCTGGATAAAGGAAGGGGAATTTTGGACAATGTTGAGTTCCTAAAGAGTTCTAGAACCTAGACTTCTAAAGAGGGAAAAGGAGTTCCTGGGCAGCACTAGCCTCTTGGGCTAGATCAAGTGCACATGGCTCCTGAGAGTAGGATTAAGCAAGGGATTAAGCAACAACATGGGGGAGTAGAAGATTGGTACTTTGCCTTCTGCTTTACTGTGAGTTATTCTCTCAGTGCAAGTCTGATGGGAAAGTGGTTGCTTGTTTAGCAAATGCAAGTTCATCTTCCTTCCAAGAAAGCCCATTCTCTGAGGACAGTACTATCAAGTTGGATGCCTGTTTAGTTTTCTGGTATAAAGTGGAACTTTTTTGAATGTTGGGGGAGGTAGGTTTAGCAACCCTGTTAATTTCTTTTCCAAGGAGAGTTTCCTTCCCTTCAAACCATGGCATGTTGCCAAACAAACTGGGGAATTATATAGGGGTCTAGGAGAAGGTGGGACTGATCACAGAGAATGGAGAATTATATTAACTACTTAGGGGTTACTGTGAGCCCTTTATGCATTTTCTGTGTATAGAATAAATGTTTACCTGTATTTGATATAAGCAGTGTTATCTTGAGTATTTTCATGGGAAATGGGAAATCCTCTTAACTATATCTTTCAGGATCCATATTTGAGTTATAACCAGAGGCTTCCCAGAGGCAACTCTGGGTAGGGATCTAGCGAATCAAAGAGATGTGGTTGCTCTCAGATCTCTTCCCAAGGTTGGCATCAGGATCCACTGCTTCAGCCACAACCCTGAGACAAGATAATGAAGGTTATAGTCAATGGATTTGGCCATTTTGGGTACCTGGTGACCAGGGCTACATTCGCCTCATACACAATAGCTGTTGTAGCCATCAAAAGTCCCTTCATTGACCTTAACTCCACGGTTTCTGTGTTCCAAAATGATTATATCCATGGCAGGTCCAAGGGTGCTGTTAAGGCTGAGAACAGAAAGGTAATGACCAATGGAAAAGCCATTACCATCTTCTAGAAGCACGAACCCACCAATATTAAATGGGAAGATGCTGGACCAAGTATGTAGTAGAATCAACTGGTGTCTTTACCACCTTGGAAAAGATCAAGGTTCACTTAAAGAATAGAACTAAGTGTGTTATTATCTCTGTCCTGTCTACTGATGCCCCCCAGTCATGAGAAATATAAGATTGTCAGTAATGACTCTTGTACTACCAACTATGTTCCCCCTAGCCAAGGTCATGAGAATTTTGTACTGTGGAAGGACTCATGACCACAATCCATGCTGTTACTGCTAGCCAGACACAGAAGACAATCTCTCTGGCAAGTTGTGTTCTGCTTCCCATGGTGCTGCTAAGGTTGTAAGCAAAGTCATCTCTGAGCTGAATGACTAGCTCATTGGCATGGTCTTCTGTGTTCCCACCCCTAATGTAGCTATTGTGGGTTTTTCCTACTGCTTGGAAAAACCTATCAAATATGATGATTTGAAGAAAATGGTGAAGCAAGCATCAGAGGGACCCTTGAAGGGCATCTTGGGCTACATAGAGGATCAGGTTGTATCCTGTCACTTTATTTATTCATTTATTTATTTTTAAAAATTTATTTATTTTTAGTTTTCAACATTCACTTCCATAAGCTTTTGAGTTTTAATTTTTCTCTCCTCCCCTCCCCCCTTCACAAGAGGGCAATCTGATATAGTCTCCACATATACATTCATATTAAATACTTTTCACATTAGTTATGTTGTAAATAAGTATTAGAACCAATAGGAGGAACCACTAGAAAGAAGAAACAAAACAAAACAACAAAAGAAAAAAAGAGATCAAATACCATGCTTCAATCTGCATTCAGACTCCATAGTTCTTTCTCTGGATGTGGATAGCATCATGACTCTTTTGGAGTTGTCTTAGATTCTTGCATTGCTGAGAAGAGCGAAGTCTATAAAAGTTAGTCATCGAACAATGTGACTGGTACTGGTACTTTTCTTGTTCTGCTCACTTCACTCAGCATCAGTTCATAAAAGTCCTTCCAGATTTTTCTGAAGTGTGCCTGCTTATCATTTCTTATAGCACAATAGTATCCCATTACATTCATATACCACAACTTGTTCAGTCATTCCCCAATTGACAGGCATCCCCTCAATTTCCAATTCTTGACCTCCACAAAAAGAGCTGCTATAAACATTTTTGTACATGTGGGTGCTTTTCCCATTTGTATGATCTCTTTGGGATACAGGCCTAGAAGTGTTATTTCTGGGTCAAAGAGTACACACAGTTTTATAGCCCTCTGGGCATAGTTCCAAATTGCTCTCCAGAATGATTGGATTAGTTCACAACTCTATCAACAATGCATTAGTGTTCCAATTTTCCCATGTCATCTCCAACATTTATCATTGTCCTGTTTCGTCATGTTAGCCAATCTCATAGGTGTGATGTGGTATCTCAAAGCTGTTTTGATTTGCATTTCTCTAATCAATAGTGTATCCTGTGACTTTAACAGTAACATTCACTCTTCTACCTTTGATGCTGGTGCTGGTATTGCCCTCAATGACCAT
This sequence comes from Vombatus ursinus, assembly GCF_900497805.2. Taxonomy (NCBI): domain Eukaryota; kingdom Metazoa; phylum Chordata; class Mammalia; order Diprotodontia; family Vombatidae; genus Vombatus; species Vombatus ursinus. Next base: position 22,452,467 of record NW_020948983.1, read on the forward strand.
TTTATCAAGCTCATTACTTAGTATGACAACCTTCACTATCTACATGGCCTCCAAGGAGTGAAGTGGAAAGCTGTGAATCTTCATCCACAGCCAAAAGAGGATTTCCAGCACTGGGGAAGCCCATATCCCTAAACTATTTCCCAGTGCTGGAGATCTCATAGCCCATTCATAGTCTTTCCCTCAAGGCCTCCCTGTAGTAGAGGGGAGAAGCAAAGAGTCCTGTGTTGTGTACCATCAATAAAGTAACCATAATCAGTGCAAAAAAAAGATATGCTTTATGGAGGTCACTCCCAAGACTGAACCTGGATAAGTGTAAGTATAGAATCTGAGCAGCTGGGCTCTAGGATACACAAGTAAAGTGATTAAACTCATCAAGTTGAAGAAGGCCTTCTTCCCCAGAAAATAGAACAAAGGAGGAGAAACTGGGAAACTGCTCAGAGATATTTTGAGATATGGTGTAGGGGGAAAGAGAAAACTTATATTAGATAGCCTCAATTTTCTCAATATAGGAGGAGAGGTCCTCTGCTGAGAGGGAGAGAGAGAGAGAGAGAGAGAGAGAGAGAGAGAGGGAGA
>NW_020948983.1:22453139-22465387 GCF_900497805.2 Vombatus ursinus
AAGAAGAAGAAGAAGAAGAAGAAGAAGAAGAAGAAGAAAAAGAAGAAGAGGAGGAGGAGGAGAGAGGGAGAGGGAGGGAGAGAGAAAGGGAAAGAGAGAGGGAGAAGGAGAAGGAGAAGGAGAGAGAGAGAGAGAGAGAGAGAGAGAGAGAGAGAGAGAGAGAGAGAGAGAGAGAGAGGCAGGCAAAAGGGATTTGAGGGAAAAAGAGAGCATGGGAGAGTCACTTTGGGGAGAATGACAGTCAGCAAGAGAGGAATAAATGGCTCTTCATGTATCAGCGTGGGCCTAGTTTAGATTTTACATAAATTTTTAATGGACCCAGTTGCCATGGATTGCTAAGTCAGTAGAGAGCAATGAACTCAAGGTCACAATGACCTGGGTTTGAATCCTGTTTCAGACACTTGTGGCTGTGCAATTCTGGGCAGGTCCTCTCTGAGCTCCATCCTTCTCATCTGCAGAATGAAGGAACTGGACTGACCTCTAAGATCCTTTCTAGCTCTACCTTTACAATCCTTTCTTTAGCAGTGTTCTAGAACGTGAAAGTCGGAGGGGAGGTGGACATTAGGGAAAACTCAGGGTTTAAATTGGCCACAGCATGAGCGGTGGATGATAAGAGAATGTGGAAGAGATTCAAAGGTAGAGGGGAACGTGTAAGCTGAACTGGTCAACCACATAGTCAAGACGGTGAAGGGAAGGTAGTGAGGCCAGAGCCTGCGCCGTGGCCTGAGAAAGCAGGGAAGGGTATGGAGGGACTAGAGTTTGTGGTGACCAATAAGAATAGCTTTAGAAAGAGACAATCAGAGAGAGGTGAAAAGACAGGAGGTTATAATTATTGAGAGACCAATAGAATTTAAGTTACTTGAGGGTAGAGACCACTTCATTTCTGTCCTAGCACAGTACAATTATTGATAAGTTAATAATGATCACAGAATGTTAAAGCTAGAATGAGACTCAGAAATCACAATATCAGCATCAGCCAGTGTGTATGACCATTGATTCAGGGATAATGGAACAAAGTTTGCTTTTAATATTTGAATGATAATTGTATTTTCCTTTCCTGGCTTTCAGTGTTATAACATGGTTGTATTGTTTTCTGGCTTAAATGCCCATGAAAATTATAGTTCAACAACATTTGGGGTAGGGAATAACCAATAGAACTAGCCACTTTGTTTGTGGTTAAAGCTCAGTCTGGGAGGTAGGCCATAAAGAGGACCAAAGAAGCCTCCATCATCCCATTAATGCACAGAACTTTAATAAGGTGGCCAAACTGAACCTTAATTTCTTATGGGTCAGCAACAGAAAAGTAAAGGCCTTACTAACCTAATTGAGGTCAAGTGTATATAACATTTTTCAATAATAGAATCATATCTAAAGAACAGGACGGGACACAGAGACTATTCAATTCAACCTGTTCATTTTGTAGATAATTGCAATGTGAATTTCAGTTTTGAGTACTACAGTTTTAAGTGGCAGATATATTGTCAAAAAAGCACCAATACCACCGTAATAAAATATCCCTCTTTATGTGAGAGATTGGACTTGTCCTGTTTGACCATACAGAGTGCAGAATCTGAGTCAGTGGGTCCAAACTGCCAAAAGCAACTTTAGGCTTGATATCAGGGAAAAGGAAACAAACAAACTTAATTATTGTAAGAACTATGGCAAAGCAGAATTTGCTGCCTTAGGAGGTAGCAAATCCACCTTGCTACAGCTCTTCAAACAAGGAGATGAACATTTATTGGGAGTATTATAGTAGGAATTATTTTCCAAGATCAGTTACATTTGAAGTTCTGCTTCTATAACAGCCCTCTCACATTGCTTAGAATGAAAAACAGGCCCCTGACAGGCCCAAATTCCCACTCCACATGGACTGAATCCCTCATAGACTCTTTTTAGGTTAAAGTTTTATATTTTATTTTTTTCCAATTACATTAAAAACAATTTTTAACATTCATTTTTTAAAATTTTGAGTTCCAAATTCTCTTCCTCCTTCCCTACCCCTTCCCTGAGAAGGCAAGCAATTTGCTTAGATTATATATCTTACAGACTCCTTTTTTGTTTGTTTGTTTGTTTGTGTCTAAGGCTGGATTTGAATTCAGGTCCTCCTAAATCCAGGGCCCGTGCTCTATCTACTGCGCCACCTAGCTGCCCCCTTACAGACTCTTGAAGCTGGCACACAGATGCCAGGTAAACTGTCCACCTCTATCCAAAGATTTGGTGATCATTTCCTTAAGGCAACAACAAGGGATCTATATATCATCAATTTCCTAGCCAGAGGTTGTTTGCAGAACACAAATAAATGACAAAGAACTGGAGGCTGATGTGTTTCATACAGTTTTAGGAATTCTGGTAACACCAGAAGATGACATTAGTAGTTTACTCACTACCGAGCTTCCCTTTTTTGTATATGCAGTTCTTTGAAGTGTGAAAGCATCTGAGGGGAAACAAGGACATCTGTAACAAAATGCATACTACAGGTTCATTAGGGGTTACTGACCTAGAATTCAACATTAGTATTTATTTATGGTGTACTGAACAGCAGAATCATGTATTGGCAGACATATTATGCAGGTAATTGTCCTACCTTATTGATATGCAGTGGTAAACTCTCTTCTATCATTCCTCTTCCAGTCCTCATTTCTGAAGAATTTAGAAGCTCTAAGATTTTCTTCAGCATTTAAAATGAAAAGAGCCCCTGCCCACTCCTTGAACTGACCAAATGATTCTTACTAGCTTCATACAAACCAGTAAGTACAAAAAAAGTCTATCTGCTCCCATTTGTGATTCACTACGCCAAAGGAAAATTGCCATGTTCAACATCTGTAACTCATCATGTCTTTTCTGTTACCTCATTGATCAACAGACAACATGTTTTCCAGATGTTCAAACATGGGGTTCCTGAAAGGCCTATTAAGTTACAATATAAGCAAAACAGTATCCATGCTTTTAAATTCCTGTCAGAGCCAGGTATGTGTGAATACCTATCAACTAGGAGCAAGAATTTTTTAAATGTCTGATTTATAAAAATACTGGACACATTATATAAATATTAAATATTCACCCCTAAAAACCTGGCATGATACCACCTAAGTTAACTGTCTTGAGTAAGTTATTCAACCTTCCTAAATAGGGGAGTTTTGTTAAAACAATAGCAAAAATAAAAGAAAATTGGCCTTCTTTGATAGTATGGGGGTTATCTTGAGTGTACACTAAAAGCTTTAGTGTGTCAAAGCCAATCTTTTAGAAATAGGAAGAAGTGCCATCTGTAACTTAGACAAGACTATACTGTTGAGGTCTTCAGTGACAAAGATGTCAGAAAATTCAGATGGAGAAGCCAATTTCTATTGCCAATTTGGGTTTGCATTGTTGGAAGGGGTACCCACAGATCCATCACAATATCATGCTTATTTCATATCATGTTTATTCCTCCAGACATTATTTATCAGTGGGAAGTTATAAGAACTTAGCACATGCACTCCTTTGGACTAAACTCTGAAAGCAGGGACGAGGCCTTACTCACCTTTGTATCCTGAAATAGTGCCTAATGGAGAGCCTTGCACTTTATTGAGTAGGCACTCAATAAAGGGGTGTTTACCTGAGTTTAAAATAAAAAACTAAAACTATAAAACTCCAGTAGCCCTCCACTGATGTATCTATTTTTAATAGACAGTCAGAAGGAACAATTAAATCAAAGCAAATACATTTAGGCAGCTAGGCGATGCCATGGACAGCGTGCCCACCAGACCTAGAGTTAGGAAGAACTGAATTCAAATCCAAGTTCAGACAATTAAAATCGGGTAATTAAATGCAAGCAAGTCACTTAACTGCTGTTTGCCTCAGTTTCCTCATCTGTAAATGGGGATAATAATAGCACCCACCTCAAAGGGTTGTTGTGAGGATCAAATGAGGTAATGATTGTAAGGAGCTGAGCACAGTGTCCAGCACAAAGTGAGCACTATATAAACGTTAGCTATTATTAGCTACTATTATTATTGAAATGATACAGCATGAACAGTAGTGACAGAATATGTTTCCTGCTGGAAAGGTTGTTTAGTTTTCCCATACACATTCATCTCCTTACTGCTCGGGCTGACTCCTATCTTTCTAGGCTCTTTGGACCTGCTCTCTGCCTCATGTGTCCTCATTTGCTGGGTAAATCACATCATTTTAGGATGCTATTGCTTATGGGGTGGTGAGGAGGAGACAGAAATCTCCTCTTTTCTTTTCCATACCCTTGAAGTCTGGCAGAGAGAGCAAAGACTAATACCCTCTCAAGAGCTGAGTTCTTTCTCTATAACATGTTTTCTTCTCTCATGCCAAGGAAGACTCCTTCAGTTGTTAGAGATAACTCCCTAATCTCCTCTGACATAGATCTTAGGGTCTCAGTTGACTCCTTAGAGAATGTCCCACTTACAGAGGTAACCAGGGGTATGGATGGCTGGTCCTTCAACTAGCTAGCTGCCCTATAATTCTATCAAATTGATGGGGGAACTTCTTTATACCTCTTAAAGAAGCAAGGAAGGGCACACACACATATGTATATACATATACGTATATGTATATACATGTATATACACACTCATAGACATTTCCCTTACTGTGAGTGGCAACTCATAATTTTGTTTCCTTTATAATTTGTGAATAGATCACTTGGGGTATGAGCCATGCTGAAGGTTCCATAGTCTAAATGGGCTTTGTCCCATGCCCTTATCCAATGAAACAGCTCTAAATATTTTTGCACAGACAGGACCTCCCTTCCCCCCTTCCCCCATGAGTACTTAAGATAAAACCTAAGCAATGGAACTGTTGGTGGAAGGGGTAGTTTTGTGACTAGTATTGTCATTGTTCAGTCATGTTTGACTCTTTGCAATCCCATTTGGGGTTTTCGTGGCAAAGATACAGGAGTGATTTGCCATTTCCTTCTCCAGTTCCTTTGACAGATAAGGAAACTGAGGCAAATAGGGCTAAGTGACTGGCCCAGGGTCACACAGCTAGGAAGTGTCGGAGGCCAGATTTGAACTCAGGAAGATGAGTCTTCCTGACTTCAGGCCCGGCACCCTATACCCTACACAACTTAGCTGCCTCCTGTATTTCACTACCTTGTGTTTATATTGTACTTTAAGCCTTTCATAACCTGTCCTCTTCCTTCCTTTACTGTCTTCTTGCAACATAGTGCCCTCTGTATACTACTCTACAATCCAGTAACATTGGCCTATTTGCTATTCTCACACAAGCTACTACTACTACTAATAGCTAACAACTATAAAATGCATACTATGTGCCAGGCACTGTGCTAATTGCTTTAAAAATATTATCTCATTTGCTCCTCAGGACAGCCTAGAAGGTAGGTGCTATTATTATACCTATTTTACCACTGAGGAAACTGAGACAAATAGAGGTTAAAGTGAGTTGTCCAGGGTCACACAGCTACTAAATGTCTTTACCTTCCTACTCCCTGCACTTTCCCTATGCTTGGAATTCTCTGCTTTCTCACCTCCTGATTCCTTAGTCCTACTTCAAATCTCAGAAAAAGAGACCACTTTCTGTAAGAAGACTTTCTCAGTCTCCCTTAATGCTAGTGCTGTCTGGAGATTAACTACAATTTAAACAGTCAACGAACATTTATTAAACACCTAGTAAATGTCAGGCACTAAGCACTGGGAATACAAATAACAGAAAAGACCAACAGTCTCTGTCCTCGAGGAGTTTACAATCAAATGGGGAAAGATAATACATAAAAGGAAAAGACTATATACAAAAGAAAGATGAAAAAGTGGGGAGGGAAGTGGAAAGAGACCTAAAGCAGTGCAAGTCTGCTGAGAAATGAGATGTTCCAAGGTTTTGTATTTCATGGCTTCACTCTTCAATCAGACTGAAGGAGGGTGAGGATGAGGTGGAGTACATAGGCTGATCCTATATTGCAGTATGATGGTTTTCCCAATAATGAGTTTCCTGGGGCATTTTGGAAAAGTGAGAGAAGTCCCAAAGTAGTTCAAGCCAGATGAGAAATGAGATCTTTGAGCTAAACTGTCCCTCCTGGGACAGTTAGTGAAGAGTGCCAGGCCTGAAATCAGGAGGACTCCTCTTCCTGACTCCAAATCTGGCCTCAGACACTCACTAACTGCGTAAGTCACTTAAGCCTGTTTGCCTCAGTTTCCTCATCTATAAAATGAGCTGGAGATTGTTGTTGAGGCTTTCTTAGCAAAGACACTGGAGTGGTTTGCCATTTCCTTCTCAAGCTGGAGTAGAAACCCTACATGGGGTCACAAAGAGTCGGACAACAACAAAGCCCCCTCCTTAAATAGAGGATTTGGAATTCATGGTTTCATCTTCCAGTCAGTGATAGGAGGTGGGGACGAAGTGGAATACCAAGGCTGATGGGATCTTGGCAGATGATGAGGCCTTCCCAGTAATGAGCTTTCTGGGGCATGGTGGTGGAAAAGTCAAAAGTTCCAAAGTAGTGCAGCTAGGTGAAAATTAGATGTTTTGAGCAGAGCTCCCACCTTAAATGGAGATTTTGGTTCACCCTATTATATCTTGTTTGTGGATAGTAGTTTGTATGTTGTTTCCCCCATTAGATTGTGAGCTCCTTGAGAGCAGGGACTGTCTTTTGTTTTTCTTTGTATACCCAGTGCTTAGTACAGTATCTGGCACATGTGCTGTTCAGTCATTTTTCAGTCCTGTTCAATTTTTCATGATCCCATTTGGGGTTTTCTTGGCAAAGATACTGGAGGGGTTTGCCATTTCCTTCTCTAGTTCATCTTACAGATGAAGAAACTGAGTGACTTGCCCAGGGTCACACAGTTAGTAAGTGTCTGAGGCCACATTTGAACTCAGTCTTCCTGACTCTAAGCCCTCTATTTTGCCACCTAGATGCCCCAACTGGCACATAGTAGGTGCTTAATAAATGCTCGTTGACTTGACTTGTAAACACTTATATATGCACATATTGTGTTCCCTAATAGAATGTAAGCTTCTTGAGAATAGAGATTCGACTATATTCATTCCTATCACCTAGTTCAGGGTTTGGCCCACTGCAGTACTTAATGTTTATTGATTTGCCTGTTTGCCTAACGTTGGCTTTATCATTAAAAAATTAGTAAATGTGTTCTGTTCTATGGTGGGTTTGTGTTGGGGGGAGGGGAGGGGAGGGAAGAGGATCTACCTCCCCAAATCATGTATGCCTTAAGCTGTGTATGGGGTGTTCAAGGAGGACTAGCACCTCTCACCTGTGGCTCCAAGAAGCTTAGCATGTACAGCAGCCACACCTTGGTAAACCGTCCGGATAGACAGGCTAAACCACGTTGAGGGTAAGAAGCAAACCTGAAACCCAGCAGTGAGTTAAAGGGATTGTCTACCCAAAGCATGTAAAGACTTCCCCAGGTGAAATGGGCGGATAAGAACAGTTTATTCCAACAGCCGTGAAGGCCGCTGGTGCAAGTGTTGTGGAGTGCTGTTTCCAGGTGCTTGCTTCTTTAGCCATTCTTCCTAAACCCTCTCTGGGCTGAAATTCCCAGTATAATCTCAGGGCAGCTCCCTAAAGAACACTGACTAAGAATCAACAGACCTGAGTTCTAGTTCTAGCTCCCTAACTTGCTGACTGTTATGATACCTTAGGTAAGTTGCTTGATCTTTCTACACCTCAGTTTCCTTATCTGTAAAATAAGAGAGTGGGACCCAATAATCTCTAAGGTATTTTTCCTTGTTTTAAAAGTCTGTGATTATGTTAAAAATTGTTTTAAGAAATAATTGGGATAAACCCCCAAAATATTATTAAAAAGTCTGTGATTAGACAGTATCCCATCTTGCCTAATTAGAAAGGTACCTAAATTCTTTTTTCCCCCTCCCTCCCCTCACCCCTCCCCAAGACTAGATGCAATCTGATATAGGCTATACATGTACAATCACATTAAACATTTCCACATTGGTCATGTTGTGAAAGAAGAATCAGAGCAAAAGGGAAAAACCACAAGAAAGAAAAACAAAAAACAAAAAACAAAAGAAAATAATATGCTTCAGTCAGAATTCAGACTCCATAGTTCTTTCTCTGGATGTGGATAGCATTTTCCATCATGAGTCTTTTGGATTTGTCTTAGATAATTGCAATGCTGAGAAGAGCTAAGTTTAGCAAAGTTGGTCATCGAACAATGTTGCTGTTACCGTGTACAATGTTCTCCTGGTTTTGCTCACTTCATTCAGCATCAGTTCATGCAAGTTTTTTAGGCTTTTTTTGAAATCTGCCTACTTATCATTTCTTATGGAACAATAGTATTCCATTACATTCATATACCACAATTTGTTCATCCACTCCCCAATTGATAAGTATCCCCTCAATTGGCCACCATAAAAATAGCTGCTATAAATATTTTTGTACATGTGGGTCCTTTTCCCATTTGTGTGATCTCTTTGGGATACAGGCCTAGAAGTGTTATTTCTGGGTCAAAGAGTACACACAGTTTTATAGCCCTTTGGGCATAGTTCCAAACTGCTCTCCAGAATAGCTGGATCAGTTCACAGTCCACTAACAATGCATTAGTGTTCCAACTTTCCCACATCATCTCCAACATTTATCATTGTCCTGTTTTGTCACGTTAGTCAATGTTATAAGTGTGATGTGGTACCTCAGAGTTGTTTTGATTTTCATTTCTCTAATCAATAGTGATTTAGGGAATTTTTTTATATGATTATAGATAGCTTTAATTTCTTCATCTGAAAACTGCCTGTTCATATCCTTTGACCATTTGTCAGCTGGGGAATGACTTGCATTCTTATAAATATGACTCAGTTTTCTATATATTTTAGAAATGAGGCCTTTATCAGAAACACTGAGGGTGTCTAAATTCTTCAGATTGGCCATTTTTAGCTCATTCATTCAAATTTACCCTTCCTAGTTTTGAAGATCAAGTGAGATAACACGGTAAATCTTAAAAAGCATCTTAAAAGGCTATACAAATATGGGGGGTTGTTACTTAATGACTTTTTAAGTTAGGTTTTTGTTGTATTTATATTTTTAGAAACAAGGGTGATATATTTTTCAAATAGTCAGGATTATATATCAACCCTCTGTTGTGGCCTTCTGCTTGCTCCTGCTAGTACTGCTGGTGGGGCCTCCTGACTGAGCAGCTTTGGGCAAGTATGACACCTGCTAACAGAGTAAGGTACTTAATTCTTTTGGATTGCTTGATTTGAAAGACCAATAGTGCCAATCCTTTTGTGATGAAATATCTTATAAAATAAATGATTATAAGTGTATATATATATGTGTGTGTATATATATGTATGTGTGTGTGTGTATATATATATATATACACACACACACATACATATATAAGTATCTATCTACCTACAAATTGAGTCCACAAACAAACGGTGGCTTGTACAGTTGCACAGCAATGGAAAATGGCATGTCAGGTTGGTTAAAGCACTAGTCATCACTTTCATTTGGAAAATAGGGTTTCGTGAAGGGAAATAATATGAATTGAAGCTGGGAAGATAACAGGAAGCCAGCTTGTGGAGGGCCTTGTAAATTCTAGAGCCTAGAGCAGACTAAGGATTTTGAATTTTATACAGTGGGAAACCACTGAAGATTTTTGAGAAGGTAGATGTAAATCAAATCTTCCATATTATTTAGGTGGGAATGGACAGTTTTCCACCTCTGAAATGGGGATTTCAGAGAAAATTATTGTGCTTTTGGAGAGCTTGGACACTAGATTCTTGATGCCTCTTTGCTTATAATACCAGCCCTCAAGATTTGATGTTTTTCAATATTCTTTTATCTCTTCATTTTGGGGGAAGGGGAGGAATTTTTAAAAAAAATCTATGGAATAGATATGTGTGCCCTAGAAGTTTATAAAATTATCTTTGAAGGTGGGAACTATGAATAGTCTTCATTTATGTTTCAGGGTGTTAGGGAGAAGTGTAAGAGAAACTGGAATTTGTAAATGACCTCTTGCTTTAAGGAATTTCATAAAGGCCATATATGGATGCCTGACATAACAATGTAAAGCTTTGTAAAGCACTTTGTTATACTGACCTCAGATCATGCTTCCATAGTGATTTAAGGTACATCTCTAATTAACACAGACAGCCTGTGAAGCTATTAATTATCACCAGATACTGATAAGAGTGGAGTCACAGAACCTTAGAGTTGGAGTGAGCTTGGAGACAATTTAGTCTAACTCCTCATTTAACTGCTGAGGCCCAATTAGGTTAAGTGACCAAGTCATAAAGCCAGTAAATGGCAAAGACTAATTTAAAACCAGGTATTTTGACTCCAAGTACAATATTTTTTAAAAAAATAATATCTTGCTGCCTCTTACTCTAGTTTCCTAGATTAAGAAACAGAACACTCCCCAAATGTTCCCTACCGTATGAATGAGTTCTACAAAAAATAGATCTGTGTTGGTGATACCTTCCTTGAAAATATTAAATATGAAATTATGAACATAAAAACTTCATGTAATTTTGTTGGTATGGGTACTCCGTCTATTTATGATTTGGAGGAAAATTCCACCATCTTTGCAGCCCTGGATGCTCATGAGATTTTTAGAAAATAGCTAGGCTTCCTCTAACAGACACACTCATTCTAGGATCCAGACTTGGGATCCGTTCCAGCTTAGTTTGGCCAGTGAGAGTTTCAGTTCAGCTGTTACAGTCTTGGAGAAGCCAAGGCTCATTTCTATTTCCTAGTGAGGCACCTTGGGGTAGGAATTACGTGGAAGAATGAAATGATATAAAAATATTTATTACAGCTGACAATTTTTGTGAGCATACAAATAGGCTTAACCTAATTTATTTTGCATCCAAATTTGTCCAATTCTTTTTTGTCCCTAGGGAAATTCCATATACCCATTACACTTTCATCTCCATGTCGGTCCTTCCCTCCTTCTGCCCCAAACCACAAGTATTTCCGGACAAATTAATTTAGGAAACACTCAAACTGGATTATTTAGACTTGCTTGTAAACAGGTGCTACCTATTTACAGTATAAGAAGCAATAAAGTAACCTGGGAATAAACTGCTTTAGGGTGGGACAGCATACACACGTATTTAATGTATTTGTAAATTAGAAGCACGCTACAGCGTTCCTATTGGTCCAAAGGAGGCTGAGCATCTCCCCAAAATGAGACCAGCTCACCAGCGGGAATCTGGAACATTTCTGTGTTTCCAACAATGGCTTAGGGCACCCTTACGCTATTCTTTCTCCAGGGTCGGATTTCTCCCTTTTGGGCTTCTCGGTCTGGGCTCCCTGCTCATAACCTACCTCTCCCCTTTTGCCAAAGGCTGTTCTTTGCCCGTCTATCTCCACCTGCCCGCGGCCCCACGGTACATACAGCCATCCAAACGCAGGGTGTGTGGCATGCGCATTTCACGTGAATGCACGGACTTTAGGGCCTGCAAAAACCAGTGGGAGAGGATGCAACAAGCAGTGGGACAGGAAGCCCCCCCTCGAATCCCCGCATCGCCCCTCTTTTAGTAGCCCGCGCCCCATCTCTCGCGCCCCTCCTATGGCCCTCAGGCTGCGCGCCTCTCTCCCGTAATCACGCAACAATGAAGCGTGGGCGTTCCTTGGAAGCCTCATTTGCATACAGCCGCGGCTTGGCCAATGGGCGCCCGGGACGCTTTAGAACGCTGTGCTTCTATTTGCGTGTCTGCGAGGGAGGGAGCGAGAGTGTGTGGCGGCGGCGGTGACTGTGACAGGCGGGGGGTCGGGCTGAGAGCAGCTGGGCCACTGGCCTGGGCGTCCGCTCCTCTCCCGGGACCGCATCGTCCCCCTCCCGGCCCCCCTGTCCTCCTGCGGCGCCCTCTCTCCAGGAGGGTCGGGGCGCCGTCTGGCCCCACGCGCGGTCCACAATGTCTGTGTCAGGACTGAAAAAGCAGTTCCACAAAGCTAGTCAGGTAGGATAGGGGAGCCGTCGGGGGCGAGGGGTCCTGCAGTGGGGGCTGGGGGGAGGCCGGGGCCCGGAGGAGCTGCCGCTCACACCCTCTAGAAAGACCCTCCTGGGCCGGGAATTGCCTTGACCTCCCACCTGTCTGGGGGTAATGTCTTCTACCCCCGGCTCCCGTCTTCTCCTTCTTCACTGAACCGAGTCGCCACCGTGGGTGTGGGTGTATGGGTGGGTGTGGGTGTGGGTGGTGAGGACAGGGTCCTCCCTACTCTGTTTCCTCCTTCCTTAGCTCACCCCACTAGCCAACTAATCCCCTTCCCTACATTTAACCCCCAACCGAGAGCCCACAGTCTCACCCCA
>NW_020948983.1:22465787-22666368 GCF_900497805.2 Vombatus ursinus
GTGTGTGTGTGTGTGAGAGAGAGAGAGAGAGAGAGAGAGAGAGAGAGCGCCTGGGCCTCTGAATCTCTCTCTCCCTTTAATTTTTCTCTCAGGGCGCCGGAACTCCGGCCTGCCTCCCATTCCAGTTTTTGCTTTTCTGAATGAGACACAATATGAGTTCTAAAGGAATATTTATCAGCTTCAAGCCAGAATGCAAAAACACTACATCTTCTCCCTATCCCCCCCCCATTAACTTTTTCATGGGAACTTTTGTAATGTACTTTGAACCATGCTGAGGGTCTTGCTGTCCCAACTTTTCACAATGTAGCCATAGTATACTGTAGTGTAGGAATGTACTACATTCTGCTACTACTTAACTAATCTAGTATCAGATAGCTAAAGAAATTGCTGTTTGTATATATCATAGTGGCATGTTGAGTAACTAGAGAACTGAGGTGTTTCTAAAACTACAAACTTTAACAAAGGTGGAATGAAAGGGGGGAAGTCTTTAAGGGAACCACCACAAAAGCATTGTGTAACTTCTAGTTTTGTAGTTAGAGTTGGTTTTTGACTGACTAACCAAGAGGAAAGTGTTGAAATACTAGAAAGTGGAAGGGTTTGGAGAAATTGTAGTGATGAAATGCTTCAAGTGATTGAACTGGGTAAAATAAACTGTATTGAAACAGAAATTTGTGGATCTGGTGTAGAATGTCCCACTTGAGAAGTAAGAATACACAACGTTTTAGTAGCAGAAACTTACATTTTGCATTTGAAATGCTAAACAGATAAAAGTTTATCTCCTCTAAAGATACTCCAACACAACAAATTAAGGGGGAGAAATCACACAGGATTTAGCGTAATAGAAAAAGATACAATTATGGAAGAAAAAATACTCGAGTCCCATAACATTTAAAATGTGTTATCCTTCCAGTTTTCTTACCGGAATTATAATAGTTTTATTTTATGCAAAATTACCACAGTATTGGAAGAAAGAAGAGCATTGAAAAGGGAATCTGGAGACTTGTATTCTAGTCTTGTGGTTGGTTTGTTGTTGTTGTTTTTGCCATTAAATGATAACTGTGACTTTAGGTAATCACTTAACTATTCTGGACCTCAGTTTCCTCAGGACCTCAGTTTTCTCATTTGTAAAATGAGGGATTTGAACTTGTTTTCTAAAGGTCCTTCAAACTAACATTGCAAGTTTTTCATTCTGTATTATTTTCATTCTTATTTTAAAGGCATGTTGATAAGATGAAGACATAATAAAAGGGATAATTTTTCAATAAGAAAACAGGAAAATGGCAGAATAAAAAGGTTTTATTAGATATGAACAAGAATAATTACTTATAATTTCCAGGAAAAAATAATCCCTTATTCCCCCTATTTTGCATATTAAAAAAACTTTAATTTGTAGAAGTTGAAGAACTGTGTACCCAGGTTATGAATAGTTTTGGAAGCATATTGAGGATAAAAGATAATAGTAGAAATTAATCCCAAATAAGAAGATTATTGTTATTGGTGTTTAGTTATTTTGAGTTGTAGCCAACTCTTTGTGACCTTTTTTGGGGTTTTATTGGCAAAGATGCTGGAGTGGTTTGCTATTTCCTGCTCCAGCTCATTTTACAGACAAGGAAGAGACTTGTCCAGGGCCACGAAGTTAGTAAATGTCTTGAGGCCAGAGAAGAGTATTGAGTTGGTAATGTATTTTAATTCACTACTCCAAAGTTCCCTACCTACTGTATCCTTCACTTTGGAAAAGATGGGGGGGACTTTTGTTGTGACCCTGTTTGTGGTTTTCTTGGCAAAGGTACTGGAGTGGATTGTCATTTCCTTCTCCATCTCATTTTACAGATGAGGAAACTGAGGCAAACAGGATTAAGTGACTTGCTCAGGTCACACAGCTAGTGTCTGAGGTCAGATTTGAACTCATAAAGATGAGTCTTCCTGACTCCATGCCTGGCACTCTATCCACTGTACCACCTAGCTAGATCGGGTCAGTTGATAAGAAATAGACCAATTTCCCAGAGAGACAGTGCTAAAAAAATAACATTTATTATCAAAACTTGTAAGGTGTATCATATATGGATCCTGTACTTAAGGGTCTTGTAATCTAGTTAGGAAAACAAGACATATGTAAAAGAAATAACTAAAAACAATTTTAAGTGTTGTGAACAACTGTATAACTAATGGTGGGATATATAGCCTGTAAGTACTAAGGGAATTTAAACATTTTTGATCATCTGATTTTCTCTTAATTAGAAAAGTAGATATTAACACAGCTGCTTTCCTATTCTGGGTGTCCCAAGGAGAGCACTGGGCCTGGACTGAGGAACATCCGAGTTCAAATTCAGCCTCCGATATTTTTCCCTTCTCTGTTCCCTCTTTTAGAATAACAAAGTGAAAGTAGGGAAAGAGGGGAGGTGGTGCTACATTTGCACTGGAAAGTGAACTAACATTTCTTCTCTGGCTGGGACTACTATTATTCCAGAAATTTAACCAGGGACATTACTATGCTATTCCTTATGATTCTGCTATTGCAGAATAAATGAGTATTGAGGAATGAACCAGTTTGGCCCAGGTAATCTGGGTCCCATAATTGCTTTCCTTTCCACATGTGTATTTGTGTTCTGCTGGTTTGCCATTTATCCGAAGAAGTCAACATGTCCGGCGTATGGTACTTTGAATGTGTCTTGTGGGACTTTGTTCATTTGTGTGGATGAGCTGCTGAGAGGTCCAGAGGGAACCTGGTCTTTGATGATTTGTGCTGCAGATTGAGTCCTTGCTGTGTGCTAGGTATGACTAATCTTTTGAATGTGTTACTCTTTCCTCATTCTGTGTTCATGACAACAGTCACATACCCTGCTAACTTCTCCCAGTGGGATTTAATTCTTCTCACCTGTTCAGTTAATCAACATTTGATATCCCTGCCTCCAGTCTTTTTTTTTTTTTTTTTTTTGGTGAGGCAATCAGGGTTAAGTGACTTGCCCAGGGCCACACAGCTAGTAAATGTCAAGTGTCTGAGGCCAAATTTGAACTCAGGTCCTCCTGACTCTTTTGGGTTGTCTATTGACACTACTATTTATTAGAATTTTGATAATAAAAGTCAGTTGCAAAAAAGCCTCCTGAAACTTTGTTTTAGTTGTCTGAACTACTTCTGAACCTTCCAAACAAGAATGATTATCAGCTATTGAGGTTTTCTGCAGTTTTCCCAACTCTACTTTGTAATATATTAAATTGACCTTGGTGTTGTACTGTAAATGATAACTATAAATGATGAACCTCTCTAGGTAGGAAATGAAGGTAGCTTCTTTGTGAAAAAGATATAAAAAAAGAACTCTGTAAACTTAATTATGTATTTTCTTTTATACATATTAGAAAATATTTTAAGGCAAACCATAACTATTCTTTTCATTTTTAGAAGGTTTAATGTTCTTTATTAATTAACATATAAATCCATGTTACATTTCTTTGAGTCAAATGGTAGCTATTTAAGTAAAATTATTTGAATAATTCAGGCTCCTCAAGAAGATACAATCTAGTCATTTTTCTCCTTACAAAAATCACATTCTGAGAGTGTAAGTAATATAAACTTAAAATCACAAATTTAGACCCAGAAGAGACCTGAGACATCATCTAGTCAAACACCTTTATTTTACAGATAAGAAATCTAGGTTTCAGAGAGATAAAGTAATGACTTGCTCATTGTCACAAATAGCAAAATCAGGACGAGGAACCAGGTCTCTTGCCTGATATGCACAATCTTTCCACCTTGAAAAAGCCACTTACTTCACCGCCCAGGGCCTTTGTCTCTGTAGTTTCCTCAATTGTAAAATATTGGGGGTTGGACTACTCAAAGGTTTCATTTTTTTTAAAAGTACATACATATGTTTTGAAGCTCTGATCCATTTTGATATGTTTTCCTAACAATTTTTTTAGTGGCTTATGGAAACTAAATTGTTATTTGGTCACTTTGTTTACCAGAGCTAATGGAATCAGGATACTTGTGAATTTATCAGGAAGAAAACCAGTTTTATTATGGGTAATTAGACAATGTTATTACTATTCTGTATCAGGAAGGCTATTACATTCGCAAAAACAATAAACATTTCAATTAGGGATTCTTAATGTATGATCAGTGAACTTAGTGTTTTTAATATTTTGAAAACTATATTTCAGCATAATTAGTTTCCTTTATAATCCTCTGTATCTTATTTTATGCATTTAACATTATACTGAGGAAGGCTCCATCATTTTCACCGGATTGCTAAAGGAGTCCATGACTTAAAAAAGTTAAGATGTAAGTTTTTGACTATTAAGTCTTAAACTTAACCAGTTTTGGATATTTTATTCAATAAAAAGAGGCATTGCTATTTTAATAAAACAAGTATATTCATTTGTGTACCTAGAAGTGTCTTTTGAATGTGTTTTTCCCTCCCCTCTACTATATGTTCTCATCCAGATCTGATATCTGGATTACTGAAAATGCTTTCTAATTGATTTCTCAACCTTTCCTCTTTCTATTCTTCCCTACATAAAGCTGCTAGATTTAAAACAATGATAATGTCATAGCTTTCAACAGCTCAGAGTATACGCCTGCATTAGAAGCTGCTTCTATTAAATATGGGATGATCACCATAGGAATTTCTGATGAATACAACTGCTTAAATGATTTCTGCCAACTCATTAGCATTTTCCCCCTAAAGATTACAAGCGAATATATATTTTTGAATTGTACATCTGTAGCCCTGGAATATATTCTGCTGTTTATTTTGGAAGGGTGATTGGTGGCAACTCATAAGCATCACTCGTTTAGCTGTTAAATTTAAACTGTGGGTGGTACTGCTGCCCCAGTGTAGGCAGTTCTTGTTTTTAATGATGTTTTGCATTCCTGGAAGCTAACTTGTTGGGTTTTATATTCCTATCAGCTGGACAGTACAGGGCACCTATGCATTCTCATGGTTGTCTTTGGTTGGCTTTTCAACATATGTGGTTTCATCAGTGGAAGTGATTGAATAAGCAAGTAAAGGGAACAAAAAAAGTGAAGTAAGATGTTTATTTGGCAATATTAAAGGGGTGGAATAATAATTTGAAGTGATAAAAATCTTAGTCTGCTTTAATTTTTTCCCATGTGACAAAGATATATAGTCAAGCAAAACAAACTTCTCCATTGGTCATGTCCAAAAGGAAAAAAAAAAGTGTCTCTGTGTGTGTGTGTCTGTATGTATGTGTAAACACAGATATTCATACTTGTGTATGTGTCTTATACTGCATTCTAAGGCTTTCACCTCTTCTTGTGCTTGACCATTATGCTGATTGAAATTACTAACACCTTTCAAAGTTGTTTTTGTCATTGTATAAGTTGTTCTCAGGCTTCTGCTCACTTCACTCTGCATTAGTTCATGTAAGTCTTCCTTGGTTTCTCTGAAACCACTTCTTTCATTTTTTAAAGCACAATTGTATTCTACCACCTTTATAAACCATAACTTGTGTAGCTGTTCTCCAGTAGATGAATGCCCTCCATATATTCCCATTCTTTGCCACCTCAAAAAGAGTTCCAAATATTTTTGTATATCTTTGATTAGATTTTGTTTTGTTTAGGACCAATCCCTTCCTTAATTGCCCCAAATCTGGGCCTGTATATCCCCAATTCCTCTTTCTATCCTATTTCCTTATTATTATTGAGTGAAATGTTTTTCTGTACCCACTGGGCCATCTCCAGTTGGCCTGATGAATATCTGGCCACTGGATCCAGATGGCTGTGGAGGAGAAAATGAGGCTGGTGACCTTGCACAGCCCTCCCTCACTTAAATCCAAGTCTACTGCAAGTCATGTCATCTCCCTGATGTCATGGTCCTTCGAGAATGAAAGACAAACACAACAACAACAACAACCTATACCCAGCTCTGTGGGTGTGTGTCTGTGTGTTTGTGTGTGTGTGTGTGTGTGTGTGTGAGAGAGAGATTCTTCCTTTTACTGTTTCAGTTTAGAGTAAGGTTAAAGTGTCAACCTTTGTCCTCTTTCTCTCTCTCCTCCCTTCTTCCTTGTTTGTATAGATTTTTACTTGGACACCTGGATGATGTGAGAAAAACCTTACCTTTCTTTTCCTTTCCTCTCCCTTTCTGTCATCTTTTAGGGTCAGACCTAACAGACTCACCACTCCCAGGCCTTCTAATTAGACTCCCTCTATGACCCCTGATGATGATAGGATTCAGAGGGGTCACATGTATCATTTACCCAAATAAAAAGGTAGGCATTTTATCCTTGTTTCATGCTTTAGAATAATGCCTAGTAAGTTAGTCTTTTCAACATTTGTGGGTTTTCTCCTTATAAATTTTCAAGTGCAGAACTCAGTGAATGAATTATGGTCTTAGGTTTTTTATCCTTTGTTTATTCGCACAAAGGATTTGTGCAGAATGAAATGTTTTTAGTGCCTCTGTACAAACAAGCCAAACTGGACAAAAGCACTTACAATTGTGTGATATTAGTAGGTGACTCCTGAATTCAATTTAATTCATTAATATTTATTAAGCACCTACTATGTGCTAGGCACTGTACTAAGAATTGGGGGGTACAAAAAAGAAAGACTGTTCTTGTCCTTAAAGAGCTTACAATCTAATAGGGGAAGACAACACACAAGGAAACTGAAAAATGGGGAAGGGTCCCCAGGAGGTATGATGTTCCTGGGTTTGGAAACAAAGCTGAGTTATTTGAAAAGTTCTGAACATTAGAGACCTCTATAAAGGATGGCTTTTGGCATCGTTTACTGTGCTCTATCCTCCAACCCTGAGGGAATTAAAGGCGTTGAGTATCAAAAACTGTCAGACCACATGGTAATCAGATTTCGGTGATCAGCTTATCCTAGGGAAGGCATGAAACTAAGCAGAACTGCTGATGGAAAATGGAGAGTTACCTGAAAAGTTCAGAGCACTTTTTAAAGGAAGGCTTTGGTTATGGCTCCTCCCTCTAATTAGAAGGGAGAAACCACTGAGGGAATTTCAGAAGGTGGGGAATATTAAAAAAAAAAAAAAAAAACTTGAGTCAATCAGCAAGGTGATGAAATTTCAGGTGACCAGCTTATTGATCAGTTTATTGTGACTGAGGCATGTGGAGTCTAAAGATAGCAGAGGTGCTGATGGAAAATGGAGAGTTACCTGGAATTGCTCCTGAATACAGAGCAATAGCCTAGGTACTGTTGAAATTCTAGAAGCTCCTTTACTTCCTTTTTGTCTATAAGTGACCACCGCAATATTGTCCTGTAGCAGGGAGATGGTGGGATCTATCCAAATTTTGTTTTATCTGATAGCATATAAATGTGGTTAACTGCCTAGTGCTTTTTGTCTAGTGAATTTCAAAAGGGAAAGTAATAGTACCTCTCATTTCTTACTGAATGCCTGGAATTTTCATGAAGACATCTGGATTAATTTGCAGATCTCTGGTGTCAGAAGGCCACACTTTTATATCCAGTGATATAGGCCTATGCTAAGAGACTTGAAAAGTCCTCTGTGCTGCATAAGTAGCCCTTGAAGTGAATGGGTATTTCTTAATTGTAAAAATGATCAGATAAGGACTCTAGAAGTTTTTTGACCACCAAGAGGTTTATCTTAGTTTATCAGTTACTAGTTGTGGGTTGTTCAGTGGTTGACTCTCAATAATAATGATTTTTTTAATGATTTTTTTTTTGGGGGCACAAACTTGGTTTCACTAGTGTAGTGAGCTTCTGGAAAAGGAAACTTGTTCTACAAATGCAAATGGATATCCTTTCTGAAAGCTTAGAGTCTGAGGAAGTTGTCTGGTATATTCCAGCTTGCCTGGATTTACACAGGCATGTGGCAGAAGCAGGACTTGGAACCAAAGTCATCTGGATTCTGGAGCCATTTCCCCATGCATTGTAAAACATTGTCTTTCATATAATAATAATAATGATAATAACAACAGCAGTTGTGACTTTTTGCATCATTTCTTCTATGTAAGACATCACTGGCTATATGTTGTAGCCTACTTAATTCCACTTAATTTCTCCATTTCCTCTTGGACCACTTAAAATTTTGACTCTTCTGCTGCTGTGATATTCTGTGATTCATAGCCATACAATGTAGCCATAAATATATTGTTGTTAGAAGTTGAGTTTTTATCTTAGAAAGTCAACAAGAATTTTTAATAGGAAAGCAGCTTGGGCTTGTTGAAAGTGGGCTCATTTTCTCCAAAGTCTTTTTGTTCCTCTTTAATTCTGGGTCCATCTCATTGTCTTTCATTAATGCCTGTCCAAGATAGATGTGTACCAGTGGACTAACTCAGTGGGCTATCCATCCAAATACATGTCATAGTCTGGCCAATAGATAGTTTTCATCCATTTGATTTTTATTACTATGTATTCTTTGACTGCTTTCTATAGATTTGTAGTATATTATTGAAGATTTTGTATAGTATTTTACATATCATGTAATATCATGTATTTTACATATCATGTAATAGCAAAGCTATGATTAGCATTAAGGAAAATACTGGCATAGAGATATACAAGAGTAGAATGGTTCTCTCTTAGGGGAAGTCTTCAAGTAAAGGCTGGATGGTCACTTGTCACGTATAACATAGAGGAAGCAGATTTCTTATTCAGGTATGGATTGAACTAGATGACTTCTGGATTCTCTTTAAACCCTGCAATTATGTTATTGGAGAAGGAAGCAAACAATATTGGTCATAGAGCAAGAGCAAGAAGTGACAACACATGGACAGCCCAAATACTTAGTTGTCCATGGAATGCTCAAATACCTAGAGGAAGGCCTATTGCTCTTTTGGTAGGTCTTCTGTGAAGACTTTATGGAAGGACATAGACAAAAAAAAATCACAGGAAAAAGAGGCATGCCTAGATTATAATGTGCAACATGCAGGGAGAACCTGTAGTACCTGATAAGATCACAGATCCATTGAAGTATATAATGATGGTGATAATAATCTGTATTTTTTTGATCCAGATCTGGGATCTATGTTAACTCCCAATGTGGAACTCTCTTTTTTTCCATATAGATTAATATCTTGTAAGTAATTTATGGTTCTAGAGAGTTGCCTGGGGCAATGAGAAATTAAGTCACACTGCTAATTTGTGCTAGAGGCAGAACTCAAAACCAGCTCTTTCTGGGCCTAAAGTTAGCCTTCTATCAACTATGGCATGCCTGTCGTCATTGCTCACTTTTATATATCACTTTCTGTTTTAAAAAAAAAAGTACTTTATGTGCTAATCTGATACAATAGCCCTATAGATAGCAAAGCCATAAATGAGTAGCACAGACCAAACAGGGCTAAGTTCTAGGACATTGATTGACATAGGGGTGAGGTGTGCACTTTCTCCCAGGAGGGTTTTGTGGTGGCATTATACCTCCATCTCATCATGTAGTACTTTACTGGCCCACACAGCTCCACTCCCACAGTCTTGTCACTGTGGCACGCTTCTCCTGGATTTGAGTTTCTCTCCTAATTTCTCTGGTAACCTGAGCGATCTGACCTCCTCTCAAAAGTTGAAAAAATCTGTGGTTTCACGATTTTGCCTCTTAAACCCCCTTCCCCCACCCAAGTTTTTACCCCTGGTGAAAAATTTTCTAGTTAAATCTATAGTAGTATAAGTATTTTTATTTCCATACTACAGATAGGGAAACTGAGACTCAGAGGTTTACATAGGTAAAAGAGAGGCCAAGGTTGTATGTATAGTGTGAAAAACAGTTCTTGAATATCTTAATGTCTGGAACATGGTAAGTACTTTATAAATGTTTGTTGATTGATTGAAAGAAGTCAAAATGTCTGAGTTTGAATCCTGAGTCAGACATTTACTAGTTATGTGACCCCTAAGCAAGTCACTTCATTTTTTCCTTCATAAAATAGTGGTAATACCTGATTCACAAGAAAGCATCTATGTCTATGGCATCTCATTTTACATGATGCTTGACTATATATTTTTATAAATTCTCAATAAAAGTATCCCATGTACTAGAGACCTGATTATTTTTTAATATTTTGTGGGTATAGTATCAGTGCAACCCTCAGTCTTAAAACATTAGATAAATGTCTTTCTATTATTATTAGTGCCCAAGATCACATAGCTAATAAGTAATGGAGAAGAGACTTGAATTCAAATCATCTGACTCCAGGTTCAGCTCCATAGCATGCTGTTTTCCCATGTCCCATTCACTGCAACAAGGATCTATGTATATGTATTATGTGAGTGACAAAAGGGTAGCAGTAATGGCAGGGAGACAGATGGGTGGAGAGTGGGTTGGGTGGCAGTTGGTTCCTGAGGATTCACTAGCCTGGTTGATATGCCCCTTACCTTTCCACCTAGTTTGTGTGGATAGGTGTATCTAGAATCAAGTATATTTATTCATTAACTCTGTTCTGTTATATTCCAACAGCCAAGGGAGGGAAAGAGCCTAGGAATAAGTGTTGTGTTTATGGCTACTGATATAAGATGTCCATGTTATTTTCTTTTTTAATAGCAGAAACTCATTTGAAAGATTTAATAGTGCCTGTAGTCATGGTCACAACCTAGTAGGATTAAGCCTTTGATCCTGTACTTAGTGAGAGTAAAAGTTAAGTCATTTCCACATTACATCATAACTGAGTTTTTAAAAAGTTAGTAATCCATGGGTCAAAGAAATCACTTTTACAAAATGTGCCCTTTTTCTTTTCTTTCCTTTTTTTTAAGTAAACAAAAGTCATATGAGAACTTGTGTTACAGTCAGTGTAATGCTTTGCCACCTCGATGGAGAAGCACAATAAAGTATTTTATTCCTTCTTACCAGCCCTAGTTTCTATTGAAAATGTGTTCCACAGTTCCCTTATTGTTTGTTTGTTTGTGTGTGTGTGTGTGTGTGTATTTTAGTGAGCACTGAAAACAACTTGAATAATATATATCATTTTTAGCATGTTTGCAGTTGTGAACTTTGAAAGTAGTGAGTTGTAATGTATTTGGAATGTCCTTTTATAAATATAAAATAAGAAGGTGCTTCCATCTTCCATCACCTCTTCTATATAGTAGGAACTTGTGTTTCAGGGAGAAGGGAACCCATTCTATGACAAAAAAGCCAATATCAAGGCCAAGTAGGTGGTATGAATCTAAGAAATTCAGGCAAGTACGTTGGATCAAGGTATTTAGCAGTGGCTTAGATAAAGCATTTGTTCAACACTTGTTATGTGGAAGGCACTGTGCTAAACACTGGGAACACAGATACAAGTAAAAATAAAACTAGCTCTTGCTCTTAAGGACCCTGTTTTTTTCTTTAAGGCAGTTGGGGTTAAGTGACTTGCCCAGGGTCACATAGCTAATAAGTGTCAAGTGTCTGAGGCCAAATTTGAACTCGGGTCCTCCTGACAGGGCCAGTGCTCTATCTACTGCACCACCTAGCTGTCCCTTAAGGACCCTATTTTCTAATAGGAAAAACCAACACACAAAAGGGAGCTAGAAGGGGTGGTGGTGGTGGTAAGGGTTTAGGTAACCCAGGGCAAGTCAGAGAAGTGATCTATGGAGTTAGAGGCTGACCCCAGATGGAAGTGAGTATGGCAGGAAAAGGACTTTTTCAAATGAGGGTTCTGAATCTGAGCTCAACAATCTAAGGAGGAATCCATAGGTATGGAAGACCTGCCAGCAAGAGAAAGCTGCTGAGCTAGAAATGAAGAAGTAGGCAGGGGAGTCAGCTAAGCTGGGTTGAAAATAGGACTCCAGAAGTTATCATGTTTGAGTGCATTCTTCTCTTGACATGGGGAAACAACAGTTCAGCAGTGTTTAGTAAGACTCTTTCTTCCCAGCCCTAATGCTTGAATAAACCTCTTTACCTCTATCAGATACAAGGCCTATGGGAGAAAGACAGTCATAGGCCAGCACGAGACCATTATCTTGGGCATTTTTCCCCCCATTATTTAATTTGGTAACATAATTCAATTTAATTATCCTTTTCAGTAGCCAAGCCCTTAGTCTGTGCCTTAATCAAGCTTAAATTGTACTAGCAGGGCTCTAATTCTCTCTTGGCTGTCAACACACACCCATTAGTCCTTGCCCATGTATAATAGGGAGTGTAAAAGAGGGTTAAAAAATGATTTCTGCTGTTGGATCAGAATTTACCTTTGAGTCCCTTGCTCAGTCATACTACTTGGCTGACTTCAACTTTGGACTTTGTACTGCCCATGTGAACCTGCAGTTCATGCTTGGCTTTTTTTTTGCCTTGGTTGCATTTACTTCATTTGACTTCTAGGATACATCTAATCCTTCCAGTTCTGTCCTGCAAAGTTTTAGAAGTCATGGGATCTAGACACACGGCCTGCTAACCTTTTTTTTTATATGAATAAATCTTCACACAAGGAGGTATTCAACATCGAGGATTGGGCTTTTTTCTATGGGTCCTGCTGAAGACGGTTGTGATAGGAGCAATAGGCAGGACTTGATCCTAGGACAGGAGGTTAGAGTCAGGGCCCAGTGACAGCACCTGGAGTACTCTTTCCATGGCCTATAGGCAGTGACAGTTTAGCAGCCTTAGCAGAGGGGAACAGGGCCAAGCCCTGGCAGAGTAGACAGTGGTCTGAGCCCCAGCAGTATAGGGAGGGGCAAACACATCATTGTTTATTGACATGGGTAATGAATGGCAAAGGCAGGCTCAGTGTAACCCTTTATTTAAAGTAATCTGAAATTGATTGACCCTCTACACTGCTACCAATGCAATATTGAGTGGTCATTGAACAGTTACTCCCCAGGGAAGGCTTAGAGGACAAATGGGTAGTGTTGGTAAATCTGGCTTGCTTTTTGGTAATGGGAGGCAAGAAAGTTGAAACTGTCTACCCTTTTCCCCCAAATATGTTCTTATCCAAAGCTTGCTTTTCTGGAAAGAAATACTGTTCATGTGTAAGAAGGAGGGCAGTCCCTCAGAAGAAGCCTCTAAAGGAGTAAAGATTTATCTCCTCTCCACTATGGAGCCCCCAGAGAGACAAAATCCCAGCTGGTGGGCCAAGGGATCCTAAGAAGGTGTAGGTATAGAGTAGTAGAGTAGTTCTTGATATCAACTCTGGTATCGAGACAGGCTGCTTGCCTGGTAATGGCCTCTTAGTTATTTAACTACAGACATACATGCACACACACACACACACACACACACACACACAACCTGTGCTATGTATTTGTTGACTGTGCAGTAGGTGAAATCATCTTTGCTACGGCCCTTACTTTCCTAGTGCTACTCTTACTCAGGGTCACCTCTTTACATTGGTGTCCCATTGTGAAATAAAATAAAAAGATTTGGCATCATATGGCCTAGGTAGTGTTTAGGTCTGGAACTCAGTCCTGAAGTTAGGGAGAAGGATGTATTGAGACCTGGAATTTCTAGAGTTTGTTTCCCTATATTAATTTACTCTTTCAGGGGGCTGTTAAATTGATCATTGTCTTTGTTTTTATTTATTTTTCTTCTATTTTAATTTTCCCTTTCCTCTTCCGCTGCTGCATGGCAGATTTCTTGAATCCTTAGGGTCATAGTTGCCCTTAAAACCGTTTAACTAATGGAAGGTCCACTAGAAGACCTTTAGGACTTTGCCATTAGAGAGTATATATAGTATAGTGGGAATAATAATCTTATAAGGAATTTAAATTGTGCTCCAGGTTTAATTGATTTAAGGGACTAAGGCTTGGACCATAGACCTACCTTCCTAGTTGTCTGAGTACAAAAACAGCAAAAATGTGTGGAGCAGATCCTACCTCACGTTTCTGACCACAGACCAGTAGCCTGACCAAACCTGCAAAAGAAAGCTTCGATCAACTGACTCAAGGTCATGTCCTGGAAGGACATACCTTCCCTGCTCTAAATATCCTTCTCTAGCTTGGACTAAGTAAACCTCCTTTTGTTAATTGTTATTTGGCCTATGAGTATCTCATTTCATTTTAATTTCAAGCCTGAAATGTGCTAGAGCCGTGCTCTGCTGGCATGGTCTTCAAAAATTCAGCATCCCTTCCATTCCGTGATGAAGCATAAGAGTACAACTTTATTTTTTTTCTTTTTTTAAAAAAAATTAATCTGTCCTATTGAAATTGTTTTTCCATCTGTTTCTTTTTAAAAAATTTTTTAGTTTATTTATTTTTAGTTTTCAACATTCACTTCCACAAGATTTTGAGTTCCAAATTTTCTCCCCATCTTATCCCTCCCCCAACCCCAAAACAGCATACATTCTGAATACCCTTTCCCCTAATCTGCCTGCACACCCAAGCCAAACTGCATTTCTCTCCCAGTCTGGTGCAATAGACCTTTCCAATCAACCATCCAGATCGTCTTGGGCCAGAAATTTGTTTCACTCTGTGTTTTTGTGAGTTCTGCTGCTCTAGAATTTGTTTAGAGCCATTTTTTTTACTGGTATTTGGAGGGGTTTCAGGGAGAGCTCAAGCAAGTCACTGCTTTTACTCTGCCATTTTGGCTCTGCCTACTGAGAGTACAACTTTAGTAGAGATTCATGAAGTCTGGGAAGGCCATTATGGATGTGATTTTGAGAAATAGACTCCTAATCTGAAGATATTACTCAGCCATTAAGCATTTATTAACTGTCTATTAAGTAATAGACACTATGCTATGGTAGCTCTCTAAGAATGTACGTTAATAGCGACTGACCTGTAATGTTTCCAGTATGATATTGAACAGCAGTGGTGATAATGGACATCCTTGTGTCACCCTTGACCTGATTGGAAATGCTTCTAGCTTGTCCCCATTACATATGATGCTTGCTGAAGATTTTAGGTAGATAGTACTTATTATTTTAAGGAAGACTTCATTTATTCCTATGTTCTCTAGTGTTTTTAATAGGAATGGGTGTTGTATTTTGTCAAAAGCTTTTTCTGCATCTATTGAGATGATCATGTTGTTTCTGTTAGTTTTGTTGTTGATATGATCAGTTATGCTGATAGTTTTCCTAATATTGAACCAGCCCTGCATTCCTGGTATAAATCCTATCTGGTCATAGTGTATTATTCTTGTGATAAGTGCATTCCTGGTATAAATCCTATCTGGTCATAGTGTATTATTCTTGTGATAAGTTGTTGTAATCTATTTGCTAATTTTTTATTTAAAATTTTTGCATCTATATTCATTAGGGAAATTGGTCTATTTCATATATATTATATATAACACAGATTATATATATAACATAGTTTATATATACATACATATATAAAACATATTATATATATTATATATATAACATAGTTTATATATACATATATAAAAACATGTTATATATATAATATATATATAACACAGATCGGCCGCTATTAACGTACATTTTTAGAGAATGTACCTGGGGTATGTAGAAATTGCTGAAGGTCACACAGGTGTTAAAGGTAGGACTTGAACCCAGGTCTTTCAGACTGAAGTTGGCTCTCTAGCCACTATTCAAGATTTAATTTCAGTAAAGTAATTACAAGGGAAAAAAAATTATACAAAGTGATAGGGTTGCATATTCTAGTTTCTGAAGGTAGATTAAAACTATACACTAGTTGTTTTTCCCATTGTGATAGGCATTTGACTTTTCAGATCGTCAATTAGCTAAATTTTAGTTGTCTTCAGTTTGGAAACAAAAGCTGCTCTCTTCAAGGACTGGCACTAGGGAACATCTGAGCTTACTATACTAAGTCAGCTAGAAACTCTTAGAGATGAAAAAGATAGTGAAAAAATTATTGGTACATTTTTATTTTAAGTAACAGACGCTTGCCAGTTAGCACCCAAACAAACTGCCCACACAGAGTACATTCTCTGAAAACAGTTAAAGAAAATCATCCAATAGCTATTTTGTAGCATGTTACTCTCGAATTTTGTAATTCAAAAAGATCTTATGGAAAGAAGTGGGTCAGCTGAATGGTAAAGTGGATAATATCTGGCTTAGAGTCAGGAGATGACTCATCTTCCCGAGTTCAAATCTGGTCTCAGATACTAGCTATATGACCCTGGGTAAGTCACTTAATCCTATTTGCCTCAGTTTTCTCATCTGTCAAATGAGCTGGAGAAGGAAATGGTAAACCTTTCCAGTATTTTTGCTAAGAAAACCCTAAATGAGGTCATGGAGAGTTGGACATAACTGAAAAGTGACTGAGCAACAAAAAATGGGAAGAATGTGTGCTTTAACTTCTAAAACTTTGGAACTAAATTGTTGTATTTTACTTAGGTTTTTAAATTTTAATTTAATTTAATGTTGTTTTTATGCTGTTGTGTGTATTGTTCTTTTAGCTTTACTTTCTTCATTTTGCACCAGTCTTCCCATGTTTCTCTCAAACATTGAACTTTGCAGTACAATCATATACTGTTAAATTTATATGCCACAGTTTGTTCAACCATTACCCACTTTATTGGACACATTTTCCTAACTTTCTGTTATCACAAATAATGTTGTCATGAATATTTTTGTACACATAGATATTTTATTTTTGTTTTAGGCTATCTTTAACTTTAGAGTATAATTCCACTATTAGGATCTGTGGCTCAAAGGGTATGGATAATTTAGCAACTTTTCTTGCATAATTCCAAATTGTTTTCCAGAACAGTTGGACCAATTCAAGTCAAGTGAGCACTGTGTTGAGTCCTTGGAGTACAAAGAAAGGCAAAAAACTATCCATGTTCTCAAGGAGCTTTTGTTCTCATGGGAGTGAAAATATGCAAACAACTATGTACACACAAAATAATATATAAAATAAATTAAGGTTAATCTCAGGCAAGACATTAGCATTAAAGGGGATCAAGAAAGATTTCTTGCAGAAGATAAGATTTGTTAACTGGGGCTTGAAGGAAGCTATGAAAGACGGGAGGTAGAGATGAGGAGGGGGGAGGATTCCAGGCATGGGGGCAGACAGTGAAAATAGAGTCAGGAGCTTTGTTAGGAACATCAAAGAGGCCAGTGTCACTGGATTGCAGAATATGTAGAAAGGAATCAAGGTATAAGACTAGAAAGCTAGGGAGATCTTTAAAAGTAAAAACAAGATTTTATATTGGAACCATTGATCTGAAAAAATAAGAATAAAATAATCACAGTTATTTTTCCAACCCAGATTAGCTTAGGGAGTTCTTCAGACACTGGGGATATGGTCTATCCAGGAGCATGAAGCGTGGAACGTAGTCTAGTACATAAAAGAAGACTGAGGTTGTATGTACCAGAGCATGAAGAGGTCCCAGACCTGTATAGAGGGGCCCAATCTTGTGCAAAGTACAGGAATCAGCTGGCAATTCCATCACTACCCGGTTCTAGTTCACAGATACATAGTGGATTGAGGAGGGGACCTGAGTTTAGGTGTGGCATTTCAGAATCAGGAAGAGTTGTGGGCCTTAGTTATGTCTTGAGTGAGGAGCAAGTTCAGAAGCAAGCAGCAGAGATCTGTGGCTCTGATCCCAAGGGCAGATTGGGGGTCTTAATTCTGGCCTCCAGCCTGAAAAGGAACAACCAGGCAGGACGGGAATCCGAGACCAAAGGAGATCCTGCATTCTGTCACTCTGAACCAACAAGCTTTCCAGGTAGCTGATGATGATAACTGAGTCCAGCAAAAGTCTACTGTAACTCCAGCCAAGGACAAGCCAGTAGATGTGTTACTCATTCCCAAACTCATGTTGGAAACTTGTAGAGCTTAAATTAGAAGGGCAGTGATAAGACATTGTTCTGGGGCAGACTAACTTTGGGAGCACTGAAACCTTGCATGTCCCCAACCTGAGCTCTTCCTGAAATCCTGAATAGCACATTTATTACTCGAATAAAGTAACAGAAGGATGACCCAAAAGGACATAAGCACAGCTCAGACATCTCTTGCAGAAATACTTGGAGGAAGGCTCTAATAAAGTCTAAAGACTGGAAGTAGGCTGGAAGAATATACAAAAAAAAAAAAAGAATCTTATCATAAAGAGCTATTATGGAGATAGGGATGCTAAAGATAATAGTTCCAGAAGAATGAATTCAAAACATCTCCAAGCAAAGCCTCAAAAAAAAAACATAGCTTTGACACAAGTTCAATTAGAATTCCTGCAAAAGATAAAGCAAGAGTTAAAAATTATTTAAAAAATCAAGTGAGAAACACCAGAGTGACAAGAAGCGGTATAGTTGAGCTTCCCTTCACAAAACTTGCATCTCACCAACTCCAGATGGGGAAATCTTGAAAAAGTCGCAGTGAGTCGTTTCTCCAGCCCAGCATAGGTAGACAGACAGATCTGTGGACACTGGGGATGTGGTTGGTCCAGGAACAAGTCTTAGAGCACAGTATCCAGAGAGAGATTGTGTACTAGGGGAAGAAGAAGTCTCAGACCCATATGAAGGCATTGGAACAGGGACAAGTGCACACTGACAGCTTTGTTGCTCACTACCCATTTCAGGGTATTCATTGATTCAGAGCATACTGAGAAGAGACCTTGTGCATGAGTTGATGTTCCCAGATTAGGGTGGGCCTGTGTGGTGTAACAAGAAAAGAGGAAGTTCAGAAGCTAGCAGCAGTGGCAGCAGCAGCAAAGTGACTCAAACTCCAGGCACCATAACAGGGTAAAATTTCCAGCTTCTGGTCCAGCCTGTATAGCAGTATCCAGGGGGAGGAATCCCAGACCAAAGGAGAGCTTATATTTCTGATAACTCTGAACCAGCAGAGCTTTTTAAGTGGCAGATAGGGGTTGAGTCTAGCAGCAGTCTGCTCTTCATCAGACCTAGACCTGTGTCAAGAAGTTTTAGAGCTCAGACCTGGGTGGGTACCAATCATATTTTGCCCTGGATCAAACCACTTGGGGAGCACTAAAAGCTTACAGGTTCCTAGCCTGTCCCTGAGATTGTGGAACATTACTCAGTAGCCTGAGAAAGCAGCAACAGCATCAGCCCCAAGACCTTCCATCCAGAAGTGCTACATACCCAGAAAATAATGAATCTAAATTGTGTACAGTAAAGCTTAAGAGAAAAACACAGCTTGCATTAAAAAATCAACTATAATTCCTAGAAAAGATAAAGCAAGAACTTAAAGAGTTGGAATTTTTTATAAATGAAATGAGAATGTTTGACAAAAAATTGGAAAAGAAGTGAATGCTATGGAAGAAAGAATTGGAAAGGGAATTAATATCTTGGCACAAGAGGTACAAGCATTCCTGATGAAAAGATGAGAGTGTGCAAGTAGACATCTATACTAATGAGGGAGGATTTGGAGTTATCATGACTCTTGAATCTTACTGTCATCCTAACTGGTCAAGAGAGGGATAAAATATGCATGCAGGCAAAATTGGGTATAGAAATTCATTTCACTCAACAGAGAATTAAGAGTGAAAAAGGAGAAGGAGGTATGGAAAATTGGAGGAAGAATAGATTAGTACTAAGGAATTAGAGAGAGGGATTAGTACTAAGCAAAACAAACTCTAAGGTTGTACAAAAATATAGCTTTTTTTGAAGTGACAAGGACCCATAAACTGGAGAACTGGAGAATGGTCAGATACATCTGATTGAACACTATTGTTGTACTGAATTCTTATCAACATAATGACCAACCATGATTCCTGAGACTAATGGTGAAACATGCTATCCCCCTCCTCAAAGAGAAGTGAAGGACTCAGGAAGCAGAATGAGAGTTTTTTTTCTTACATGACCAATATGGAAAGTAGTTTTGATTGACTATATGTAATTGTCATGAGTTTTTCTTGGAGGGGGGGGGAGATGGGGCAGGATGGGTTAGCCTGGGAGGCTGAATTTTGAAAATTTTGAGAAGATGAATTTTGGCTGATTGAAACAAATACTTGAAAAAAATCAGTGAGAGTGCTAGATGAAAAAATGGGAAAAGAAATGAGTTGTGGAAGAAAGAATTGGAATGAGAATTAACAACTTGGAATAAAACTTTACCCAAGAAACAAGCTCCACGAAAATTACAATGGACTGAATAGAAGCTATTGGCAGCATGAGACAACACGAAATATTAAAACAAAGTCAAAAGACTGGAAAAATCAAAGAAAATGCCAGGTATCTCATAGCAAAAACAACTGACTGGAAAACAGAAAAGAGATTTTTCAGAATCATTGGATGACTTGAAAGCCATGACCAAAAAAAGCTTATCAGAAAAGAAAGCTGCCCAGATTTCTAACTTTCAGAGAGCAAAATGAAAATTGAAGGAATCCACCAGAGTCACCTCCTAAAAATAAATAAAAAACTCCCTGGAATATTATTGCCAAAATCTAGAGTTTTCAGGTGAAAGAAAAAATACCAGAAGCAGCCAGAAAGAAAGAATTCAAGTACTGAAGAGAATGAGCAGCTACACGATTCAGCACTCATCACTGTGAAGAAGTGGAACATTTGGAATTCATTTCAGAACCCTAAAGATACAGGCTTATAACTAAGAATAATTTACTGGGTGAAACTGAGTATAATTCTAAAAAGCAAAAAATGGACCTCTAGTGAAACAGAAGAGTTCCAAATATTCATAATAAAAGTTGCAGAGAAACTTTGAAATACCAACAAATGAAGAGAAACACAAAAAGGTAAGTATGAATGAGCAATAACTAATAATAATGATAAAACTAATTTTATTCTAATATGAAGAGATGTTAAATGTGATCCCTCAGAACCCTGTTATCATGAAGGACCATAGAGGCAGTCTGATAGGACTGGGAGTAGTTTGTTGTGCTTTTGATGAGCTTAAACAAGAATAGAAAGGAAGGGGAAAGGAATGTTAGGGGAGGAAGCAAGAAAACAAGCCTTTATTAAGTGCTTACTGTATACTAGACACTGTGCTAAGTCCTTTGCAAAATTTAAGTTATCTAATTTGTGGAGAAAATTATCAAGGAAAATTAGCTCACATAATCAGGATGTGAAAATAGAAGACCATACTAAGAAGGGTAGGGATGGGAGGTGGGAAGTGAGCAACACTTAAACCTCACTCACATCTGGTCAGCAGAGGGAAGAATACACTCATACAGAATTTAGTACAGAAATACATTTACTGGGAAACCGGAGGAAAAAGTGGATAAGAGGGAGGGTAGATTAAGGGAAAGATTTTTTTGTTCAGTTGTTTTAGTCATTTCTGACTCTTTGTGACCCCATTTGGAGTTTTCTTGGCAAAGATTCTGGAGTGGTTTGCCATTTCCTTCTCCAGCTCATTTTACAGATGAGAAGGAAACTGAGGCAAACAGGGTGAAGTAAGTGACTTGCCCAGTGTCACGTAGCTACTAAGTGTCTGAGGCTGGATTTGAACTCATGAAGATGAGTCTTCCTGACTCCAGGTCCAGCACTCTATCCACTGCACCAGCTATCTATCCAAGGAAAAAATTAGTCCCAAGCAAAACGGATGCTGAGAAGGATTGGTTTCTAAGAGGGGTTTAAAAGAAAGAAAGGATTAAAAAACTGTTATTGACCATGAGGGAAATAGAAGAGCCACTGGCTATTAGAAGCCAGTTTTACCAAATCTAGAGCACTGGTGCTAAGTATACTCCTTTTCTGTTCATCTTCTTTAAAAAGAGGGGTGAGAAGTAAATAGAAGTAAAAGCATAATAGAAGATATAGGGAAAAACACAATTAACACTATGTAAAAGGGATGGCATAAAACAGAGAATAGAAGAATGGATTAGAAAGCACAATCCAGCAACATGTTGTTTACAAGAAACACAATTGAAATATAAAGATTCTTAGCAAGTTAAAATAAGGGCCTGAAGCATAATCTGTCATGCTTTATCTGAAGTAAAAAACTCAAGAGTAGTTATTGTGATCTCAGACAAGGCAACAGCAAAAATAGAATTAACTAAAAGAGATAAATAGGGCTGTTATATTTTGGTGAAAGGTACCAGTGACAATGAATTGGTATCAGTACTAAACATAGTATCTAAATCAAGGATGGGGAACCTGCATCCTAGAGGTCACATGTGGCCCTCTAGGTCATCTAATGTGGCCCTTTGACTAAATCCAAACTTCATAGAACAAATCCTCTTAATAAAATGATTTGTTCTGTAAAACTTGGACTCAGTCAAAAGGCTATATCCAAGGACCTAGAAGGCCACATATGATAAAGAAAATATTAATATAGGGGGAAATAAGATGGTAAAGCTGTAAGAGTAGGGAACCTCAGTTTATCCCTTTCTGACCCCGATAAATCCAATAAAAAATAAGAAAGAAGTATGTGATTAAGTATGTGATTTAGAAAAGTTAAGTGTGCTAACTCTTGGGATATTGTTGAATGAGAATAGAAAGAACTATACATATTTCTTAGATGTTCATGTTACCTTTACAAAAATCAACCATGTATTATGGCATAAAACCTCACAAACAAATGCAGAAAAGCAGAAATACTAAATTCATTTTAATAGGCCACAATATAATAACAATTATATTCAGCAAAGGGTTATTGAAAAAATTAATTTGAGACTAACAACTCTAAAGAATGGGTTGATCAAGAAAAACATGGAAACAGTTGATAATTTTATTAAAGATAATTCTAACAATGAGAAAACCTACTAAAATTTTTGATATACAGACAAATAGCCCTTCAGAGGAAATTTATACTTTTAAACACTTAAATCAATAAAAGAGCAGGTCAGTGGATTGAGTGTACAACTAACAAAACTAGAAATCAGATAAATTTTAAGTTCCCAGTTAAACAGAAAAATAGAAGTCCTGAAAATCAAAGAAGAGATTAACAAAATTGAAAGCAAAATAAATCATATTGAATTAATAAATAAAACTATGAGCTAATAAAAGAGACAAACCATTAGCTAATTTGGTTTTTGAAAAATTAAAGAAGAAAACCAAATTACCTGTATCAAAAATGGAAAAAGTGAATTCATAACCAATGAAGAAGAAATAAAAGAAAGTATTAGAAATTTTCAATCCATTATATGCCAATAAAACTGACCATCTAAATGGAATGGATGAATATTTAGAAATGAATAAATGGCTCATATTAACAGAACAAGAAATAGGGAACTGAAATAACCTAAATTTTACTTTTAAAAAAGTTCCAAAAGGGAAAAAAAACCCAAAAAATGTAGCTAAAATTGGAAGGGAAGCATGGAACTGGGGAAAAAAAAACATCTTTGTGGCAAATTTCTCTGATAAAGAACAACTTCTGTCTCATTCCCAAGGTTTATAGGGAATTAATTCAAATCTGTAAGAGCTATTCAACTATTTAAATGGTCAAAAGATATGATTATTCATTTTCACAGGAAAATATGTCATCAATAAGTCATAGGAAAACAAAATGCTTTAAATGACTACTTATTGCCTAAGTTTAGATTAAAACTATTTAGAGTCTATCTCATGCCTTTCAGATTGGCAGAGTTGACAAAAAAAAAAAAGGAAAACAGCAAATAGTTATTCTGCTGAGGGAAAATGGGTACATTAATGCACTGTTGATAGAACTATGAAATTTTCTAGCCATTTGGGGTAGCAAACTTGAGAAACCTGGTGACAGTTGTGTGAACTGATGCAATGCACAGAACCAGGAGAAAATTTATACTATAACAATATTATTGTAAAGATAACATTGAAAAACTTCAGAATCTAATCAACACCATGACTGATGATTCCAGAGGACTAACAATCAAACATCCTGCCCATCTCCTGATGAGGAGGTTGGGGAAAGGGAATTAAGCATTTATTAAGCACCTACTATGTGCCCAGGCACTGTGCTAGATACTTTACATATAATATCTTATTCTGTCCTTACAACAATCTTTTTTGCTAGCATGGCCAAAGGAAGAATTTGTTTTGCTTGACAGTGTATGTTTTTTTTTTTCTTTCTTTCTTTCTTTCTTTTTTTTTTTTTTTGGTGAGGCAGTCCAGGTTAAGTGACTTGCCCAGGGTCACACAGCTAGGAATTGTCAAGTGTCTGAGGCAGGATTTTTCCTCCTGACTCCAGGGCTGGTGCTTTATCCACAAGCTGTCCTACAATATGTTTTTAAAAGGGCTTTTCCCTCCACCACCAATGGTAGAGAGTTGTAGTGAGAAAGTAGGAGGGAAGAGAGAATAATTTTCATTGGTTGAAAAAATTAAACAGGAAGAGGAGATAGTTCAGTGTAAAATAAAAACAAAATACATTAAGCATCTTGATGTAAGCATGGCAACATATACAGGTATTAAAGATATAATTTCAAAACAATTTTTACAGAAATAAAGTTCAATTTTACCCCCCATTTTCATAGTAAATGAAAAGATAGTCTATGTTCTAGGCTGGGTCCCACCAACATAGTAAAAATACTACTTAAAATTGTGTATTTGAGTTCTATGCCTTCTAAACTTCCAAGGATATATATTGTGGAATTATACAAAATAATAAATTTCATATGAAAGTACAAAAAGACAAAAATATTAGGAGAAATAATGAAGAAAATTTACTAACAATGAATCGAGGTTTGGCATTACCAGATCTCAAGTTCTTTTAAAAGTAGCAATTGTGGGGCAACTAGGTGGCTCAGTGGATAGAGCTCCAGCCCAGAAATCAGGAGTACCTGAGTTCAAATGTGACCTCAGACCAAACACTTGACACTTACTAGCTGTGTGACCCTGGGCAAGTCACTTAACCCCAATTGCCTACAAAACAAACAAACAAAAAAATAAAAGTAGTAATTATCAAGAGTATTTGACTTTAGGAAAAAAAAGGTCAGCAGAGCAAATTAGATAAAAACAGTATAAATAACAGATCTAGTGCCAGAAGGTAGCTCAAAGGTCGTGGAATCATAGGATCACAAATTTGACACTTGAAGGAACTTTAAAGATCAATTAAGGAATAGGCCCAGAAAGGGAAAATGAATTGCCCAAAGATACTCACATATAATAAATAAAAAGAGGTGGGATTTGAACCCAGGTTCTATAACTCAGAAACCCAAGAACATAAACTACTGATGGGCCCTTTGACAGAAAAGAGACCAATATATTACACCATCTCTTCACATGCTGACCAAACTCAGACCATCATCCTTGCTTCCTCCCTCTGACCATCCATAATCTTGGACTCCACCTGAGGTCTCCTGGTAGATAAATTTTTTCCTGTATTTTTCCAGAAGTGAGGTGTCCAAATATCTTTCTATACATATTCTTCTCCATGCCAATGTGTATTCTCCATGTTCTGATGGCTTTTTTTGCTTATTTACAGGTGGTCAAGGCTGCTAGCCATATAACTGGATAATCAAGTTGGCAGGATCAGTTTTTGGGAAAATTTTGTCTTTGCTTAGTGTCCAGGAAGATAATTCATCTCTTTCCTCACTCCTCCCCACTCTCCCTCTTCAGCCCTCCAAAATCTGTTAGCCAACCAATCACTATAAGCCCTAGTAGGGAAGCAGAAGAGTGAATAGACTGTCTTTGCTCTGATGTAGATTTCTTTCAGCGATTTTGAGTCTCCAATAAGAAAAGTACTTAATAAAATCTAAGATATTTTCATTATTAATTGGAGGTTTTAAAATGAATATAATCTTAAATAACTGCTAAAATTCACTTGCCAGGGGAAAATCTGATTTCTGAAGCTTTGGACAGAAGAATAATAGTATTGTGAACAAATATACAATAGCGCATTTATCAGGAAATTATATATCACTTTAAAATTCTAATTCATCCTAGTGACTTTGGGAGCTTCAGGTAGTATCCTTACTAGACAGTTAAAACCATAATTACTTGTCACATAGCTGGAACGTATATTTGTATAGAAAATATTTATATTTTATCATCTATCCTGATGTTAATGTGGTATTTCAGACTGTAAAAAATGGCTATAGTAAGTTTAATTTGGTGAAAAAATGAGGGAAACCAGGAGGTATGTTTTCTGTGATAAGTTGGCTCATTGCCACTCATTGCATACCTGTCCCTCACTACAGAAACATTGCTTACTCAGCTGTCTGGATTCTTTCCACTTCACTTATCTCTGTCTTCTTTATTTCAATTTTTCTCTTCCCCTCCTTTTTCTTTATTTCAGAAAATTAGTAATTTGCCATTCTTGCTGGTTCTTCACTTTTCTTATGTCTTAAAAACTGATTCTTGGCCAAGACATCAGTTTCTCATGTCTTACCAACATGTCTATGATTAATATTCTTTTTTATTTTGAAGATGTGTTCTGAGGGAGTATAACCCTTCTCTTTCCTGAGAATGTACCATGACCAGTTTTCAGCTTTGCTAACCTATATCAAATCGAATGACAGCAACAAAAAGTTTTTGATTTTATTAGAACAAGGAAAAACAATATATGGCCTGGAGATTATTAAGGAATTTCCTACTAAGAATATGTGGACCAGATGATAACTTTTTGAATTGCCAGATGTGCATATTTTAAGCAAATCTAGTATATTTATGCCTCCCAGGAGACTGAGTTCTTTGAAGACACAAATGGACTAAAGTCAAAGTAACTGAACAGGTGTTTGGTGCATGTCATCAGGATAAGGGTAGTGTGGCACTAGTGAAGAATGAGCATAGCCTTGTAAAGAACAAATCCTGTCAGATTAATTCAGTTTACTTTTGTGGTGGTGATAAGGCTGGTAGACCTGTGCTCTTTATTTTAATAAGTTTTTTTTATATTATCTCTCATGACCAACTTGTGGAATTGGGGTAATGTGGTTTATATCATATTGTTGTAAAGTAGGAAAGTATCAGTGATTGATGATACAGACAAAAGAAAAAAGAAAATGAACTTTTAATCATCAAGAAATAGCATTATTTTAATATACAAAGAACAAAAAGAGGATTGTTTATGAAACCTTGAACTACTTACATGTGCAACTTGACTGATAAAAGAGAATATTGAATTTAACATAGTAACAAAATTATCATTTGTGTTCTTTTCTGAACTTTATCATTGTCTTGTGTAGTTTTAATGTTTTATGCTCTTTTTTCTTTTATCTGTATCATCAATCACTGACATCTCTTTTCCTTTGAACCTGTCATTTGTCATTTGTAGTAATGTTGTTCACAATTGTAATAATATTCCATTATACTCGTAGACCACAGTTGGTTCAGCCATTCCTTGGTTGATGGGTAACTACTTTGTTTCCAGTTATTTCCTACAACAAAAAGGTGCTACTATAAATATTTTTTATATGTGTTGTATGTTTTCTTGTGCAATGTGCTGCATTTACAAGCTTCTGTGGCAGTATAAGGTAAAGCATAAACCCAAGGCTTGGGTGTAGTGACAACTACACAACATCATAGTTACACAGCATGAAGGAATCTGAGAGGTCAACTAGTTTACCTCTCTCATGTAAAAAAATTGTGTATTTGGCAAACATCAAGAAATATGAACATTCCCATATACAAAGAGCAGAGAAAAGCATATTCTATGAAAATTTCAATTTCTATTACATTGAGCTTAGTTTAAAAATATGTATATATAGTAAATTTTAATACTGTATTACCAACACTACCCTGCTTATCTGTGTCTTCTTCTGAATTCCTTTTGCTCTCTTCTGTATGTTTTTAAAATGCTCAATTGACATTCCTTTCTTTTTTGGGGGGAGGGGCTATTATAACTACTCTTTCTTGTAACAAATGAATATGTTAAAGCTAAACAAATCCACATATTGGCCATGTCTAAAAATGTCTGTCTCATTCTGTACCTCTAGGTTACCACCTCTCTGCCAACAGGTGGATGGGTACCATGATTCCTCATCAGTTATTGTATTGATGACATTTAACAATTCAGAGTTGTTTTCCTTTACAATGTTGTAGTCATCCTAAAAATTGTTCTTCTCATTCTGTTTCCTTCACTCTGAATCTATCCATTATGTCATTTCTTACAACACAGTAATCTTTCATTACACTCATAAACCACAGGTTGTTCAGCTGTTCCTCAGGTGATGAATACTCAGTTGATTTCCAGTTCTGTGGTATTAAAAAAGGTGCTACTGTAACTATTTTTTGTGCAAATGGCCCTTTCTCTCTTTTATTGATCTCTTTGGAGCACATGCATAGTAGTGATATTTGCAGGTTCACAATCCCTTCCCTTTAGAGATGTTTAAGGAGAGCCAAAGGAGTTAAGCGGCAGCTTGGTGGCACAGTGGATAATGTGCTGGGCCAGGAGTCAGGAAGACTCATCTTCATAAGTTCCAATCTGACCTAAAGCTGTATGACTCTGGATAACTCATTTATCCCTGTTTTCCACAGCTTCCTCATTTGTAAAATGAGCCAGAAAAATGGCAAATCACTCCAGTATCTCTGCCAAGAAACCCCGAATGGGGTCATGATGAGTTCAACGTGACTGAAAATGACTAAACAACAACAACTAGTTAAAGTAACTTGTCCAAAATCATACAAGTTGGAAGTAGCAGAGTCAGGATTTTTGAACCCAGATCCTTTGACTTAAATCCATTGCTCTTTCCACTCTACCTCTGTGATCCATAGCCCCTTCCAAGCTCTTTGCTCTTCTCTTAAGCTTGTCTGTATCCTAGTTGTGATAGTCTGACCACTGATACCAAGTGGGCCCAGGTCTTAATGCTTCCAATGAGAACAGGCTAATGATCTTCTCATTGAAGGGGGAAAAGGAAAACTTGAGACTTCTGCTGCTCCATGGTACTTCTGTTTTTCTTTTGAAAAAGGTTGTATTGTTGTTAAGATCGAAATAAAGTTAATTATTAGTTATTTGCTTTTGGTAACAGAATTGGTTTTTATTTCTACTTGTTAAAATTCTCTCTTTGGTTCTTTACCCCCATTGTATTGTGAGGTTCAACTAAGTTAGAACATTTTCCCCCAAATGGATTTTACTTATTCATGTGGTCTAGGAGTACTCTTAAGATTCTTGGTGGAAGGAGTAAATGGCAATCTAAAGTTTATAGGTACAGTGTGGAAACATGAGCTTGTTTTGCAGATAGATTATTTTATTTCTTGGAACTGTTAGTATTTGTTGCACACTTCATGAAGACTGATTAACTAGTGATTTACTAGCTTTGTTTATTATAATGCTTATATTTTGTTAAATCTATAGTTAGGGGGAGAGGACAAACCTGTGATTTCATTGGTATAGTGATTCCTAGTGAATAAACCCTTCTTCCAATGTAGATCAGCACCTGTCTGCATCTTTGAGCCTTAGAGAGTGAACTAAGGCACAGAGAGATTTAAGCGACTTGTCCAGGCTCACAGAATGAGGGTGTGTCAAAGGTGGAACCCACACCCAGGACTTCCTGACACCAACATAGGTTCTCTGTCTACTATGCCATGCTCCCTTTTACTTTTAAATGATTGCTCAAAAAATAAAACAAGACCCTTTTGCTATTTATAGTGATAGAAAATGGCAAAATTTATTTATTTTAAACTCACTTGTCATTTTTACGTCCTCTACCAAAATATTTTCCATGTCTTTCATCTTTATGTGTGTCTTTCTCCCCTATATCTTGTATACTGAGTTTGTGCTACCATTGTGACCTTGTGTAATTTCCTTTTTCTCGGCCTTAGTTTCCTCATTTATAAAGTGAGGGTTGAATTAGTTACTCTGTCTTTTCTATTTTTAAGTCTTGTGATATCCTAAGTTTTGTGAAGAATTCTAAAGTTTTATTTAGTGTCTGTATTAGAACAGCATCAAACAAGTGGTATTTAATCGCAAAATAAGATTATAGATTTCTAAACATCTAAATTTGATTTGAGGTTTTGTTTTTTTTTTGGCTAGGCAGTGTGTTAAGTGACTTGCCCAGGTCCACACAGCTAGGAAATGTTATGTATCTGAGGCTGGATTTGAACTCGGGTCCTCCTGAATTCTAGGGCCAGTGCTCTATCCACTGCTCTACCTAGATGCCCCTAATTTGGGTTTTTTTAAAGGCCTGTTAACATATGAGGTTGCTGAAGGACAGACAAAGATCAGTATGCCCCTTGCTTCAGAAAGCTACAGGAAACCTTTCCTAACCCATCTTAACTCCAGTGCTTCCCTCTTTATACTTGTTTCCTATTTATCCTATGTATAGCTTGCTTTGCATATATTTGTTTGCATGTTGTCTCCCCCCATTAGATTGTGAGCTCCTTGAACGCAGACTTCTCTTTTGCCTCTTTTTGTATCCTCTGTGCTTGGTATAGTGCCTGGCACATAGTAGGCACTTTACAAATGTTTATTGATTTGAGTTGGAAGTGAATGGAGCTGTTATTGCTATTCTTGTGGTGGGAAGGTCCTAGCTTTTGTAGGTAATGTCCTTCTTCCTTCAGGAGAATGGTAGATATAGAAGTCATAGATTTTTGTCATGTCACTTTCATTGCTAGAAGATGGCTTTATGTCTTCCTACCCAAAGTGATAATGAATTAAGACTTGCAACTCCCTTATTATCTAAACCATTGGCTTGGCAGATCTTGTTGATAAAATTTTGATTAGGAAAGGTTCAATCCTTAATCTATAAAGCTGCTTACAGATGTTTCAGGGGGGACTTAGGGCATTACTGCAGTACACCATTTGCGCCAGTTATGACTCACTGGTCTTTTTGTAACGCTTTTCATGGTGCTGGTTCCCATGTTTAGAGAATGATGTTTTCCAGGTGATGTAGTACCTCAGTTGTACAGTGCTCTATTCTTGGCACTGTGGTAGATACAGAGATGTAAAAGACATGGTTGTTGACTGTAGGGAGCTTATAGTCCAGCTCAGGGGTTTTGGCATGTTCAGAAATATCTGTAATTCAAGGTAGAATGTGACAAGTATATAAGAAAGTTGTAAACAGACCTATGGGAGATTCAAGAAAGATTATTCTTGGGGGGATTTGGGGAGCTGTAAGAGAATTTGGGAAGGTTCCATGAAGATAACATTTGATTTGGGCTTTGAAGGACAGTTAGGATTTAGAGAGGCAGAGATGGGGGTGTGTTTTGATATAACTGGGTACAGCACCACATTCAATCTTGGATTGATCAGTGTTAACGCTTTCATTTTGTTGTTCAGTAGTTCAGTCATGTCTGACTCTGTGGCCCTTCCAACCTGAGGGGTTCATCTTCTAATGTCATGTCTTTTACCATTTTAATGATGTTTGTGGGGTTTTCTTGGCAAAGATATTGGAGTGATTTGCCATTTCCTTCTCTGGTTTTATGTAGGCAGGGTTAGGTGACTTGTCCAGGGTCACACGGCTAGTAAGTGTCCAAGGTCAGATTTGAACTCTGGTCTTTCTGACTCCTGGCCCAGTGCTCTATCCACTGTACCACCTAGCTCCACCCCACCCCCACTTACTCTTTCCTACCACTACTCAAAACAAAGGTATTTCTCCGCAAAGATTATATCCTTGGGATCTGGCCTTTACCCAACAGCCCCTTCTTTAATAGTGTCATTTCTTAAATTCCTGCTGTTTATCAGGCACTGTCCTATGTGTTGTGGATAAAAACAAACAAACAAACAAAAAAAAACCAGTTCTAACCCTTAAGGATCGTATGCCCCCCCTTTTTTTCCTCACCTAGTCCACTGCTATCCAGCATGCACATAATCAAGGTTCTTGTAGATGATTATATTTTATTTAAAGTGAAGGAATTTCAGGATACAGAAGATATAAAATTGAGATTTATCAGTAGTGTAGTTTTAGTGTTATTCATTTTCCTTGGCACAAGTTTAAATATTAAACAAGCACTTATTCACACTGCCTTCTGGTCCAGGTGGCCCTCCCATCCACGTTGGGGAAAGAATTGAGTGAGCCCTACATATTGCTGGTTTTCTCTCTTGGGCATTGCAGTGAGCCAAAGTGGAGAGGTGTAAAGCTGTCCAGGGGGCCAGCACATCCCTGAATGATCCTACATTTCCCTTTGACCAGCTCATCACAAACACAGAAAAGTAAATGTGAGGTGGGCCCATGAAACTTTCCCAGTATCCCAGAAACTTCAGTTCTTTGGAGCTAAAAGCAAAGAGTAATTATTGCTGATGTAAAGATTATATATTTTCAGATCTCAGTAAAAATCTAATTTAAACTTGTAATTGTCATTGCCTAGGAATATATCTCACATTTATAACAGTTCTTATGGAATGAAGTGCTCTTAATAATCTTTTTTAAAATGTTGTACTTTTGTAGAAAGAAGCAATTAACAAGGCAAATTTTGTATTGATGTCAGACAGAACCTCTGAACAATGAGAGCTGTCTAGAGTGGAACAGGTTGCCTCACTAGGTTGGTTGATGGAGCATAATGGAGGAATTTCCCCTTCA
This sequence comes from Vombatus ursinus, assembly GCF_900497805.2. Classification (NCBI taxonomy): domain Eukaryota; kingdom Metazoa; phylum Chordata; class Mammalia; order Diprotodontia; family Vombatidae; genus Vombatus; species Vombatus ursinus. Next base: position 22,497,815 of record NW_020948983.1, read on the forward strand.
TTGGATAAAGATCTTCAAACAAAGTCTAGACAAACACCTGTCAGGGATCTTGTTCATATATGGGTTAGCCTTAGGTAGCTTTTTGAAGTACCTTCCAACTCTGATATTCTGTATTTATCGAAAGCTTGTTGTATACATACAACAAGCCTTTGATGGCTTAAGTGGTACAGTGGATAGACTGTTGGACTTGGAGTCATCAAGACTTCAGTTCAAATCCCTCCTCAGACACTTAGTAGCTCTGTAACTTAACCTGTCTCTAATCCAGTTACCTCATCAGTAAAATGGGGATAATATATACATCTACCTCAATGGGCTCTCTTGTGAAGAGCAAATGAGATAACATGTAAAGCACTAAACTCCAAGATCATCTGTAAATGCTGGATATTATTGTTGTTGTTGTTGTTATGATTATTATTATTCCTACCCTTCCACCCCATGGCCACAATTTTTGATATTCTAATGGCAGGAAGAACAATTTGGGCATCTTTATTTAGAGAGGTATGCATTTATTGCAGCTATAGGAGACTCTTGCAGTGATTCTAAGGAAGAACTGATAAATGGCAGGTGTAGAAACCTATACTGCATAAAATGGTAACATTTACATTTTTTTTCAATAAACAAAAATCTCTTGTCTTTCCTCCTCCTCCTCTTTCCCCTTGTCCTTCCCTCAAACAGACATTTTGGGGAAATAATCCCGCAAAACTTTTGTAAGAAATATGTGTAATCAAGCAAAAAAATTCTCGGCCATGTCCAAAAAAAAAGTTTCATGCTACATTCTGCACCCGTCACCTCTCTTCTAAGAATTGATTGGCATGCTTCAGCATCACTTCTCTGGAATCTTTATTGGTCTTTCAGTTGATCAGAGCTCTTAAGTTTTTCAGAGTTGTTTGTTTTTATAGTAATACAAATGTAAGGAAGTTTTTAGATCTTGTTTTGGGTCAGGGAAGAGTACAGAGACTCTTAGGAGATTAGGACTATCATAAACATAGAGCAATGAACTTCTGGAAAAATACCTCATCAATTTTGGGTACCTTGATCCTCATTTTGTATATGCTTCTATGTGTAAATCTCTCTCTTGATAGAATATAAACTTCTTTGGGACAGCAACTGGCAATCAATAAAAAATTATTAATAAATAGTTTTCAAGCTTAATTTCACAAATGCTGGAATGCTCATTTAGATTTGGGAAAGGTAGTTAAATTTTTTGTATTGGAGCACCAAATACTGGATATATCTATCTGTTTAAAGAACAGCTTGGTTGTATGAATACTACCCTTTAAGAAATAAGTAATTTGATATATTTGACATTTCAGATTTGGCCAATTTAAATTCTTTAGATGACAAAGAATGGACATTTAAAGTTATTTGAAACTATTTGCATGTAAGTGGTGTTTTGATAAAAACTTAATTGGATATATTTTGTACAAATGGACAGCATCTAGGAAATATCTAATAGGTGATAAATAGGTAAAAGTGTTTATTTGTGTCATTTCTTGATTGCCACATAGAATAGAGGATATTATTACATTGTAACTGTGACAGACCAATATTGGTAACAGTTCTTTGCATTTTGGTTTTTGAATGTAACCAACATGGAATGACAGAATTGGAAAAGACTTGTTCAGTCATTTTTCACTTATGCTTGCCTCATTGGGATCCCATTTGGGGTTTTCTTGGCAGAGATATAGGAGTGGTTTGTCATTTCATTCTCCAGCTTATTTTACAGATGAGTAAACTGAGATAAACTGTTAAGTGACTTGGGTCACACAGCTAGTTAAATGTCTGAGGCTGGATTTGAACTTAGGTCTTCCTGACTCCAGGCCTGGCACTGTATCCACAGTGCTACCTAGCTGTCCCTGGGAAAGACATACACGAAATATGTTATCCATGTAGATAATTTGGATGTACATTTAATGGAATTAAACTAATCATTGTTTGAATGATTACTTTAATGTTTATGGAATGCTCTATATTATCTTTTTTGATTTTTACAATGACCTTGTGAGATTCAGGCATTATTGTACACATTTTACAGATGTGAAAACTAAGACATAGAAAGATTTCCCATAGTTACATAGCAGGTGTTAGAGGTGGAATATAAATTTCAGTTTATTTTTTTCCATTCATCTTAATCTGAAATAAGTTAAACACTATGGGCATAGGTCTACCTAACTTTAGTTCCATAGCTCTTCTTATTACATGTACTGCCTGAACTAATGTTACTGATTATAAGTTTTTATGTCTTATATTTATACCATTAATGTTTGTGCTTATGCTTAAGCATTTCTCACTTTGGAAAATTATAAACTCTTTGTTATCCTAGTTGGGAATGGATTTTACAGTGGGGTGATACTTGGAATAAGATGTATTATGGGTAGACTTCTCTGAATATTTAAGTGTTAATTTTGAATTAATTTGGATAATCAGTTTAGGTAACTGGCTTTAACTGATGGAGATTTTGGAGCTATGTTTTTATTTATTTTGTTAAACATTCCCCAATTACATATCTGCTTAGCATGCACTCCTTTGCTTTGTGAGCCTAGAGTTTGACACCTCTGGTGATTAAACCTAATTTCAGACTGCTTTCCAGTTTTCTTGCCATTAAAAAAAATCAAGGAATTCTTCCCTAAGTAATTTATTTTTTCCAGTTTATCAAACCCTGGTTTATTGTGTTCTGTTGTTTCTGATTGTCCTTTGTCTAGCTTTTTCCATTAGTTTACGTCTCTTTTTTTAACCAATACAGAAAGTTTTAATGACCATTGTTTTGTGATATAGTTTTGAAATCTGAAAGTGATATTCTGCCTTTGTACCTACCTCTTTTCATCATTTCCATTGACATTCTAGATCTTTTATTTTTCCAAATGAATTTTGTTATTTTATTGAGTTCTGTAAAATATCCCTTTGATAATTTAATTGGTATATCTCTAAAAGTGTAAATTAACTTTGCTAGTATTATTTTGAAAAATATTGGCACAGCCCACCCATGGACACTGAATATTCTTCCAGCTATTTAAGTTGTTCTTTGTTTCTGTTGGGTGCTTTGCTAGAGTTATCCTCAGATACTTTATTTACTTCGTAATTATTTTAAGTAGGGTTTCATTTCCCATTTTTGTTTCTTGAATTTCATTGTTATAGAGAAATCTTTTTTATTTTTGAAGGTTTATTTTGTAGCCTGCAACTCTGCTGAAACTATTAATGATCTTAATGAGTATTTTTGCTTATTCCTTAAGATTTTCTAGGTAAACCATCATATCATCTGCAGATAGGGATAGTTTTAGCTCCTTTACCTGTTTACACCTTTAATGTTTTTCTCTTATCTTAATGATATTGTCAACATTTCAAGAATTATATCAGATAATAGTGGGTAGGTACCCTTGATTTACTCCTGTATTTATTTGGAAATATTTTAGGGTGTTCCCATTGCATTTAGTGCTTGGTTTTGGTCTTAAATGTATACTTTTTATGATATTAAAAAAGGTCCCTCTATGCCTGTATTTAGTAGAGTTTTTAACATGAGTGAATGTTGTACTTTGTCGAAACCTCTTTTTTTGGGAGGGGGGCCTTCTATTGAGATAATCATTTAGTTTTGGATATTTTTGTTTTTAATATGACTAATTATGTTGATTGTTTTCCTAATGTTAAACAGTCTTTACATCCCTGGTATAAATCCAACCTGGCCATGACAAGATTTTATTTAGAAATTTTGAATCTATAATCATTAATGACATTGATCTACTGTTTTCCTGTGCTTTTTCTTTCCCTAGTTTAGGTATTAGGACTATATTTTTCTCATAAATTGAATCTGTTAGAATGCTTTTTTATGGAACATCCATTTAAAAAATCTATGCTTAGGTCTAGATTTGCAGGGTAGGTAATTTTGGGCTGCATCTTGAGCTCTGTTGTTCTTTTGAACACATTATTCCATCCCCTCCAGCAGTTTTTGGTGAGTTCAGAACAGTTTTGTGTTATTTGGAGTTCCTTTCCTTTATATTTATTCCCTTATATGTCCTTTCTCCTGGTTGTTTGCAGAATTTTTAGGAGTTAATTTAAAAATAGAAATTTTAAAAAATTTAGTTTGTTTCAAATTCTCTTTCCTTTTAATGCTCCCCCTCCCATTCGTTGAGAAGGCAAGAAATACTATCCCCATTATACATGGGAAGCATTGTAAAACGTATTTCCACATTGGCTATGTTGAGAAAAAAGCAAGAAAAATAAAGAAAGTGAAAAAAATCTATCAATATGCAGATTTCATCAGTTCTTTCTCTGAAGGTGGATAGCATAATGAGTCTTTTGTAATTGTCATGGATATTTGTATTGATCAGGATAGCCAAGCCTTTCACAGTTACAATATTGCTGTTACTTTGTTATCCTGTGTTGTACAGTGTTATCCTAGTTCTCATTTCATTTTGTATCAGTTTATATGTTTTTTTTAAAAAACATTATTTTATTTTTAATTTATGAGATAAAACAAGCATTTCCATAGCATAGTATAATTTTGAAAAAGTGATTTCACATGAAACAGCAAATCTATTATGTGCTAATGCTATTCCTTTTAAATATAGTAATTATGTAAATATCTTTTCCCCCCTTCCCTCCCCACTAGTGATGGCTACCATTAGACACAGTCACAAAATTAATACACAAACATGTGTAAAATTATTCTATACATATTTCTTTTTATCATTTCTTTCTCTGAATGCAGATAACATCTTTCTTCACATGTCCTTTATAGTTAATTTTGGTATTTATAATAGTCAAAATGACTTATTTGTTCAAAGTTTTACTTAAAAAATATTGCTGTCATTGTATACAATGTTTTCTTGGTTCTGCTCATTTTGCTTTTCATTATTTCATTCATGTCTTTCCATGTTTTTCTAAAATTAATGAGCTCATTTCTTATTGCACAGTAGTATTCCATCACAATCATATACTACTGCTTCTTCAGCTGTTCCCCAATTAATGGGCATCCCTACAATTTCCAGTTCTTTGCCACCACAAAGATAACTTCTATACACATTTTAGAACATTTAGGTTCTTTTCCTTTTTCCCTAATCATCTCTGGAAATAGACCTAGTAGTGCTATTGCTGGGTCAAAGTGTATAAGCAGTTTAATAACTCTTTGAGCATAATTCCAGATTGCTTTCCAAAGTGGTCGGATCAGTTCATAATTCCACCAATAATGAATTAATGTCTAATTTTTCCACATCCCTTCCAACATTTGTTGATTTCCCCTTCAATCATTTTAGCCAATCTAGTAGGTGTAAAATGATAACTCAAGGTTGTTTTAATTTGCATTTCTCTAATCAATAATGATTTAGAGCGTTTTTCTTCATATGACTATAAATTATTTTGATTTCTTCATTGGAAAACTGTCTGTTCATATCCTTTGATCATTTATCAATTGGGGAATCATAAGTCTTCCTACATTTTTTTAAACTACCTCCTTCATTATTTCTTACATCACAATATTATTCCATTACAATCATATACTGTAACTTGTTCAGTCATTCCTCAACTGATGGGCATTCCTTCAAGTTTCCAATTCTTTGCAGTCACAAAAAGAAGACTTGAAGAAGTTTTTTTGTCAGTGGAATTGTTACATTTAACCACTGAATAGGTGTACTGGAGGTTGCAGCATAGGTTGTTTGGGTGTTTTTCCTGCAAGCAATCTGGTTTTTTTTCCTCCATTGGTACTTCGTTTTCTGTGTTAAGATATTCTGAATTGTTTTCTTATATAATTTCTTGCATTATAGCATTCAGGTTTATCATCTGTCATGCTCTCTTGGGAGACCTGCAATCTTAGAGTTGTCTCTACATATCCTGTATTCAAGATGATTATATTTTGCTTATATGGAGATCAGACTTTATTTTAATGTTGTCCTTCACTTCTATGAATTTACAGTATCTTTTCTTTTGTTTCTTTGGTGAGACTTGTACCATGGATTCAAGCATAAATTTTGCTTTCACAATTCTTGCTTGTCTTTTAGACTACTCAGGAACATCCTGCTATGGTTCTATGCTTTCTTGGAGATCCACATGATCCTCTGCCTCATTAAATATTTATTCATTTCCCTCTGTTTTGTAATATTTATTCACAGATACCCCGACTTTTACTTGATCCGGAGGCCTTATTTCCTTCTGCTATTAATATCTTCCATGTTGACTTATCTGGTTATCCTTAAGTTCTTTGAGTTTTCTTCCTTTTGAGATCTTTGGCAATTTCAATCTTTCCCTCCCTTATTTTCCCACATTGTTCTCTTTTTGATTTCTTCCCCTTTGATGGTACTTTCCCGTAGGACTATATCTCAAAACATCTTCAGTTTTCTTCCATGTTGGGCAGTCCATGGTTCATCAGCTCTGGTCGCTGCCCCAGGTGACTTCTGTGGGGACAGGACTAACCTCATCTGGATGCTGGCTACTGTCCCTTTGTCTTATTAGAATGTCACCTCCCAGCCCCCATGTGCCCTGTCCCCATTACCTCAGTTTCTCATTTCTCTGGCCCAGCAGCACAGAGGACTGCCAGCTGCTATCAGAAGTTGAGCAAATTTCTGCCTTTGAAGTTTGTATCTCTGGTACACTGGGAACAGTGGGGTGGGAGTTTGGGCAGGGTGTAGAGTTGAGTTTTTTTGTGATCTCTAGGGTTAGCTTATGCATTCTTGCTATGGAAGCATAGTGTGTATTAGGGGGAGGAGGTGTTAGGAGAGTACAAATTAGGGGTTAAGGATTATTTGCAACCTTTGCTCTTCATTGAATTGTCATCTCTTTAGGATGTTTGATGGTCTTAGACTATGAAAACAGCTGAAATTGCTTTACCTCTCATGCATAATTCCAGTTTTGTAGAGGTTTGAGAGAAAATGTCTAGGCCTCCATTTTGTTAGTCATATGACCCAGAAGTCTAATGTTATTTTTTCCCCTGAATATCTTCACAGAATTAATCAACAAGGTAAGATTTTAGCTTAATAAAAGGAAAAAAGCTACTACCAGTTAGAATTATCCGAAAGTGGAATGAGCTGCCTAAGTGCATTGTTGTGTCTGCTGAGGAGTTTCTCATTGCTGGATATTTTCTAGCAGAGCTTGTTTGACCACTCTTCTGACCACTTTTCAGAGATGCTGGAAAGGAGATTCCTGCTCAGTTATGAGTTGGAGTAGATGTATTCGAGATCTTTTCTGACTGAGAAATTTTGTAATTCTCTTCTGGGATTGCAAGATTTTATTCTGCTTATTCTTAGTTGATTAAACCACCCTCCCCCAAACCTTGGACTCACAGGTTGCAGGTTGCATTTTGTTCTCCTAACAAGTCATAGTACATGGATATTTTCAGATCATAGAAAATTTGTTGATAGATGTAACCGGATTTTACTCACTGAACCTCTGACTTAACAACATTAATTGAGGCATACAACTTGAAATAGTTGCCATGGTATTTGTCAGTGTTATGGATGATGTCCTGCAAATTCCTTGTGGAAGAAGGATGCCCCATTGATGAGGTCTTCCAGGTATCTGTCTTTGCAGTTGACATTGTGTTGAATGAATTAAAGCCTTAGAACCTATAGGGTGACCCTGGGCATGTCACAACCCCATTTAGCTGCAATGTCTTATCTGTAAAATGGGGATAATAGCATCTACCTCACAAGGCTGTTGTGAGGATCAAAGAAGATAATATGTATAAGATGCTTTGCAAACCTTAAAGTGCTTTACAAATGTTAGTTGTTGTTATTGTTACATCCAGAGTCACTTAAGAGTGTAGACTAACCATCTATACTGGAAAACTCAAATGGGTGAATAATGCCTATTGTTCAGACAACTTTACAGTTGTTTGCCCATGGAGTTGGTTGATCATATGTCTATGTTGAACATACACTGCAGATGGACACTGAGTTGGGTCCATAATTTAATAAGAGGAAGAACATAGCTTTGATTGTATTTTGTAAATTATGTAGCTCTTTAATGTTCTCAAGCTATTACATAACGTAAAAGTCCCTCTTTTACTACTACTGTCCTTCTAGTAATTCTATGTGCCTTTCATCATAGAACATTACAATATCTGAATGACTAAGTGGAGGAACATATTTATATCTAGATCTAGATCTTTATATATCTATATCTATGAACAGAAGTGAACTGCCCATATTACTTAAACGTGGTTTACACAGATGAAGTACAAAAAACATCCAGTCAATATGTAAATCAGGAAGGAAAGTGGCTCTCATATAGCAAGAAAGGATAACACATAGCTTGAGTGCTGAATACTATTAAAAATTCAGGAAGTCCTACAGTGCTTTGGGTTTATACTTTATGGAGGATTTATGTAAGTACATAGTCATGGAGTGCACAGAATGAAAAAGCATAGATGAGCTGTGAACTATAAGCTCATGGATCTAATCCAATATTTAACTGTTGGTTCTATGTTAGATGAGGTAGACTGATACTGTTCCTCTTTTACAGGAATATTTTTAGACAAATGATTGATATGAATAATGATCACGTTTCTTTACTTAATTATAAAGAGAACTCTAAATTTTAGATTCTGAAAGTATTAGAATTTATAGAGATGTAAGAAGACAAACGACTACTGCCAAACACTTTTAATTATTTCCAAGCCTAAGGGATTAGAAACTTTAGTTAACATGCTCTTTGCATTTGCATAATTCAGTTCATGTTAGGTGTTCTTATCTTTGGATACCTGTTCTCCTTTACATTTAAGAATAGAAAATAACAAACTGATGAGTAAAATTCATTAATAAAGTATTAAGACCCTACACAAAAGAAAATTCTATTGCCTGAGGAGTAAATTAGTCCCTTTTAGATGTAGATCTACTTTAGCACCCTGGGTACCTTTGATTGACTATTGACCTGAAAGAGTAAATCCATCTCTCAATTCCCTGAAATTAATGGAAGCAAAAGTTATTACCAAATGGTAACTTAATGTAGTGAGATTGGACTAATTATAAGATAACTTTAATTGAAATTAACTGAAACACTCCTATTTTCTAGCAAGACATCATAACCTCTTTGGAGATAATAGTTGAGGGCATCTTCTGATTACATTAAACCATGTTCTAATTGTAGATCAAAAAACTAATTAAATTGGAAAGTAATTTCATGTCTGGGAAAAAGCCCCTGAAAAAATGTGGGAAGGTATCTCTTATAAGTCCCCAGTGATTGAGAGCAAACTACTTGCCATGGCCATTGTTGTTGTTCAGTTGTTTCAGTCATGTCCAACTCTTCATGACCCCATTTGGAGTTTTCTTGACAAAGATACTGGAGTGATTTGCTCTTTCCTTCTCCAGCTCATTTGACAGGTGAGAAAACTGAGGCAAATAGACTTAAGTGACTTGTCCAGAGTAACACAGCGAGTAAGTGTCTAAGACCAGTAAGTGCCTAGAACCAGAGTTGACCTCAGGAAGATGAGTCTTCCTCATTCCAAGTCTGGTGTTCTATCCACTGCACCACCTAGCTGCCTGCCATGGCAGGCAGTTAGTAGAGTCATGACTATGGAGGGGCCATTAGAACTTTCTCCCAGGGCAGGAAATTTAGAGGGTGCTGACAGTCCAGGGACACATTTCTTCCCATGCCTACCTACCACCCAGAAGTGGTGGCAATCTTATCGTGGAACATGTATTCTTTTCTTTCAGCTGCATAAAAACAGGATATGCTTCCTTCCTTCTGGTCCTGAGTTCTAGTCCTAGACAGGACTTCCTCTCTTGGACTGAATCACAAATGAGCCTCCTATCCCAGCCCCCCTCCCCACCCTCAGTACTTGCTTCAGCTGCAAAAAATTGCTATTTTGAATTTGGTTATTAATCATGAAAATTTGCCTCGAGTTAACAGCAAGAACAGTAGGGGCCTGAGAATCTTCTTTCTAAAAAGCATGTAGAGGGTAAATGGAATCTTAATGCCTTGTAGAAAATATTCTTTATTTGCATTTCTATTAACGTTTGGTAGTAGTTACACATGCACAAAACACAGATTTGATCTTGCTGGAGGAGAAGAGGGAAAGGCTGAAGAACACCTCTGATTTCCAGGTTTAAAAAGATTGAAGTGCTCCTTGGAAGAATGCAAGAAGGGCTCAAAATGACAGAAAGCAGGAGGGGTATAAGGATTATTGAACTTTTGATGATATGTTATACGAATGTGCCTCTTCTCATAGAAAGTTGCTATGGGTCCTTTGAAGAGGTAAGCTTCTTGCTTCAGGGAGTGATTATGAGGATTCGAGTATGCCACCAAAAGAGAGGTCATACATTACTGGTCAAATGTAAGAGAGAAAAGTCGTGGTAATTGGTGACACCCTTAAAGCAAAACATATGTGTGGCTGACGTGAAACATGGTTTCTTCCATAGTATCCCAGATTTGACCAAGGGTCTCTAAAAGATTTTCAGTCCTGACACTTGGTGATTCACATAGGGACAAATGTTGAAAGCAGAAGAAATTTAGAAAGCATCATTAGGGATTTTGAAGTTTTTGGTAAGAATGTGGTGTTATTTCTGTTATCGCTGTTGAATCATTTAAGGAAAGTTTGGATTCAGGAAGTAAAAAGCTGGTTAAGATGGAATCTGAGAATGTTATTTAAATTTTTGTCTCAGCATAGAGGGAACAGTTCTAGATTGGGAATAGGTGTTCTAGATTGGGAATAGGTGAATCTTGGTCAAATTCTGGTTCTACCACTTATTACCTGTATAACCATGGGCCTTAATCTGTAATATAAAGGGGTCAGATTAGATGATTTGTAAGGTTCCTTCTAGGTCCCAATCTATGATGCTATAGAATAGGAATGATCAGCTCATGGCCAAAGGTTATTTTTGCTTAGTACATAGAAGGTGCTTAATAAGTGCTTGTGGATTGATTTTCTTAGAGATTTGCAAATCTGATCAGAGGCAGAGTTCAATTTAATATAATGGAAAAACTTCTCAAGGCTTAGGGCTAAGAGGTTACCCCTAGAGCTTGTGTGTTTTCTAACACTATCTTTTAAAAAAAATTATGTATTTTTTTAACACTGTCTTTTAATTGGAGGCAGGATCATTACTTTTGGCTCACTACCCACAAGGAGATTCTTGTTCATATCTGAATTGGATTAGATAACCTCTGAAGTATCTTCTAACTCTTTGATTCTGTGAAATAAGGCTCCCCCTTCTAGCAGCTCTGGGTTCTTCTGCATAGAGAGAGTACAAGTTCTGAGAGGGAAAAGGAAGAGAATAAATGTTTATTAAGCACCTACCATGTGCCAGGTACTGTACTAAGTGCTTTACAAATATTATCTCTTTTGACCCTTACAACAACTCTCTAGATCAGATGGCTATTATTAGCCCCATTTTTATAGTTGAGGAAACTGAGGCAAACAAAGGTTGGTAACTTGCGTATGGTCACACAGCCAGTTGAGTGTCTGAGGCTAGATTTGAACTCAGGCTTTCCAGACTCCAGGCACAGCGTTCTATCTACTGCACTACCCAGCTGCCCTAGAATGTAGTAACCTAGATGCTATTCTCAGGCAGAGGTCAAACCTGGGGCCCTTTGCCATGTAGCCTACAAAGATTTTGGCAGAACCAGATTGAAATGTAATTGTGAAATGTTTCACAAAATAAAAACACAACACAATATAGATAATGTTAATTTATGGTTTTCTAAGTCAATATGTGACCTGCAGAAATTAGTTTCTATTTTGAGTTTGACATCCCTGCTCTAAGATATCTGTGTGTCTCTGTCTTTTTTAATTTGAGAAGTTGGTAAAAAATTAAAAACTGAGAAATACTTCAATATTATAGTAAAACAAACAATGTTATATATTTTTAAACTTAATGTTCTCCATAAAGTTGAGCAGATATAGAAAGTGCTCCTTTTTTAATTTTAGGAAAATCACTTGAGAAACGAAAGAAGACAACTTTTCTAAATTTATTAATATAGTTTTTGCCATGTGGAACTTTGCCTATCACTTTCATTTTCTTAGCTGTCACTATACTTTTAATGCTTAATTTTTGGAAATGATCTTAGATTTCTGAAAACTGGAGGTTTGCCTGAAATGAGGTGGCTTTTTATAGCCTTTCATATATTAGTATATTTTCTGACTTGGTGTATTTCCAAACATAAATTAGTTTCTTTTACATGCCAGAAAAAGTGGAGGACTGTAAAGCTAGTGAGAAACCAAAAGAGTCAGATGCTGTGCTAATGCTTTTGTCTGGCTAACAGTAGTGTTAGAATCCCACGCTGCACTTGTGGATCAGGCACCTAAAGGCATCCTTATCAAGTACAGTGTTCCTTATGCTTCTCATTCTTAACTTTTCCTTTTCCTTGAAGAGCTGCTACTACTTTCTTTTTTCAGGGGGTGAGGTTTACAGTTACTCCTCTATCTCATTAATTTCACAACAGTTAGTTTTACTATTTCGTAGAATCATAGTATCACAGAGTTAAAATAAACCTTAAAGGTTATTTTGTATAATAGATCACCCAATGCAGTAATCCCTTGAACATTACAGGCGGTCATTTATACAGTAAACATTTATTAAGTATCTACTAGGTGCCAGGCACTGTGCTAAGAACTGGGGATTCAAACCAGAAAAAGAAAGACAGTTCCTGCCCTCAAAGAATTTACCATCTAATGGGGGAAGACAGTACACAAAAGGAAGCTGTAAAGGGGGAGGTGTAGAAGATATCCAGAGCTGGGGCATAATGATGTTAGGAAATGGAAGAGTTGGATGGGCTTCTGGGCTTTCTTTAAAGAGAGGGTTTGGGAAAAATGTTTTGCTCTGCCCTCCACCTTCCCAATTATAGGGTCAGAGACAACTGAGGGTACTGAAGGAATCTTTGTGATCATGAAAATTCTGGTGAACTTTTCAGGAGGTAAGGAGGGGGCGGTACATTATGATGCTTGAGTTGAAGCAAAACAGTGCAGCTGGTGGGAAAGTGTGTTAATGGCCAATTTGTTGATTCTTATGATCTAAACATAGAAAACACATTTACAGAATTGGTCACAGTAAATTGTCAGGAATATAATTTTCAGCTAGTAGACACAGCTGGGCAGGATGAGGAGTCCGTCTATCCTCAAATGTACTCCAGAGACATTAATGATTTACCCAATTACATCAATCAAAAGTTTTGAAATGATTAAAGTTATCCATGGCAAGTTTTGGATATGGTGGGGGAAGTCCAAATATCCATTATATTGGTTGGGAATAAAATAGACTAACATATGGAACATGTGATCCTTTATGAAGAAGGGAAAACTTTAGTAGAATGCAGCTTTTTTGGAATCTTCTGTCAAAGAAGAAGCAGAAAAAATTGTTGGTTCACCAGAAAAAATCTTCATTCTTAGTAATGTAGTTCTATTGCAAAACCTGAGGATGCTAGGAATATAGTCTATGTGAAAAGGGAAACTGCCCATTATCCTTGAAGATAAACTATTTTTTTCTCCCTATTCAACGTGAAGAGCTCATTTGGGTCAGAGATTTCCTCTTCTTCTCTTTAGATTATGTTCAACTCTGACTTCTGTCCAAATGGTTTCACTTCCATTTAAAAAATTTAAGCAATCATATTTTCATTTTATTTATCGTGTCTCTAAATATTACAACCAAGAATTTTACTAGCATTAATTTTTCAGTGTAGTTTGTTGGTTAAAATAATGCAATCATTAAAATGATGCATATTGTTACACTATTCTTTTCCCTCCTCAAAGTTTATTTATTTTTAACATTCATTTTTAAAAATTGAGTTCCAAATATTCTTTCTACCTCCAGCTTCTCCCCTACTGGTTAAGAAGACAAGCAATATGGTATTAATTATGCATGTGAAATCATGCAGAACATTTCCATATTAGCCATGTTACAAAAACAGTACAAAACAAAAACAAGAAAAAACAGTGAAAAAATTATACTTGAAATTTGCAATCAGTTTTATCAGTTCTCTCTCTAGATGTAGATAACATTTTTCCATCATGAGTCCTTCAGAATGGTTTTGTATCATTGTCTTGATCTGACTACCTAAATCTTTCACAGTTGGTATCATTACAATACTGCTGTTACTGTTTCTCCTCACTTCATTCTGTATCATCATGTAAGTCTTCCTAAGATTTTCAGAAACCATCTGGCTCATTGTTTCTTATGGCACAATAGTAATACATCACAATCATATGTCATAGCTTGTTCATCCATTCCCCAATTGGTGGACATACCCTCAATTTCCAATTCTTTGCCACTACAAAAAGAGGTACTACAAATATTTTTGCACATGTGTGTCCTTTTCCCATTTGTATGATCTCTTTGGGATACAGACCTAGAAGTGGTATTGCTGGGTCAAAGAGTATGCACAATTTTATAGCCCTTTGGACATAGTTCCAAATTGTTCTCCAGAATGGTCGGACTAGTTTACAACTCTACCACCAGTGCAGTAGTTTGCCTATTTTTGTCATTTTCCCTTTCTGTTATGTTAGCCAATTTGTTAGGTATAAGGTAGTACCTTGGAGTTGTTTTAATTTTCATTTCTGTAGTGTGAGGTGGTACTTCATAGTTGTTTTAACTTACATTCCTCTAATCAATAGTGATTTAGAGCATTTTTTTCAGTTGTTCGCTTTTATTTTTTTAAGATTCATTAATTTATTTATTTTTAGTTTTCAACATTCACTTCCATAAGATTTTGAGTTCCAAATTTTCTTCCCATCTCATCCCTCCCCCAACCCCAAGACAATGTACATTCTGAATATCCTTTCTCCTAATCTGCCCTCCCTTCTGTCTCTTCCCCTTCTTTTATCCCCTTCCTCTCCTATTTTCCCGTAGGGCAGGATAGATTTCTATACTCCATTGCCTGTATATCTTATTTCCCAGTTGCAGGTGAAAACAGTTTTTAACGTTTGATTTTAAAACTTAGGGTTCCAGATTTTCTTCCTTCCTCCCTCCCCACCCACCCTCACTGAGAAGGCAAGCAACTCGATGCAGGTTGTACTTGTGTAGTCATGCCTTTTAAAAATATTTCATTTTTCTAATTAAATGAAAAACAATTTTTACATTTTTAGAAATTTTGAGCTTCAGCCTCTCTCCCTCCTGTTTCCACATCATTGAGAATGTTATACATGTGTAATCATGCAAGTCATTTCCATATTAGCCCTGTGAAAGAAAACACAAACCCCCCCCAAATAAAAATAATCCAAGAAAAATGAAGTTTTTAAAAAGTGTGCTTCAGTTTTCATTTAGACTTCAACAGTTCTTTCTCTGAGGGTGGATAGCATTTTTCATCATAAGTCCCGTGGAATTAATTGTCTTAGGTCATTGTGTTTCACTGCTGTTAACTGGATATGGACATTGGTGTTTTTTTCATTATTAAATGTGTACTTCTAAATAAAATAGCTGTAAATGTTACATATTTTGTCCTGCTTGATGTAACTTTAAAGACAAAAGCCTTCCTATTCAGTTTCTACTTCTGACCCTTATGAAGTGCTTGGGTTTCTTTTCCAAGAGAGTTTGGATTGAACGGAATTGAAAGAAGGAAAAAACACATCGTGACCTTAGCACTGGAAGGCTTCCCAGACAACTTGATGAGTGTGCTTTATGGAGAAATTAACTACTTTATGAATAATTTTACCTGCTTTATAACTTTTCCTCCTCTATAGTTTTCTTTTTTTTTTAAAGAGAGTATCTAACTTTATTTGGAGGACATATGACTGAGGTAATGTGAATTATTTGTTTTTTTCTGTTTCAGTGCTTTTCTTTTAAAAATGGTTAAAGCATTATCTTGCTGTGTGACCCTGGGCAAGTCACTCAACCCCGATTGCCTTGCTGGAAAAAAAAGCATTATAATGGCAAAGCTTATGATTCCTTTCTCTCAAATACTCATTCATCTATCTGTTAAGCACCACAGGGTGGTCTTGCATTGATTCTTGAATTCATTAGTCATTTATGTTCTGACCCTGCAAGAGACTTGCTCAGAGAAAGTTAATTGCACTCTTGCTTGTCCAATGTTCTATCCAGTATATTATATGTCTTCTACATAAAAGTAATTGAAAGATTTCCTGCCAGTATATACTTTCAGTTACTTACAGTAGTATTCCCCCAAAACATGTTGCTTTTTTATTCCCCCTTTTCACCTTTTCTGACAATGTTTCAGTATTTCCTGACATTAAAAAACTAGGTGTTTGGATCAAGTGATCTCTTTCTCCCTCCAAACATTATGACTTATAATGTGGTGATAGGAAATCAACTAATTATTCACACAAACACACATACATACACACCTTGAGATCCTTATGTGTCTAATACACTGGGTGAAATAGGAAATAAACTGATATTTTTACTAAAAGCCATATAGATGCCCAACACGAGGGAAATGACAAGACTTGGCAACTGGTTGAATATGGGGAGTGAGGGAAAATTAGGAGTGGATGATGAATCAGAGACTGGGAAACTAAGTGACTAGAAGGACAGTTGTGCCCCACATAGAGGGGTTAAGTTATGAAGATGTGGTGTGGAAGGGATTTTAGAGACACTTGTGTTCTGGATATTTTGGGCTTGAGATGCTGGTGGGAAACCCAGTGCGGAATGTCCAGTAAGCACTTGGTGATGTGGGATTGGACCTCAGGAGAAAAACTATAACTAGATATAGCAACCTGGGAATCCTCTGAGTAGAGGTGAACTCATAGGACCTTTTGAGGTTATGGAGAGACACAGTCAAATAGAGAAGACAAAAAGCACTTTGGAGCTACAAAGTGGGAGCAGATTATGGGTGATTATAAAACAAAGGAATTTGAGAATGAGAGATCTGGTAAGTTGGAGAAGAACCAGAAGAGAACAGTTGCATGAAAGGAGGAGAGAGATTATGGGGAGAAGATGGAAATGGTCATCCATGTCAAATGATGTAGAACAATTAAGAAGGGTGATGACAGGGGCAGCTAGGTGGCGCAGTGTACAGAGCACCAGCCCTGAAGTCAGGAGGACTTCAACTCCAGCCGCAGACCAAACACTTGACACTTACTAGCTGTGTGACCCTGGGCAAGTCACTTAACCCCAGTTGCCTTAAAAAAAAAAGGTGAGGACTAAGAAGAGACCATCAGATTTGATAGTTGAGAATTTGGAGAAAGCAGTTTTCAGTTAAGTGGATGAGTTTGGAAGCCTGATTGAAAGATATTTAGAAAATTGGACGTGGAGTATAGGTATCTCCTCCTGTTCCTTACCTCCTAAGAGTTTGTGAAAGGAAAGAGAGATCTAGTAAAATAGTTTGAGGGGATGGTAGGATCAAGTGAAGATTTTTTAAGGATGGGGAGACTTTGGACATGGCAAAGGGAATGAGCCAGCAGATAGGGAGGGACTGAAAATCAGAGGACAGATAATTGCACAGGCAAGCTGTTGGAGGAGATTTAAGAAGATGAGATCAAAGGCACAAGTAGAGGAGAGTTAGGCTTGGTGAGAAGGACCACTTTTTTATTGGAGCAAAGGAAGAATGATATTAAGGGATTTTAAGATGCAGAACAGGGGCAAAGGGCAACTTCATACCTAATAGTATAATGATAAAATGAGATATTTGTAAAGCAGTTTGCAAATCTTAATATGCTATATAAATGCTAGCTATTATAATTGTTGTTGTTGTTATTGTTAGGCTATATTTTCTCAGTAAAGGATGAAAGCAAGATCTTGGACTGAGAAGGGTGGTGGGCAGAAGTATGTAGTTTCAAAGACGTGAGGAAAAAATTGGAATAGTTTCTGTGAGGAATGTCATAAAGAGTCATTTTTAAAATCTTAGGGAAAATTAAAAAAATGTTTTGCCTTGGTGAGAGCCCAGTTGAGACCAGTAATATAAATTTGTAGTTGACTTAGCATGATTCTTGATAACTTTCAGCACTGTTGTGTAGCATGTGACTAAAAGCCAAGAATATGAATGGTGCAAGCAAACCAGGGCTGGAAAATGTAGAGGGAAAGAACGTAGTTAAACTCCTTAATGCCGAAGTCAAGATTGAGAAGTTAGGAAAGTGAAGTCAGGTGATGGCCTGGAAGAACACTGAGGGATGGAGGATTTGGACATCATGGTGAGGATGGAAAAATAGATTTAGCAAGGGGTGAGGGATAGGGAGAGATGGAAAGGTAATTTAGGGCCAGATCAAGGGCCCTTGATCTTGAATACTTATGTGTTGATGATGAGATCAGGGGTACGATTGTTCTTCTTTGTGGCCTGGGGTGGAATGAAGATGTAATTCATATGAGTTGAGGAGGTTGATGAACTGGGAGGCCAGGGTATCTGGAGGATCCACAGCATGTCTATTGATGTTCCCAAGTATGAGAGTAAGGAGTTAAGGTAGAGAGTAATAGATTAGTGTCTAACTCACTGGGTTGTTAGGAGCAAGTGAAATAAACAATATAAAGCACTTTATAAATATTGGCTGTTATTTGTAAAATGAAAATATTGGACTAGATTGTTTCTGATTCCTTTTATTTGTGAATTTATCTGTGAATTTATAAATGCATGTGTATATATCAGTGTCTCATCTTTAGGGCAAAAGAGGAGAGTTTGTCTAAGAAGACTTCAGGTTGTTTTTGTTGGTGACTTAGTTGTTTTTTTTCTTTTTTACAATAGAGTTATTATTATATTTTTATCCAGTGGAAACACGAAAGAATGCAATTGCCAGACAAGTTTATCTGGAATGTACAGGAATTCTGTGCCTGGTGCAGAGTGCCTCATTGTGAATAGAAATGCAGAATTCCTCTATATAGTCAGTCTTTCACTTTATTCATATGTGAATAAAAAGAACTCTTTGTTCATAGGACAAAAATAATATATGCCACTGTTATGAAGCTACATGAATTTTAATTGAAGCCCTTAAACAGTATATTATATCTTTCAATAAAATAATAAGCATTGTTTGTATAAATTCTGAGCCAAATTACTTAGGTGGATCCACTTATTTTTCCTTCTTTGAAATTTGGTTATGACTGGAAAGAATTAATGTTTGGCAATAGTAGTGTCACAAAAGTGCTTTACATATAGAGGAAGTGTGGTGTGATGGAAAGAATACCAGACTTGAAGCCAGGACAGCCTGTTTTTGAACCCCACTTTCATGTACCCCACCCTAGTTCAAGCCTCATTACCTCTGGCCTATTACAGTAGTCTCTTCGTTGATCTCTCTGCCCCAAGTCTTTTCCATCTCTAATCCATCCTCCATACAGCTAGCAAAGCACAGATCTGACTGTCAAGTGACACAGTCCTCTCCTCAGAAGTGCCTGCTTCCCTGTTCTCTTTAGGATAGAATATAAACTCTTCCATTTGGCTGTTCAGCCCTTCACAATCTGGATCCAACCTGCCTTTCCAGGCTCAATATAAACATTACATATCCTTGCACTTCTGAGTTCCATACAATGGCCTAATTATAGTTCCTAGTATAAGACATTTAATTTCCCATTTAATTTAATTTTATTTATTTTGCATTGGCTTGGAATGTCCTTACTGCTGCTTCTTAAAGGTATTTTCTCCTCAATGAGAATTTTTTGTGATCCCACCAGCTATCCTCCCCTCCCCTTACCTTGCATTTACCTTTTATATACTTTATATTTACTCATATGAGTAGTTAAGAAGGTGAGTTTAATTAGCGCAAGAATGAGTTAATTTTGTCTGTTTCCCCAGAACCTAGCTTAGTGTACACAGAAGGTGCTTAATAAATGCTTGTTACTTGATTGCCTCTATTTGACTACTCATGTGAGTATGTATTTTTGTTTTAATATTATTTTAGATTCTGGAGGTCATAGGATTTAAGAGTTCAACAGAACTTTAGAGATCATCTAGTGCAGCCCCAACTCTATTTTACATGTGGGGAAACTGAGACCTAGAGAAAGTGAATGACTTGCTTATTATCTTATAGCTAACACAAGTTGGAGCTGAGAGAGGAAAACTTGGCCTTTTGACTCCACTGGTGTTGCCTTAAATGCCTTTTAACTTCATGTCTAAAGGGAATTTTGGGAAGAATAAAGAAAAAGGTTTACCATAATTGTATAGGGCTGTATTTGCAAGGCAAATAGTGTTGTTGTTTATTCCTTCCTAGGTATTTACTTTGATAATTGCTCCTGGGGAAAATAAGTCATCTGATTATTAGGGTGTAAAGTAAATGATCAAGCTTAAGGGTCCCATGATTTCTGACTGCTAGGTCCTATGATCTTCGCCATGCCATAGGTAGAGATTCAGAAGGTCATGTCAAGGCAAAAGTTATTGCTGACTTTGAAATACAGAGGAAAGTCTTTTGGTGTACTCTAAGATCTCAGATAACTTCACAGCAAAGGGTAGTGCATATACTTTTTTGGGACACACGGAATAACGAGGAGCATAAACACAGACACACTGAGAAAGATCTATTATGGGGGACGTAATATCCTTTAGAAACTTGTCATCCTAGGTGGAGAAGCACTGTTGGAATCTGCCCATGATGAGATGCTAAATGGAGTTGAGGGGCCTTGTTCTTAGGTTGATCTTTCCTGGAATAGTTCTCATCATCCACATTAATATTACAAAAGAAAATTGTGGTTCATATCCAGAATGGCTTCTAGGACAATCCCTAGGGTTGTGTGTCTTTTGGAATTGTTGCCTCACTTTTAACCTTGACTCCCATTTGTTAAGGCCATGTTCATATCCAGATTTCCAGATGAGATGTAATTTTAATCCTAAGACACTTCTTGCCCTCAAATAATTTATGTTCTAATTGGGGGGTAGAGAGGGAAGATGGGAAATGTAGACAAATAAGTATAACATATGGATGTAATGGGGATAAAGTACTCTAGGAAGACTTAGAGAGGGAAAATCTTCTCTTTTAGGGATTCTTAACTTTTTGTGTCATGAACCTCTTTGGCAATTTGGTGAACCCTATACAAATCTTTCCAGAATAAAGTTTTTAAGTGCATAAAATAAAAATGCATAGTGTTACCAAAGAACCAGTTATATTGAAATACAGATAGAATTTTTTTTCTCATCCCTGAAATCTATGGTCTGTGGATACCAGGTTAAGAATTCCTGTCTTAGAGTAAGAAATTTATTCCAGTATTTTCGTAATGAAGATACTTCTGTAGCAGTCTAAAATGTGATACTTCCCCTGCTTTTTGTTCTGATCAGAAGCTTTTTAGAAACACAGTTCTTTAGAAGCTTTAATTCTCGAATCTTTAGAGAGCAATCCAAAATCACTTTAACAAAAAGATTCACAAAGAGGTGCTAAATGGGGTAGTCAAGTGTTCAACAAAGCCTAAAAGTCGTTAGTGGGTAGGGGAAAATTCAATGGCACCTACAGGTCAGGGTCCACATGAAGCTAACAGTGTAATCTCGTGAAAAAATGGTCAGTAATCGTAATCACTGTTTCATTCTTGGTATTCTGTAGCAAAGTATGATCTCATTCTACACTCTAGCCTTACTTTGATAAATTTTGATAGATTTAGTCCAGAATTTGGGTCGTGTGACTGACAAGATGGAAGACTAGACATTTCCTCCAATCTTTTATCACCGTTCAAACCTGAACAAGCTAATAATTACGGTAACAGTCCATCCAGCTGTGGCCCCCCTCTCACCAGTCTAAGACAAGAGCTTTAAAGAGGAAGGGGGTAAACCAATGAACTGACAGCAGAGGAGATGAGTTCCCAATCCTAACAAACTTACTCAGCACTCCCTCTGTCCCCCACCAGCTCTGGCAGGACAGCACAAACTGAACTGTGAACTTGTAACTGAACACAACTCTATCCCCACCCCCAGCTCTTGCTGTGATCTTCCCACCTTGACCACAGCATCATGACAGCACATAGTGCTACAGCAGCAATCTACCAGAAAACTGAGGAACACAGGGGACCTGGACTATTAGTAATTTTGTTTTTTTCCAAGATCAGATTATTTTATGATCCACAGTCATATTATCATAAGGAGAGCATTAGTGTTAAAAAGATGGACTTTTTGGCAGTGAATAGATTTTGATTATTAAAGAGACTATACTCTTTGCCCTCTGGGCCATGGGGTCCTCCTCTTTAAAATTAGAGGGTTGAATTAGTTCCTCGTTTCCTTCCAGCTCTTAATTTATGATTCTGTGATCCTAAATGTGATCTAGGCAGATATCCATTTTCTACTTGTTTCATCACACTGTCTTCTTGAAACACTTGTCTGGGAGTTATATATTGATGAATTAACTCACTGGATTCTCCAGCTGCTCTTCTGGATAATGTGCATTTTTAATGTCCATTTTGTTTCTTTAAGTGTAGTCAAACCATCGCTACAGATTTAACTGAGGAGACTTTGTAGTGTTACGGGACTCTGTGTCATTATCTCTAGATAAGACCATTTAAAAATCTCAATATTAATAGATAATCCTTTGTTTGGATTCAGGGCAGGACATTTTCATGACACTAGTAAAAACATCTTAAGTGAACAAGTCTCCTTGTTTTATACCTCTTTCATAGAGCCTTAGGTGCTGTACGTATATGTATACACACGTGACATATTTTGTTGGATGAGAACTTTGAGAGTTGCAATTTGTTGGGTTCATTATAGTCAAAGCATTTGGGAAGAGTTGTTAAGTTGGTATTTGAACTATACTTGTAAAGTTTTAGAAAAGACTCATAGTGCCCAGAAAGTAACATATTCTATTAATCCAATTGTAAGATGTCTTCTAAAGAGTAAATAATGTGGTACAAGTGTAGCTGAAACAACTGGGAGATAGGATTTTTGTTCTTGGTGTTACAGTGACTTCTCACCTCCTCCCCATTTGTAAAAACCTATTCAGTCAATAAATAGTATTAATCTAATATGTGGCCAGCATTGTGTTTACTTTATACCCCAGTCATCTTGTCATCTACCTGGCCAAAGTGTGCAACTCTCTCTGCCTTCCCTTTTAGCTCTGAAACCAAAAAGAAATCAGTACTCGCATTGCCACTGGAAAGGATATGCCAGTCTACCCTGTGACTACATCACCCTGAACTTTCCAATCCAAAACATCCCTCTCTGGACACCACTATGTTGAGGATAGGACCTTTGTTTTTGAATCTCTAGCTCTTAGCACAGTCCTTTTCACATAATAAATACAATAAATGCTGTTTCATTCATTGTGGTACAGGTTATATGACACTGCAAAAGACACATAGGATAGATTCCCTACCCTCAATCATCTTTGTGCATAAATTGGGGAAAATGATATACTTGGAAGAGCTAATAAGATATGTTGTGATTAAGGGTCAAAATGAAGTGTCGATAGAACTCTAGTTGTTCAAAGAAGCATTCTGTGCAACTGGAGGAGGGATTTACTGGATTCTAAAGGATTGGTAGAATTTAAATATACAGAAAGAAGAGTGGGGAATATTTCGTGTCTGGGTAAAATATGAGTAAATGCAAGAAAGAAATGAATTGTTTGTGGGAAAGTAAAAAGGATTCTTATTAGGAATAGTAAAAGATAAGATTAATAAACTGAAAGTGGATTCAGATTGTGGTGGCTCCTGGAAGCCAAACTAAGGAGTTTGGACTTTTTTTTTCTGTAGAGAGAGGTTATTTGGGGAAGTTAATGAACCTGGGAATGATGTTATTGGGGCAGCATTTTGGAGAAATGTGTCAGGCAGCAGTATAGGGATGGATTGGAAGGGAGAGGCACTGGAGGTGCGGGAGCAGTTAGGACATTATTTCTCCTTTATTAGGGTAATGGTACTTTTCCCCCAAAAGCGAGGGGAAGTGTGGTATAATGGATAGAGTACTGGCCTTTGAGTGAGAAGACCTGACTTCAAGTCTTGCCTCTGACATATAGTGGCTGTGTAACCCAGGGCAAAATTCTAGAGAAGGTACTGACTTGCAGTAGAGGGAGTTCCCTTATCCAGAAGTTCCCTGCACTAGTGAAATTACAAGTCTAGTCCCTGGTCCCTGGCATGGTTGTGGTGGGATGGAAAGAAATGGACAGGTGGCAGAAACATTAGGGAGGAAGAATCAACAGGATTGATTGAATTTGGGGGACAAGAGAGAGGAGCAAGTCAAAGACAAGTTTTAAAAGGCTGGATAACTAGAAGGAAGATATGACTGACCGACATAAGATTCTAGGATATCGTTGGCTGACTTTGTAGTGTAAGGTGTCATTTTAGATATGCTGAGAGTGAGATGATGGCAATGGTAAGACATCCAGTTGGAGGCCTTCCAGTGGCCAAGGGTGATAAAGGACTGAAACACTGAGATTTGAACTCATCTTCCTAGATTTAAGATTCAGTACTTTTTGTAGTATATACAACACTGAGCGTGTGTGTGAGTGGGCATTCATGTGGGCATCCATGTGTTGGAGAGTGGGTGTGGGGCTTGTGCTTAAACTATGCTCCAAAGCCAAGGAGATTATTTTTGGATTATACTTTGCCTTTTGTTACCTACAATCCTCTTTTCACCATTAGTGTAGCTGATTGATAGTTTAGTATGTCAATGGAATATAATTCTGGTTAGTCAGTTGTATATATTTGTTACGTTGATTATTGGTGTTTTTTGTATGCATTGTAAAAGAATGCACAATAGTGCATGTAATTTGTGCATAATAGTGATGTCATTTGTAATTCCAAGTCCCAGACTGGATATTTATCAGAGGCTTCCTGCTCAAACCATTTCTCCTAGAAATACTATCACTGTACTATAGGTACTTAGAATTCTTTCTCCTGCTTGGTCTCTGAAGCATAAAAGGGGATACTCTATAGGAGCTAAGTTTTTGTCAAAGTCCTACATTTTGCAAACTCAACCAACCCTCTGGGTATTTCACTTGCATTAAGGGTCAAGGAAGCATTATTCTCTTTCAGTTAGCTCCACTGAGGATGGCCCAGTGATAGGTAAGCTTTTTTTTAAAACAAATTATTTTATGCTTATTTTTATATGTTCCTCTCTGCCCCTTACCTCCCTTTTTAAAAATGAAGTTATTGAGTGCCCTGGACTGGCTGGCTGGTATAGAGAGGCTGGTGATACTTGTACAGGCAACCTAGTCTGTGGCAAATTTGTAGAATGGGTGGGTATTTTTAGGGCTTGTTGGTAGAAATCATTGGCGACCTGAAATCAATCAGGAATGAAACCCTGGGGAAAATCCTATTTATAAAGCAAGGAAAATGATGGAATGACAAGAATGCACTTCAAATATGTTTTAGCTGGGCCATATAGCTGTGTTCCACTTTAACAAAATTGAACATACCAAAAATGAAATTGAATTTACCTAAATGATATGGTTGCTAACTTTTTTTTTTGTTTTTTGTTTTTTTTTCATCCTCAAAAGGGAAAGAGAGCAGGAAACTGGTGAAAGGAAGGAAAGGAAGAAAGATTACTAACTTTGGAGTCTGGGGACTTGGAGTCAGATCCCACACCTGATTCTTATGTGTGACCTTAGGCAGGTCACTTAACTTTTCTGGGCCTCAATTTCTTTAGCTCTGAAATGAGCAGGTTGTCCTAGGTGGCCTCATGTCACAGCCCTAGATCTATAGTCCTAGGATTCTTTATTGTACAGGAAAAAGTTTGGAAACCTTCCTTTAAATATTAAACATACATGGAAAGTTTAAGATATTGTTGGGCCTGTAAAAGTTTAAGTCCTACCGCATAAAGTGGAGTATAGTTATGGAGAAGATATCAAGGTCATTTAACACAAAGGAACCTAACATTCTTTTTTACCCCCTTCCTCCTTGTCAGCCTCTAGTCTTTGAAAAGAAACGGGCAGTATATTTTATTCTGATGGTTGTTTACTACATTGTTAGTATCTTTGGACTGGTTTTAATTCTTCAGCCTTGAGCTAAGCCCAACTTTTAAGCAAACACACACTTGAATAAACCAGGCTGGCAATTATAGCCATTGTGGGGTACCAGGGAGAAGTTTCCAGATTAGAGGATTTGAGGCAAGGACTTTTTAGAATCAGCATTGGGAAAGGAGACACAGAGATAGATGAGATCCATACCTATGAAAATCGTGATTTAAACTGCTGAATAGTAATGCCCTTACCTCCTTTTTTTTTTTTAAACTTGTATGAGATAATCAAGCTGGCATTGCACCTGGAAGTGAAGGTTTCCTTACATTTAATGGTAATTAGTTATGAATTCACGTATATCACTAGTCATTGTTAGTTCTTTTCTTCCCAGAACTGAAGAACCTTTATGCAGTTCTTGAAATTTTAAATTTGATAATCTCTGATGTTTAATCTGCACCACTGGTAAAAAGCCGTATGTGTTGTGTATTTTATTCAAATAATTTGGGATGTATTTTGGACACCACTTTAGCTTTCACTGAGCCACTCACCGAATGCTGCTTAAAATCTTTACATTTCATGCCTCACTATCTAAATCTTATTATTAATACATTTTTTCAGACTCCAGAAACATCCAGTTGTAAATGCAAAACATGTCTTCTTCACTGTGCATGATTGCCGTCCAGTGGTGAAAATGTGCAATGATAGATTTATATAGGCTAACACAGCCCATGGGAAACAATTTTTATTTTGTCTCTTCTTTGGCTAGTTATATTATGTTAGGGAAAGAATTTTAGGTGATCTAATCCAACCTCTACCTGAAGTATGAGCTCATAATTAGTAGATGCTAATTTTGAAAGTCAGTACTCCATCAGTTGTCATGGAGAATTGAATTAAAATCTGGCCTCAGACATTTACTTGCCATATGGCCCCACACAAGTCACTTTACCTCTTTCTGCCTGTTTTTTCATCTGTAAAATAGGGTTAATGATAGCACTTACTTTCCAGGTTGTTATGAGGATAAAATGAGATGATATTGGTAAAGCACTTTGCAAACCTCAGAGTGCCATGTAAATGCTAGCTATAAATGTCATCCTCGTCATCATCATCATCATCACTTTCCTGACTCCAAGACTGACCTTCTATAATGATTTTTATAGAACAATTATTATTTTATAATATGGCATCCTGTTGTTAGTCTATAAAATCATAAGTCATATTACAGAATATTAGATATGATGTCAAATATTCTATTATATATGTGTATAATAGAACATCACATATAATATGATTGTATGATATTATAGAATATAATATTCTATTATACAATAATTATTGTTCTATAATAATTATTATAGAAGGCCAACCTTGGAGTTAGGAAGGCCCAGATTGAAGCCCTGCCTTTGATTTATACTTAATGGGGCACTGAATCTCAGTGCCTCAGACACTGTACATTTCATATCACTTTATTAACAGTTTATTATGTACATCTTGCTTTGAAGAGCTTGAAATTTGTATCTTCCTTTTTGTTGCTTTGACTTTCACAGTATGCTCTGTTTTATGGTAGTACCTCAATTTCCTTTGTCCTCCTTGATTGGTTAGTTTAAGATTATCATTTGGGAAGATACCTGCATATACATTGAAGATTTTGCCTCACCAGTATAGTGGTGAAAGATGTAATTACAAGCTTAAAATTAGAACTGTTTATGTAAACCAATGTATAGAAAATGAAAAGATTCAAATATCATAAGCCCTCGTGGAGCTTCTATGAATGCTAATAATAAAAGCTTCCTATTTGTCTTTTTTTTTATTGATGTCTTTGACTCGTATGTTAGTAATTTCAAGACAGTCTTTCCTTCTACTTACCCTGAGCCTTTCCTTGTAACAAAGAAAAAGTTGAGCAAAGCTGTGAAGACAGCATATGCAATATTCTGTACTCATAGCCCCCATCTCTATATAAATGCAGGAAGTGTTTCTTCATCTCTTGGTCATTTTAATCACGGTGTTTGTCTTCCTTTTTTTTTCTTTTTTTACTTTATCATATTCTTTATATGTTGTTTTCCTGATTCTACTTATTCCAGTCTGCATCAGTTCCTATAAATCGTGTCATGTTTCTCTGAATTGATCGTATTTGTTGTTTCTTACAGTGCAGTAAGAATATCCCATTCTGTTTGTGAATGAGTAAAGAAGAATTTAGGGGCAGCTAGGTGGTGTAGTAGATACAGTGCCAGGCCTGGATTCAGGAAGACCTGAGTTCAGATTCAGCCTCAGACACTTAGTAGTTGTGTGACCCTGGGCAAGTCATTTAACCTTGTTTGCCTCAATTTCCTCATCTGTAAAATGAACTGGAGAAGGAAATGACAAACCACTCCAGTATCTCTGCCAAGAAAACTCCAAATGGCATCATGGACATGGATGAAACAACTCAACAACAAAAGAATTTATTAAATTTACTATAGGCTGAGTACTGTGGTTGTACCACAATTTGTTTCACCATTCCCAACTTGATGGGAACCTCCTTTGTTTCCAGTTCTTTGTTAACACAAAAACGGGCTGCTGTTAATGTTTTGGTATTTATGGCGCCTGTCTTTTACATTCTTGGAGTGCATACTGAGCAGCAGGATCTCTGAGCCAAAGAGCATGAACACTTTTATGACATAAATAGCTTACATTTAAAGAGTATTCCTAGTTAAAATAACTTTTGTGTACTAGCTTCCCAACATGATTATAAGTCTAAGAAGACATAGACACATTAGATCAGAGGTTCCCAAACTAATTTGGCCTACCACGCCCCTTTCAAAAAATAAATTACTCAGTGCCCTCTTGGAAATCTATTTTTTTTAACCCTTTAACTTTTTTTTTTTTTTTTTTTGGAAATTTACATCATTTCAAAAAATAAAACCTTTTTTAAAATGATGCATCTTAGGTTTAATAATTTATGGTAAATTTGTGGGTTTTTTCCTGCATTAAAATTTTGATGACACATTATTGTGTCTTGTAACTGTGTATGGTATCATATTGTAAACAAGTCATTACAAGCACATACTCTTGCCTGGATGTGCAACACGCTAGCCTGCCAACACTTGCTTGTTAAGACCTGTTGTCGAACTTGACCACTAATGGGTTATAATTTGCATTTTGTGTATTTATTTGGAAAATAATGAAATTACTACAACTTAATTCTGTTACACCATAGATGAAACAGGTATGAATGGTTTTTCAAAATGTTATCTTCTCTTCACCCCCTTA
This sequence comes from Vombatus ursinus, assembly GCF_900497805.2. NCBI lineage: Eukaryota > Metazoa > Chordata > Mammalia > Diprotodontia > Vombatidae > Vombatus > Vombatus ursinus. The sequence continues at coordinate 22,526,712 of NW_020948983.1, forward strand.
CCCCCCCCCCCAACTGCACCCAAGGCTACTACTGAGTCCCTGGATGGGCCAGTGCTCCCTCCCCCAGGGGTGGCATCGCCCACGTTGGGAACCTCTGCTAGATGTTAACAACGCCAGGAAATAAAAGACAAAGATCTATACTATCTAGAATGATAGCTATGGAGCTGAAAGGGCTCTATCAGCTCACCTATTCTGATAATCTCATTTTACTGCCGGGGAAACTCAGACTGGTTGTGTGATTTGTACAAGGCCACACAAGTAAAATTGTGATTTGAACCCATTTCCCAACTCATATCTAGAGTGGTCAGGGAAGGCTTCATGGGGAAGGTGAGTTGGGTGTTGAAGAGGAGTGAGAAGTGAGTTCTAAACAAGGGTAAATAATAAAAACTTGTAGGATCATAGCTGTAGAACCCAAAGACCCCAGAAAAACCCCTTATCATTCATCTAATCTCCTCATTTTATAAATGAGGCAGCTGAGGCCTAGGGAGGTTAAGTTACTGACTCCAGGTTACACAGGTATTAAGAATCAGAATTAGGATTTGAACCTAGGTCTTCTGGTGACTAAGTCATGTTATGTTCACTGTAGATTAATAAATATTTCCAGATGTCCATAGAATTCAGAACACAGTTTCTGGGTATTAATAATCAATTTATTAACTAGGCTAGCCAATAATCAGTAAATTGATGGTCAGTGGTTTCTCTTGGTAACCAAAGACACTAAAGGGAGAGTCTAGTACTAGTATAAATCTAGGTCTGTTTTCTTGACTGCAAATTATTGAGCCCTTCCCTGACCAGAAAAAGGCAGCCCTAATTAGTGTATACCTAATGAGGAGATGGGCTAAGAATCCTCATCTCCCTCCCCATTACTTCATCCTCAAGGGGAGGAGGTCAGCTGAGATTCAGTAGTATAAGCAACAAAAGTTCCACAACCTATTGGTGAGCCAGAAAAAACAAAAACAAAACAAAACAAAACAAAAAACCCAACCTTTTTTTATTAATGGCCCTAAGCGGAGTATGGCCATACCTAAGGTGTTAGCTTTTTATCCCAGTCATCCAATCTCATTTCCCTCCCCTGTTTCCCCATTGGCTGGGTAATGCAGCCTATCCAGAGCGCCTGATTTCCCCACATGAGTCTCTACTTCTAATTATATCTTCATTCCCCACGTTTATTTGGTTCCACAAGGTTGTCATGCAACAGCCTACAGCTCTCAACACCTCAGCAGCTACTCATCAAGGGGGTTTGGGGGACTTATTCATACCCTGATGAGTGATATGCAGAAGCAACATACCCAACCACATTTTCTGCAGTAGCCTCCAACAAACTGAGCAAGCAAAACTTTTCTGATCAGGATCTTTATTTGTCCTTCCCAAGCCAGGCCACCCCAAACTCCCATAAAGAGACCAAGGTCATAGGCATGGTTCTTAATAGCCAGAACCAGCTCAGTTTAGCTTTTGTTTATAGGATAAACAGAGTCTCAGACCAGACTCTAGCACATTCCTTGGACAGTTTCTGGAAATGATTTTTCTGTGTGAGTTAAAACTAAGAAGTGAGAATTTTAAACAAGTTGTTTGAAACCTACTTCTTTTTTTTTTCCTTTAGGCAATTGGAACTAAGTGACTTGCCCAGGGTCAAACAGCTATAAGTGTGTCAAGTGTTTGGTCTGAGGCCGGATTTGAACTCAGGTCCTCCTGATTTCAGGGCCAGTGCTCTATTCACGGCGCCACCTAGCTGCCCTGAAATCTATTTCAATTAACATTCATACCCAAATTGTAGAATTCAGTAAAATTCACAACAAAAATGTCTAATCCCAAAACACACAGCAATTGAAAAATTTCTTTCTAAATTGATTTGTACCTAACTTTAATTTGTAAAACTCCCAAGTTATCTAATTAGATATTCTAATACAACTAATTTACTTTTTGGTTGTTTCCTGATTTCACACAAACTTTTCTCTTTTTGAGGGCACCAGGAAAGAGCATTTACTAAGTACCCCAACTGTTTAAAATATAAGCTGCACATTATTTTCTTTTCTTTGTTTACTTTCAAACCAGCTTCTTTTTAATCAGTGAGATGACCTTCCTGTCTTAGCTGCAAAACAATACATTTATAACATTCACAGTATGTTCTTAATTTCCTTAAAACGAATTCCAGAGAATGTTAACCCAAAACTCACTAGAATATTTCAGCATTTATAAAAACTTGAAAACTGCAATTTGGAGACTCATAGTAGAGAACTTACAGTTCAATTATAAATTTAGTTTCTAATTAGATTATGTCATCATAAAATTATACAGTCTGAAGGAAAAGATTCCTGTTCTTATCTGTCTTTCTCTCTACACTCCCAGAATTTGGCCAGAGTTAAGGAACATGAAGAGAAAGGGAGAATCTTTAGAACAACAACAAAAATTAGATCACAATACACAGATATTTGCTGGCAAGGTTTTTCCTACTAAGCTCCATGCACACAATTTTCTAAAAACAATCTTAATAAAATGAGAGATTACCGTCACAAGTCAGAAACAAAGACAATAAGTACTAGTGACAAAGCTTCTTTTTTAAAAAATTTATTTATTTTTAGTTTTCAACATTCACTTCCACAGACAGAGCTTCTTAAAAAAATATTTTTGTGTGCACAAATGAAAGTCCCCTTTTTAGGTCATATCTGGGGCGTCTTTTAGATTAATAATTTTAGTTTCTCATAAAAAAGAAAAACAGATACTTAAAAACACAGACACAGAACAAATATATACAGAGACAAACACACAGAAAAACACTGAGATAGTGGCTATGATGTTTTGTTACTGAGTATAGTGTGAGGCTTCAGTTACCAGCCTCATGAATTTTATTTCTTCTTAAGTAAAATACCTTCTCTCTCTGTTTTCCTAAACCAATTTGGGATGTTGATCCCCTGACAGACCACACCTAAAAGAGTCTTGCTATTGTCAATTTGGTCACTAGATGTCTCCAGAGACCATGCTATGTTACTCCCCAGACTGCTCAGATAATGGGGAGAAAGATTCTCTCAGAAATCAATTTGATTATCTACCTTTAAGGATCCTCGACTAGGGGCCTGCTTCATTAGACCCTCAATTCTCCCAAGCTAGAGAAACGCTGAAAATAATTCACTATGCAACTCTCCAGCTAAAGATATTATTCTTAGCTCCCTCAAAATATTGGAGAGCAGCAACGGAAACAAAATAGGGTTGACTTTTCCGGTAGGGATATAGGACCCCCTCAGTTTCTCAAGCCTGTAGAATGTCATAGACTTGGTGCACACTCAAGTTGATCCCCTATCCCCTGGTCCTATTTTGGGAGATCTTCAATAGAAACACATTGCCACTAAAGGCTATATGCAGGGAACAAACCCAGGTTTTATGCCTATCTGTCTGTCTGTCTGTCTATGTAGCCAATTATTTCCAAATCTATAAGTTGCAACTTTTAATGCAAACAAGACATTAAAAACAAATACGAAACAGAAATACACGAAATTATTCCCAACAGGGCACTTACCATCTTTCCTGGAGAAGATCTTAACCTTGTGAGTGTTCGGGGCAAGAGTCAGTCCACAGCCACAGACTTCACAGGGGGCGGGGGGAGGGGGTGAGGACGTGAGGAAGTGATTGTTTACAGAGTTGAGGTGTGAGAGACAATATGATTGGTTGGAAACTGGGAATGAGGGGCTAGCAACAACTCCCTCCCTCCCTCCCTACCTCCCTCCCTCCTGTGACTAAGAAAAGTTTATTGAGTCTACTTGCAAGGTTACAGATAGTAGGCCAGATTTCTTTGGATAGCAAACCAGAAATCTTTAAAGGATAGTTTGGTGTAAAAATACTAAACCAGACTCCCTGGTGTCTACCAGCATCCCTCAAGGATAGCAGACTTCCTTGACAGAAGAGTAGAACAGCGATTAGCAAGAGAACTGGATTTCTTAACTTAAATAATTACAGATCAGTTGAATTTCTGAAATAAATTCAGAGACAAAGAACTATAATTTGGGCAGTTATAGAACAAAAATCAATTATAAATAGGAACAATTAAAAATTATACTGAATCAATTCAATCTTCTGAGCTTATATTCTAATGGGGGAGACCACATGCAAAAAAAAAAAAAAACAAAAACTATGTATAAACAAGATATATGCAGTGCATATGGGAGATAGAGATAAACTCAGAAGTACCTAGTAGTTTTTGGGTGGGTGGGTGGAAAGATTGTAGAAGATGGGATTTGAGTTGAGTCATGAAGGAAGCTAGGATGCAAAAAAAGGAGGTAGAACATTCCAGGCATAGGGGATAGGCAGTGAAGAGGTATAGAATTGGGAGTGTCACATGCAAGGAAAATTGTCATTGGATGAGAGTAGAGTTAGACATAGGAAGACTGGAAAGGTAAAGGCCGGGTTGTGACAAACTTTTGTGGAGGAAATGGATGAAACCTTCCAAACCTCCATCAGGTGCTGCCTACACCTAGCCTTTCCTGATCCTTCAAGTTACTAGTGCTCTCCTTTCCAAAACAATCCTTGTATTCATTTTATAGACATTTTTCATGTACTTGTCTTCTGGTTTGGAGTGCAATCTCCTTGAGGGCAGGGAATGTCTCATTTTTATGAAAAATTATGAAAATGCTTTTGAAACTGTAAAGTACCAGATAAATGTGGGCTATTCCTGTTATAAAAGACATGTGTTCTTTTTTTATTTTTAAAAGACATACATTCTAAAAACTAAAAATAAATTAGCAGTGTATTTTATTTGTAACTTTCTTATTAGAAGTCTTTTATAGGAATTTTCTTTGATTAATATCCTTAAAAACTTTATGAAAAGAAGATGAGGCAAAAATTTCGAGTCATTAAAACTCAAGTTTTTTTCAGATTTTAAAGAAATTCCTAAAGTGACATATCTTAGTCTTTTTTGAATTAACAATTGTATTTTTATTTCATATCACCTTGTAATCTGGCAACCTTTTGCTGAGAAATTCTTTTTCTCTTTCTTAACACTTTGCAGTACTAAACACCTTTCTTGAAGGTCTCCAGGGCAGGACATCACACCTTCAGAGACATAAATTATGAGTATTTTCCCCTAACCCCCCAACGAACTCAGAAAATGCTAGCTAACCACAGTCACATCTGTAACAAATGGAGTAATGTTAATACTAAACTTACTACTATACTATTTGGGTTTTTTTTTTCAGTTACAGTCTGCTTGCCAAGCTTACTATAAACAGAAGATATAATTGACCCAAAAAGTCTATAATAGAAATTCCAAAAATAACCCTTCCACTCTCATAGTTATTCATAATTTTCTTTCTTAAATTTTTATTGATAGTTTTTAATTTTACATCAACTGCATTTCCCACTGTATTATACCCTCTACCTCACCCTATCCCTGACCCAGAGCCATCCCTCAATAAAGAATAAGCAAAGTGAAAGAAAATTTAGCAAAACTAACCAACATAATGAAAAAGTCTGATAATATTGTATATCCATGGTCCTACACCTCTGTGGAGTAGCACATTGGGGAAATATACCTTATTCTTTGGAGCCAAGCTTGGTTATTATAATCTCATGGCATTCAGTTTTAATTGTTTGTTGTTGCTGTTCATTCCATTTACATTATTGTAGTAATTTGTATATTAATTTCCTGGTTTTGCTTACTTCACTCTATTTGTATCAATCTTTTCATGCTTGTCTTTATTCATCATTTATTATATCACAGTAATATTCCCTTGCATTTATGTGCCACAGTTTAAATGTTTAGCTATTTCCAATCTGATTGGTCATCTATGTTGTTTCTATTTCTTTCCAGACTTTCTCCTAAGACCTGGCCCCCTTCCAGTGAGTTGTACTGTATAACAAATAATATTTTTTATAAAGGAAGAAGAAAAAAATAAGCAAAATATGTCGGTACCTAGAAAAACATTCAGAAAGTATATGCAGTTTAGTATACCTGTGGGCCCTCCTACTTCTGCAAATGAGTGAGATTGTGATGTGTGCTCATGTCTCTTCTTCTGGGCCATGTTGTTCTTTGTAATTTTGCAGTCTTCACTTTTGATTGTTGTATACATTGTATATGTTGTTTTATTGACCCTCCTTCCTTCAGTTGTCTTTAGATTCTATAAATCTTTTTTTTTCATGCTTCTCTGTATTTGTCATATGCACCAAAGAACCAGCTTGGTAGTATAGTGGATAGGGCATGAGACTTAGAGGCAAGAAGACCAGAGTTCAAACTATGCCTCAGGCACTTCACTAACTGTGTGCAGGGCAAATCACTTAAGCTTACTGCCTTAGCTCTCTTATCTGAAAAATGAATGAATTGGGTTTAATGTCCTCTAAGTTCCCTTCCAGCTCTAAAGCTGTGAACCTATGAGATGAACTATGTACTTGACAATTTGAGGGGAGAGAGCAACAATGGCAAGGGTGATCAGAAAACTGGTTGTCTTTATTGACTCTCTTCAGGAAATGTGCTATTTCTGTTCACTTGGGTTTGACCCTGCATTCTTTCTTCTGTTCTCCACTTTGGTGCCATTGGCCATGAGCCTAAAGTCTCCTTGATTTTGCAGGGGTCATGTAACTGTATTGGTTTCTCTCCCTTGAGCTACAGAATGCAGCATAAAGACACTTATCAGAAAGGTACTCTGTAATTGTGTGCTGAATTGTTTACATACTGCCGATACTGTAAGTTCAGGGGAGAGAAAAAATCGACGTGGGTAGGGGAGCAGTTGGGAGTTATAAGGGACTGCAATCTCAAGGAATCACCAGTGTGATATGTGGATACATTTAGAGACATAGTGTTCAAGACAAGGGAAGTGAAAATCTTTCTGTATTCTATACTGATTAGACAGTCTCTGGAGTGTCAGTGCTCATTTTTGGGCTATTGGTGTCTCATTTTAGGGGGTGAAATTGACAAATTGGAATGAATCTGGAGGATAGTGACCAGGATCATGAGTGTATTGGAAACTATTCCATATGAAGACAGGTTGAAAGAAATGGGGATGTTTACTTTGCAGAAGATGTAGGGGAATAGATGATAACTGATAGAAGAAGGATTAAACTTGTTCTCTTTGGCAACAGAAGAAAGAGTTAGGGGTAATGTGAAGTAGCAAAGAAATAGATTTAGGCTCAGTGTAAGAAAGAACTTCCTGTAAATAATTGCTGCCCAAAAGTGAAATAGGCTTTCTTGGGTGATAATGAGTTCCCCATCACTGGAAGTCTTCAGATGAAATTTGGATGACCATTGGTTGGATGTGTTTCAAAAGGAATTCCTGTGCAGGGATAATTTGGACTAGATGTGTGTGATTCTGTGGGAAGATTGAACTTTGAACATTGGGTAGAATGCAGATAGGTGAATTGGAGATGTAGCTAGGGTAGTCTAGGAGAAGCAGAACAATGTGAATAAAAGACAGGGGTGGGAAAAGAGCAATTCACTGTAGGAAGAGAGTAGAGGTGATTAGAATCAGTGGAGCAGAGAGTGTGTGAAAAGGAGTAATGTGAAAGAAAGATGAGGAGGATTAGGGTAGATTATGAATGACGACCTTTAAAGCTAGAAACAGAAGGTTATATTGGATGATGAAGAAGGAAACAGGAAAAAGTATGAAACCAGAAACTGGTCAGTCCTGTAGTAGGCAATCTAGACATGATTCATAGGTAAAAAGGAATTTTAAATATTCATTTCATTCCTGTGGAAAAGAGAAAAAGCTATTTTTGTTTTAGCTAATAGTGAGGTTATCAAAGGGGCAGCTTCTAACCCATTACCTCAGTAGGGTTTCAAAAACTCCCACAGAGAAGCCACTTCAAGTGCCATATTGTGACATAGCCATGTGTGTCAGGAAAGCCCACAGATCAGTTACCCTCTGCTGACAGTTGTGAAAACGCATCACCATTGTTTCATGAAAGTCTTGTCAAGCAGAGGAGCTATAATCTTTTTCTCTAGAAAGTTACAGAACAGCAAATTACCGTCAGAATAACTCAAATAGTTAAACATTGCCAGACTGATTATGTAAAAGCCTAGAAAATCCATTTTGAGTTTGTAACCCAGTAGTTAGGCTTACTGTTCTTTCAGTGTTTGCTGTTGTTGACAATCTTGAATTATATGGAGGGAAGAAGTCTTGGATTTCCAAGGGTAGTTGTGAGGAAAGTGGTTGGTAAATGTCCAAGTGCCCCAGAAATTTGAGCTGCTCTGATTATCATTCCAACTACTGCCAGTAATACTGATGAAGAATGAATGGATGACAAAAGAAGTGGACTATGACTTCATTATATGAGGTTGATTGGGCTTTATCTTTTATGAAGCAGCTAACAGAATCAGGCCTCTTACTGTGCATTCTTATAATGAATTTGTATGATTCCTGTTTAGAATGCCTTCCTTATTAGCCTCACGTTTATGTAGTACTTGAAAGCTTACACATCACTTTACTTACAACAACCTTCTGCAAGTTAAATAATGGAGTATGATTACCCTTATTTTTACTCGTGGGGAACTGAGGTACAGAAAAATTAAGTGTGTTGCTCAGGTTTACAAAGTTAGTGTCACAACTGAGTGGAAAACCCAGGCTTCTGACTCTTAAGTCCGGCATTCTCATCACATCACATTGCCTTCTATGTGGCTTTCGAGGATCTGTCCATTGAAGCTATTTACAAATAGTCTCCCTCTCTCTTTATATTGTGAGAATTCCCGTTAGAAACTATGACTCATTAGGTCTGTAATGGTTGTGTGAGAATGAGACATTACTTTTTTCTCTTGGTTTCAAATACCTAACATTCTATTGAAATCTTAGGTCAGTCATTATGGAGTTAGACATTCAAATGTGGTACTTAATTTTAAAAAGCAAAAACTAAAGAGAAGCTCAATAGGAACACAAACCCGCTTACCTGGTCTGTGAGGGCATGTTTATTTTGTAAACTGATAGCCAGCAAAATAATACCCAGAGCTTAATTTCCACTGAAATATTTTCACTGTAGTTTGGGGGGAAAATCACTTGAACAGTATTGAAAAATCTTACCTTCTGGCACACTTCTGACTTACTGCCTGTCCCATATCTAAATGTGAATGAGCAAGAAGAAAGATGTATCCTTTGCAGTATTCTGGAGAGAAGCAGCATGTTGAATATGGTTGTGGGAGGCCATGCTTTAACTAGTCATTTAGTTTTCACCAGCCAGGTGAGAAGGATTAGGACATAGGAATGAAACAGTTGAAAAGTTAGACACCTTCCTTTGAGATATTGGATTCAAGTAGCCATGATATATAGTCCCTTACTTTGCAGAACTCCATATTTATTTGTGAGCATTCTTGGTTATACTACTCTAAAAGCCTTGTGGAATTTTTTTTTTAGTCTTATGCCATAAGTTAGTGAGGAAGAATGTGCTATTGCAATTTATTTTTGTTATATCAGCTAGTAAAATTCCATGTGTATGAGAGAGCTTAGTAAGTTTTTAAAAGGTTTCAAAATTGAAATTATGAAGTCGGAACATCATGCTCAATTGTACGGACCGTTCTTTAAGAACACTGACAATCTAGAGGTTATCCTCTTGTGATAGATGACCAGGATAGTGGACTAAAGTCATTGTCACATGAAGATTAGTTGAAAGGATCAGAGATGTTTAGCTTGAAGAAAAGATTTAAGTGCTACATGATTTTCTAGCTTTAGATAGTTCAAAAACTGTTATATAGAAGACAGTAATTTGTTGATACCTGAAAGCAGAACTAGAAACAGCAAATGAAAGTTGTAAGTGAGTAGCTTTCATAACCCTATAAGGAAGCACTTTCTAACAATTAAAGTTGCCCATAAATGGGATGAGCTATCTCAAAAAGGAGTGAACACCCCATTACTGGAAGTATTTAAGTGTAGTCTGAATGATCAGTCACCTGTCAGGAAGTTTGGGGGAGGGGATTCTTCTGCATTGGGAAGGATGTTGAAGTAAATATTCCCTAAGATTCTCAATAGATTTTTTTATTTTTAAATATGTTTAATGGTGAGCTGCACTGAATTAAGTAGGAGAACAGTGTCCAACATGCTGCACAAGAGACCTTGAACAGTAGAGATTGTCTCCTAGGCAGACACTGAGCATATACCCAGTTCTCTCCCATCTTTCCTGCTCCTGCTCTCATTTGATTTTCTGTCATTTCATAACGGATTTCTGCTCTTGAACACCTCTCTTTTGTTTTATTGGGACTGGAGGGCCAATGACTAGCCTTCCATTTCTTATGTAGCACCATCTCCTCTCCCTTAGCTTGGACCCACATATAACAGAAATTTAATAAATTAAACACATGGAATATAAAAGGTAAGTTTCTTTGTCTCTCCAATCTCCATGGGGGAGGGCATTAACTACATACTATGAATGAGGAAGCAGATCTGCTTAGACCTAGATTTTTGTCATTTCATAGCTGACTTCTGAATGTATCTCCTTGATTCTACTGAAACTGTCTGTCTAGCAAGTGAGTAGCCTCCTTCTGGTTTGCTCTCATAGCACCATTTCGCTTGGTATGGACCAAGTAGAACACATTTAAGAATGAAAAGTAAGTCTCTTCTTTTTACCTCAAATGAAAAAAAAACCATTAAGTTTATATTGTGAGTCAGGAACTGTACTTAGACCTAAGTACAGTTCCTCACTTACAATATAAATTTAATGGCACTTAAAACTTAAAGGCACTTAAAACAATCAATACATTTCCTTTTTCTCTTTATTATATTTATTGATATTTTTCACCTCCATTTCCAAATATATCCCTCTTTCCACCTCATCCAGAGGACCATTCTTTGTAACGATGAATATTTTTTAAAGGGGAAAAAAAGAAAGGGAAACAGTTCTATGAAACTAACCAATATGTCATAGTTTGACAGTATATGCATTGCTCCACATCCACAGTCTCCTGTCTCTCTAATGAAGGGAGTTCCATTTTTTAATTTCTTCTTATGTGCTAAGCATAGTCATTATAATTAGAGTGTGCTGAGTTTCATTTTTGTTGTTGCTATTGTTCTTTCCATTTGCATTGTTGTAGTCATTGTGAATATTGTTTTCCTGTTTTTGGTTACTTCACCTAGCATTCATTCATATGTCTTCCCATTTTTCTCGGCATTCTTCAATTTGTCATTTCTTATGACACAATTATGGTTCATTGCATTTATGTCACATAATTTGTTTATTCATTTCCCTGAGTATCTACTTTGTTTGCAATTTTTTGCTTCTAAAAAAGCAACAAATTGCTTTAAAAAAAGAATTGAAAACATTCTTTTTATACATCAGATGCTTCTCAACAAGCTATCATACAAGGTTCATTCCCTTTAAACCCAGTTTATCACATTGCTAATAAAAAGGAGATATGTATTCTTTAAGTGTAATGGCAAAATTACATAGATATTTGGCCAGAATTTTGTGTTCTACACATTAAGCTTTTTATTTTGTTGTATTCTTTGTGGATATTGTTCTTTTGGCTCTGCTTTCTTCATTCTGTAATTACTTGAAGCAGGTTTTCCCTTTTCCTTGAATTTTTCATAGTAATTATTTTTTATAGCACAGTAGTATTCCATTATATTGATACACCATAATTTGTTTAGCTACTCTCCTTTTGAGTCTCTTACTTTGTTTACAACATTTTTCTTATTATAAGCAATACTACTTTGAATATTTTTATATGTAGGGCTCTTTTCTTGCCGAAACACCTAAGATGTAAGCTCCTGGGTTGTGAACTTGGCGTAACAAGGCAGGTGGTGGTTCCTGTACCTAAGTATCATCCTGGATTCCTCACTTTCTATCACCCTCCATATCCAATCTGTTACCAGTTTCTGTATATTTTACCTTTGTAACATTTCTTCTATGCCCCACCACCACCTTGGTGTGAGTCCTCATCACCTTAAACCTGAACCATTGCAATAACCTTTTGATTGGTCTCCCTGAATCATATCTCCTCATTCTAGTCCATCCTCTATTCAGCTGTCAAATTGATCTTCCTAAAGTGCAGACCTGACCATGTTGTTGTAGTTTAGTCATTTCACTCATGCCTGACTCTTCGTGACCCCATTTGAAGTTTTCTTGGCAAAGACTTTGGAGTGGTTTGCCATTTTCTTCTACAGCTTATTCTATGGGTGAAGAAACTGAGGCAAACAGGGTTAAGTGATTTGCTCAGAGTCATACAGCTAGTAAGTGTCTGAGACCAGATTTCAACTCAGACAGATGAGTCTTCCTGACTCCAGGCCTGGCACTCCATCCACTGTATCACTTAAATTATCTACCATGCTCTAGTCTACTGTTCATTTTTTTACTCCTCCCCCTTTGATGGGGGATTCCCTCAAAGGCTAGACCTCGAATCTGTCTCTGCCTTTTCCCTCAATGGGGAATTTATTTTTCACTCACCTCAGTCCTTGCCTCATGTGACTTCTAGGATGACAGACCTGGTCCCAAATGGATTCTAGAACCCTTTCCTTCAGGCATAGTGGCGTTCCACATATGTGCTGGTGCTCTGAACCAGTTTCCTTTGGTTTTTAGTTCTCTGGCTGAACACTCCTATAGCTATGTCGTACTGTTATTACACTCAGAGGAAACTTCTGCTTCCCTTTACCTCCATCTCCTTTCTCGGTGGGGTAAGGAGGGCAGAGTTGAGGACTGTTGCTTTTTGTCACAAAGGTAAGATGGGTTCAGGTCAGAGGAAGAGGCTGTAGCAGCAGCAACAGCATGGAAATTGCTGAGTGGATCCCAGAACACAATCTCATGAGTTAGCTATGAGGGAGGGTATGCTGAGTGAGCATGTTATGGATTAGGTATGAGCTTTCTCTGCAGTTAATTCATCAGGATATTCAATTTCTAGTGTTGTCCTCAGGAGGTAGTTGCATTTACTTTACCTTGTGTACATAATTCTCATTTTTGGAGAATTTTGAGAGTTTATGAGGAATTCAGAAAATTTCAGTTCTTCCATCATTTGGTCATATGACTCAGCAATAAGGTTTTAGAGGGGGAAAAATCCCCAAATCAATAGCTTTGCCAGGTAAGGATAATTTTCATTCTTTGTTATTCTTTTGTCTTCTCTTATTGAATATTGTTAATAAAAGTATGCAAATTTTCTTCTAAAATGGGGGTGCTGATACCTCCATTTTTACTGATTTGCTGTTGGAGTATGTATTTTACATGAATAAGGACCACTTTAGAGGAGGGAATCCAGGGCAGAGTTAGATCATGGGTGTACTATCTTAATGTGATTTCTGGAGCAAGTATTTAGGATAGTTTTTAAAACCAACGGTTCCAGTGAGTTTTGACCAATTGGCTCTTAGATCACTATTTTTTAAGGTCAATTTTTCAGATTCATCTTTGTTTTCAGTTAAATTGTGTTTTCAAGAGGTATCTTCCATCTCTGTAATTGGAAACTCATTAGAATACGCAGTCACCAGTATTGGTGGTGTCTTGATTATTATCATGTATTTGTAACAGTAAACATTTACTCCTGGTATAATTTACCTGAGATAGAGGTAATCATGCTTTTCATTTTTTTTTCAAAAATAAACACATAATATAACTTTAACTTGATGCTTTTACTTTATAAATTGGATTTATTCCCACATTACGCCAAACCCATAACTTTCAACTGTGACATTTATCTATGCCCTGATGTATTCAAAGTAATTTTTGTCATATGTTTTGGGTGCCATCAAACAGCAAGAAAGTGGATTTTGGAATATGGTAAATGTCTGTCTATTTCTGGAAAAAATGTGCACGTATGTGTGCGCGCACATGCAACTACATTTTAAGTGTAGTCTCAGTAGTGAACTCCAGGTCTAAGGACCACACTAGCATGCCACATTTGGAGAGTCTCATCATTAGAAGTTTGGCAACCAGGTGACTTTTTTTTTCAATTATAGCAATTCATGAAGGTTATCTATTAAGGTATATGGCAGGATTGGGATCTTTAACAGTAGAGAAAGGGCAAATATTGATGAAACATGGATACTTGAAATGCTGAATTATGGTTCCTTTCTACTTAAATTATTCTATAATTTATAAGATTCTTCACATAGTCACATAATATGAGCTTGAAGAATTATGCAGTCTAACCTGTATTTAAATGAATCCCCTTTACAGTATACCTAAACAGTGGCCATCCATACTTTACTTCCTGGCTATTCCATGAAGAAGATACTACATCTCTCAGCTCTGGACATTCTCCATGGATATGTCTCATGTCTGGAATGCTCTCCTTCCTCCATTCCAACTACTGACCTCCCTAGTTTCTTTTGAGTTCCAACTGAAATCTCACCTTCTATAGGAAGTCTTCTCCAGCTTAATTCTAGTGCCCTCCTTCTGTTAATTATTTCCTCTTTGTCCTGTAAATGGCTTAGTTTGTATTTATTTGTTTGCATGTTCCCCCCATTAGATTGTAAGCTTTTTGAGGGCAGCACCTGTCCTTTGTCTCTTTTTGTATCCACAGCATTGAGCACAGTGCCTGGCACATAATTGTTTAATAAATGTTTATTGATTGATTACTTGAAAAGGTAAATCATTTCCATTTTTGCATTTTCATTTAGAGTATTTTTTCTTTACCTTGAGCCAAAATCTGTCCCTTCTCAACTTCTTATTTCTCCTGCTTCTGTCTTTTTGTATTTTACTTTCAAGTATTGTTTTCAAGTGAAACCTAATGGTGAGAGGGTTGGACTAAATGGTTCTGTTTGGCTCTGAATCTGTGACCTTATGAACCTAGGAACCATAAGTACTAATGGATAATATTAATAATTTCTTTTGGTGGTAGAGAATTGACCAAATTAATTGTATAGTGAAAGTTTAACATTTCACAAGAAAACAAATAATTGTAAGAAAGCAAATAATTTACAAATTAGTGGCAAATAATTATATCTATTATAAATACAGACATTTCAGTATAATTGGACTCTTTTCTCATTTCTCAATTATATCTTCATTTGGCATTGATGTTAATCCCCAGACTTGATTTTGTCACTTTTGTCCAGCCCACCTTTTAGTATGCTTCTTTCGGAACTCTCTTGGGACATCAGCTTGGAGCAGAGGATTTTATCTTTTTGTGGGTCACACACTCTTTTAGCAGTCTGGTGAAGACTAGGGACCTCTTCTCAGAATAAATAATGTTTGATTTTAAAAATTCATAATTGAAGAAAATACTAAATCTGTATTAGAGATTAGTGAAAATGCAGAAGTAGTTTTTCCCCATTCAAGTTTATGAACCATTTTAAGAACCCTTGGATGAAAGTATGTAAGGATAGCTTGAATTAGGAATTTGTAGAAGTTAGTTTTCCCCACTATAATTTTCTTTAGTGAGTCTTTTGATATTTATAGCCACTCTTCCTCATCCAGTGGTTTCTTCAGCATTGCTCTCTGTCTCTGCGATCTCTTGGTTACCAACATAGAAATGCTGTCTGGCCAGGGAGAAAAAAGTAGTACTCCCTTTCATATTCTTCCTTCTAGCCTCCCTATATTCACATTCACATAGGAGAAGAAAGACAAGAGAGTGAATAAGCCTTTCAGACTTTCTTTTCCAATAAAAAGGGTGTACTTTCCTTACCATTTGACCCTTTTTGAAAAAGGAACAAAACCACCCATTTCTCTACTAGCTTTTTGCCTCCTTTTGTTAGTACACCTGTAAATTGAAATTTAAATTCAGCAATAAAATATTTTCATTACAAGCCCAGTCTGACACCTTACCTTGAAAGAGAGGTGGCTTTGGATTCTTGAGTTATTCCAGCATAGCTCAGGGCCTGGGAAGGCCCTCTAAGCTGGAAAGCTTGAAGTATAGGCCTGGGGGCAGGATTGTCTCCTGGCAGAAAACCAGCCTAGCTCAGTTCAGAGAGGGTCATCACTAGATAGGCTGGAGTGTGTGATGACTTCCAGCCATAGCAACTCAGGATGACTGTCTTCTAAGTGGTGAAGGAGTGGTTATCTGTGGTGGTGGATGGTGTACTCAATACCAAGTGAAATCACAGATTCTAGAAGTTTTGAAGTAAATATTAAGATTTAAACACTAAACACTTCTTATTTGGTTCCTTTACAACTTAAGCTCATATTTAATTTTCATATAAACTATTTTCTGTTTTAGATACCATATTTACTTTGACAGGGACAGAAGCATAATAGGGAATTTGGAATGAAAGAAACAGTTGTTAAAAATAGGAACAAGGTTGGCTTCTTGGATAGGAGAAAGCTGAGAAAATCCTGTTCTGCTTACCCCTCTTGAAGATCACTTGCAAACCTACCCTTGGAAAGTCTCTATCGCTTAATAACATGCGATGTCTACGTGATATCTTCTCAGAGAGCAGGCCAGAGCATGTATTTTATGTAAATTTTATATTACCTCCAACTTTTAGCATAATACTGTACATGTATTTGGTGCTTATTAATGTATGAAATTGATTTTAATATTATCCTATAGAAAATATAATTAGAAAAATGCAATTTACTAGCAAAAAAATCCTGAATTCAAAAAACCAAATACAAATATTTTGAGCTCACTTTTGTAGTTTTTATTACTGCCTTGTTATTTTTGTGACTTTGGGTCTTTTATCCTATGTAGCCCTGCTTCCTCATATGAACAGTGGATAAAATCTCTGCCTTGCCTATTTTACAGTTTCACTAGGAAAATCAAGAATATGTGAGAAAGCACTTTGAAAATTGCAAAACAGCACTTTTACTAGTTTGTAAGCTCATTTATGGATTTTTTAAAAATTTCATGCCTCCCCCTAGTGCCTAGCCCAGTGTTTTGCACATAATAGTAGTTTAATAACTGTTTAGCTGTTTCCAAACTTCACTTTTTCTGCTGAAGGCATCACCATTCTTCTAGTCTCCCAGTTTTTATAGTCACAGTATTATTCTGGTTGTCTCACTTTCCCTGCACCCCACATATCCAGTTAATTGCCAAATCTCATCATTTCTATCTTCACAACACCTACCTCTTTTTATCCCTACTTTTAATACAGCTGCCACCTCCAGTAGCTTCCTGTTGCCTTTAGAATACAATGCAAACTCTTTTGTTTAACTCTTAAAGTTAACCTAACTTTCTAGTCTCATTGGATGTTGTTATTCCCCCTCCCACACTCATTGGATCCAGTCAAACTGGCCGCCTCTTTGTTCTTCATATGTGATATTTCCTATCTCTGCATTGCTTGGCCCCCTCATGCTTAGAGTGCACTGTCTACTTACCTCTGCCTCCTAGGATCCCTCTCTTCTTTTAAGACACAGCTCAAACAGCATCTTCTACATGAAACTTTTCCTGATCTCAGCTACTAATGCATTTCTATCTACCTTGTATTTATTTTGTGTATATGTATATTTAATATTTATGTTGTATATATATATATTTTATGTACTTGGTGTCTCCCTCATTAAGCTTCTTATGAGTAAGAACAGTTTATTCTTTGTACTTACATCCTCAGCACCTAGCACAGTGCTTGGCACAAAATAGCCATAGTAGTAGCTCAATAAATATTGATTGATTATATATAGACCCTCTAAAAGTTGAGAGCATAACACTTAGTAGTAACAGCACATTTTTGTGGGAGTTGAGGTATGAAAGGGCATCAGGGGTCAGCAGTTTTGGCTGAGATAATATGATCCAGATATGAAGCTTTCTGATGATCTCATTTAGTATGGGGATAGGGCTTAAAGAATCTCAGGAATAGATAATTCCCTTATGCAATAGGCCATCTTATTTATCTTCATTGAACCTTTGGTGTATATTAAATTGCAGTCAATTCATAGTCAGATTGTCTGATGAATGTTTGAAGTATCTGTGTTGTGGTTTAAAGAAAGATCCATGCTGAGAGACAAGACATGTGGGAGGCAGATTCTGTCCTGAAAATTCAGGAGCCTAATTTATGTGTATTCTGGCCCAAGTAGAGGGCAGCTAGTTAGTGTAGCAGTCCATGAAGGCAGGCCTCAGGAGTGCTTGGGAAAAGCGCCAACATTTCCATCAAAGAGATTTAAGTCTCCTCAAGGATAAATGCTCAGCTAAGGCTCCAGAGTTCTGTCCCTTGTAGCACAAGAGAAACAATTAGGGGCTAAACAAGAGTAAGGGCAAGTGTTACTGATCAGCTACCTCAGCCTTAAAAGAATCTCAGCATGGCTTCAGAGGAATTCCTGATATTTTTTTTTTAGTAGAACTGCTGGCATTGTGATGGCTCTGCCAACATGAGTTATCAACCAGATAGTCTTCTGAGGAGATGAATACGTTGACAAGCTGGGTGAAACTTGTAGTTTTGTCAGATTTCTGCCAAATACAGTTTTAGTTTTAGCATAGTTGATGCTAAACTCTGAAATAATTAGCCAACAGATCCAGCTGTTTCTTAATATACTCTTAGCTTAATATAATAAAACCTGGAATATGAAATAAAGCCTGGAATATGATGTTTATTTTCCTCTTTCCTGTAGCTGTCTAGCATTCATATAATTCAGCTAGTCGTTTTGCCATATTGTTTTAACCATAAATTAGAAAGAGGCATGGACACAACCCTGTTATGTATGTATCATTTAGGTTTGGCATTTATTATTTCAGAAATTGATTACTGCCTACTTTGATTTTAGTATTAGCAATATGATAGAGACTTATTTATTAAGAGAAATAATTTTTGCAAGATCCTCGCTCGTCACCAAGGACAGAAGCTAAACAATTCTGGAGGCACATTTTTTCTTCCTGAGGTGTTTTCCAAACTGTTTTGATCAGGTATTTTAGACTAGAAAGAGTTACTGGATCTAAGCTAGGGAGGACCCTGCAGAATCTGTAGGATATGAAGAAATTATTGAGGGAAGGTATATAGTTTCTCAAAATTACTTGTCCATTTATTAAGTGGAAATTTGTGTTTCTATGATTTCTCTGGCAGAAGACAGAATTTGAACCTGATGAGTTTGAGGATAGTTTTAGCTTAATTTTGTCCGAGGGGCCATCTTCATAACTTTATTAGTGTTTAAAACTTCATTTAATCAAGAAATATAATGACCAGTATTCTAACTAAGCCAATTACTCAGTGCAGTGGATACAGTACTTAATCTTGGCATCAAGTCTACTTGAGCTCAAAAATTGTCTCAGGTATTTAATAGCTGTGTGACCCTGGGCAAATCATTTAACCTATTTGCCTCAGTTTCCTGATCTTTAAAATGGGGTAACAATAACATCTACCTCATATGGTTGTTGTGAAGATAAAAAGAGATAATATTTGTAAAACACTTTTGTAAACCATAAAGCAGTATGCATGTTATTGTTTTTCTTTCTTCTTCTTCTTCTTTCTCCTTTTCATCCTCCTAACTAATTCTTCTCCTTCAGATTTCAGCTTGTCTGCAATATATATATTTGGATGCTTAGCATTGCTCTAAAAATATATTGTGAATAAAGTTTCATCAGTTCTTTAGACCCTCAGAAAGTTAATTCATGGAACCAAAGCCTCACTCCATTGCAATTTTCTTACTCCTTTTCATTTATTCTAATTCCATAAATGTATATTAAATATCTACTAAATGCAGAATCCTGTGCAGTATATTAAGCTTAGCTAAAAACAGCCCCATTGTGGAGCTTATGATCACACAGAGGGATGTTGAAGGCATAAAAATCAACAGAATTCATGACCCATGCATAATCACAGAATCGCAGAACTCCAAGAGACCTCTAAGGTCATCTGCTCTTACCTGCCTGACCAAGAACGCCTTCTTCAGCAATTCCAAACAAGTGGTCATCCATTTTCTAATTGAAGGCCTTTGATGAAGGGATCTGCCCTCCCCTCCCCACTTTGGGACCCTTTAAAATGTTATACGTTCCTCCTTCCATCTGCATCTTTAAAGCTTCTGTGCCATTTCTCTTTCTTCTTCTGTCACTGGAACAAGTCCAGCCCCCTGTCCCCCATGAAAACCTTCTAGACAGTTGGGTTTATTCCTGTGAGGCTTCTCCTGTTCAGCTTCAGCATTCCCAGTTCCTTTAGTTCAATCAGTAAACATTTCCCAAGTGCCTACTGTGTGCCAAGAGCTGTGCTAAGTGCTGTGGATACAAAAAAAAAGAGCAAAAACCAGCTCTCTGTCCTCCAAGTGCTTACAATCTAATGGGAGATACAACATGCAAAGAAATAAATGCAAAGCAAACAGGGTGAGTAGACAATAATTAAAAGAGGGAAGTGCTGGAATTAAGAGATGGTGGGGAAGGCTTCCAGTAGGAGGTAGGATTTTAATTAGGACTTAGAGGAAGTTAAGGAAGGCAGTAGTTGGAGTGGAAGAGGAAGAGCATTTCTAGAATGGGGAACAACCAGAGAGAAAGCCCAGAGCTGTGAGATGGGAGTGTCTTGGAATAGCTGGTAGACCAGTGTCGCTGCTAAGCATGACATAGATAGCTGTAATATAGAGTTATACATGATGAGTACATTATAGAAATGCTAAATAAATTGAGCATCATTTTCAAATACTGTTGGTTTGATGTGAAGATGTGGCTTTGCAAAAAATACAAAAAATGTTCAAATATACTATAGTGATCCCTTTAAAATATTAGGGTATATTCACCTCCTGAAAGAGATCCTCAAAAGAAAACTCCTAGTAATATTGTAGCCAAATTCCAGAGTTCCCAGGTCAAGGAGAAAATATTTCCAGCAGCGAGAAAGAAACAATTCAAGTATTGCAGAAACACAATCAGGATGACATGAAATTTGGCAGCTTCTATGTTAAGGGATCAGAGGACTTGGAATATAATATTCCGGAGGTCAAAGGAGATAGGATTACAACCAAGAATCACCTACCCAGCAAAACTGAGTATAATCCTTCAAGGGAAAAAGTAGACATTCAGTGAAATAGAGGACTTTGAAGCATTCTTGATGAAAACACCAGAACTGAATAGAAAATTTGACCTTCAAATACAAGATCAAGAGAAGCATGAAGAGATAAACAGGAAAGAGAAATCATAAGAGACTTTATTAAGGTTGAACTGTTTACATTCCTGCATGGAAAGATGATATTTGTAACTCATGAGACCTTTGTCAGTATTAGGGTAGTTGGAGGGAGAAAATTATATTTATGTATATGTAGATAGATAGAGGGCACAGGGTGAGTTGAAGATGAAGGGGTGATATCTGGAGAAAAAAATTAAGGGGTGAGAGGATTATACTGGGAGAAGGAGAAAGGGAGAAGTAGAATGGGGTAAATTATTTCACATGAAACAGACAAGAAAAGGATTTTACAGTGGAGGGGAAATGGGGGAAGATGAGAGGGAATGAGTGAATCTTATTCTCATCGGATTTGGCTTAAGGAGGGAATAACATACACACTCAATTGGGTATGGAAATCTATCTTAGCCTACAGGAAAATAGAGGGGAAGGGGATAAGAGAGCAGAGGGATGATAGAGGGGAGGGCAGATTGGAGGAGAGGGTAATCAGAAGCAAATACTTCTAAGGAGGGACAGGGTCAAAAGAAAGAATAGAATAAATGGGGGGAGGGATAGGATGAAGGGAAATATAGTTAGTTTTTCAATACATGACTACTATGGAAATGTGTTGCATGACTACATATGTAAAAAAAGGAAAAGAAAAAAATTAAATATTATGGTATATTCAATGACAATATTGCTTCCAGGGTAGAGGTAAAATCAAGGACAAGCTATGTAGAGGATCAGAATAAATTAAAGGGGAAAGGATCACTTTAATCTGGTCTAGAATATTCATTTCAAGGAAAGACATGGGCAATGTAGGGATGATTTTTAAATAGTCCATTGGATCCTTGGCTAGAGATGGGAATCCATCTCTTCCTCACTTTCACCTCTTCCCATATTTAATGAGTTGTCCTTTAGCATTTTAAGATTGATTTTCTAAATTAACTTGGCCACATAATTTCCTCTTTAACTTAGGCAACTATTAGTAAAATTATCCATTCCAAATCCCAATCTAAACTGCCCAAATTGCTTTGGTTGAACCAATACTAATTCTGATATTTACAAATTCTAAAATTGCGCAAACTAATAATGTTTGGAAAACATGCAATTCAAAAATTGTTAAATTATTTCAAGATATTTGAAGAATCACTATGCAGAGTTGGAGGGAAATATATAGTTTTCTCTTTCTGTGTGTGTGTGTGTGTGTGTGATTGGAATAAGTTTTAAGGTGGAGAGTTCACTTTTAATTTGCTCTAGAATATTCATCTGAAGGATGAAGATGGTCACTACATAGTATATGTATGTGGGTGTACATATACAATAAATATATACATTAAATAACACAAACACACAATAAGTGTGCCATAACTTCAGAATCAGAAGACCCTGGATTCACATTCATCCTTTGACACTGATGACTGTTGTCACCCTTGCTAAGTCACTTAGTCTGTTATGCCCCAGGGAATTCTCTGAGACTCAGTTTTAGAACAGTTGTGGATATGTGTGCTTTGGTAGAAATAGTTTCCTTCTTATAAGTTTGTAGTGTATGCATTGCATATGTGATCATTTGACATTAGTGTACTTTGAATAGTGTGTACCCCCAAAGATGTCCACAGGTCTCCCTGTAATTTCCCTTTACCCAGTCCCTGACCTCCTCGTTCCTTTAGCTAGATTTTCTTATCCCTGCCTCTCCTTGGTCTTTTGGGAGGCTGTGATAAGGCTTTCTGGTATCCAGCAAGGGGAAGGTGCCCTACCTACCTGACAGATGGTCAAGAAAACAGGTACAGACGAGCACCCTCACCCTTGGACCCCTAGGAACCAACCATTAGGACCCCACACTCTAGAGACTTGGCCCCCACCCATAGCAATTTTCAGATTCCTCTGCAGCCCCCACTGCCAATTGTGGCTGTGGTATTGTCAGTGGAACAACTATAAATTTGCCCTTGGGTAACTTAGAAACCTGTCCGTTTCTTCTGGTATACTGTGAACCAGGTCCAGGCTAGTGCTGGGCAGTTCTCCTAATACATACATGCACAAACAATTATATTTCTATTTCTCAGGACCATGTGGAACTTCTATAAAAATTGACCATGTACTAGTGCACAGAGACACATGGTGCTATTGGACCCTCAGCAGCTACCCCACCATCCTGACAAGTGAGCGTGGTGCTAGGATTCAGGATATGAACTCTGGGGCTGTAGTTCTCAACCCCTGTGTCCAGCAAACAGGGACTCTTCCTCAAGACCTGTCCTCTTAGCAGAAGAACCATGAATGGGAAACAATTTTATAAAGATCTAGACCAATTTGGCTTTATCAGGAAGTGGCATCAGAAGGAATAGGCATTACTTTGCAGTGTAGAGAACACTGACTTGGAAGTCAAAGGACTTGGGTTTGAATCATGACTCTACCACTTGCTCACTGTGTGATGTTGGGCATTTAGTTCACCTCTCAAGGCCTCAGTTTGAGGTTAGACTGTACAAAGTTTCTGAGGTCCCTTCTGGTTCTTCATCTGTGATTAATCAGTCAGTCAGTCAGTCAACACTGAATAAATGCCTATTAGGTACCAAGCTAAGTGGTGATCCTAAGAAGTTCTTTTTGGATAGACCAAGTAGCCCAAAAACTAACAACTGATGTTAACGAAAATTCTTTTGGCTGAATGAAAATTTCCTGGTAGAAGTAATATGTAGGGGCAAGGAGAGAGGAATTTGGCCCTATGCATGCCAGTGATTATGGACAATAGGGTCTAATAAAATTACTATTTTAGACGAAAAAAATAGTATTCCTAGACATGATCTATAGAAATGTAAGCCAGAGTCCATGCTGCATCAAGCAGGCCCATTTGATCTGGTTTGAGAAAGCAATTTATTTTCTTATTGGGACTAGTTTATGGGCCTTCCCATCCAGTTCATCAGTGGACAGGAAAGGCTCAATTAGAAAATAATCCAAATATGCCAGATTATTATAATTAACTGAAATTGATATAGTACTTTAAGATTTCAAAGTGCTTTACATGCTTGACTGCATTTGAGTCTTACAAGTACCTGGTGAAGTAGGTACTACAGGTATTCATTCTCCCCATGTTACACATGAGCTCAGAGAGGTGAACCATCTGATACAATGTAAGTTCCTTGAGAGACAGACTGTTTCACTTCTGTACCTGAGGGCCTGGCACAGAGGTACTTAAATTTATTTTAACTGATTTATTATGGGTCCCAGCTGTTGGACTCTTCTTATATGTTAGGACTCTTAGAAGACTGTTGAGTATGTGTTTTGTAAGATAACCTAGCCTAAAGCATAGTCAGCTATCTGAAAGTTTTCTTAGGAATGATCCTGACTCTAGTCAACCATTCCTATGTAAGTTAAAGAAAAATATAGAATCAAATAATTGTGAATGCTAGAATTCTTTAAATATCCTCCCTTGATGGGATTTGGATCAGTTTATTCAGGTTTTTCATCTCCAGGCCCTCTAATGGAAAATCAGCTCAATCCAATACTTAGCAGAATGTTTGGCACATAGTAGGTACTTAATAAATGTTTCCTGAATGATTAATTGCCAAGATTAAAAAGAGGAAGAATTAAGTGGGACACTTGTTACTATTGGACTTCCTATTGGTATTTCCTATTCTCCACAAAAAGCAAGAAAAACAACACATGGAAATGAAATAAGGTAAAATTTAGTAATTAAGGTAATAAAGATAAAATAGGTAACATTCGGATATTTTTATTTAATGGCCAAGGAAGATCTTTTATACCAATCAAAAAAGACTAATGCTTCTGGTGGAGGCCCCTAGGGCACATGAGGATATTATATTTCTTCTTATTTAGTATTTTATTTTTCCCCAATTGCATGTAAAAACAAATTTTAACATTTGTTTTTAAAACTTTGAGTTCCAAATTCTCTCCCTTCTTCCCTCCCCACTGCACCTCCATTGAGAGAGCAAGCAGTTTGATATAGGTTGTACATGTGTAGTCATGCAAAACATTTTCATAATAGTCATGTTGTGAAAAAAACAGACCCCCCCCAAAAAAAACCCTCAAGAAAAAGAAAGTATGTTTCAATCTGTATTCAGACACCATCAGTTCTTTCTCTGGGGATGCATAGCATTTTTCATCACAAGTCCTTCAGAGTTGTCTTGGATCAATTGTGTTGCTGAGAATAGCTAAGTCATTCACAGCTGATCATCTTACAATATTGCTGTTACTTTGTACATAGTACATTTCACTTTGCATCAGCTCATGTATGTCTTTCCAGGTTTTTCTGAGAGCATGCTGCTCATCATTTCTTATAGCACAATAGTATTCCATCATAATCATATACCACAATTTGTTCATCCATTTCCCCAATTGATGGACATCCCCTCAATTTCCAATTCTTTGCTCCAAGAAAAGAGCTGCTATCGATATTTTTGTACATATAGGTCCTTTTCCTTTTTGATTTTTATCTCTTTTGGGATATAGACTTAGTAGTGGTATTGCTAGGTTAAAGGGTATATATGGTTTTACAGTTCCCAAAGTATTCTACAGAATGGTTGAATCAGTTCACAATTTCACCAACAATGCATTAATGTCTCATTTTTCCCACATCCCCTCCAGCATTGGTCATTTCCCTTTTCTGTCCTATTAGCCAATCTAATAGGTATGAGGTAGTACCTCAGAATCATTTTAATTTGCATTTCTCCAATCAATAGTGAGTTAGAGCAGTTTTTTCATGTGGCTATAGATAGCTTTGATTACTTCATCTGAAGACTGTTCATATCTTTTGATCATTTATCAATTGGGGAATGCCTCTAATAAGTTTGACTCAGTTCTCTACATGTTTGAGAAATGAGGTCTTTATCAGAGGCCTCAATTGATTGAATTTTTTTCACAGTTGCTATTGCTAAGTATATTTCCTTCTATCCTATCCCCATTCTATTCTTTTTCTCCTTTCACCCTGTCCCTCCTTAAAAGTGTTTTGCTTCTGACTACCACCTCCCCCAACCTGCCTTCCCTTCTATGACATCCCCCTCCTTCTCTTAATTCCCTTCCCCTCCTACCTTCCTGTAGGTTAAGGTGGTTTTCTATACTCTGTTGAGTGTGTATATTATTTCATCTTAGAGTCAGTTCTGATTAGAGTAAGGTTCACTCACTCTCCCTAAACTCCCCCTCTTCCCCGCACTGTAAAAGTTTTTTCATGCCTCTTTTATGTGAGATAATTTACCCCATTCTACCTCTCCCTTTCTCTTTCTCACAGTACATTCCTCTCTTACCCATTAATTTTATTCATCACTTCATCATCATCACTTCATATTCAACTCACATCTGTGCCCCCTGTCTATATATACACCTTTTAACTGCCCTAATAATGAGAAAGTTCTTACGAGTTACAAATATCACCTTCCCATGTAGAAAAGTAAACATTTAACCTTATTAAGTCCCTTATGATTTCCCTTTCCTGTTTGCCTTTTTATATTTTTCTTGAGTCTTGTATTTAAAAATCAGATTTTCTATTCAGCTCTGGTTTTTTCATCAAGTATGATTGAAAGTCCTCTATTTCATTGAATGTCCATTTTCCCCCCTGAAGGATTATATTCATTTGGTTGGGTAGCTGATTCTTGCTTGTAATCCTAGCGTCTTTGCCTTCCAGAATATCATTCCAAACCCTCCAGTCCTTTAATGTAGAAGTTACTAAGTCTTGTGTCATCCTGACTGTGGCTTCATGATACTTGAATTGTTTATTTTTGGCTACTTGTAGTATTTTATCCTTGACCTGGGAACTTTGGAATTTGGCTGTAATATTCCTGGGAGTTTTCATTTTGGGATCTCTTTCAGGAGGTGATTGGTGGATTCTTTCAATTTCTATTTTACCCTCTGGTTCTAAAATAGCAGAGCAGTTTCCTTTGATAATTTCTTGAAAGATGATGTCTAGGCTCTTTTTTTGATCATGGCTTTCAGATAGTCCAATAATTTTCAGATGATCTCTCCTGCATTTATTTTCCATATCAGTTGTTTTTCCAGTGAGATATTTCACATTGTCTTCTTTCTTTTTTATTCTTTTGGTTTTGTTTTATTGTTTCTTGATTTCTCATAAAGTCATTAGCTTCCATTTGTTCAATTCTAATTTTTAAGGAATTATTTTCTTCAGTGAGCTTTTGCACTGCCTTTTCCATTTGGCCTGTTTTGATTTCTAAGGTATTATTTTCTTCAATATGTTTTTGTGTCTCCTTTACTAAGCTGTTGACTTGTTTTTTGTGATTTTCTTGCATCACTCATTTCTCTTCCCATTTTTTCCTCTACCTCTTGATTTTCAAAATCCTTTTTGAGCTCTTCAGTGACCTCAGACCAATTCATATTTTTCTTGGATGCTTTTTCAGTCCTGTCCAACTTTTCATGATCACATTAGGGGTTTTTTTTTGGCAAAGATACTGGGGGGGGTTTACCATTTCCTTCTCTAGCTCATCTTACAGATGAGAAAACTGAGGCAAACAGGGCTAAGTGACTTGCCCAGGGTTACACATCTAGTAAGTATCTGAGGCCACATTTGAACTCAGTCTTCCTGACTCTATGCCCAGCACTTTATCTATTTTGCCACCTAACTGCCCCAACTGGCACATAGTAGGTGCTTAGTAAATGCTTTTTGAATTGACTTGTATACACTTATATATGTACATGTTGTCTTCCCTAATAGAATGTAAACTTCTTGAGAGTAGAGATTAGTTCATTTTTTGGCTATATGCATTCCCATCATCAAGCTCAGGGTCTGGCCTATTGCAGGTGCTTAATAAATATTTATTGATTTGTCTGTTTGCCTAACACTGGTTTTTATCATTAAAAATTAGTAAATGTGTTCTGTTCCCTGGTAGGTTTGTGTTGGGGGGAGGGAAGGGAAGAGAATCTACTTCCCCAAATCTGGTATGCCTTAAGCTATGTATAGGATTGTTCAAAGAGGACTAGCGCCTCTGGTATGAGGTCCTACAGAGCCCGTGGTGTCCCCAGTCACCTCTCACCTGTGGCTCCAAGAAGCTGTAGCATGTGCAGCAGCTACATCTTGTAAACCCCAGAAAGTCTAAACCAGGTTGAGAGTAACCAGCAGGCCCAGGGAATTGTCTACCCAAAGCATGTAAAGACTTCCCCACGAGAAATGGGCAGATGAGAACAATTTAATTCCAACAGCCATGAAGGCCGCTGGAGCAGGTGTTGTGGAGTTCTGTTTCCAAGTGCTTGTTTCTTTAGCCACTCTTCCTAAACCCTCTCTGGGGCTGAAATTTCCAGCATAATCTCAGAGCAGCTCCCTAAAGAACATTGGCTAAGAATCAAGAGACCTGAGTTCTAGTTTTAGCTCCCTAACTTGCTGACTGGTGTGACACCTTTGGCAAATTGCTTGATCTTTCTATACCTCAGTTTCCTCATCTGTAAAATGAGAGAGTGGGACCCAATAATCTCTAAGGTATTTTTTCTTGGTTAAAAGTCTGCGATTATGTTAAAAATTGTTTTAAGAAGTAATTGGGGAAAATATTATTTTAAAAAAGTCTGTGATTAGACAGTATCCCATCTTGCCTAATTAGAAAGGTGCCTAAATTATTTTTCCCCTTCCTTCCTTTCCCCTCCCCAAGACAGCATGCAATTTGATATAGGCTGTACATGTACAATCATATTAAACGTTTCCACATTGGTCATGTTGTGAAAGAAGAATCAGAGCAAAAGGGAAAAACCACAAGAAAGAAAAACAAAACAAGAAAATAATATGCTTCAATCTGCATTCAGAATCCATAATTCTTTCTCTGGATGTGGATACCATTTTCCATCATGAGTCTTTTGGAATTGTCTTAGATCACTGCAATGCTGAGAAGAGCTAAGTTTAACAAAGTTGGTCATTGAACAATGTTGCTGTTACTGTGTACAATATTCTCCTGATTCTGCTCGCTTCATTCAGCATCAGTTCGTGCAAGTTTTTCCAGGTTTTTCTGAAATCTGCCTGCTCACCATTTCTTATAGAACAATAATATTCCATTACATTTATACACCACATCTTGTTCAGCCATTCCCCAACTGATGGCCATCTCTTCAATTTCTAATTCTTTGCCACCACAAAAAGACCTGCTATAAATATTTTTATACATTTCCCATTTTTATGATCTCTTTGGGATACAGACTTAGAAGTGTTATTGATGGATCAAGGGGGATGCATAGTTTTATAGCCCTTTGGGCATAGTTCCAAATTGCTCTCCAAAATGGTTGGATCAGTTTACAACTCCACCAACAATGTGTTAGTGTTCCAATTTTCCCACATCTTCTCCAACATTTGTCATTTTCCTGTTTTGTCATATTAGCGAATCTAATAGGTGTAATGTGGTAACCTCAGAGTTGTTTTGATTTGCATTTCTCTAATCAGTAGTGATTTAGAGCATTTTTTTTTGTATGAATATAGATGGCTTTAATTTTTGAGAGATACTTCCAGGGAGCTTGTAAGTTGTCAGTTCTTCTAAGGTAGTATGATCTAAGGAAAGGTGTTTACTCCTAACCTGACCTGTGCTCTGGTCTGAGTGACCACAAGCAGTCTTTTCTGCCCTGGAACTGTGAAGAGGGTCCTTGCTCCATTGTGGCTACAAGCTCCTTTATTCTAGTGCTCCTCCTCACACTGAGACTGACACCCAAGACCGCAGCCTGGATCTGAGTATGGGCAAAGCAACAGGGACTTGCCTCAGTGCTAGCAAAGAGACCCCTATAATCTTCTTCTGACTAGTTGTTTGACCCCCCTTACTGTCTGTGCTGAGAGTTCTGGAAGCAGCAGCTGCTACTGCGCTGATTCAGTCACATTCCCAGGGCCTGCTTCTGGTTTGCTGGGACTGGGGCTGTATTGGCATGGCCTGTGTTGAACTGGGCTTCTCTGTTACCAAGGTGCCTCAGACCTTTCCTGCTGACCTTCTGAGTTGTCTTTGGTGTCTGTAGGCTGAGAGGTCTGGAAACCACCACTGCTGCCACTGATTCAGTCTCCTTGAGGGCTACTCCTGGTTTGCTGGGACCAGGTCTATGATGACATGGCCTTTGCTGGACTGCACTTCTCTCTAATTCTGGTGCAACAGACCTTTTCTGCCGACCTTATAAGTTGTCTTGGGCTAGAAAACTTCCAATCAATTTTTTGTGGGTTCTGCCACTCTAGAATTTGTTTAGCGTTATTATTTAAATGTATTTGGAGGGATGTGGGGGAGAACTCAGCTATCTTGGCTCTCCCTCTGGATATATATATATATATTTTTTTTTACTGAATTTTCTGAGGGTTGGGTTTGAGGTTGGAGGGTTATTTGAAGAGAATCCTTAGGCATGTACTTCAAAGTAGAGACTTGCAATTGTGTACCTAAGAGGAAGGAACCTAGCTGCTGAAAGACTAGGCCAGGGTCACTAGCTGCAACAGTCAACGTTATGCAGGTCCTCCAGTGTTTATGAATACCCCTTCTAATCCCAGAAAATTACAGAGATAACTTCTTTAGAGGCAGCTGGTGGTATGGTTGATAGATTACTGTGCTTGAAGTCAGGAAGACCTGAGTTCAAATCCAGCCTCACATGCTTGCTAGCTGTGTGGCTGTGGGCAGGTCACTTTACCTCTGTTTAACTCAATTTCCTCAACTGTAAAATGAAAATAATATTAGCACCTCGTTCTGGAGATCAAATGAGATAATATCTGTAAAAAGCACTTAACACAGAGCCTGGCATATAGTAGGCACTACATAAATGTTTATTCCTTTTCCTTTTTCCTTCTTTCATTCTTTTAGGAGTGTGATTCATTTTACTGAAAAGAATCCTTCTGTGTTCTGTCTACTGAACACTGTAGGTTTTTATTGACAAACTGAAAATACAAGTTATTTTTTTTACTACCTATTAAAATGTTATGACATGCCATATAATGTAATTATTTTCTGTTTGTTTTTGCAGTTCTTTAGTGAAAAAATCAGTCGAGTAGAAAGAACGAAACTAGATGAAGAATTCCTAGAATTGCAAAGGGTGAGAAAAAATTTCATGTGCAAATTAGATAAGATTGACATTGACATTATGAGCCGAGAGATTTTATTTATCACTGGAACTGTCTCCTCTCACTAAAGCAAATGAGAATCTCAGGGTGTATAATGCAGAACATGGGCTACAGAACTCAGCTAGAGGTTGTCTTTTCATGATACTGAGCCTTGGATAGATTCCAGGCATGCAGTCCTAAACATTTTGGGGCTTTCATGGTATGCAGGAATTTGGATAACTTAAAAGTGATTTGGGCTAGAGCCATGAAAATGTTTAAAAGGAAGCCAAGTGGCATGGTGGAAAAAAAGAGCTGGACTTTGAGTTGGGAAGAAATGAGTTTCAGTCCTGCCTCAGATACTATCTCTGTGGCTCAGAACTAGTCCTTTAGCCTCTCTGTGTCTCAGTTTCCTTCTCTGTACAATTAGAGAGTTGGACTCCATCCTCTGAGGTCCCTTCTATGATCCCAAAAGCATCATATGGAGGATAGAATCTATTTGGAAAGATTAAAATAACACAGATTACACATTTTAGAGAGTTAAAGCTAAGAGGTTTCAAGCTATTGTTAGGTAAATGAAAAGTTATTTATTATGTGGAAAATAGTTTTTCCCCATCTTCACTGAACAAAAAGAGTTGGCTTTAAATCCTGGGATATGTGATTGATAAAGAAGTCAGGAGAGCAGACTCAGTCTGCCACTGCCTATGTGACTGGGCAGATCACTTAAGCTCCTTAAATCTTAAATTCCTCATATGTCAATTGGGAATGATAATATATGCCTTGCCTACCTCAATAGGTTGCCCTGGGAAATCAGATGAGATAGTGTGAAAGTACCATGAAAAGCACAAAGCACTGTATAATTATAAGGTATTATTATGAATATAGGTAAGATAAGATACTTCCTTCTCCCCAGCCCTTGGCTTCCCAAAGGGTTATGAAACACTAAGAGGAGATGGTGGAATCTATTTAGCTTAATGCAGGTGCAGAAGGAGCTAGATATACTTAGTGTTTTGGCATATTTCATTCTGAGCCCAACCTCAAGGTATCAAGAGTTTTTAACCTAGGGTTCATGGGATCTGTGGATATATTTCAGGGGGCCCATGAACTTTCAGCTAACCTCTGGCTGAAATTAAGTATTTCCTTCAGTTTTGAATGTCATCAATAAACATTTTTCTGAATAGGTCTCCAAAGGCTTCACTAGATTGCCTAAGGAGGGAGTGAGGGGGAGTGGGGGAGTGGGGGGGGGTGGTCCTTGACAGAAAAAAATTTTTGAGAACTCCTGCCCCTTATGCTAATATTTTTCTTGATGTACCTGAAGTTGGAGGGCAGGGTTTTTCCTGGAAACATAATTTGACTCAAACTGGGATTGCTTGCAATTGCAGAAGTGAAATGGAAATAGGCCTTTGAAAGTTAAATATTTAAATACAGTAATGAGGAGAGAGAAAAATAAAGAAAAAGCAAAAAAAGAAGAATGAGGCTATGAGTACAGTCAAGATAGTGTGTCTTTTGTTATTATTATTATTTTTTTTAGCATTGTTGAATTTTAAAGCCAGACCTTTCTGGAGGCTGATTGATTCCTTATATATGCTCTTTCTATATATTGGGTTGCTACCATCAGGTGATTGAAGGTATCTGTTTAGAGAAGGCTGAACTCCCAAATTAAACTTACCCCAGGCATGAAAAACAGAGAATAGAATGGGACTAAAATGTGTCTTCCCAATTATACCTGATCTGTGAATAAAATACTTTAAATTTTTAAAATTAAATTCTATTCTTTAAAAACATTTAACAGCATTTTTCAATTAACAAGCATTTATTTTTCTCCCTCCTACCCTTCCCTCACCCTTGGGTAAAAAAAAAAAAAAAGAAAGAAAAAGAAAAAAGAAAAACAAAACCCTTACACTTTAAGATAGTCAAAAAAGAACAAATTCACATATTGGCCATGTCCAAAAATTTGTCTTGCTCAAATATAAGGTCCATCAACTGTGATGAAGTGGGTAGCACTCTTCTCCCATCATCAGATGTCTGGGATCATGGCTGATCATTGCATTGATCAGACTCGTACAGTGTTTCAAAGTTGTTCTTTTTTATAGTGATGTTTTGGTATGAGTTGTTGTGGTTCCACTTCACTCAGCCTCAATATGAATTGTAGTAGTCCCTCTCTGAAACAATCACCTTTATCATTTCTTATGGCACCAGTAGTGTTCCATTTTGTTCATATACCATAATTTGTTTACCCATTCCCCAATTGATGGGCACTCCTTTAGTTTCCAGGTCTTTACCACCACAGAAGAGCTGTGATTAATATTTTTCTACATATTAGACCTTCCTTTCTGTTTTTATCTGAGTGTGGCATGGGCCTATGGTGTTAACATTGGATCAAAGGTATACTCAGTTTAGTGACTTTTGAAGTATAGATCCACATTGCTTTCCACTACCAACAGTGCATCAGTATGCCCTTTTTTTTCATAACCCCTCCAACATTTGTAATTTGTCTTTTCTAGCCAACTTTGCTAATCTGATAGGTGTGAGGTAGTATCTCAGAATTGCTTTAATTTGCATTTCTCTATTTATTGTAGTTTAGTCATTATATCCAACTCTACATAACCCCATTTGGGGTTTTCTTGGCAAAAATACCACTTAACTTAGTATTTAATGTGAGGTGTTGATCTAAATATAATTTCTTCCTGACTGTGTTCCAGTTTTCCAATCACTTTTTGTCAAATACTGAGTCCTTTTTCCAGTCAATAACTGGGGTCCTTGAGTTTATTGAAAACTAGGTTACTAGGTTCATTTGCATCTGTATATTGTGTACCTATTCTGTCCAGAGTTTGACTTTTGTATTTTTAACTAGCATCAGATTGTTTTGTTGATTACTGCTTTGTAGTGTAATTTGATTCTGGTACTGCTGGGCTGCATTTTCACATTTTTTCATTATTTCCTTTCAAATTCTTGACTTTTGATTCATGAAGAATTTTGTTTTTATTTTTTCTAGTTCTCTGTAGTTTTCTAGTTTGAATAGATTAGTTTTACTGAATAAATAGATTATTCCACTGAATAATTAGATTAGTATTTTGATTGTATTGTTATTTTTATTGTATTGTAACCTAGCCTATTCAGGAACAATGAACATTTCTCCAGTTATTTGTATCTGTCATTACCATCAAGATAGTTTTACAGTTTTGTAGTTTTATTCATGTAGTTTATTTGTATATCTAGGTAAGTAGACCCCTAAGTATTTTATACAGTCTATAGTTATTTTAAATGTTATTTCTCTTTTGCTTTGTGATTTTTTTGGTAATATACAGAAAAAACTCAGAGACCAAGTAGATATATAAGTAAATTGCATTAAATATTCAACAAACAATTAATTCCTATATTACATAGACTGTTTCCAAAAATAAGAAGAGATCTTACCAAATATGGTCTTGATATCAAAACAAAAAGAGATTCAAAACAGAAAAAGAAAACTAAAGACCATGTGTCTAATGAGCACTGATGTAAACAATTTTAAATGAAATAATTGCAGAGAGGCTACAGCAACCTATCACTATGACCCATTCTGAATTTATAAGAGGAATGCAAGAGCGGTTCAGTGTTAGGGAAATTCTCAAAATAACTGGACACATTAATAATAACAACAAAATGACATGGTTATATCAATAAATGCAAAAAAAATCCCATTTGACAATATATAATGCCCAATTCTGCTTTGGAAAAAAAAATGGAAAACATTAGAATGAATGGACCTTTTTTAGAAACCACAATAAGTTTAAAACTAAGATGTAGCATTATATATAAAGAAGATAAACTAGAGCTGTTTCCAAAAAAAACCAATAGCAAGGGTGTCCACTGTTACCACTGCTGCTTAATAAAGTATTAGAAATTCTGAATATATCAATAACACAAAAATAAATTTAGGGAATATACTTGGACAAAGAAAAAACAAAATTATCCCTTTTTACAGATGATATGTTATACTTAGAGAACCCTGGAGAGCCAACTAAAATGAATTAAAACATTAACTGAAGCAAAGGTTTTGTTTTTCTTTCTTTTTTTTTCCCCAGGGGAGAAAGGAAGGTGGGAGAGAGAAAAATAAATGCTTGTTAATTGAAAAATGCTGCTAAATTGAAAAAAAAACTTTAAAAAATTAAAGTCTTTTATTTATTGATCAGGCATAATTGGGAAGGCAATTTTAGTCCCTGGGTGAAGTTTAATTTGGAGTTAAGCCTTCTCTAAACAGATACCTTCATTCACCTGGTGGTAGCAACCCAATGTATAGAAATAGCATATATAAGGAACTAACTAGCCTCTGGAAGGAAAGTTTGGCTTTATAATTTAACAATATTAAAAAAAAATAAAAAACACTATCGTGGCTCTACTTGTAGCCTTATTCTTCTTTTCTTGCTTTGTTTTTTTCTTTTATTTTTCTCTCTCCTCCTTACCGTATTTAAATATTTAACATCCCCCCTCCCTTTGGGAGTTCATTCATGGCCTGTTCAGTTTATTTTTCTGACATTAGGTTGTTTAAATTCTCTTCTGTTTATCTGGGTCTTTTTTATTTTTGTAAATAGTCATCCATTTATTTAAGGAGCCAATTTTATTGTCATAGTTAAGCAAAGTGATTTCAGATGCTTTCTTTTATTTCTTCCTTTGTTGTGGTCTCCTTTTTCATTTTTAATACTGGTAATCTGATTTTCCTCTTTCTTTTTTAAAATCAAATTAGCTAATGGTTTATCTATTTTATTTATTTAAAAAGTAGCTCCTAATTTCATTAATAGTCTTTTTCTTTTCTCTTTGGAACTTTATTAATTTCTTCTTTGATTTTCAAGATGTCTATTTTGTTATTTAATTGGTTTTAAAAACTTTTAAAATTTGTTGGTTTTCTAGTTTTTTAAGTTATGTCAAAATCGTTGCTCTATTCTTTTTCTCTTTTGTTGGTGAAAGTATTGTTATAATTTGTCCCTAGAAGACCGCTTTGGTTGTATCCTAATTAAAAATTTTTTTTTCTCAACTACATGTAAAAACAATTTTTAAACATTGATTTTTAAGATTGAGTTCCAAATTTTCTCTCCTTTCTCCCTTCCCTTGTCCTTGATAAAGCAGGAAATTTGCTATAGATTATATATGTGCAGTCATGCAAAATGTATTTCCATATTAGCCAGTTTACAAAAGAAAACAGACAAAAACTCTAAGAAAAATAATGTAAAAAAAGTATGCTTTAGGGGCAGCTAGGTAGTGCAGTGAATAGAGCTCCAGCTTAGGAGTCAGGAGGACCTGAATTCAAATCTGGCCTCAGACACTTGACACTTACTAGCTGTGTGACTCTGGGCAAGTCACTTAACCACGATTGCCTCACCAAAAAAAAAAAAAGTATGCTTTTATCTGCATTGAAACACTATCAGTTCTTTCTCTGTAGGTGAATAGCATTTTTCATCATAAGACCTTCGGAATTGTCTTGGATCATTTTATTGCTGAGAATAGCTAAGTCATTCTCAGTTGATCATTGTACAATATTGCTGGTGCTATGTATGTTGTTCTGGTTCTGCCCTCTTCACTTTGCTTCAGTTCAAATAAGTCTTCCTAGGTTTTTCTGAAAGCATCCTGCTCGGCATTTATATTCCATCACAATCACATTAACTTGTTCAACCATTCCCCAACTGATGGTATCCCTTCAATGTCCGATTCTTTACCACCACAGAAAGAGCTGCTATAAATATTTTTGTACATATAGATCCTTTTCCTTTGGTCTTTTTAGGACACAGATCTTGTAGTGGTATTGCTGGGTCGAAGGGTATGTACAGTTTTACAGCCTTTTGGGCCTTGGTCCAAATTACTCTCCAGAATGATTGGATCAATTCACAACTCTACCAGCAGTGCATTAGTATTCCAATTTTTCCACTTCCCTTCCAACATTTGTCATTTTCCTTTTCTGTCATATTATGTTTTTGTTGTTCAGTCATTTTTAGTCATGTCCAACTCTGTGACCCCATTTGGGATTTTCTTGGCAAAGATACTGGAATGGTTTGGCTTCTCTAGACTCATTTTACAAATGAGGAAACTGAGGCAGAGTTAAGTGACTTGCCCAGGGTCACATAGCCAGTAAGTGTCTGAGACCAGATTTGAATTCAGGAAGATGAGTCTTCCTGACTCAGGACCTGGCATTCACTCCACTATGCCACCTAGCTGCCCTTTTAGCCAGTACCAGATTGTTTTGATGATTACTGCTTTTTAATAAAATTTGAAATCTGGTACTACTAGTCCACCTTCCTTCACATTTTTTCATTGATTCCCTTGATACTCTTGAACTTTTGAGCTTCCAGATGATTTTATTAATATTTTTTGCTATGTAATAAAATGCTTTTTTGATGTTTTATTTAGCATAAGGTAATTTAGGTAGAATTGTCATTTTTATTATATTAGCTTGGCCTACCCATGAACAATTAATATTTTTCAGATTGTTTATTTGTGTGAACAGTGTTTTGTAACTGTGTTCATGTAGTTCCTGGGTCTATCTTGGCAGGTAGACTCACATGTATTTTATTTTGTCTGCAGTTATTTTAAGTGGAATTTCCCTTTCCATCTCTTCTTGCTCTACTTTGATGGTAATACACTATATAGAAATGCTGATGACTTAATGTGAGTTAATTTTATATGCTGTAACTTTGCTGAAGTTGTTAATTATTTCAACTAATATTTTAGTTGATTGTCTAGGATTCTCTAAGTATGTCATCATTTTCTGAAAAGTGATAATTTTGTTTCCTCATTGCCTATTCTAATTCCTTCAATTTGTTTTTCTTAATTGCCATAGCTAACATTTCTAGTACAATATTGAATAGTAGTGATGATAATGGGCATTGCTGCTTCACCCCTGATCTTATTGGGAAGGCTCCTAGCTTATTTCCATTACAGATAATGTTTGCTGATGGTTTAGATAGATAATGCTTATAATTTTAAGGAAAGCTCCATTCCTATGCTTTCTAATGTTTTAATAGGAATGAGTGCTGTATTTGTCAAAAGCTTTTTCTGCATCTATTGAAATAACCATATGATGTTGTTGGCTTTGTTATTTATATGGTCAATTATGCTGATAGTTTTCCTAATATTGAACCAGCCCTACATTTCTGGTATAAATTCCACCTGGTCATAGTGCATGATCTTTGCTATGTATTGCTATAATCTCTCTGATAGTATTTTATTGAGAATTTTTCGATCAGTATGCGTTAGGGAAATTGGCATTTCTTTCTCTGTTTTTGCTCTTACTAGTTTAGGTATCAGCCTCATATTTGTATCATAAAAGTAATTTGGTCAGACTCCGTCATTTGCCTCTTTTTTCCAAATAGTTTATGTAGTATTGGAATTAATTGTACTTCAGTTGTTTGGTAGAATTCACTTGTGAATCCAATTAGTCTTGGGATTTTTTTTTAAAGCAGATCAGTTATGGCTTGTTCAATTTCTTCTTCTAAGATAGGGTTATTTAAATATTCTGTTTCTTCTGTTAATCTGGACAATTTATTTTTTGTAAATCTTGTTCATTTCATTTAATTTTTCAGATTTATTGGCATATAATTGGTCATATATAAGCCCCTAATATTTGCTCTAATTGCTCTTTGTTGGTGAATTCACTTTTTTCATTTTGATGATGGTAATTTTTTAAAAATCAAATTAAGCAATATTTTATCTATTTTATTGTTTTTTTTTTGTAAAACCAGCTCCTAGTTTTACTTATTAGTTCAATGGTTTTCTTACTTTGAATTTTAATTGTTCCGTGTGTGTGTGAGGGGGGGTTTCAAGTATGTTTCTTGTAAACAACATATTGTCGGATTCTGGTTTTTAATTTACTCTGCTATCCACTTCCATCCCTTTCACATTCACAGTTATGATATGTAACTGTGTATTTCCTTCCATCCTGTTTTCCCCCTTGTTTATCTTTCTCTCTCTCCTTTAACCCTCTCCATCCTCCAAAATCCATTTTGCTTTTGACCACCACCTCCCCCAATCTCTCTCTTCTATCAAAATCTCCCCTGCCTTCTGTGATCTCCCTTCCTTCATATTTCCTATAGTACAACATAGATTTCTGTACCCAACTGAGTGTGTATGTTATTCCTTCTTTGAGCCAATTCTAGTAAGAGTAAGGTTCAAGTGCTAAATCCCACTAGACCCTGACCATCTTCCCCTGCACTGTAAAAGCTCTTCCTTTTGTGCCTCTTTTATGTGAGATAATTTACTCCATTCTGGCTCTCCCTTCCCCCTTTTCCCAGTGCATCCTTCTTTCTCACCCCTTAATTTTATTTTTTTGAAATTATCCCATCATAGTCAACTCATACTTGTGCCCTCTGTCTATGTACACTCCTAATTGCCCTCCATACCTTTGGACTAGGACCCAGAACCACATATAGGCAATGCAACAGATTCCTCCTCCCAGGAGCAGCAAAAAGTCCCCCGTAATCTCCTTTGACCAGTTGTCTGATCCCCTTACTGTCTGTGGATTGAGGATTTAGAGCTCCTGCAGACCTCTAATGCACTGCCCCTGAGGCTGGATGCTGGCTTGCCAGGGTATGGCCTGTACTGTGCCGCACTTCTCACCACCCTGGTGAGAGAGACCTTTCTTGCAGACCTCCTAAGTTGTCTTAGGCAGGAACATTGTTGCATTCTTTTTTTTAATGGTAATTTTTATTTATTTTTTTGTTTTCAACATTTACTTCCACAAGATTTTGAGTTCCAAATTTTCACCCCATCTCGCCCCTCCCCCCACCCCAAGATGGCACGCATTCTAAATACCCCTTCCCTTAGTCTGCCTTCCCTTCTATCTCTCCCCCGCTTCTCTTATCCCCTTCCCCTTCAGTTTTCCTGTAGGGCAGGATGGATTTCTGTACCCCATTTCCTGTATTTCTTATTTTCCAGTTGCATGCCAAAACATTTTTTTTAAACATGTGTTTTTAAAACTTTGGGTTCCAAATTTTCTCCCTTCCTCCCTCCCCACCCACCCTCATTGATAAGGCAAGCAACTAAATATAGGTTATATATGTGCAGTTATGCAAAACACTTCCATAGTAGACATGCTGTGA
This sequence comes from Vombatus ursinus, assembly GCF_900497805.2. Lineage (NCBI taxonomy): Eukaryota > Metazoa > Chordata > Mammalia > Diprotodontia > Vombatidae > Vombatus > Vombatus ursinus. Next base: position 22,566,593 of record NW_020948983.1, read on the forward strand.
AAAACTAACTGTATTTCCCTTAATCCTATCCCGCCCACCCATTTATTCTATTCTTTCTTTTGACTCTGACCTTCCTCAGTACTTGCTTCTGATTACTCCCTTTCCCAATCTGCCTTCCTCTCTATCGTTCCCCTACTCTCTTGTCCCCTTCCCCCCCATTTTCCTATAGGGTAAGACAGATTTACATACCCAATTGAGTGTTTATGTTATTCCCTCCTTAAGTCAAATCCTGTGAGAATAAGATTCAGTCATTCCCTCTCACCTTCCCCCATTTCTCTTCCACTGTAGGAGCCTTTTCTTTTGTTTGTTTTTGTTTTTTTTGTGGGATAATTTACCCTGTTCTACCTCTCCCTTTCTCCTTTTCCTAGTATATTCCTCTCTCACTCGTTAATTTTAATCTTCAGATATGACCCCTTCAGTTTCAACTCACCCTGTGCCCTCTATCAATCTATCTATATCTATATATACGTACACATAATTTTTTCCCCTCCAACTACCCTAATACTGACAAAGGTCTCATGAGTTACAAATATCATCTTTCCATGCAGGAATGTAAACAGTTCAACCTTAATAAGTCTCTTATGATTTTCTCTTTCCTGTTTACCTCTTCATATTCAACTCGAGTCTTGTATTTAATAATCAAATTTTCTATTCAGCTCTGGTCTTCAAGAATGCTTGAAAGTCCTTTATTTCACTGAATGACCATTTTTCCCCCTATAGGATTATACTCAGTTTTGCTGGGTAGGTGATTCTTGGTTGTAATCCTATCTCCTTTGCCCTCTGGAATATTATATTCTATGCTCTGTGGTCCCTTAAGAAGCAGCTAAATCTTGTGTTCTCCTGATTGTATTTCCACAATACTTGAATTATTTCTTTCTGGCTGCTTGTAATATTTTCTCCTTGACCTGGGAACTCTGGACTTTGGCTACAATATTCCTAGGAGTTTTCCTTTGGGGATGCCTTTCAGGAGGTGATTGGTGGATTCTTTCAATTTCTATTTTGCCCTCTGGTTCTAAAATATCAGGACAGTTTTCCTTGATAATTTCTTGAAAGATGATGTCTAGGCTCTTTTTTTGATCATGGCTTTCAGATAGTCCAATAATTTTTAAATTCTCTCTCCTGGATCTATTTTCCAGGTTAGTTGTTTTTACAGTGAGATATTTCACATTGTTTTCTAATTTTTCATTCTTTTGGATTTGTTTTACAGTGTCTTGATTTCTCATAAAGTCACTAGCTTCCAATTGCTCTATTCTAATTTTTAAGGAAGTATTTTCTTCAGTAAGCTTTTGGACTTCCTTTTCCATTTGTCCAATTTTGCTTTTTAGGGCATTCTTCTCCTCATTAGTTTTTTTGACCTCTTGCCATTTGGGTTAGGCTATTTTTTAAGGTGTTATTTTCTTCAGTATTTTTTTGGGTCTCCTTTAGCAAGCTATTAGCTTCTTTTTCATGATTTTTCTTGCATCACTCTCATATCTCTTCCCAGTTTTTCCTCTACTTCTCTTACTTGCTTCTCAAATCCCTTTTGAGCTCTTCCAAGGCCTGGGACTGATTCATATTTTTTTGGAGGGTTTGGATGTAGGAGCTTTGGCTTTGTTGTCTTCTTCTGGTTGTATGTTTTGATCTTCTTTGTCACCAAAGTAAGATAATATAGTCTGACTCTTTTTGCGCTGCTTACTCACGATCCCGGCCAATTACTTGAGTTTTAAACTCTTTGTTAAGGTAAGAGTCTGCTTCCGATGTGAAGAGGGTATTGTCCCAAGCTTCGGGGGTTTGTACAGCTGTTTTCAGAGGTACTTCTAGGGACCTGTAAATTTTCAGTTCTTCCAAGATGGTATGATAAGGGGCAAGGTGTTTTCTCTTCACCACCACAACAAGCTCCACCACACCAGCATTCCTCCTTGCCCCAGGACCACCCCTCAGAACTGTGACCCATATCCAAGCACCAGTAAAGCAAGAGATTCCTGCCTCAGCCCTGGCAAAGAGATCCCTGCAATCCCTCTCTGAACAGCCACTCGATTCCCCCTCAGTCTGTGGGCCAGAAGCTCAGGAAAAAGCCGTGGCCCTGGGCCATGTGTGAGACTTGTGGCCGAGATCTAGCTCCTCTCTCACTGCAGTCACAGACTTTTCCCGCTGACCTTCTAAGTTGTCTTTGGCATTCAGGGGTTGAGAAGGCTGGAAACCGCCACAGCTGCCTGCAATTTAGCCCTCTGAGGCCTGTTTCAGGTTTGCTGTGGCCTGCGTGCCCACGCCGAACTGCACTCCTCTCCCCTCCTGGCGCGATATACCTTTCGATCAACCATCCAGGCTGTCTTTGGCTGGAAATTTGTTTCACTCTGTCTTTTTGTGGGTTCTGCTGCTTTAGAATTTGTTTAGAGCCATTTTTTATAGGTATTTGGAGGGCTTTGGGAGAGAGCTCAAGATAGTCACTGCTTTGCCTCCGCCATCTTGGCTCCGCCCTTTACATTGTTGCATTCTTGACCTTTTGTTCGTTCTGCCACTCCAGAAATTGATATGAGGCATTATTTTAAAGATGTTTGGAGGGGAATTTGAGAGATCTCAGGCAAGTCTTTCCTGTTAGTCTGCCATTTTATCTTCCCTGCCAATTTATTTAGTACTTTCTGTTTTTGAATGGATTGCTTTCATGTTCTATATTTTATTCCATCCTCTATACAACACCGTGAATGAATGAGTGATTGAAAGAAAAATAATTTAGTAAGCATGTGCTATGTGCCAGGCACTGTGCTTGTGCCAAGCACTAGGAACACCATTACAAGGAAACAAGATAGTGCTTACACTCAAAGAGATTACATTCTAAAGGGAAAAGAGAGCACCTATGGGGGAGCCAGCAAAGGCTGGGGGTGAGCCTGGTTTGGAAGTGATTTGGAGGGCTGGTTCTAGACAAAATAAAATCAAAAGGAGGTCAGGTATTTTGAGTCAGTCCCATTTTATGGATGAGGAATTTTGGCTCAGAGAGGTTCAAAGTAACTTGCCCAATGTCATTCTGTTAGACAGTGGCAAAGACAATTTTAGGACCTGTGCCCTGTTTTTCCCAGTTCAGTGCTCTTTTCATTTAGTCTTGCTGCTGACTGCTAGCAAACTTCCTTGAGTTTTTAACTCAGCTATTTACTTAATATTTATATGGAAATTGGTCTTTTGTGCCTGCAATGACTTAAATATAATAAAATCATATTCCTCAAATACCTACAATTTGGAATTTTTTTAATGGCAGGAATACAGTGGAGATTTTCCTTATCTTATATTGCATAGTCATATTTACTGGTGTAGTTAGAATTTACATACTTTTATTTATAAAGGGGTTTTTCCCTGTTTTAATTTAAAACACTTGGCTGACTCCGATGATTAATTCGAATTAGTGACCCTGCTGGATATTTGTAAGCCTAGCTTTTTGGCACTTCTTAATTTATAACATGTAGTATAAGGCTATTCCTAATTGTTAATCAGCAAGCATATGTTAAGTGTCAACTGTGGGCCAACCCCTGTGTTAGGCCCCTGACACAAATACACATGTTAAATAGTTTCTACTCACTAAGAGAGATTACTTTCTACAAAGGAACCTTCCTGGGCCACTTAAAGTGAAGTTTAGGCATGCTATGTGGGCATAATCAATTAGCATTTATTAGTTATTATTAGTTATTTATTAGTTATTTACATGCGCTATAGTTAGTGATATATATATTATATATATAGTTTATATATATAATATATATATATATGAACAAGCGAGAAGTTCTTGCTCTCAGGTATTTTACATTTTATTAGGGGATGAAATAACAGATAAAAACATGTATATGTATAAGCATGTATGTGTATATATATGTATGTGTGTACATAAATATGTATATGTATACACATACTAAAACATATACAATTTTAGCTTTTGTGGGAAGAGGGGAAGCAGTTGGAAAAGTCAGGAAAAGCTTTGTATTAGAAGTGGCATTTGAGTTGAGTACTGAGGGGAGCTAGAGACATTCTAAAAGGTAGTGGTGAGGAGGAGAAGAGCATTCAGGATTGGGAGATGGGTTGTGTGCAAAAGCTCAGAAATAGGAGATTTGAGGAGATGTTATTTAGGAGATCGAGCAACAAGGTTAGTTTGATTGGGCCTACACTGCATGTAATGTGTAATGTTAAAAGCATATGTGTGTGTGTTTTAAACTGGACAAATAGGAGATGTTTAGAGCTTTTAGAAGAAGAGAATGACATGGTCAGACCTGTGCTTTAGAAACATTGCTCTAGAGGCTGGATTAGAGAAGAGAGAGATGGGAGGCAGGGAACTTGTTTTCAACTACCTCCATTCATTAGATTTACATGTGCAACAGGAAATACCTTGGCTGAAAATTTTCGTTACACCTCAGTGCTTCTCAGGTGAGAGGTTATGAAAAGCAACCCCAGGAATGCCAGCACTCAGGAAAAATTAGAGCTTTCACCTGGTCATTTGTGCCCTTTGATATTTTTTTTTTCTTCTGGCCTCAGCATAAATTGACTCGGCTTTCATTACTATTCCATCCCAAATAATGAAATATGGTATTCCCATTATGAGGGAATTACATTATAAATACGATCTTATAGGTATAAAGGCCCAAGTTCAACTAGCAAGCGAATGATAACAGTGTTTTATTTTTTGTTCTTGCCTTTTTAATCCTGTCCTCTAACGAGGTGCCATGCTTATAATAAACTTTTGATTGACGGTTGAATGAATGATGAAAGTAGCACGAGAATATCAGTCCCTAATCTGCTGAGCTATACTCTGCTGCCACTTGGGAATCACCAAAGGTTCAGCCCACAGCTCTCAGGCTTGGTTTTAAGATAGGTACCCATGTTTCTGAGAAACAAGGGCTTTGTTCTAAAAATAAGTCAATTAACGTTCATTTTAATTTAAAACCTGTCCAGAGGCCCTGACATACTGGAAGACTGCAAATGATAAGACACTGGCACTTCCCAATCGCAGGAAGAATCTTTGTCTAAATTAAAACATCATGCTGTTTCTACCAGCATTTCATTATTAAACATTGCTTCTAAAGTTTGATGTTATATGTGGATTGTTTTGATTTCCTGGTATTTTTACATCTTGTAAAATTTCTCTTTCAGAGAACAGAAGTAACCAATAAAGCAATTGAAGGTCTTCTTACAAAATGCACCGAGTATCTTCAGCCAAATACAGGTAAAGTTAGGAAATGTCTTGACATCTTCTAACATTTCATCTAACATCAAAGAATGTTACAGGCTTTTTTAAAAAAAATCAGCACACCATGAGTACATTATAGATTGAGAGCTGGAAGGAATTTTAGAGGTCATCTAGTTCACCCCTATCGTAGATTAGGAGACTGAAGTCTTGCCTAAGGTCACATAGGAGGGCCAGGGTTTGAATCCAAGTCTTTGAACTCCAAACTGAGTGCTCTTTCCAGTGTACTTATTGCACTGCCTTTCTTTGCTGAGGTTTCCTAAGCAGGGCATTTTGTGTTCCAAGTATTTGATAAAAAGTTTAGAAAATGAATCTTCTCTTCATGCAGAGTAATTTCAGAGAATATGCTAGTCAGATGAGAAACTTGGCAAATGCCTAGTTAAATTTTGCCTCCTCATTTCAACAGAGCTTCTTTGGCTTATCTGCCAAGTAGAGTGTAACAACACAATGAAGCAAGGGTATTTTTATTGAAAGATTTTAAAGAGAGGATAAAAGCTCTTTATTCAGGCTTGTTTCCTGTCAATGAGCTGCTTTTGCTGAAGTCCTGTGTCAAAGGGGGTCTGAAGTGATAAAGGCTCACATGCCAAGAGGTTTAAACCCATGATCAAGGCTTCGAGGAATTGCCGCTTGGCAAGACAAATAACTGATCTTGTTTAGAATATGGTCTAAAGTAAGAGTATACCAATTGAATAAAGGCTTAAGGAGATTTTCTTGCCTTAAATGAATTCCTTTACCTAAGTTCATGAGTTCAGTACATATAATTTAGTGCTATGATCTTTTTCTGTTTACTAAAACCCTTTTTTTCTTTTACTTCCTGGCTCTCACCTGTGTTCTGTATAGGTGAGATTTTTTTTAGATATAAATCACTTTGGGTCAAGTGAAGTGCCATTAAATAACATCCCTAGCAACAAGTTTCTTCCACTAGAAATGTGTATCCCAAAGTTGCTGCTCTGCAGGTTGATATCCATGCCCTTATCACCCTTCACCTGGACACCTTTAATAGCTTCGTAGGTGGTTTTTCTGCCTACAGTTCATCTCCTCTACTAGGCCTGGAACAATCTTCCTAAAACATCTTTTGCTCAGAAACTTCCATCAGGCCTCTGACAGGATAAAATACAAACTAGAATTCAAAGACTTTCAGTCTAGATTTCCAAATTTATGTCCGACCACTGCCATATATTAATCCTTTGTTCTAACCACATTAGTCGCCCACCCACTTTCCATTCTCCATGCTTTTATTTATCCTCCTTTCCCTGTCTACAATTCTCTTCTATATCCTTTTCATGTTTTTAAGCTCCATTCTTCTTTTGTGACTTAGTTATATTTCAACTTATTCCATTAAAGCCTATTTCACTATCCCAGCCCTCAATGACCTCTTCTTCTGATTTCTTAATTTTAATGATTTTTTCTTACTGTATTCTTTATTGTGTATGCATGGTGGGGGGAGACACTCTTAAAGTAACAAGACAGGTTTCCATCACCACACACACACACACACACACACACACACACACACATATACACACTCTCTCTCTCTCTCTCTCTCTCTCTCTCTTTTATGTTCTAAGTATTCTACCTTTGCAATCTCTACCTCCACCTTGAGGGTAGAAACTATGACGTTATTGCTAATGCCAGACACCAAGGCCACTGTGGATTAGGTGCTCAATAAATATTTTTTGTTTTCATGACGATGACAAATCAGACTGAGACTTGTGCAGGGCCTTGAGTTCCAGTATCTTGCCTCTGACACGTGAAAAAAGGCCAAAAGCACAATGTTTTGATATCAAGCAGGAAAATGGTTACAGGAAGTTGCAGAGCTTACCCAAATCTTAAAAATCTGCAACCAGGACATACTGTTGTACAGAGTCACCACTTATTCTTGGTTTTGATCCCTAAATTTAACATGACTCACTTTCTTTTATCTTTTTTTAATATTTTTTCCAATTACATGTAAAAACACTTTTTGACATTAGTTTATAAAAAAAAATTTGAGTTCCAAATTCTCTCCTTCCCTCTCTCCCTTCCCCATCTCTGAGAAGGCAAGCATTTTGATATAGACTATATATGTGCAGTCATGCAAAACATTTCAACATGGTTCACTTTCTTTTTTTCTTTTTTCACATTAAAACATTTTCTCAACTTTATTCTTTTACTTGCACCAGAGACAAAAGAACATTGCTTTATTTTTCATTTAAACAAGGTTTATCTAAATTAGTGTTCAGGTACACAGAGGTGTGGAGGTAAAAGGAGAGAAGGGAGAAAGGATATCTATGTCTGTTGCTTGAGTGATGCAATTTTAGTTTAAATTTTTTCTTTAAAAGTAAATACATGCTGGTGGGTACTTAGTGAAATTATGCAATATTACTGAGTTAAATTCATCTCATTTTAATGTCAGCAGGAAACCTTTTTTGTCCATGGGTCTTGGCTGCTAGCTTTGATTGATGCATCTCACTAGCACTATATTTTCAAGATTTTTTGTTTTGTTTTGCTTTTTTGAAGATTGGGAGTTATGAGGGGAATATATGTATCGAAACTTACTAGTTGTTACTGGTTTGGGCCTTGAATATGTATGTTTTCTGCCCTTGTATAAGTATACTTGCTTAGCCCTTAGCTTAGTCAAGAATCCAAAGTTTTACAACTTGAATTTAAAAGGGTTAAGAAAGAAAGACCTCCATTTACATATGTGAGCTTTTGCCCATCTTTTCATCTACTGATGTACCTAAGTCATAAAGTGGCCTTCCAATGTGGTGCTGCAACTGTATTTGCTTGATGTCATGCGTTCTGCCTTTTTAATTTTAAAGAATTACAAATAACCATATTTTTAAGCATACAGAATGAAGCTAGGAATGCAGAATACCGTGTCCAAGATCACAGGGCAGGTGGGAACCACAGGATACCCACAGCCTGAAGGCTTATTAGGAGATTCTATGCTACGATATGGGGCAGAGCTTGGAGAAGATTCTATGTTTGGTGAGTGTATGCCAGGTACCTTTGAATATCTAAGCTTATATTGTCCTGGAAAAGATAGTATTTTATTGCTTTTAAGTTAATGCACACAAATTTGAAAGACTGAAGAGCAGCAAAATAGATTTTGAAAGTTCATCAATATAGTGTATTGTCTTTAGAATTTATGGGGGATGCAGGTAATGAATGCAAGGTAACATACTTTGTTGTTAATTTATATTTGTTGTTTTTTTTTTTTTAGGCAATTGGGGTTAAGTGACTTGCCCAGGGTTACACAGCTAATAAGTATGTCAACTGTTTGGTCTGAGGCTGCATTTGAATTCAGGTCCTCCTGACTTCAGGGCTGGTGCTCTATCCACTGCGTCACCTAGCTGCCCCTTATTTGTTGATTTTTAATGATGTTTACACATTTTTAGCACGTTAGCAAAATAATGGCACAAAACTTGAGGGTGGCAAAATTTCCCACTTTGGGCTGGGATAGTATGGTTCATACAGATTTCTTAACCCTGTGGTCTTCCAAGCAGAGTGTACAAACCCCATGGTGTATGCACAAGATATACTAGACAAGCCATGGGAATGTGGGAGGTCAATATTCGAAATTCTATTTATTTTTAAATTTTGAAAAAGAAATTAAGCTTTATTAACATTGAATATATGGATTGACATTGGTGCCCTTATTCAGTTTCCCTGTCTGATGATTATGTGGCTTATTAATCCTCCTTTCCCTCTCAGTGGCTTTGGAAACTGGGAGGAGGAATGTAATGCATGGGAGATCCTTGGTAATTTGTGGAGGGGCTGAGCATGCTTAGAAGGTGGGGCGGGTTTGGGTTATAAATAGCAAACTTTTTATACTGCTTAGATTCCATATTCATGTATTCAAACGATTGAGATAATTTCATAAACCTGTCCTGGCCCCTTATTGAGCAGGATTGTGTCTCTCCATCTCTGCCTGCTTCAGTGGTTGAAGGAAGAAATCTGGATCTAACGTGGTTTCCTGGCCAGAGCTAGGCGGGATTGGCTCCACATGCAGCTCAGGCAGGCTTCAGGTCGTTTGGCACCCCTAGCCCTCTGAGGGAGGTATGGTTTGTCCTTTGGCTAGAAAGCATACACACAAAGTTGATTTGTAGCAGCAAGATTCTGAGGAGTTGTGCCTGATTTGAGGGGAGAAGGAAAGGCTGGTGAGGTTTCCGGATACGAACTATATTATGAAACCACGGTTTCCTTGGGTACATCCTGTCTTGATCACTCATCACTCCCTTTCTCTCTCCCTCAGTCTGCTCAGGCTTTTATTCAGCACCTACTCTTATGTGTCAGGTACTTTAGCTTCAAAGACAAAAGCAAAACAATTCCCTGGGGTTTACTTGAGGAGGAGGACAAAGATCCATTTTAGCTGAAAATGACCGTAAAAGACTCAAAGATCGAAGAACTTCTTATCATGAGATAGCGCTTTGTACTAAGTGATAAACTAGTGGTCTCCAGTAAAATAAAGTGTATCAGATGTGATCCATATTGGTGTGGGGGAAAAAACAAGAGAACTTGTATTTCAGATTCATTTTTAATCTTAAAGAAGAAATTAAGGTTTGCCCTAGTGCCTTCACTTAATCTCCATATGTCATGCGATCATGTATCACATTAGCCCCCCCCCCCTTATTTCTGGATATATGAACACAGGTGAGGCCTGTGCATAATAAAGAAGGGGATATAAAAAGATAGAGGCTTCAATTTTACATTCTAGTTTTTGGGTGGAGAGGAGGTTGGAGATGGAGTACTAACACTGGGGCACTCTCGAAAAGCTTCTTATAGAACAGTGGTACTCCTAAAGGATTAAGTACTTTTTTTTAAGATTTAGGGATTATGATAAGGAAAATAAAAACAATACTTTTCTCCCTACCAACAACTATATTACCTTTAAAAACAGGTCTTTTGTAGGGAATTTATAGTCTGCAGATCCTTCCCATTTCAGCTGACAGCCATTAAAACTAAGTGATGAAATAAACCTTGAACCAGAATTTGTAATTGCTACATCACAACATATTATTACCCATAGTCATATTGATTTTATAAAATTATTATCTGTTTAGTGTGAGAAAAAAGTTTTGATGTTAATAAATGAAATTGAAATTATTTTTAAATTTCACCTTCATTTTGTTCTTTAAAAATTTTTATTTTTCGTTTTCATTTTATGATATATGTGTAACATTGGTAATTAGTAAATATATATGATTTACAAATTAATGTATGTGTTTTGAGCATATTTCCTCGAAACATGTTTTGCTTTTGGTGGTGTGTGATTAAGAAAAGTTTGAGGACCACTGCCCTAGAGCTTATGAATACTAAAATCCTAATAAACTTAATTGCATTTGAAGCATGGGAAAGACACATCACTTTCAAGAAGGGAAACATTCGATGAACACAGACTACTCCCTATTTCCATTTTGTGCTCCTCTCTCACTGATTGGACATAAATTATGAGATAGAAGAGGTTATCTTTCTTCATTTGGAAAAGAGAGAAAGATTACAGGAAGTTCATAGAATTTAGAGCTATGAGGATCTTAAAGAATAATCAATCAATAATAACCACCCAGTGTGTGTCAAACACTTTGCTAAGCACTAGGATACAAAGAAAGGTAAAAAGACAGTCTTTGTTCTCAAGGCACTGAAAGTCTAAGGGGGCAACAACATACAAACAACTACATTAGACAAACCATGTACAGAATAAATTGGAGCTAATCACCAGAGGGAAGGAACTGAAGAAGATTGGGAAAGGCTTCCTACAGAACATGAGATTTTAGCAGGACTTGAAGGAAGCCATCAGATTCAACACTGCCATTTTGTAGAACTAGAAGAGGAGGCTCAGAGATCAACTGACTCACCTAATGTCCCACACCAGGGAGTAACTGTTGGAACCATTATTCAAACCCAGGTCTTCTGACTATACACCCTGTTCTTTCTGTAACTCTATTCTTTTTTTTTTTTCATTTTAGGCAATTGGGGTTAAGTGACTTGCCCAGAGTCACACAGCTAGTAAGTGTCAAGTGTTTGGTGTGAGGCCAGATTTGAACTCAGGTCCTCCTGACTTCAGGGCCAGTGCTCTCTCCACTGCACCACCTAGATGCCCCTCTGTAACTCTATTCTGCCTCTTTAAGAGAAGGAAATTTAGCCTCCCAGTAAAAAGTACAGGTGTGGGTTGTTTATAGTGGAGAAACAGGCAAGTTTTAGTTTTAAATATGAACTGAGATCTGTTGGGGGAACACAGACAGAAAAGCAACCCATTTTGCACTCAACTGTAGAGAGGGAAGAGCATCAAGGGAAGAAAATTAAGGGAAGAAAAGAGGAGTCATTGACCTAATAGAGATAGGACACCTTCATACAGTGAAGAAGAGAGCAGGTTAAAGCTGGTGGTGAAGAAGAGAGGAAGAATGAGGCTTTTATACTTTCAGGAAGGGTATGGACGTGCCCATTAGCAAATTAATCTGGTTTTAGCTGTAGCAGGCCTTGGGGACTTGGGAGTCAGATGAGAAGTGGGCTCACTTTCCAATTAAATGAGGAAAGGCTTATTTCAGGAACCGGCACTGATATCCAATGAACAATTTCCATTTTGACTCCCACAGGGCAAACCTGAAAAGAAAGAGATTTGGTCCCTAAGGGGAGAGAGCACAGGTTTGCTCAGAAACATCAGCTGCACAAAAGCTGAGGTTGTAAGTTTAAATATACATGTCTGGATGAACGTTGGACAACATGTAGGCTGTTTCAAAATGCTTAATGTAGTTTTAGTCTTTTGAAACACTCTGCATAATGGAGAGAAAGAATATTAACAAATTAAAAGTACCTGTTTGACTTTTGTGTTTTGTAAATTTGCCAGTTGCTTTGTTTAATTCAGTCATTTTTGGATATACTATCCCTCTATCCCTACAACATCACCATCAGATGAGGTCTTGCTTGTAACAAACATTCAAATAGATGTGTGATCTCACATATGGGAGTCCCCTGCACAGATGCAAAATCACAGCCTAGCATTTACTTATCCTGTGCAACTCCTGTCCATGTTCTTCTGAAAGCTCACCACCAGCTAGTCTAGCCAGTGTGCTGGAGTTCTCCCTCCTCTCTTCCTGACATCACAAAAGCATAGGTGGAGCACTCCTGCTGTCCATTCTTTCATCCTCTGTTCTTGCTGTGTAATCAGCTCATGCTTTGTGTCATGTAATTCTTTGATGACATTCTTTACTTCTTTTCCCCAGAGTTCTTTGGTGGTTAAATGCTGTAGCCTGCTCACACCCATCATGTAACCCTTATTTGCCTTTCTGTGTGATACTTATCATAAGTTTTTTTTCAATGATCTAGGTCTTGAAGCCATAGGGCAACACTGGTAAAATGTTAGTATAGAAAAGAAGGGCCTTTGCTTTCATGGAAAGCTTGGGATTAGTTAAAGAGCTTTGTAATTTCTCAAAAGCAATTGAGCCTACTCTCCTCCTTTCTTTTCAATTCTGGACCCATCTATACTGTTTGGCCCAGATATACTTAGCATTAGACATGATCTGTTGAGTATACATCCAAATTCGTATTGAAATATGGGCAACAGACAGTTGTTTTAAAATTAAATTTCACTTTTTCAAGTCATGAAGCATTTTTCCTCCTTTTCCTCCTCCTACAAAAACAAAAAGGAAAAACACAGCGCTTATAACAAATAAGCATTGTCAAGCAAAACAAATTCCCAAGTTGGCCATGTCTAAAAATGTATGTCTCATTCTCCAAGATAGTCTATCACTTCTCTGTCTGGACATAGTAGCTAGCATCATCAGTCTGATGGAATCATGATTAATCATTGCATTGCTTAGAATTCTTAAGCCTTTCAAAATTGTTTTCACATTGTGGATGATATAGTATATTTTTTTCTCCTGATTCTTCTAACTTTTTTTCTGTATCAGTCCATTTAAGTCTTCCCTGGTTTTTCTGAAACTATCTCTTCATTTCTTACAGCATGTCATCATTTCATTAATTCTTATACCATAATTTGTTAAACCTTTTCTAAATTGATGGACACTCCCTTAGCTACTATGAATATTTTTGTATATATATAAGACTTTTCCTTCTTTCTTTGTCCCATTAGAGGATAGGTCTAATAGTAGTATTGTTGAGTCAAAGGGTATGCACATATCAGTAACTTTGGGGACATAATTCCAAATTGCTTTCCATAATGGCTATACATTTTACAACACCACCAATAATGTATTAATGTGTCCGTTTTCCTGTAGTCCCTGTAACATTTGTCATTTTCCTTTCTTCCAACTTTGCAGTTGACTGTGAGCTATAACCTTATAATTTGCATTTCTCTAATTAATAGTGATTTAGAACATTGTTTTTCATATGACTATGGATACCTTAGTTTTTTTCCCTTGAGGACTGTCTTCATGTTCTTTGACCATTTATCAATTGGGGGGATGACTCTTATTTTTATAAATTTGAATTTATAAGAGATGCTTTTATTGGAGAAACTTACTATAGAAGCTTACTTATTCTCTCCCCCCCCAAATTATTTATTTCCCTTCTAGTCTTGGTTGCATTGCATTTATTTGTACAAAAATTCATTTATCCATTTGGAGCTTATCTTGGTGTATGTGGTCTGAGATTTTTGATTTAAATCTTATTTCTGTCAGATTGCTTTGCAATTCTATCATCACTTTTTTTTCCCCTTTTCAAATAGTGAGTCCTTACCCTATTAACCTGGAGTCTTTGGGTTTGTTGAACATTGGGTTCATTTTTTAACCAGTTTCAAATTGTTTTGATGATTACTGTTTTGTTGTATAGCTTATGAGCTAGACTTTTCTTTGTACTCCCCCTTGCCCTTATTTCTTTTGAGATTCTTGACCTTTTGTTCCTCCAGAAGACTTTCATTATTATTATTTTACTTCTCTAATGCTATCTTTTGTTTGTTGGTATGTCACTGAATCAGTTAATTACTATTTAGGTAGGACTGTGTTTAATATTTTAAAGATTGTTTTGTAATGGTATTCATATAGTTTCTTTTGTATATCTTGATAGGCAGACTCCCAGGTAATTTTATCCCCTTTGTAGTTAATTTAAATGGATTTTCTCTATTTCTTCCTTCTGTTTTTTTTTAATTTTTTATACAGAAATGATGATTAATGTGCATTTAATTTATATCTTGTAATTTTGCCAAAGTTATTAGCTATTTCAATTAATTTTTAAGTTGCCTTGGTTTTTCTAAGTACACTATCATATCATCTTCAAAAAGTGACAGTAGGGGCAGCGAAGTGGCACAATGGATAGAGCACTGGCCCTGAAATCAGAAGGACCTGAGTTCAAATATGGCCTCAGACACTTGACACTTACTAGCTGTATGACCTTGGGTAAGTGACTTAACCCCTATTGCCTTGCCAAAAAAAAAAGGTGACAGTTGTTTCTTCTTTGTCTATTCATATTCCTATTCTTGACTTGTTTTTCTTGTCGTATTCCTATAAGCTAGCATTTCTAGCATCATGTCAAATACTATTGGTGATAGCAATCGGCAATTTTCATCTGCTTGGTCTTTTCTAAGTGGATGGATGATGCTCCAGACTCCTTTGAGTGATTATAGATCTCTTCCATGAGACTTTGCCGTCAGTGTCTTGGTACTTGATGCAACCAACACTACTGTCTTCAAACAGGAGGAAATAAAAGACTTCACCATCCACAGGGAATCCTTCCTCAACTTGGACTCTTTGTTGGTTCTCTTCCATTAGAGGCAGATCTCTTTGGGGAACATATGGCAGCACAGTGGATAGAATGCTGGGCTTGAAGTCAGCAATACCCGAGTTTGAATTCTGCCTCTGACACTTAATAACTTTGTGACCCAGGACAAATCACTTAACCTCTCTAAGGGGCAGTTTCCTTCTCTGGAAAATGGAGCTAATAATAGCACCTCCTTATAACCCTGTGAGAATTATTGAGATGACATATGTAAAGCCCTGTTCAAACCAAATGCAGGCTTTTTATGCCTCTTCTGATGTTTATTATCTGCGGGTCACTGAATAGGGGTGTTACTACATTTTCCAAGGAATCTTGAATGATCTTAATGCCTGAATGGGAGATGACTTTCTACAAAAGTCTATAAAGTGGCATTTTGCTCTACCAAATCAAATGTATTTTCATAATCAGCAAACAATGATTCAATTCAATAAACATTTATTAAGCACCTACTGTATATCAGGCTCTCGATCTTATATTCCCTGTATCTTTTTGTTAATTGTGAGATGATAAAGATCTGGTCCCTTGTTGACTACCACTTGGAAAAGTCTGCTTATTCCATCCTCATGCTTTTGTTAAGAATGCCTTCAATTCATGCATATATGTATCATCAAGATTTTGTATAGATTAGAGAGAAGGCATTTAACTATGGTAGCTCTTGGTTACTGTGTTTTGGGAAGGGGGATATTAAAAAAGGTCCACTATTCTTTTTCATCCAGGTGGTATCTTCCTGTCCTTCAGATAACTTATAAAGTGGTCCCTAAATGTTTTCCTGATTGCATTGTCTTCAGTATAAATCTCCACTCTTTATACTTGTTCCAATCTGACTTCTTTAGACATCTTTGTTTATTTTGTTAATTTCTACCTATTTACAGTGCATCAAACTGAGCTCTATTAGGGTCCAAGTGTGGTGGTTCCATTGTTCTTTATGTATTAAATTATCTGTTGTGATGTTTTCTTTATTTTTTTAACCAAATCTTTTCCATTTTTCTTTCTGTTGTACCATGCCTTCCCCTTCCACCCCCACATCCCACCCCCTACCTTATCCCCACTCCTCTCCTTCTCAGTTGTCATCCTTGAATACTTTTAGAATGGCTTTGCATGGTCAATGTCTTTCCAAAAAACAAAGAGAAGCACTGAAGGATAAAAACAGTTTAAAGAAAGCTCAACAAGATTTCTTGGATATTAGTTTTTATTTGTTATTTGATAAAAAAGATTTCCCTCCTATTTACATTTTCTATTATACTTGCTATACCAGTTTTGTTCATGTACAAGCCTTTTAGTCTTTTGCAGTTTAAATTGTTTATTTTATTTTTGTGTTCTCTATCCTTCATTTGACTTAAGAATTTGCTCCCAGGTATAGTCATGATAAGCACCTTCTTCCTTTCTCCTCTTAATTTTTTTAATATTTAGTTTGTGTGTCTCCCTGGGACTTAGGCAATGTGTTGGTGGGAGCCAGTTTTCTGCCAAACTTTTCCAGTGTCCTATTCATTCTTATTGAACAAAGAGACCCTTCTCCACTAATGTGTCCTTAGTTTTGTCAAACATGTAACAACAGAGGTCAGTTGTTTTTGCTTCTTACTCATGTATTCCATTCCTTCAATCTACTTTTTTGTTTTTTAACCAATGCCAAATAGTTTTGGTGATTAAAGCTTTCTTATATAGTTTGAAATATTGAAAGTATTATGCCCCCTTCATTATTACTTTTCTTTCATTATTTCCTTTGGTATTCTAGACCTTTTATTCTTCCAAATGATTAAGAAAAAATTTGTCAAATTCTACTAAATAATGCCTTGGTAGTTTGACATAGTATGGAATCTACAAGGTAATTCAGATGATGTCATTTTTGTTGGTATGGCTCAATGCTGAGCTTTAAATATCCCTTTACTTATTTAAATTGTCCTTTATTTCTGTACAGTGTTTGTAATTATTTATATAAGTCCTAATTGTGTCCTCATGTATTGTTTCAGATATTTGGTACATTTTGTTGTTATTTTGAATGGAAATTCTAGCATTTGCTCTTGGTTTTTGTTGTTGCTAAATACAAATGCTGATGATTTTGTGGATTTATTTAGTCTACTTTTTTATTGAAGTAGAGTTAATGAGTTTTCTTAGTAAGCCATCTGTAAAAAAGGAGTAATAATGTCTTCACAGTTTCAATGTTTATTAAGCTGCCTATTTTTAAAGAGTTAACTTACTCAAAAATGTAAAATAAAACAAAATAGTATAATGGAATAAACAAAATGAATACTTAAATCTGAAGTTGTCCAGCTATATAGCATTTCATTTATTCTGTGCATATTTAGAAAATATTAAGCAAAATGTAACAACAAATAAGAATCTTTGTTATTTGAGGCTATAAAGTTTATAGAGTTTAAGAGTGAACAGTATCCATACCACACAACCAGCCTGAAACTCCTTTTAATTAATTTATTTTGATTTATCAATAATCACTTCCATAAGCTTTTGAGTTTTAAATTTTTCTCCCCCTCCCTCCCCACTTCCCTCCCCAGGATGGCACACAATCTGATATAGGCATACGTATACATTCCTGTTAAACATATTTTCACATTAGTGATGTTGTAAGTAAGAGTTAGAACCAATAGGAGGGACCACCAGAAAGAGGAAACAAAACACAACAAAAGAAAAAAAAATAGCAAATAGTATGCTTCGATCTGCATTCAAACTCCATAGTTCTTTCTTTGGATGTGGATAGCATTTTCCATCATGAGACCTTTGGAGATATGTTAGATCCTTGCATTGCTGAGAAGGGCTAGGTCTGTCAACGTTAGTCATC
Organism: Vombatus ursinus; assembly: GCF_900497805.2. NCBI lineage: Eukaryota > Metazoa > Chordata > Mammalia > Diprotodontia > Vombatidae > Vombatus > Vombatus ursinus. The sequence goes on from NW_020948983.1 coordinate 22,584,298, forward strand.
GCACAACGTGGCTGTTACTGTGTACGACCTTCTGGTTCTGCTCACTTTACTCAGCACCAGTCCATACAAGTCTTTCCAGGTTTTTCTGAAGTCTGCCTGCTCATCATTTCTTATAGTACAGTAGTATTCCATTACATTCATATACCACAACTAGTTCAGCCATTCCCCAATTGATGAGCATCATCTCAATTTCCAATTCTTTGCCACCACAAAAAGAGCTGCTATAAATATTTTTGTACATGTGGGTCCTTTTCCCATTTGTAAGATCTCTTTGGGATACAGCCCTAGAAGTGCTATTGCTGGGTCAAAGGGTATGCACATTTTTATATTCCTTTGGGCATAGTTCCAAATTGCTCTCCAAAATGGTGGGATCATTTCACAACTCTACCAACAATGCAGTAGTGTTCCAATTTTCCCACATCTTTTCCATCATTTATCATTTTCCTGTTTTGTCATGTTGGCCAATCTGATAGGTGTGATGTGGTACCTCAGAGTTGTTTTGATCTGCATTTCTCTAATCAATAGTGATTTAGAGCATTTTTTCATATGACTATGGATGGCTTTAATTTCTTCATCTGAAAACTGCCTGTTCATATCCTTTGACCATTTATCAATTGGAGAATGACTTGTATTCTTATAAATTTGTCTTGATTCTCTATATATTTTAGAAATGAGGCACTCATAAGAGACACTGGTTGTAAAAATTATTTCCCAATTTTCTACTTTCCTTCTAATCTTGGTTTCATTGGCTTTGTTTGTGCAAAAACTTTTCAATTTAATGTAATCAAAATTATCCATTTTGTATTTTGTAATGTTCTTTATCTCCTGTTTGGTCATGGATTCTTCTGTTCTCCATAAATCTGATAGGTAAACTATTCCTTGTTCTCCTAGTTTGCTTATAGTATCAGCCTTTATATCTAAATCATGAACCCATTTTGACTTTATTTTGGCATATGGTGTGAGATTTTGGTCTAAGCCTAATTTTTCCCATACTCTTTTCCAGTTTTCCCAGCAGTTTTTGTCACATAGTGAGTTCTTATCCCAGAAGCTGGGGTCTTTGGGTTTATCAAATAGCAGATTACTATAGTCATTGACTACTGTGTCTTGTACACCTAACCTATTCCACTGATCTACCATTCTATTTCTTAACCAGTACCAAGGAGTTTTGATGATTGCTGCTTTTAACACAATTTAAGATCTGGAACGGGTAGGCCACCTTCCCCTGCATTTCTTTTCATTAGTTTCCTTGATATTCTGGACCTTTTGTTATTCCAAATGAATCCTGTTATTATTTTTTCTAGCTCTATAAAATAATTTTTGGTAGTTTGATTGGTATGACACAGAATAAGTAAACTAGCTTAGGTAGAATTGTCATTTTTATTATATTAGCTCAGCCTACCCATGAGCAACTGATGTTTTTCCAGTTATTTAGATCTGACTTTATTTGTGTGAAAAATGTTTTGTAATTGTGTTCATATAGTTTCTGGGTTTGTTTCAGGAGGTAGGCTCCTAAATATTTTATAATGTCTACAGTAACTTTAAATGGAACTTCTCTTTCTATCTCTTGCTGTTGGGCTTTGTTGGTAATATATAGAAATGTCAGTAATTTATGTGGGTTTATTTTATAGCCTGCAATTTTGCTAAAGTTGTTTATTTCAAGTAGTTTTTTACTTGATTCTCTAGGATTCTCTAAGTATATCATCATATCATCTGCAAAGAGTGATGGCTTTGTTTCTTCTTTGCCTATTCTAATACCTTCAATTTCTTTTTCTTCTCTTATTGCTAAAGCTAACATTTCCAGTGTGATGTTGAACAACAGTGGTGATAATGGACATCCTTGTTTCACCCCCAATCTTATTGGAAGTGCTTCTAGCTTGTCCCCAGTACATATGATGCTTGCAGAAGGTTTTAGGTAGATGCTATTTATTATTTTAAGGAAGACTCCATTTATTCCTATGCTCTCTAGTATTTTTAATAGAAATGGGTATTGTATTTTGTCAAAAGCTTTTTCTGCATCTATTGAGATGATCATGTGAGACGATCATAGTTTTGTTGTTGATATGATCAATTATGCCGATAGTTTTCCTAATATTGAACCACTGAAACTCCTTTTAAAGGACAAAATGAAATAGGCCATCCTTCTCTGGAAATCCAGAGAACATTCATTGCTAAGCTGACCCTTTCTCTTCTTTTCTCTAGGCCAAGCATTGTTGGATTTTGGTGAATCGATGAAGTTGATGGCTGAAGTGAAAGGCTATCTTGATATCAATGTGAAACAAAACTTTATTGATCCACTACAGTTATTACAAGAGAAAGATCTAAAAGAGATTACTGTGAGTTCCTGGGCAGGAAATGTAGATTTATTTTAAAATGATATATTTATTTAAAGTCATTAACCTTTGTTCAGTGGGAACTTGGTCAAAATATCATCCTCTCAAGTGCCTAATGGCAATTCAGTCCAATTGAATAGTTTTGGGAGGAAGGTAAACTTGTAAAAAAATTATTTGTATGGGTAGAATTAAGTTATCTAGTGATCTAACAAAGAAAACCCCAGATCTTACTCTTAGTGCCTTACTTGAGGCCCTTTTACCATGTTTAATATTCACCCTGTTGGACTTTCCTGATCTGTATATAGTGTTGGCCACTTTTCAAGTGTTATTTCTCGTTTGTTCTTTGTGTAACATAGAATTAGAAATGTATTAGAAGGAAATATGTGTCATTGCTTCTAGCTCTTTAGGTTTAGCTGCTTCAATAATTCAAAATGTCCCTCACTAATCTTGTCTAGCACACGTTTCTCTTTATCCTTTTCATAAAAATAGCATTGCATTGCAAAGACAGCTAAACAATGTATGCAATATTTAGTATGCTTTGCTAAAATATAGGTAACATATCTGTAGAATTTTCATGATCTTTCAGTCTCATAAATTTGCTAAATAAAGTAAAATGAAGTCAAATTTTTCTCCTTGGCAGAGAAAATGTAATCAAAATCAGAGTTAAGCAGTCCTGTCTTCTCACTATCCTCTGGTATAATAGTTCTTTCCATTTTGAGGAGTGTTTTCCTTCAAAGTACAGCTTTAAGTCATCCCTCATTTGGGGTTTTCTTGGCAGAGATCTTGGAGTGGTTTTCCATTTCTTTCTCAGGCTCATTTTACAGATGAGGAAACTGAAGCAAAAAGGTTAAGTGACTTGCCTAGGCTCACACAGCTAGTATATGTTTGAGGCCAGATTTGAACTCAGGAAGATTTCTTCCTGTCTTCAGGCCCAGCACTCTATCCATTGTATCTCCTAGCTACTTAGGCTTTAGGAATCATCTAAACCAACTTCATTTTGTAGATGAAGAAAGTGGGGTCCAAAAAAGCTAGGCAATTTAATTTTTGATCCAAAACTAGCCTTGGTCTCTTGATTTTATCATTGTGATTATGACTTACTTGCTCTCTGATGTCATTTCAACTTGATATAAATTGAACAAATGAATTCCTAAGTTTCATTTCAATTCAATTGAACAAATATTTATTAAGTGTCTGCTGTTTCCAAATCGCTGTGCCAGGTGTTAATAGTACATAGACTAAAACATCACTGTCCATGCACTTAAAAGCTATTACGTTTTAATGGAGGATACATCATATACACAGATTAGTAAGTACAAGATAATTTGAGGAGGGAGAAATGATTAAAAACTTGAAGGATCAAAGAGGGCTTCATGGAGGAGGTGGCATTCAAAGTCTTGAAGGGAGACAAAGATTCAAAGGGGTGAACATAATGAAGAAGTACATTCCGGTGGGGGAAACTAATAATCTGGATTTGTCAGGTGCCATGGAAAGAGACCTAAATTTGGAGTCAGAGGATCTGGGCATGAATTCCAGCTCTAACACTGTTGGTTGGACCTTCAGAAAGTCACTCAGTCTCTTTGAGACTCAGTTTCTTCATCTGTAAACAGAGAGGGTTGGATTACATGATTTTGAAAGTCCCTTCTGTCTCTAAATCTGATCCTGCCTAATGATTGGCCCAATATGATATTTAACAAAAAAGTTTTAGTTTTTAATTTCATGTTTATTTGGTTAGTAATTATCTAGAGTAAAGTTTCTGCATATCAGCAAAGCTGGAAAGAGATGATTAACCCTCAAAACAGGATCTCTGGACAAGATTTTCCCAGATGCTACACTTTGTTGGATGTCAAGAGGATCTAGCTACTTGTACTTACACACACGTATTAAATTATTCCATAAGCATCCTTGTCCCCTTTGTGCTAGGCATTGAAAGGGATGGATCATGCCATCTGTGGTTTAGACTTGGGAAAAATAACTACCATTTTCATAGAATTGTAAAAGCAGTCTTACAATTCTCTAATTTTTCTCTTAGTGTCTCTTGAAAAAGCTGGAAGGCCGTCGTTTGGACTATGATTATAAAAAGAGACGAGTTTCTAGGATACCTGGTGAAGAGTTACGAACAGCAGTAAAAAAATTTGAGGAGTCAAAGGAGTTGGCTAGAAATGGCATGCTTAATTTGTTAGAAAATGATGTGAGTATGACATTTCAACTATTTAAAACAAACTAAGAGACTCTTAAAACAATAAAGTCTTAATTAAATGACATCATTTTAGAGATGTGTTCTCGGTGTCAGGGAGAGGAAGGAACTTTAATGTCCTCATGAACACAAAGTATATAGTACATGTTGGTGGTTTGGAATTGTATCTCTGCTGTGGTCAATTCTTAGAACTTTAGAAATTCAAGAAATCAAAGTATCTTGGGAAGCCCTTGCTCAGAAGCAAGACTATATTAGATATCTATTCAAGGTCATTGGTAGGAGGTGAGAGCCAGGGGAAAATCACAATGTATTCCTTTTTCGTTCTTCTGCCTCTAGTTATTTGTGGATAAAAAGAAATTAAAATAAGCTCTAGGGGTGGCCTTAAAAGGGAAAAGAAGTTACTGAAAGTCCATTTGCTGCTTGAGAGAATGGACAGTTCCACAGTGCCTGCATTGGTGTAGACAAGAGCATTCAGGCTCCCTCCTTTTGTCTACTCAAGGCCACCTGGAGTCATTCATTGCATTGCCCTTTCAACTAGTCCTAGAAGTCGACGGTCCAAGGTGTTGGACTATTTCTCCAAAACTGAGAATTTAGAATCTCTGGTTCCAATACTGTGTGCCCTGTTTTCCTTTGGATTTGTGGAATGAGTGATGTTTTTTTCCCTTTAAAATGTATAGGAATACCATTTTTTGACATCACTATGCCATCAGAAATGGAGCATTCAAACAAAATAATTTATTTTATTAAGTCAGGCCAACAAGCATTTATTAAATTCCTACTCTGTTAGATATGGTGCTAAGTGCTGGAGTTTTGTAGAATGGCTTTGCCTACTGTTTGGACTACTGTCAGGTCAGGAATCTTATGATGGGCAAGCCGAGTTCATAAAAATCCATCAAGTGCCAGAAAGGAGAGCATCACCATTATCTTTCCCTTTGTTTACTTCCTTTTTTTTAAAGGGACAAAAAGCCAATTTCCTCCCCATCTCCTTGTTTATCAGGGTTTCATTTTTTGTTTTTGCTAACAATAGTAATAGCTAATATCACTATGGCATGTTAAGGTTTTACAGAATACTTTCCTTTTCCATATCCTGTGTGATTTGTAGTGCAAATATTACTAATCCCATTTTATAGATGAGAAAACAGGCAAGTACCTTGCCCAAGTCACATAGTGTCAGATGGAGACAGCATGGTGTAGTAGATAAAGTACTTGATTTAGGAAGACCTGAGTTCAAATCCTAATCTCAGCCACTTACCAAGTCTTTGACCCTGGGCAAGTCACAACCTCTCTGTGCCTAATTCACTCTTGGTAGAATTGTGAACTGATCCAATCATTCTGAAGAGCAATTTGGAACTAGGCCCAAAAGGCTGAACGAGTTGTGGTATATGAATGTAATGGAATATTATTGTGCTATAAGAAATGATGAGCAGACAGACTTCAGAAAAACCTGGAAAGACTTGTATGGTCTGATGTTCAGCCATTCCCCTGCCTGATGGACATCCGCTCAATTTCCAATTAGTTGTCACCACAAAAAGAGTGGCTATAGGTATTTTTGTACATATTGGTCCTTTTCCTTTTTTAAAAATCTCTCTGGGATACAGACCTATTAGTGGTATTGATGGGTCAAAGGGTATGCACAGTTTTATAGCCTTTTGGGCCTAGTTTCAAATTGCTCTTCAGAATGGTTGGATCAGTTCACAATTCTACCAAGAGTGAATTAGTATCCAAATTTTTCCATATCCCCTCCAACATTTGTCATTTTCCTTTTCTGTCATATTAGCCAATCTGATAGGCATGAGGGTATACTTCAGAGTTGTTTTAATTTGCATTTCTCTAATTGATAGTGATTTAGAGCATTTTTTCACATAACTAGATAGCTTTGATTTTTTTTTTGAAAACTGCCTATTAATATTCTTTGACATAAATGTAGTTTTATGATGATAACAATAGCCTATAGAGAACCACATAGTAAAATTTTCTGTCTATCTCAGGCAATGGCGCAAAAACCTCTCAAAACATATTTATAGAGATGAGCCTATCATGAGCATCTTATAATTCAAATATATGGGATTGGCAAGACACATAGAAGTCCAAGTACTGAAGAGCAAGAAATTCTGCAGATGTTGTGGGTTGAGAGGCCGCATTGTGTGTTCTTTTTAAGGTTTCTGGAAACTTGAACCTTAACTAGTTGGACAATTTTTATAGTTTTTTTTTAAAGTAACTGTAATATGATATTGTTTAATTTTGCATCTTCTGAATAAGTTTTGGCATTCATGGAATACAATTACCATCTTCCATGCATATTGAATTCCAAAACTTAGGAACTATTGGTAATGTAGTTGTAGAGTTAATAATTAATAATAGCAAAAAGAGGAAGGGAAAATTAAGGTATAGGCAACCAAAGAAAAACTTTTAGCAGAAAATGCAAATAAGTGGAGGATTAATCAAGCAAAGAAATATAGGAATGGCAGGACTACAGAAGTGTTGAGAATGTATAAAAGAATGCATATATACATACATGCATACATATGTATATACATATACGTGTGTATACACGTGTGTGTGTGTGGTGTGTTGTGTGTGTGTGTATACTTTTTTAATTTAAAAAAGCCTAAAGAGAAGAATGAAACAGGAAGAGTTAGGCTGTGTAGGGTGAAAGGTGGAGATTGCTGTCTAATGATATGAAAAATTATGGCGAATTTTGGAATGTCTGAGCTAGAAGGGGCATCATTTCCCACTCCTTCATTTTATAAATGAGAAAACTGATCTCAGAGAAAATGAAGGTTTTTTTTTTTTCTCAGTCACACAGCTAATTAGTAGCAAAACCAGAAATGGAATCCTGTGTTCCCTGACTCCCAGGAGATAAAGAACTGTAGCAGCATGCGGTCCAATAGGAAAGATTAAAATATTACAGGTGAATAAAGAGAAGCACCTAGTATTAGGGATGCAACTAAGAAAAGGCTTATCCTGACTAAGCCTAGACTAGCTACCACTGCCTAATTCGAATCCATTGTTTATTCATTTGCCCCCCTTACACTAAGTCTACAGTGTAAAACATCAAATAGTCTTTATGACTCACTTGATTTACAGATCCTTAGTAACATTTTCCCCCAATGTGCTTGCTTGTGGCCGAGTAATGGGGGAGGCTAGAAGGGCTAAGATCTCTAGGGCAAATAGGGCAGTATCTAGTATCTTATAGCATCTACTATAGTATAGTATAGTATCTAGTATCTACTATCTTATAGTATCTAGGGCAGATACTATAACTTTGAACCATTGCTAAATTAGGGCATTTAGTCCACTTTCTCATTCATTGTGCAAATGAATTTTTTTTACAGAATCCCTAATAAATGATTATCCAGCCTCTAATTGAAAATTCCTAGCAATGAGAAGTTCATCACTTAATCAGGCCTATTAAGTACCTCATTGCTTAATTGTCCCCTTTTCGGATTGTTACAGCTAAAAAGTTCTAGAAACCAAACCTCTCTCGATGTACTAGCACCACCTATTGGTCCTAGTTCTGCCTTCTAAAGAAATTTGAAATAAGTCCGTTTCCTCTTATATGTGACAACCATTTAAATATTTGAAGACAACTTTAACGTCCTTCCTAAGTGTTATCTTTTCCAGTCTAATAATTTCCAGTTTTTTTTTTCAGTTGTTGGGTGTGTGACAAGTTTAATTGCCATTCATCTTAGTATTGATAAAGTGGGTGGTCTGTAGTATCCTAGCCAGTACAATGAATGTACTGACTCTTGAAAAGGGAGAGATGTTGGGAAGTTTAAATTCTGTTCCTTTCATTCAGTTGTACCAGAAAAAAATATGTCATATTTGTGTCGTAGGGACCATATGTATGGGACACCCATGAATCTTTTTTGGTCACGTAATATTTCATATTTCCCCTTCCCTATCTGAGGATAGGTTAATATATTTTGTTTTTGCTTAGACATTAAGTACCTATGGAGAGACTTACAGCACACATCTCCTTTAGCAAATTTAAATAGCATTTGTAAGTGGAATGCCTTTTCATGCAGTTATGTCCATAAGGTTTATAGATTAGAAACCCTCTGAAAATATCCTCTAATTTGAAAAACAGGCATTTTGTTGGGTTTACTATTAAATTAAATTCACAAATCATGAGTGAACTTGAATATCTCCTTACAGAGTAACCAGGAATTGTAAGTTACTCTAATCCAGACCAGTATTTTGGGCTGCAGGATGAAGTAAGATGTGCCTGAATCATATCGATTACCTGATGGGTTTCCTTTACAAATCGTCGTCCTTGTTGCTAGTCTGATCATTTTCTGTTCTTGTCTCTGAAGCTGATAGACCATAAGACTCCATGAGATAATTCTTCTCCTCTGCTGCAGGTAGAGCAAGTTAGCCAGTTGACAGTGTTTATAGAAGCCATGCTAGACTACCACAGACAGTCCGCTGACATTTTGGTGGAGCTGCACAGGAAGTTACAGCACCGGTAAGGACGGACCAATTAGTTAAAAACCTAAAGTCTCTGATGTGCCACTTTTTTTCTTTTTCAGAATTTTGTTATTTTGAGAGATATGTATTTTCATACGTCGTGGAGAGGGGAACCCTTTTGAGAGGATCTGCCCCATGTACCAGAGCCCTTCCACTTTTTTGTCCATGTGTTGACTGTCTTCTTCATTACCTGACCAGGCTGTCTCTAGGTTACAGAGTCCCACTGATGCCTTTATTCTTTCTTGCACATGTCCTCTATACTAATAGGCTAGTTTGCTTTTTAAACCCACCACTCATCTTTTCATTGCCTTTTGATTTGTTTGTAATTTTTATTCTTTCTTAAATATTCCACTGTATTCCATGAGTTCCAGACATGTGGTCATTAGCAGGATACAATAATTATGATGATGCTGATGATAGTAATCAATCAGCAAGTATTTATTAAGCACTTACTATATTCCAGGCACTGAGCTAGGCACTGGAGATAAACATACAAAAATGAAACAACCCTTACTAGCGAAGGACTTATGTTCAAATAAATTCTGACATACATATAGTACTTTATAGTTGGATATGTGCTTTCACATACATTATCTCATTTAATATTCTTATATTGGTTCTGAGTTTTATTTGGTTAGCTCTCTTGGTTGAGTGGACTGAGAAATGTACCTGTGGCTAGAAGGACTGGGGAAAGGGATCTGAAGCTTACCCCCTCTCCTATTTTTTCTTTTCCTTTTACAATTAAAGCTGTTTCATTACCTAGGTGTCTGACAGACAAACACACATTGTTTACTCTGTCTGCTCTGGATTTGAGGTACCTTGGTTCTATTCCTAACATGGTTGCTGACTTGCAAAATGACCTTAAGCAAGTCATTTAACCTCTTGGGGATTTAGTTACTAAGTCTAAAGAATGGGGAATACCTTCTCTATCCTTCTCTGGAGAATGATAAGAAGACTGAGATGACATTTGGGAAGCAGTTTGAACTCCAGAGAAACTAGAAAAATATGCCCGATTTTTGCCAATAAAGTATTATTATATGTTTATGAAGATGACTCTGGGCCCCTTTCAGATTCCAAAGTTCCATCAGAATTATCCCCCAAAGATTAAATTATTAGTTTGGTGTAGTATTAAATATGTTTTGATTCTGATCCATGTATAATACATGTGGTGATTCTCAGTGAAATCAAGTCTTGACTAACTACAGCCCTTCATTGTTGCACCATGTTGGATAACAGGAAGCTACTGATGAGTCTGTTAATGGGAATTTATTAAATAACTTCTATTTACTAAAATCTCTGTCACTCATAGACAAAGTATATATATATATATATATATGCACATATATATGTATGCATACACATACTGTATTTCACTGCATAATCGTTGCAGATTTTATGCCAAATTTTTCGCAAAAAAAGTGGGGTACAACCATAATATGAAGCTTTTTTTCTTAATTTTAAAATTGTGCAGGTATTACTTGTCTTTTAGTTTCCACCAATCTTGCACCAACTTTTTACTCACTGAAAACTGTCCATGCTGTTCAATTAACATAATCAGTTTCAGCTTGAATCCTGCAGAATAGTTTTCATATTTCCCCTAATCAGAAAGAAATGCTTCATATGTTAACGTTGTCTCTGGCAGGCAAACTGTATAGTTTAGCTAGCTCGGGAAGATGCAGGTCTTACCATATCACATGACTTGTTCATGGCAGCTTCATATATACATATATACAGTATAAACACAATATAATTTTTGGGGAAGGAACTCTTTAAAGGATTATTATTATTTTGTTGTTGTTGTTGTTGTTGAGGCAGTTGGGGTTAAGTGACTTGCCCAGGATCACACAGCTAATGAGTGTTCTGTGTCTGAGGCTGGACTTGTACTCGGGTACTCCTGACTTCAGGCTCAGTGCTCTATCCACTGTGCCACCTAGCTGCCTCCTCAAAGGATTATTAAGAATAAATTTGATGGAATTTTCACTTAGAACTGTGTCACACAATAAAACTCTGATATTTTGATTGTTGATTAATTTAGAAAGTACCTTCTCTGAGAGACACATAGTTCCTGTTAACTTTTAGTAGTCCTGCCTATTCAGGAGATACTCATTTTTAAACACCAGTATGACCTAAATGAGTTCTGGTAAACAGTAGAAAGAGCAAGCTTTGGAGTTTAATTTATGTGAACACAGTCAGCCCAGCTATCACGGATCATTAGAGGATAGCATTTTGGGGGTTTTTCAGAATAAATTTGCCCAATCTTTTCCTGCTCACAATCTAAATCTATGTTTAATGTCTGAAGAGAATTAATATATTCTTAAAGTCCTGTGTTTTCAACGATCATATGTTTTACATATCTTCAAATATGTATTACAGAATACGTATATCAACTGCTTTCTCTAATTATAATTACAAGCCAGAGACTGCATTCAAGACTTTTGAAGTTGACAATCACTACAGCCAAATTTCATTCCATTCTTCAGCAAGTTCAGGTAAGGATGCAATTATACTTACCATTTGGTTAAATCCAGAGAATAAATTGTGTAACTGTTAAGCAAAGCTTGAGTTATTATTTTAGTCTTAATATGGTGGCTGAATCCTTCTCATGTTAAAGGAAAATAGTTACACATTTCTTCACATTAATGTTGCTAGTTTGGAGGTTATTATATACTTATATACTATATACCTACTATAGGTATTCTACATACACACACAGAGTTATATACTTTAACAAATTACCAAGAGGAGGTATTTCTTTACTTAGAAAGGGTCTTTTGATGCAGAATAGACGTCAGCTTTTACAGTCAGGCATACAAACAAGGGTATTGTTTACATTTGGCCTAGAATTATAATAGTAGTGTTTAATTTCTGAGTTCTCAGAAGACATAAAGAATTTCAGAACCAGAATCTAGGAAAAGTTATTCATGTGATTCCCAAGGTTCAGTCTTCTCTCTGTAGAAGGGAAGGAGTTCCTAACTTTCTATAGCAATGTATCTTAAAATAGATTATGCTGCAGACCAGTGAATTACCTCAGTTCTTTACTGAATTCTTTGAATTGAACTCTAGCCTTTTGATTCCCAGGGCCAGAGCTCTCAGCAGCTCAGGGGACAGAGAATGTGGAGAAAGAATAGAGATGCGGGGAAAAAGAGAAATAGAAGAAGGAGGAAAAATATTTTAAGAATTTTATAGAGGTTAAGAAGTAAGGACTTTGGCATCCCTGTAATCCCTGCTACCAGAGAGACAGATGACAGGCTGGTAGATTTCTTGAGTTCAGGAGTTCTGAGCTGCAGTGGGCCAAGCCAGGTGGATTTCTGCATGAAGTCCAGCACCATTTTGGTGAGCCTCCAGGAGCAGGGGGCAACCTAGGCCAGATCAGAAACAGAGTAGGTCAACTCCCATGTTGATCCAGCCTTGACAAGCTCAGGAGACCCAATCTTCCCCTCCCCCCCAAAAAAGGGGGAAGACAAAGACATCTAATAGTAAAGACTCTGGACTTTACTAAGTAAAGTAAAAACTTTCTACATACTAATGGTTAGGAAACATTACTTTATAATCCTGGGCCTAGTGTCAAATTAGGGGACATCGTGGGAGGATATGCTGTCTGACTTCTGAGCTTGGCCAAGACATAAAGTCCTTTGAACTTCATTGCAAGTACAACATGCACACAAGCAAACACACACACACATAATAAAGTGGAACTTGGGGCCCCTCATTTACTAATTTTTTATATTTATCTCATTAAAAAAAGCAAAGCTGATTTTCCAGGAAACTGCTAAAAGAAGTTTAATATGTTGTAACTCATGTAACTCAAGGGGCTCTTCTCAGGTGGCTGGAAATAAGCTTTTTTTCAGAGAACGTTATTAGATTGCTGAGTTGAGGGGAGGCCTTGTATTGCTTTATGGCCCCAGGCAGACAGAAATTGCACTGGAAGTGGGCTGTCAAGTTTACTTCTTCACAGAGACCACAGTTGACATTGTTTTTATTATCTAGATTCACTGTGCAAAGGATTATTTTTCAGGAGGGTCTGGGGCCAACCACCAGAATCATCTTCTGTTATCTTCTGCCCTTCTCCTGTGTACCTTATGACTTTAATAGACAGCCTCCTGAATTGCCCTTGGCAGTGGCAACCATTTAAAAACCAGCACATTTCACATCCATCTCCATTGGTCATGGCTGGAATGTGTGAGGTTGAAGGGGGGCTGTACTGTTTGTTTCTTAGGAACAGTTTCAGATGAAAATGACATTTTATAGTCGGCTTTAATGGGAAATTACTTTCCATTAGGATTCTGAATGATTTCCACAGAATGTTTATAAAGCAAAGAAAAAATGTCAAGCATTTCACTAACAATTCAAAGTGAAGCTGATGGGACCCTGCCAGAAATAGACTCCAAGAACATTTTCCTCATCATTTCTTCTTTCTAAGGAAAGAAAAGAATGTGGTCAATTAGGCAGTATGAATCCATCATTATTGTGAGATGGGACCATTGATAATATGAGTAAGCAGGACTGAAATGAAGCCTCTGTGTTGGTTAGATTATGAAAATGAACAGAGCATGACAAAAAATGGAGAAATCACATCTTGTAATGATGGATTGCAGGCAAAAGACCAGGTTAGGACTTGGCTAGGAAAAATGACCTACTGTCCAAACTCTGAGAGTGTACAGTCATGTTTGCCTCATCAGCATTCAGGAGTATTTCTGTGCCAAACTTGAAAAGAAAAGGGGGAGGGAAAGCTATTAAGGTGTAATGGCTCTTTTTGCCCTCTCCTGAAAGAGCCCAGAAGCCCTGTGTTTACTTCTCCTTCTACCTAGGACTTTAGCAAAGAAAATAATTTAGGAACTTGTGGGCTACACTTTCCTTACTCTACAAATATGTAGGTCTTTCCAGGCACGTCAATGTTCACTTCCCATATTGTAAGTTTAGAAATTAGTCTTTGTGATGCAGTGGGAAGAATACTGAATCAAGTCAGAAAACTGGCTTCAAGTGCTGAGCCACTGATTAGTGGTGAGATCTCGAGTAAATCACTTTATTTATCTAAGCATCAGTTTCCTCATCTTTTTATCTGTCTTTATCTTGTAGTGTTGTTTTGAGATGATGTATAGGAAAGTGCTTTGAAAACTGTCAAACTCTTTACAAATGTAAGGTATTATTGGATATAGGATTAATCTTGTCTTTTGGTTAACCCATTTATTCTCAAAGTTTTGAATGGTTCCCAGCATATATCATCGTCACTCTATTTTAATAGATTAAAAAAAAGTTGACTAACTAGTATAACTAGTAAATGAAACATACCATGTGAAAGGATAAACATTGGGCTCTGAAGTGTGTGTGGTGGAGTGAAAGGAACACAGAACTTTGAACCACAAGGCATGAGTTGAGATCTTGGCTCTGCTGCGTAACGCATTTCTGAGCCTCAGTTACTTCATCGGTAAGATGAGGGGATTGGACTAGATGTCCTCTAAGCTCCCTTGTGATTCTCAGAAGATTTATGTGGTAGAAAAAGAACCAACAACAGAGTGAAGGTTTAGAGGCACTACAAACAAATCATAATTTAGTTGCAAAATAATTATAGGATAAAAAAGACTTAAAAAGATTAAGTTGCTACAAACTGTTTAGTTAAAGAATATTCCAGCTGGAAAAAGTCCTTCCCATACATATATGTAGGTCGTCTGAGAGCAGCATGGTATGATGGAGAGAGCACAGCACTAGGAGATGGGGAACTCTGCCTTCTAGTCCTCTCCCTGCCACTAACTAGCTGTGTGGCCTTTCTGCCTTAATGCTGCCTTCTCTAAAGTCAGGGAGTTGGCCTGGATAATCTCTGAGGTAATTTTCAACTCTAAAACTAGATGATTCTGTGTCTGTCACAATCAGATGCTTCCCAACATTACTGAATATTTTTTGACTCTTAATTTCCTTGCCTTCCTCTTCCATTTTTAAACAGTGGAATTAATTGTTTATTGAGCTATCTAAATGAGCTAATTTCTAAAATATACACTTAATGAAATGTACATTTATGCATAAACTATACATAATGTGAATATGCATTCATAAAATACACTTTCACTTTTTGTTAGGTGTGTTTTATGTGGGAAAATATAATTTCTTGAACTTGATTGTTCCTAGTAGCTAGCACAATGCTGGGCACATGCACAGCTCAGTAAATTATTTGGTGATATTTAAGATGTGTTACAGACTAGCCTAGGCAAGCCCCCAGTCATGCAGCAGTACACTACCATGGAACAAGCTCTGAATTTAGGGTCAGAGGGCCTGGTTTGAATCCCACCGGTGCCATTTACTGCCTGCATTACCTAGGGCAAGGCCTTTGTTTTCTCTGGGCTTTAGTTTCTTCCTCTGTAAAATGAGGGGGTTGGATTCTGTGTCCTCTGAGGTCCATCATTCATGATCCCATGATGTGATGGCCTCAGATCTCTTCTGGCCTTAGAGCTATCATTTTATAATTGGCATACATTCATTGTATTCCCTAGTTAGGGACCAGTACATATCCCCTCACACTCCATCACTTTCACACTTGGGATCTGTTCTTCTTCTCCCTGCCCTCAGACAGTCTCACCTGTGTGAAGACTGAGTACTCGAGGTGATGCCAATCCGATGTTTTAATCTGTCTGGCTCTTCATGGTGCTCTCCAGTGCTGATCTGTACCCCCTGTGAGGATTGGGAACTGATCTGCCCTGATCTCGTGCTCCCAGAGGCCCAACTCCAAGTCTGCCAAACCTGTCAGGTTCCACATCATCCACTTTCATACACACACCAAATCATTAAGCTGGTCCCACCTGAGCAACACTCGAAGGACACCCTGTCAGTCTCACTGCCATATCTAGACGCACTGGCAGGTGCCACTTCAGGGCTTAAAACCGGATAGTTTCCTATGGGCCACACTTTCATTCTCAACACTCTTCCCTCAGCATTCACACTGACAAGAGACACAATCTCAGACTGACCACACACTGAGCTTCCAAGATTTGTACCAGCCATCCTTTTCTCTCATCCCATAGCGAGAACACACTGCCACACAGCACCCCACAGACACACACTAACAACACACTCAACGTTCTCCATAATAGAGTCTCATCAGTAGCTTGTTCACAGTAACCACGACATAAGGGCCAGAGCTTTAAACTGCTTTTCCTCAAGTAATCAAAGAACAGCAAGAGCTTCTCTTCCCTTGAGTTAGGGCATCATTCTTTCTTCCCATTTTGGCTCCTTTTAAAAGGATTGGCATGTTAATAGCAGGTTCAAGACTAAGCTTGCTATAGAATCTTCCATCTGAACTGATAGACAACAAGATAGTACAGAAGAGGCTAGGTAGGACCTGGAGTCCAGCAAAGTGGGAGGAGAATTATGATATACAAGTCTCTTTGGCAAGGGTTCAAGACCTGGGAGATCAGCTTGGGCCAAGAAAGAGTAGGGATGTAACTGTAGGTAGTGAAGTCAGAGTTAGCAAGAGTGGCATGAGTGATTGGGGGCAGAAGCATTTGTTCTCTCTCCTGTTTTATATACTTTACTGGCTATGGGTTGTACCATGAGTATTGACTGTAGGCAGAAGGATCTCACAGGTTTGTAGGGAAATCTTGCCTGAGACTGAGGTGAAAACAAAGATGGCAAGTAGTGTTAGCTCACACCTGTCTGTATTTTGTTAATTTCCTCCGACTCAATAAAGTATTTGCCTTTTTAATGAACATTTTTTATTTCCATACAACTCGGGCAGGTCCTCCGATTTTCCCGGATCATCCATGCTGTCGTGCTCTCTATGATTTTGTTCCTGAAAGTGAAAGAGAACTTGGATTTAAAGAAGGGGACATCATTACATTAACCAGTCAAGTAGATGAAAACTGGTATGAAGGAATATTCCAGGGGCAATCTGGATTCTTCCCCATTAATTATGTCTCTGTGCTAGTGCCTTTGCCTTATTAGGTTTGTCACTCCAGCTGTGGACCTCAGTTTGTGACTGAAATGATTTCACCCAAGTGTTCTCTCAGTACGGCATTCTGTGAAAGCCCTGATATATTTGACCGACTAAATGACTTTTGTATGTGTGTCCTCTTTTTAACGAGTTTTGTATTTCATTTGTATAAATATTTTACCTTTTTGGCCATTTGGAAGTGCAATTTTCATTTTTTGCTCTGTCTCTTCGAGGTCACTGGTTAGATGCGTATGGATCCTGTTGTTTAAAAAAAATTGTATCCAGTGCAGAAACTCTTGGCTGGTTTTTGTTGTCTGTTAGATGCAATGATTTTTAAAATCATTAAATATAATTTAAATTATATTAAATTTAAAACATAAAATATAAAGCTAAAAAACCAGTGTCTCCAAATTACTGTGGTCATTGGGTCTTTCATTCATCACAATGTAACTTATCTGTTAACAGCCTAATGAATATTTCCCACTTTATGTAGTCAAAAGTCAAAATTTGATGTCCTCAGTACCAAGATGCTTTTGTACAGGATACAGTCCTCAGATTGTAGCCTATTCTAACTTACCGAGGTTGACTCAGCTTAATAAATTTTAGAGAAAACAATGCCTTTTCGTCATTTATGTAAATGCTTTTAAGTGATTTTCCTTTGCAGATTGAAGTGGTTTTGGGAATGTCTGTGGGTTTTTTTTAATCATCTTTTACCTACCTACTCCAGTTATTATAACTTTTTCTTTATACTTCACAGTGAGTGGGTGAAAGGCTTCCAAGTGAGGCATCCTGAACTGGGTATTGAATGGGCTTGTGGGCAGAAGTGCTGGAGTGAATCAGGTAATTGGGCACAGATGTAGTTTACTGGGGAAAGCTTCATGAGGGGAGGGGAGTTTTAAGCATGGATTTGAAAGGCAGGGATATGGCTTAACACAGGGAGGCAAACTCAGTGGCTTAAAGACTGGAGTAAATAAGTAATAGGGAAGAGTACAAAATATTTGTCTCATGAAAATAGAGAATTCAGACTTTGTTTTAAGGAAAGATAAGGGTTTTGGAGTTAGTGGAGCTAAGGAAGAGCCCCAGTTCATGGAGGTCCAAGAAGCAATTAGGAATCCCTTTAGGTTTCATCCAGAGAGTGGCATGATCAAAACAACACTTTTGATCAGAGGTTCTTAATCTGGAATCCTTGAATAAATTTCAGACAATTCATGATTTTTTTTTAACATTTTGATAACTTTATTTTGGTGATCGTTTCTTTTGTAATCCAATATAGTTTATGCACTAAAAAAATATTCTGAGGAGTCCATTAGTTTCTCCAGATTGCCAAAGAGGTCAATGAAACAACAACCAGAAATGTTTAAGAACCTCTGGTTCCCTGATTATTCAACTTATGTGTCAGATAAATTGTAATATTGAGAGACTGATGTAAAGTAGTAGAAAGAGCACTAAACCTGGGATTACAAACCTAAATTTGAATCTTGGCTCTGCTCCTTCCTGCTTCTTTGATCACGGGCAAGTCTCTGGCCCTGCTGGACTGATGTTTGAGAGATCTAACATCTCTGTGAGCTCTTCCACTTCTCTGTTCTATGAATCTTATCTGCTCTGCCTATTTAACAGGGTTGTTGGGAGCATCAAATAAGTTAATGTAAATGGAAAAAAGGAACTGCAAATTCTAAAGACAACCCAAATGTAAAAGGCATAAAAGACTATGACAGGGAGAGGTAAACTGCAAACAGATTCAGGAAGATGTGAGAGACTGATGCAATGATGATTTATTTATCTTCACAGACAGATGAAATAAGCTTGTACTTCCTCATTTTTAAGAGGGGAAGAGATGGTGAAGAGAAAAGCCTAAGGAAGGAAAAGCATTAGTCTTCTTGGGATGTATCAGAAACCCATTTTGATTTTTATGCCTCAGCTGCTACAATCCATGAAGCTTCACTGTCTGTCTTGGGTTAGTGTGCCTGTTACCTGTCTGTCCCCCATGCCATCCAGTTGCTAGCTAACAACCCAAAAATGTGGGAGAAGAAATACCATTTTTTCCTTCCAGTGCAGCCTTTGGTTCTGGCACTGCCAACTGTCGACTTCTTCCCACACCTAGACATTTCCACATTTGCGGGTGGTGTGAGACAGATGGCTGCAAGTGTACGTAATGGAAGCCATAGCAGTAATGCTGTGGAATAACAGGGAAATGGACTGCCTTCAACTTCACACTTGCAAAAATGCTTTAATTTCTTTGAAACAAAATGCCCCAAATCAGGTTACAGTTCACACTTAAGCTGTTTGAATCATGAAGGTTTATGTGAACTGTCTCAAACCAGTCTGCATCCTCTGGAAGCAGAGCAAGGCTACAGGTGACTTCCCCACGCTTGAATATTTAAACTTTTCTTTTTGACCTGGTTATATTCTCTAGTGCAAGAAGGGAAAAAACCATAGGTCAAAGACATAGTTGTCAACACACGTGAAATGAGCCCAAATAACGAAATATTTCCTGACATATCTTTAATCTAGAATACGGTTTGCATTTGTTTCCGCTTTATAATTTTCAGCATTGACACCCAACCACATGAAGAAGTCATACATGATGAAAATGCTTCCCCATTGCTCCATGGGATTATAGGAACATCAGGCCCAGAAATGGTTAAAGAATGGTTAAAGAAATAATTTGTTCCTTAGAAAATGAATTTTCACTAGATGAGAATGACATTTTTATTCTAGTAACTTTAAAGTGAAAACCTCAAAACGAAGCTCTTTATTTTTAATGTGGAATAATGAAAATGTTGTGCCAAGAGGAAGGTGGCCCATTTTCTAGTACCAGCTTTGTCGCCACCCTAAGCAAACCAGTGGAACTCTCTGGTCTCTGATTCACTATCTGTAAAATGGATGGGTATGATTAGTTTGCATGAAGTCCATGAATTTATTTTTTTAAATAAATTTTAAAATATGTATTTCAATATAATTGCTTTCCTTTGTAATCTTATGCATTTTATTTTATGCTTTTAAAAACATTACTCTAGAGAAGGGTTCTCCAGGCTTTCACCAGATTGCCAAAGGAGCCCATGACACTAAAGTGGTTAAGAACTCCTGGACAAAATGGTCTCTATAGTTCCCATGCTAAAATCTATGATTATAACTATGAACATTATAAACATTGAACAACTACTACTGATAGCTTTGGCATGCTGTTTCATGCCAACCTAGTTTGTTATTCCTGAATTTGTTGCTCATGTAACTCTATGCTATTTAACATTTTTATAAATAATATGAAAGTGAGATTGAACAGTCCAATATCTACTTTTCCAGATGAATGGCTAAGGTCTCTTGGGTAGTGAAATGCGAAGTTGATGAGGATATACTGCAGGATGATCTCACCAGGTAATGTGAGTAGGCAAAGAGTAGATGAATTTAAGTATGGATAAACGTAGTATGGTGTGGAGGATTTGGAGGCAGATCTGAGTCTGAATTCTGCTTCTGACACTATCTCACACACAGAATTTGAGAGTTGAAAGAAACCTTGAGAGCCCATTTAGTCCAACCTATGCCCAGAAGGAATCTGTACTATAGCATACCCAAGCTTGTGCCAGAGGAAGTCTAAGGAGAGAGAACCCATCCCCTCTCATGACCGTGGGCAGGTCACCAAGTCTCTGAGCCTCAGCTCTTTCATTTAATCAGGGAGTTGGACTAGGTGATCTCTGAAGAGGACCCTTTGCCTGTCAAAGTCTTATGATCCTACAAGTATGAGGTAATGCATTTTGGGGAAAAGTAACGTAAACCCCACTTGCAAGATGATGGGCTCTGGATGACCTTAGGAAACTAAAGAATCTAGGAGTTACTTAGGCTTCTCTAAGGACCTCAGTTGGCCTAACATGCAACTATGTTTCCCCGCCCCAGTCGGAATCTAGACATCATGGAAGGTAGTGAAAAAATGAGAAAAAGGTATCTTAAATTTTCACAAAAATTTAAGTCCAAAGGCCTGTGATTTCATGGGTATTCCCACCACCAAAACTGATCACAGCCCACACCCACCCCTTGCTTTCTCCCCTTTCTTCCAATATATTTTATGCATTTAAAAACATTTTTCTGAAAAGGGGAATAGACTTTATCAGACTGCCACAGAACCCCTTCTTTTTCCATAATCTGCAAAAAGTTAAGAACCCAAGGCTAGCAGATGCTTTTCCAGAATGTCATGGCTGAAAAATATATTGCTCTCTGGACAATCCAGTGATCTGGTTTTGTTTTTGTTTTTTTTAACTTGGGCTAGTCCTGAAGTGACAGACACACGGACCCTCATCAAGACTTATACTTGGGGAGCAGCTAGGTGGCACAGTGGATAGAGCACCAGCCCTGAAGTCAGGAGGACCTGAGTTCAAATCTAGCCTCAGACCAAACACTTGACACTTAATAGCTCTGTGACTCTGGGCAAGTCACTTAACCCCAATTGCATTAAAAAAAAAACTTGGAGCTCTGAGCTCACATCCAACTAGCACAGCCTTGAAGAATCCAAGGCCACTACCACTTGATGCTGCGTCTGGGTAGAATTGGCAGGGAGAGCATGCCTAGTAGAAATGGTCAGTTTTAGGAAGTTGCTGTTCTTTCCCCCTAGAAACATCACTCCTTTGGCTAGTTTAATTGTTGCAATAAGGCTGCTACAATATATTCAAAAGGAGACACAACATACTTCCAAATTGATCTATTAGAGGGTGAAGAAAGGTCACAGATAAGGTCCTTGGATCAATGGGGGAGAATACGTTGCACTTTTAAAATGACTGTAATCTCCATCTCTCCCTGAGCCATAATTAGAAAGGCTCTCACTTGGAACAAAAACAGTTTTTTTTTGTTGGTTTTTTTTCTAAAGGAAGGTGAAAAGGAAGATGGGAGTCAATGGAGACACAAAAGAACCCAAGATACGGTTCATTAACATAGGGAGAGGGGGTGATTTGCCTGACCCTCATCTACTCAGAGGTTAGCAGGGAAGCTGGCACCCCAGAAAAAGGAAATCCATGGCCTGTAGTGGCCTCTAGTGTGCCTCCTGATAGTGTGAGGTCCACAGCAGTGGAGGTACTGACTGTCCCCCAAGCCTAGAATGCATTTCCACCTCACCTCCATCTGAGAGTTCATTTTTTTTTAAAACTCTGCTTAAATGACACCTTCCTCACAAAGTCTTTTCCGAACCCTCTCTCTTCACCCTCAGCTGCTAATGCCCTTTCCTTAAAAAAAAAATTAACTAGTACTTATTTCTTTTAAGTTTCATGGACACTTATTTATATCTTCCTCTACAGAATGTAAATTCTTGGAGAGCAAGCATTATTTCACTTTTGTCTTTGTCTCCTAGAGTAGGGCTTTGCACATAATAGATGATTAATAAATGTTGATGATCAACTGGAATGAAGCTGTCAGACATCCTAAATTTTCTCCTAAATGGAAGTCTCACTGCCTGGAATCCCTGTAAAATCTCTGCTTGCCTGTGCTGGCTTTTCTTATGATAAAACATTTAGTTTTTTGTTTTGTTTTGTTTTTAGACAAAAATACTATCTTATTGGTCTTATAATAGCAAAGATATCAGTACTTTTTAAAATAGCAAAGCCTAGGGAGTAAAGAAACTTAGGCTAGTTATTTGTAAACGAAAAACTTTTACAAAAACAAATGCTAGTGTAATTAAGTTTTGTTAAGTTATATTAATATGAGCTTTCTTTCAGAAGGATTTTACCTTTTATTTTCATTATTCTGAGACTATTTGCAAATCTTTATAATAAATTCCAGTGGATTATAAAAACTGCAACTCACGTTAGCCCATAAAAAACAGCCCAGTAAATGGAAATTATGGCCAAGTAGAATACATAAGAAAATTAATATTTTAAGTTAAAGAGTTTGATTCCAGAGGCAATATTGACAAATATTTGTATTCTCAATCAACCATTCCATGGTTCTGAAGTCTAAAGAAGTTTATTTTTATGTACTGTTATGCACACTATAGAAGGGGTGGAGAGCCACTGGTCCATGATCTGGATTGGTACTCAGCTTAATTTCATCTAATTTGTGGAAAGTTTTCTAAAATTAATTACCTATTGGCTGCCCCTGCTTCTAACCTTTTGAGATCAACAAGCACAATCATGTAGTCTTATCCCTGTAGCAATCAGTCCATGAGCATTTATTAAGTGCATATGAGCTTCTGATAACTTCAGGCTCCCTGCCTCCTGTTGGCTTTTCTGAGTTATGGTCCTTTGCTCATCTTTGGCTGCCTACTAAATCTAGCCTGGATCCTATCTTTCATTCTGAGCCTTGCCATGGCTCCCCAGTTCCTGATTTTACATGGCTCTGTGACCCATTGTTCCTTACAGTCTCAGTCTCCTAGCCGTCTTAGCCGTCTGTTTTGGTATTTTCTCCCTTTTTCCTTGTGTATGAAATATAAAATATTTGTGTGAAAGGAAAGCAGCATGGTGTGATTCAGGAGTACATGGAGCCAGGGGCCCAGAGAACAAGCTTCTGATCCCAGCTCTGCCATTTATCTCACTCTAGGATTTTGGGGGAAGTCACTGTCTCACACAGGATCACAGATTTAGAGCTGCAAGGGACACTGGAGGCCATCTGGTCTTACCCTTCATTTTATAGAGGAAGAATTGAGGAATAGAGAATGATTTGGTCAAGACTGTGAATGCAGCAAGTGGCAAAGCTGGGATTCCTCCCAGGTTCTCTGACTTCACTTCCTCCTTGTCTGAACTATATAATCTCTAAATCATATGCCAGTTCATTGTTTATAAAACAATCTTTTAGTGTGGGGCCTTGTCCAAGAATTTTTAACTGTGTCCATTGGATCCTTGTTCATATGTTTTATTAATTTTCTTAGAAAATGCTGATCTACCAATTAAGTAACATTTCCCCTTTGAGAGGTGGTTTGGCATCCTAAAATAGTAGAGTACTGGCCCTGTAATCAAGACAAAGGTTCCGGTACCACCTCTGACATTAACTGTGTCAAAGTCACCAAACCCCTCTGAGCTTCAATTTCCACATCTGTAAAATGAAATGTAAAATTAACACCTCAAAAGTTTGCTATGACTTTCCAGGAGATAACATATGTAAAGTACCTTGTAAAAGCAAAGTAATATAAAAATGTCAGCCATCATCATTATTATTATTGCTCATAGATCTTCCCCTTGATTTGAAAATGACAACAAACTTTTGATGAGACTTATTAGAATTGGAATCCACTGGAGAGCATAATGGTGTCCAAAGTGAAAAGCACTGAAAAGATACTAAGAATCTTGATCTTGGTTATACAGTTAATGTAAACGTGCAGATCGAAACGTCAAAATTGTTTACTTATCCCATGCTACTATGTACCTGGTTTTAAACACCAATTTTTTTTTTTAATAAAAGTAACTACTATGAGAACATGATTCAAATGTGTCCTTTTCAATGGCACAAACAAACACATCTTCCATCCTAAGCACTATTTAGCCTGTGGTATCATGGAATGGTTTCTATTCATATTGTTTTAATAATACCTGCAAATTTGGCTCTTAGAATCCAAAGTGGAAAACATTTTGCCCACAGCTCACCTAAATACGTACATATCATGTACTTGAGGCAGCATGGTGTAGTTGATAAAGCCTTGGAGTCAAGGAGTCTTTCATGCAAGACCTGCCTCTAAGACATACTCAACTCACACTATCCTGAGCAGCAACTTTGAGTGACAGCCCAGTCCTGGATCTTCATGAGTGGAGGAAGTATCCATACTGATGAAATCACAGGTTTCATACACATCTCTTCCCTTCTTTGTTTTCTCAGATTTGGGGAGTTTGTTTTTCAGTCCAAACCTATGTCCTCATTTGGAAATAATATAACTTGCCAGGAAAAGCACCTTTTTCATATTGGAAAGAATATACTTTTATTTATTGTAAAGAATATACCTTAATATATCATTATATGTTCAGAATCTGTGTCACTCTTGAGTAGTAGGCTCTCATTTTTTTTTCCCTGCTTGCCATCCAGAGAGGATTTGTGCACCAAATTGTGGTGATGATTCCTTACAACCCACTTACAAGTTTCTGATAATGCCTTCAGATTGTTCCATCCCCTACTCTAAGAAATATTGCTTGGGAGTGAAAAAAGCTTACTAAGTGTGAATTCAGGTTCCTGGAAGTAAGCAAGCTAACGGGTCATGTGCATTATGTCTCTCTTTGTAAATAAGGAATAAAAATGCTTTATTGGCCATCAGCTATTTCAAGTGCCAGAGCTGAGTGTTTTAAAATGGTAATGCATAAAAATGTTTTTATTGAATTAAAATTTGAAAACACTTTTCAAGTATTCCTTTGTGGTGCTTCCAACCCAAATATTGCAACATTGAGGGCATAAGAAACAAGTAGGAAGACAGACTAAACAGACTGGCTTCATTTTATGGGCCAAATTGAGTGACATGCAAAAGAGGAACGGGATAAAATTTATTTTAAACCTTGTTTTTGAATTGAAGGCCCATGTAAGACAGTGCGATGTTTATCCCAACAGGATCCCTTCTGTATATAGTATCCTATCACTTCTATTGCTGTGAATTATGTAACACAACAGTCAAACCCCAGTCAGCCAGAAACCCTTGGGGAAATGAGTCATTTGGGAAGGCTGAGTTTTCCAGATAGTTGAAGGCTTTTCTCTTTAAGTGCCAAACTATTATTTTTTTCCTCTTATTGGGCCTTAATAAAAAATCAGGATACTTATAGTTGGACCTTTATTTTTTTGTTTCTTTCTAGTCTCTACTTCACTACTCCCTCCTCTCCATTTGCTTATTAGTTTAACAATCAGATTGCTCTTGTGAGTTTGTAAGCTTTCTCTCTACAGGGATCATTTTCCCTCTGCAAACATGTTTTTAATCATGAATAAAGTCCTTTCAAACACCTTTAAGTTTGTTTTTTTAAGTTGGAGAGGAGGGAGGTGGGTGAAGAAACAGATTTTTCTTGGATTATACTTTTATTTTCAAAGAAATTGTTTCAATCTCACAAGTAGTTCACTTCTTTCCCTAGGAGTGTGCTACGTATAAATTTAATTGGTAATAATGATAGCTCACATTTATATCTCATTAATGTTTGCATTCTCATTTGATCCTCACAACAACCCTGTTAGGCAGATGCTACCATCCTCATCATACTGATGAGGAAACAGGATTAGGGAGGTTGTTACTTGTCCAAGTCACTTAGTGAGAGTGTGAGTCAGGATTTTGGGAACCCAGGTCCTTATGATTCCAAGGTCAACAGGCTGGAGCCACTGTGTAATGCCACTGGGCTCTTCTGAGAAAAGCTTCCTCCATCTTCTCCGTTGCCTAATGCAAGCCTGGCCAAAACACTCTCCACTTACCTACTTCTACTTCTAGCAAAGGAGCATAGTGTGGCTGGTTTAGAGATAACAGCAGTTCTACCAGTGGGAAGTACACTAGTGTACATCCTGACACAGCCACCATCCTGCCCTATTCTTTTATCCCTGGCTACACAAACTGTGTATTTGGCATTCCCTATACATACCTTGTGTTCTGCTCCCTCCTCGTCTTTTTGTTTGCTTTGTTTTGACTTTTGCTTATGCTATTTATTCCCTCTGCTTTTCTAGTAGTAGGTACAAGTCAGCTTGCAATTGGGTAAGCCCACAATAGGATGCCTAGAGGACAATGTGATTGAGTTAAGGCACTTGTGAAAGAAAACGGTACCTGGTAATAGTTAATAAATGCCTACTAGCTCACTGATAAATAGTTTAATAAATGCCTATTGGCTCACTGATACTCGGAAGTAAACAGAAAAACTTACAAATTAAAGAGAGTAACAGGCTGTGTTTGTGATTTCATGGGTATAGGGAACTCACTCCTATCAGTTTCTTTTCAACTAAGTATTTTTTTGAGAGTTGCTTCGGGCATGGAGAAGTTAAAAGACTTGCCTAGGGTCACAAAGCCAAGATTATCAGGGGCAGAATTTGTACCCAGGCCTTCCTGGCTCTAAAGCTAGCTCTCTATGCATCCAGCCACCCTGCCTTTTAGTAATCTAAACAGACAATTGCAAATGAAAAACCTTCACAACATCTAGCAAAGCACCCCAGACTCCGTTGAACCATCCTTACCTTGCTTATCCCGTCCACGTCGCAAGCCGATTCCTCAGCCAAACTCTAGGAGTCCAGCTCGTCCATATCGCAGCCCAGTTAGGAGCTTTTGTTCCACTAGAGGGTGCTCAGTTCCTAGCTCATGGGAAGGCTGTGTGCCCTCGCGGAAGTGTGAGCAATTTGGAAAAGTTTCCAACTCAGCATATTTTAGCAAGCCCTTCATCGGTTATGTTTAGTTTATACTTTCAGTGTACATGGCCCACGTACAATAGCAAGGAGTTTACTGTCCTTGTCGATTTCATGTACTAAGTGCGTGTGTCCCCTGGGGTTCCAATGAGAAGGACGAGTGAAGGTAAAGGTATTTTAACAGCCTGTGCCTATCACAGCCAAGGAGCTGGATAAAAAGTTAGCCACTAGGGTTTTCGCTGTTTTGGATATTATACCGTGGCATAAAGCTCTAAAGTTTTACAGGCACAAGACAGATGTTAAAGGTAAATTTCTATCTATTAAACCTCTTAAATTCTATCTATTAAATGTGCGGTACTTGAGTATGTTTTGATCTCTGGGTTTATTATTCCAGAGCCTACCTTGCTCTGAATGCAGCAAAGGCTCTGAGTTTGTTTTGCAACATATTCCTCCTCCCCACCCTTCCCTCCCTTGCTGGTTACGTTTTGTAACGCTGCAGCATTTCCACCATAACACGCCCGGGGCTGCAATCCCTGCCTTTGGCACGACACCTGGCAGGCGGCATTGGGCAAGAAGTGGCTTCCAGAAAACTCGGGCTAGAAGGATTCTGACCAAGTCTCCTAGCCTAAGGTACTTTATCCACTGAGCAATCACCTGCCCCCAGGGAAAGCAGGGCCTCTGGACCCTTTTTCCCTAGCTCTTGGCGTGTTTGCCCCTGCTAATGACTGTGCGTGATGGAAGGAGAGATGCCTCAGTTATGGGAAGTAGTCTAGGAGGCTAAGCTCCATCCTGGGGCAGTGGGCAACTGGGAGGTGGGGGGAGGTCTTCGGTGGGGGTGGGGCGCGTGGTCCAGTGCACTTGCTCCGGTGCTACAGGTGGCGGCGCGCGCGCTCTCCCGAGTCTGGCTCCCGCAAGTGCTCCGCGCCGGGGCAGTCCCAGGAGTGGGGATAGGAGGGGAGGGCGGGGGTTAGGGGGGTGGAATGGAGAGGTGGGGCAGTCTCGGCTCCAGCACCATTTAACATCTTGGCGGCTGCGACGCCGCGGGTTGGAGGCCGACGTGCAGTAAGGTCATGCTTCTCTGGGCTCCGAATGAGAAGGCATCATCCCCAGTGGCGGTGACAGGATCGCAACTGCTCTCTTCCGAGCCTCGAGCAGAATTGGAGCGGTCTTTGGGTGCAAGAGACAGAGTACAGGTCATCACTGCAAGGTGGGTACAGTGGAAGACGGGGAAAGTGGAGAGGGCAAGGGAGCCCGCCTGGGAGGGGGGCGAGGCTTTGGATTCTGATGGCACTAAATTAGAGGCCAGAGCTAGCTGAGCGGCGGGTTAGAAGGAGCCAAACAGCCACGGAAGTTCTCATCAATTGGCAGCATGTTAGGGGACCGATTTTGGCACTGAGGGGGACAGCAAGCCCCATTTATGACACGAGTCGAAGAGGGACGGACCCACCCGAACGATCCCGAGGGAGGGTATACAGAACTGTCACACTACGGGGTGCTGTGGTTCTCTTAAGAGTAAAGGGCGTGTGTGTGTGTATGTGTGTGCGTGTGTAGGGGTGCAGGCTCGAAAAAAACTGGGGCTCAGGGGGCATTGAGTATGAGTGTGTGTGTGGAGGGAGACATGGGTGACGAGCCACTTGCTAGGGCTGAAGGCAAGGGGAGAGCATGGAGCAAAGGGTAGCATCCGGGGGACTCTGCATCACTTCGGCGGGGCGCTAGCGCGGAGAAGTCGCGACAGGTCGGAAGACGCAGCACATTTGCGGATCGCATTAGGTCGGGTCCCGTTAATGCTTTCTCCAGATGAGTGCGAAGCCATCCATCCACCCACGGACCAAGCGGCTCTGCATCAGCGGGGGCGCTGCACTTTCCAGCTCCTCGATACAGAAGTTAGGAATGACCACGGGCCATTACAACACGCCACTTCTTCAACGTCATCCTTTGCCTATTTCCTGAAACTGAAAGGAAAATATGCAAAAAGACACCCACCCGTAAGCTGCCCACTCTCTTCTCCAACTCCCGGTTGTCTGAGATTCAGGGTCGCCACGACTAGGCACAACTCCAGGGCAGAGGAAAAAGTTGGGGCTGCTCTGGCGACCTCCCAGTTTCCGAGTACCTGTAGGCGCTCGGGTCTCGGGGGCGTCCTTAGGTTGGCACGGGCCGAAGTACAGGTGCAGGACCTCGAGACAGGGGAGCTAGGAGGGAGAGGTGGCTCTTCTTCCAGGACTTCCGGGTTTGCAAAGAATCCCGCGGCCGTGGCAACGGGCCGGACCCTGCGTCTGTTCGGACGTCGCGCCTGGGTAGCTCCAGGAGGATTGACTTCTCTGGACTCCTCGCTCTGCTTCTGGACGGGTTCCACGTGGAACCTACACCAGAGAGCCTTTGGGCGGGCACGCGCCAAGCCTTGGCTGGGGCGTCCCAAGATATCTGGCCTCTGGGTTGCGCTCCCGGCTTGTGCACGATTGGAGCCTTGGAGTCGGTCGGGCTCCCTCGCCAGTCTGAGGCTGGCCCCCGGAGCAAGGCGCCTCGCGGCCCCACCCTGCCGAATGGGAACGCGGGAGGTGGGGCGCTCGGGTGCGGCAGTTCTTCACACGTACACGCACGTGCGTACCGCAAAACTTTCAAATACGTATCTTCTCCTGTATTCATATGCACGCGCTTGATACATATTACCCATAATTGCTACGCCAAGGCTTTGCCCTTTGGCCAAGTCCACAACTTATTTTCCCTAATTGGAAGTACCTCATCCCGAAGACTGATCATGGCATGTTGTGCCCAGAGTCAGCTTCTCGGCCAGCACAAACTTTTCTCGTGTTGGGGTTGCTCCGAGTCCAATGTCGCGTCCGGCTGAGTCACCAAGCTTCCAGAGGGGTGAGGGACAATAGCGTAGGGGCATTCATTTGAAACCGTTGCTCTCTCTGACAGGACGAAATCAAGCCCTCTGAGATCAGGAGCCATGGTCCTGTCAAAGACCTGTTGTTTGGGCATCTGGATTGTCGTTCTCTTCTGCACACGCCTACAGGTAGGTGGCACGAGGCTGTGGTCAGGTAATTCTTTTAGTTACTTCTTTTAGTTCCATTATTAAACAATAATGTCTCCAAACCTTCTGCACTGTTACTTATTTTAAAGAAAAGAGGATCACCAACTGGTATTCTAGTCGTCAAAGACAGCAAACTTTTACGTCTGAAAAAGTTAGTGGACTTTAAACGACCTTATTATTTCTTTTCTCTTCTACTTAGGATAGACAATCCTCTGGAGATAGAGGAAACCTGTTATTCATCCATGCATTTGGGAAACAGTGAATTGTGTAAGGTACTATCATAGGTGCTGGGAAAACACCAAATCTAATAGAGGAGATAAACTTACATAACTAATTTGAAATAGAACCAACGAATTGGTGTTAGTATAAAGGAGTCAGAGAAATTTGACATTTATTAGTTGTTTTATCTTTAGCAAGTTCTTTTGTCTTTCTGGGCTTCACTTATAAAATGAGGGAGTTGTATTAGATTATTTTGGAAGCTCATTTCAGTCATAAATCTTCTAGTTCTGTGAATATCTGCAGTGAGAGATGTCCCCACCTACTAGAACCAGGGAAATATTCATGGAGGCCTTAGAGCTAGCTTTTGAAGGATGGTTGGGATTTGAAATGGCAGAGGTGTGGGGTAGGTTAAAGAGAAAGCATTCCAGGAATAGACATCTAAAGGTGAGAATGGGAAAATTCAGGATATTTGTGGAGTGGACAGATACTAAGTTGTATTGTTGAAATAGAAAACAACAGTATTCTGTGAGTAGATGTTGAGATGAAGGAGAGGGAATAGTCATAGTTATCATAACCAAAGGTAAAAATAGGGAAGGATGGTGTTATAATTGACAAAGATGGGTAAATCAAGAAGAAAATAAGGTATTGGCAGTGAGATGTTGAGTTCTGTTTTAAACATGTTGGGCAAACAGTGTCGGCAGGAGACAGCTGACAGATGGAAAATTGAGCCTAGAAAGAGGTCAGAGCTAGGGAGACAGATGTGCTAACTATCTTTAATCCATCCTCCTCATATTCGCCAAATTGATACTTTTCAGGTCTGGCCAGATTTTCATTGTTGTTGTTCAGTTGTTTTCTGTTGTGTCCAACTCTTTGTTGAGATACTGGAGTGGTTTGCTATTTCCTTCTCCAGGTCAGGCTAGGTTAGACCTTGGCAAAAGAAGCTTCAGTAGCTCCCCATTGCCTCAGGGATAGTACACAAGCTCCTCAAAACCCATTACAATCTGACTAAAGTCTATATTTCTAGGTTAATTACACATACCCCTTTTTTTGGGGGGTGGTGAGGCCATTGGGGTTAAGTGACTTGCCCAGAGTCACACAGCTAATGAGTGTTATATATCTGAGGTTGGATTTGAACTCAGGTCCTTCCCACTCCAGGGCTGGTACTCCATCCACTGCGCCACCTAGCTGTCCCACACATACCCTACTTACACTTTTTTTTTTTCAGTCAGACTGGCTGACTTGTGATTCTTTTCACATGACATTCTATCTCCTCCTTTGATGACTTTGCACAGGCTGTCTCAAAAGCCTGGAATCATCTCTCTCCTCACCCCTGCTTCTTATAGCTCCTGATTCCTCTTGAAGCTGAGCTCCAGTGTCACCTGCTTCAAGAAACCTTTTTTTTTTCTTTTTTTTTCTTTTAAGGCAATGGGATTAAGTGACTTGCCCAGGGTCACACAGCTAGTAAGTGTTACGTGTCTGAGGTCAAATTTGAACTCAGGTCCTCCTGAATCCAGGGCTGGTGCTCTATCCACTGCGCCACCTAGCTGCCCCTTCAAGAAACCTTTCTTAATTCCGACAGTTGTTAATGCCCTTCCATCACTGCGTATCTGATTTTTATATATTCTGTAGCACTTTGCAAACCTATATACATGCTAAATATTTTTATTATTATATAAGTTCCTCTAAGGCAGAGACTGTTTAGTCTCTGTATCCACAAGTGCTTAATAAATACTTTTGGAGTAGTCTATTCACCTGAACATGATAATCAAAATTTGGAAATTGATGCAATCACCCAGAAGGAGAATATATATGTGTATATATGTTTATATATATATGTATATATACATATATGTGTGTGTATGCATATATATATATATATATATGTATATGAAGGATTACGGGTCTTTAGGAAATTTCAATATCAGTTAAGGAGTGAATAAAAGAGGGTCCAGGGAACAAAAAGTTAGAAGGAAAGAGATAGTATTGCTGGATTCAAAGCAATCAGAACATCAGAAAGTAATCACTAGAGTCTGTTTACTGAAGAAATTGGACTGTGTAACAAAAAAAAAATTTGGTCTGCTTTTCAAGAGACTTGTATCCTAGTGTGAACTTTGCTGCAAATTACTTAAATCCTGAGGATTTTAGTTTCTTCAACTGTAAAATCAAAGATATGGATGATATACTATGTCTGAAGTCTCTTGCTTTCCTGTTGTGTTCTATTCTGTTATTTAGGGCAAACTGTGTAAGAAACTGCTGGGCCCTTGGGGAGAGTAAGGAAGATATGCTCTCCCTCAGGAAGCTTGCAGGTCTAGCAAGGGAGATAAAACACATAAATAAAAATACTATATTCATCATAGTTAAATTCTGTGGGAAGTATTGTGTAAAGGGGCAAGTGGAGGGGAGAAGTTGATTCACAGACAAAAATGGTTATGTCTTAACTTGACCTCAAGAACTTGGGTTGGTCTACCGGAAGTAAGTGTATATAGAGCATGGGCTGAGTTTCACCTGTGAGTGGGAAGATAAAACACATTGACAGATTAAAGAGGGAGAAAGCACTAACTGGAAAGGCAAGGGAATTAGGGAAGTCTTCTTGGAAGAGGTGGCCTTGAAGATAGGGATTCAGAAAAGAAGCAATGAGGATGTAGCCCAATTTAGGCATTATGCAAATGTAGACCCAGGAGATGGTATGAAGAGTATAGGGAATAAGTAGTAGTTCAGCTTGCCTAGACTATGTGGAGTCTGTGTGAAGGATTTCATAATCCCAAATGTGTAAGGTTGTTGTAAAATTGAGGTACTTCATCTCACAACTCCAATATGTAGTTTATTGGATTGTTTTTATTCTTTTTTTTTTTTAACAAACTACCACTTGTAAGTTTATAATTGTTTTCTACCAAAAAGTGTAATTTCACTAAATTTTATTTCCTTGGCTGAAAAAGAAACTTTATTTTTTAAAAAAATTACATATGCATGTGATCATCTTAAAGATATTCCTCTTAGTAGGGACATTTTATTTTTAACTCTTAGTATGGTTGCAATTTAATATTACCATAACTGCTTAAGTGTTTTTTTGTCCAGTTCTTATGAAGTTTATATTGCTATCCTGCTCAAAGTAACAGGAAATGTTACTGGAAAAGGAAATGATACTGATGTTTTCTACAGTAGGATTAGAGCTAGTATGGGGAGTGGAGAGGGATACTGAAAGTATGACCAACAGTGATGGGGAGAATTACAATAGTTTCAAAAGAAATAGGGAAATTTGAACAGGCAGGTTAATGAGATGATATGTCGGGAATGGTAAGTTGGATCCAAATTATGGAGGCCTTTAAATGCTAGACTGAGAAGTTTGTAGTTTATCTTAGAAACAATAGGGATCAGGATCCTATGATTTTATTGCTATAAGGAACTCCCAAGTGAGGAAGTTCTTATGAATGCAGGAGTTGCCTAGAGCACTAAGAGGTTAAGTGATTTACCTATTGTCATATAGCCAGTATGTGTCAGAGGCAGGTCTTTCTGACTCTGAGGCCAGCTCTTCTCTCCACTACATAACACTGCCTCTGGCAGGTTAGATAACATAGTTAGGTACCTGACTTTGAGGAGGAAGAGACAGTAGTGAGGGAGACTATTTAGGAGGCTATTATAATAGACCAAATGAGGGTTGATGAGTGTCTGAACTAAGGTTTTGCTGTGGGAGAGGAGAGAAGGGGACAGATGTAGAGATGTTTGGGAGATAGAATCAAAAAGGATTTGGCAACTAGATGAGTGGGGAGAGGTAAAGGAGAAGAAAGATTGAAGGATGGCTAAGGTTATGATTCTTGGTGGTGAGACATTCCCCAATTGATAAATCGTCAAATATGAACAGGCACTTTTGAGAAATCAAAACTCATGTGAAAAATGTTTCAACTCATTATTGATTAGAGAAATACAAATTAAAACAACCTTGAGATGTCAGATTGACTAAAATGATTGAAGGGCAAAGCTACAGATATTCGAGGGGATGTGAAAAATTGGGACACTAATTCACTGTTGATGGAACTGTGAACTGATCCAACCATTTTGGAGAGCAATCTGGAATTATGCCCAAAGAGTTATTAAACTGCCTATACCCTTTGACCCATCAATATCACTACAAAGTCTCTTTCCAAAAACGATTAGGGCAAAAGGAAAAGAGCCTGTGTGTCCTAAAATGTATGTAGCAACTGTCTTCGTAGTGGCAAAGAACTGGAAATGGTAGGGGTGCCCATCATTTGGGGAATGGCTGAACAAGTTGTAGCATATAATCACGATGGAATACTGTGCTATAAGAAATGATGAGCTTGATGATCTTAGAAAAACATGGATAGACTTGCATGAAATAATGAAGGGTGAAGTGAGCAGAACTAAGAGAACGTTGAATATAATAACAGCAGTATTTTTTAAAGAATAACTTTGAGTGACTAAGTCCTTTTGACTCTTATAAATACCAAATTAATTACAAAGGTCCTATGAAGGAAGATGCTATCTGCATTCAGAGAAAGAACTAATAAATAGAAATATGTATAGAATGATTTTATATAAGTATGTGTACATATATATGTATAGATATATACTTGTGTCCAATGCTTAGTCATTTCTAGAGAGAGGGGGAGGGAAGAAAAAAGGGAAAAAAAGAAAGTTACATGATAACTTTTATATATTTAAAAGGAATAGCAACTTGTACAGAAAAGATTTACAGTTTTATGGGCAAAAAAAAGGAGAAAGAGGGAATGTATATCACTGATGGGGACAGAAAATGGAAGTGCTGCCCACCCTGCTAGAAATCTCTGGTGCCTAGTAATAGATTTGCACCTTCATGTGCAATCATTTTTTTAATTGTACTGTGTTATGGAAATGCTTGTTTTATTCCATAAAGTAAAAATAAATTTTAAAAAAGAAAGAAAGAAATCTCTGATGCCTCAGAGAAGTTGATGTGAGGGCAGTCTACAGTCTTGGAGATCAACTTGGTAAAGCTTCAGGAACTACCAGTAGATTACAGTCCTGTTGATTGTGGAAACACTCAAGGTTTTTGCATGGTACTGTGACCTATTAGAAGCAGTGTTTTAAGAAGATTAGTCTGATCTCAAAATGGTGAAGTGGACAGCTCACTCGACTTGGAGGTAGAAAGATATGGGCTTGAATCTTGCCTCAGACAAGTGTGTAACTGTGGGCAAATCATTTAACCTCTTTGTACCTCAGTTTTCTCCTTGGTAAAATGAGAGGGTAGACTTAATGACTCCTTTAGGACCTTTCTCCCTCTACCTCCATAATTCTATGATTATAGGGCAGAGGACTTGGGAAAGTAAAGGGTCTAATTGATCTGTGCAGTTACCCAGGTAGGAGCTGATGATGGGCTGAGTTGGTCGAACTGGAAATTCAGAGGAAGAAGAGATATATGCAAAAAACTTTAGAATATTATATTAGTTACAGCATCAGTTTAAATGTCATTCTGATGCCTGCATGTGAGATTGGAGTAGACACATGCTCTAGGGAATACTGTTGTCACTTTTATGCATACTTCTTGTGAGAGCCGAGAGAAAACACAGAGTGTTTGGTTCTCATAGAATGGAATTTGGTGTTGGCGTTATGCCCTGCTCTCCATATATGATTCGATCTTGTTCTCTTTATGGGATGTTTCTATTTTTTAACACAGACAGGTTGAAGTAATCAGCTAGTCATTGTGATATGCCACATTTGGGGCCCTCAAAACTTGACCTTTAATTTTTTTTTTAATCTTCTGCCATGTAAAGCCTTATTGTCTTGACCTTAACTACATGGGAGGCCTGTGTGCTTCCTTTATTGATTTTTTTTGTAGTTTTAGATGAGTCATATTATCTGTAATGTGATTTGATTGCAATATTTTTGCATTCTTGGAACCATTGTATCTTCTGTTTATCTGGTTGGTGAGATAACCCGTAGATAGCATTTATCCCTAGCGTATTGTAAGTTGCCCAACTTTCTGCTGCACAGGATTCAATTCATTTCAGTAATTTTTTGAGAGCCTGTGTATTAGGCAATGTGATAGGTGTTAGAGATAATAAAGTCAAAAAATAGTCTTTACCCTCAAGGAATTTGCATCATACTGGGAAGAAACAGTGAGTATGCAGATAAGCAATACAAACCATATATGCATATAATACAAGGAGGGAGGGAAGGAGGAGGGGAGGCCTCCAGTAGGAAGTGATACTTGAACTGTTGTGTTTGGGGGAAACTAGGGATTTTACACAAGGGTTTTTCAGATATCTGGACCTTTTACTGAACTGCATTTGGAAATAGTATTGTAAGGCAGTGGCATGTCCCTAGGGAAGAAGAGATTCATTTTACTCAGAGAGAATAACACAGGAAGGAGGGACCCTGCAGTGTGGAATACATGAAGAAAAGCAAGCTGTTACTTAGAAAATTCATAAGTTTGGTTTTTTTTTTTGCAATTGGGAAAATTCTCTCCAACTATTTCTGTAAATTGGAGGTTTCTATAACCTGACAGCATTCGATTCTGATTCTTAGAAGATTTCATTATCAGATTTCAGTTTGAATTTGAGATCAGATGAATAAGATATTTGAAGGATGGGCTTTTGTGGCAGGGAGCACCTTGGGATTGTTGAAAGTGCTGTACCATTTCCTAAATGCCGTCTAATCTTCTCTCTCCTTCTTGTTCAACATGTGGCCCCATTTATTGTCCAGTAACACTAGCTGTCAACAATATGTAAGGTGGCTGGGTGGTAGAGTGGACAGAGTGCTTGACGTGGGGTCGGGAAGACTTGAGTTCAGATCCTGCCTCAGATGCTTATTAGCTGTGTGACCCTGTGCAAGTCACTTAACCTCTCTACCTCAATTTCCTCATCTGTAAAATGGGGATAATAGTACCTACCTCCTAGGGTTGTTGTGAGGGTAAGATGAAATAAAAATTAT
Source organism: Vombatus ursinus (assembly GCF_900497805.2). Lineage (NCBI taxonomy): Eukaryota > Metazoa > Chordata > Mammalia > Diprotodontia > Vombatidae > Vombatus > Vombatus ursinus. The sequence continues at coordinate 22,621,638 of NW_020948983.1, forward strand.
AAAGCCCTATATAAATACTGTTATTCTAATTTTTATTGTTATTTATGTATTGATTGATGAACTCTATAAGCGCTCATCCAGCTCTGTGTTATGAGCAATAAACATTCCTCTGTCATTTATTTTTTCTTCAGTGGCTTATTAAACTGAGCTCTTTTGAATGGCCATGGTTCTTAGTAGTATTCCAGATCTTGATATAATTAACACATCAGCCACAAACTGAAGCATGTGGAGAATATAATCATCTGTAGGGAATTTCTCTTCTATTTGGACTTAATGCAGGGTATTCTTTGGCTGGCATCCATCACCCTATTTTATGCTTCAATTGTTGAAGATAATCAGAGGATCCTTGGACAAATCTCATCTCTTTAGGACCAATATTTTCTCTGATGCCAGGGCAACAGAGAGAGGCCAGGTGGGCATAAGCAGGCAGCAGCGCAACGCCAGTAATGACAACTTTCACACATGAAGAGGTGTCCAGGATATCCTCTAGGAAGTGTACGATCAGAAAAAGAGGTGGACTGCTTAGGTAGTAAGGGATAACAGGCTTTCTGAGTGTTATGCTGATACCCACACAATGTTAGAAAGATCTAAAGGAAGACCCTTAGTATCTTGGTTAGACCCTCTAAAGGAGAGTTATGGGAGCAGGGAGCATATGGATGAGAAGGCATGTTAGGATTATCATCTGCACTATTGGTGGGGGAGGGAGTGAATACTCATATTAGCTGAGATCACTGAATCATCTCGCTGTTGAAATTGAAGGTCATGAATATTACTTTAACGATTCTTCCATTTTCTAAACCAGAGAGTGTCAGCTTCAGCTAGAAAGAAGCTGATGAGAAATTAGGCTTAAGACTAATAGTTTCAGCCTTTGCTCCCATTCACTTGATCTGGAGATGCCATAAGTGGATAGAAAGCTGCATTTGGAGTCAGGAAAACTAAAATTGAATTCCTGCCTCTGACTTGTACTAACTGACTATGACCAAATCATTTACTGTCTCTGCCTTTGACAGCTCCTATTGACTGTAAATTACAGAGGAGTTATCTCTCTGCATCAGCGGAGGAATTTCTCCACACTGATGAAATCCCAGTTTGGACTTAAAAACAGAACAAAACTGATCAATTGATGTAGCATTTTGTAAACTTTAGAACACTGTTATAGCTATGAGCTATTATTATTAGCATTGAATTCATGAGGCAATTACATATATCCAAATGAAGTAATTAATATAGCAACTGAAGATAATACCATTCCTGCTCAAACCAACTGCTCCTGATTTTCTTATCTGTTACAGGCACCATCATTTTCCTTATTACCTAAACTCAACATTTCAGGGTTATCTTATACTCTTCCTGTCTCCCTCCCTCATACAATCATTCAAACTCCAAATCCTGGCAATTTTACCTCCAACATACTCCTGGATTCCGTCCCCTTGTTTCTATTCCTTGTTACTACCATCATCTTGCACTTGAATTATTATTGCATTAACCTCCTAAGAGTTCTCCCCACTACTAGTCTCTGGTCTGCTCTATGTATTGCTGTCAGATTCATCTTCCCAAAGTTCTGCTCAGATCATGCTGCTTTCCTCTTTAACACCTTTATTCTCTCCATTGCCTATATAATTAAACCCAAACTACTTATTGAGTTTTTTTTCTTCTTTATCCTCTAGGATTCCTCTGCATTGCCATCCATATCTTCTACCAGTCTCCTACACCACTATATAATTCGGACAAATTGGATTGCTCACTGTTCCCCAGACATGTCCCATGATTGTCCTCCTTCTCCCCATCCTCAATCCCCTTACCCCATCTTCGTTCAAGCCAATTTCTGTGCCTGGAAGGACCTCCTCCTACCTCTGCTTGTCAAACTTCTGATGATTCTTTTCTATTACCAGTTTAAATTTTTTCTATTTTTATGAAGTTTTCCTTGATCATCCTAATCAGGAGGCAGGAGATACAGTGATGTATATATTCCAACACATTTGCCAAGGAATATAGTAGCCAAACTCCAAGATTACTAGGTCAAAGAGAAAGTACTGCAAGCAGCCAGAAAGAAAAAATTTAAATATCTTGGAACCAGTCAGGATTACACAGGACCTTGCAGCTTCTACATTAAAAGATCATAGGGTATGGAATACGATATTCCGTAAGGCAAAGGAGCTTGGATTACAACCAAGGATCAACTACCCAGCGAAAATAAGCATGATCTTTCAGGGGAGGAGATGGATATTGAACAAAATAAGGGACTTCCAAACCAATACATTCATGCACTTCAGTTTGGTTAGCTACTCCCTAATTGATGAGAATCTACTTTGATATCAGTTCTTAGCTACCATAAAAGTACTGCTATAACAAATATTGTGATGTGGGCTTTTCTTTCTGTTTCTGACTTCCTTAGGGCATTTCTACCAGTGGCATTTCTGGGTGAAATGAATCAATTTTTTTAAGGCAATTGGGGTTAAGTGACTTGCCCAGGGTCACACAGCTAGTAAGTGTCAAGTGTTTGGTCTGAGGCCAGATTTGAACTCAGGTCCTCCTGACTTCAGAGCCAGTGCTCTATCCACTGGTTCACCTAGCTGCCCCCAAATGAATCACTTTTAAAAAGCATAGTTCCAAGTTGCTTTTCAGAATGGTTGTGCCAATTTACAACTCTACCAATAGTATGTTAATATACCTGTTTTTCCATAGCCCCTCCAATACTGACTCTTCCCCTCCTTTGTCATCTTTGCCTATTTTCTGGGTACAAGGTAATAACCCAGAGTTGTTTTGTTTTGCGTTTCTTTTATTATATAATGATTTGGGACAGTGTTTTATATGGTTGACCCAGGATGCAATGGGAGACACTGGCCCTTTTAAGCTAAGGTCTTTTCAGGTTCTCACTTTGAGTGAGGTAATACCCATTCAGTGAATCTCAAGTTGTCCTGATGAATATCTGGCCACTGGACCCAGATGGTTCTGGAGGAAAAAGTGAAGTTGGTGACCTTGCACAACACCCCCTCACTCAAATCAAAGTCAGTTGCAAGTCATGTCATCATCTCATGTCATGGTCCTCTTCAAGAATGAAGGAGAAATACAACAATCATATGGTTGGTAATAGCTTGAAATTCTTTTGACAATTGTTAGTTCATAACCTCTAACCAGTTTTTCCGTTAGAAAATGGCTCTTTGGTTATATATTTTTTGTTAGTTCCTTGTATACCTTGGATCTCAGACCCTTATTAGAGATATTTGTTACAGTTTTTTTTTTTCCCCATAAAATACCTTTTGTTATTATTGTGGTAGTACTGAGTGTGCTGATGCAAAAGCTTTTCAATTTCATGTAATTGAAATTTTCTATTTTTGCTTTTCTTATTATCTATATATTTTGATGGGTTAGGAATAGGCTCCACTATCCATAGCTGTGAAAGTAAGTGATTTGATTTTCTTCTGTTTTTTTTTTTAATTTTTTAAATTGGTGTGACCCCTGATATTCACATTGTACATTTATTTTGAACTTATATACTGTATAAGATAGGATATTGGTCTAAAAAACCCATTTCTGCCAAAAATACTGCCTAGTTTTCCCAGCAGCATTCTTCTCAAATACAAAGTTCTTTCCAAAATAATTTGTCTTCTAAGATTTATTGAGTACTGAGTTATTGAATTGATACATTTCTGATTCTTTCTTATCTGGTTTGTTCCACTGACCTACTTTTCTATTTTTAAAAATAAGATCTAAATAGTTTTGATAATTTTTGCTTTTTAGGACACTATGAGGTCTGGTACAACTTACTCTTTTCTAAAAATGAAATCTAGTAAGTCAGTGGGGCCTTCTGTTTTGAATTCTTTTCATAATACATTTTGCAATTTTTCTTCTAGATTCAATAAACAAACACAGGTTTTGAGAAGGAAAATATGAGCAACAATTTGTTCTTTAAGAAGTTTGACAGTGGTAATTGACAACATGTATTTACTGAGGTTGCTGAGCACAGACTCATACCAGAGACCAATTGCATAAAATAATTTGTGAAGAGATTGCTTCATGTTTCCATGTTAACTTATGATATTTAACATTTTTAGGAAAAGTAAACAATCACAATTGCAATCTTTGAAATGTGGTTTCCAGGAAAGGCTAACTTGTAATGCTTTGAGTTTCATTAAGAATTGTATTCAACAGTGCCCACTTTAATTTTGTCTTGGCATGGAAAAAATGACATGCAACATAATCAGTCATGTACACAAATGTTGTGGGTAGCTAGGTGGCTCAGTGGATAGAATGTTTGGCCTGGAGTCAGGAAGACCCGAGTTCAAATGCAGTCTCAGATACTTACTAGCTTCGTGACCCTGGACAAGTCACTTAACCTTGTTTACCTCAATTTCTTCATCTGTGAAATGAGGTGGAGGAGGAAATGGCAAACCACTCCAGTATCTTTGCCAAGAAAACCCCAAACGGGGTCACAAAGAGTCAAGCATGACTGAAAAATGAGCACATGGCAAATACACATGTTGGAGATGCCTTTGAGATTGGGGTTCCAGTCTTGGCTTTCATACTTAGTGATTGCATAATCTGGGGCATGTCACTATACCTTTCTGAGCTTCAGTTTCCTCTTCTGTAAAATAGGGATGGTAAAAATCTTGCCATTCTTTTCAGAGATTTGTTGTGAGGGAAAGCCTCTGTAATGCTATATCCAAGGGAGTTTCTATTTTTATTCTTTTGTGGTTCTCTTTTCTCCTTGTCATCTTAGGTGATGTCATAGTAATTGGAATAATTAACAGGAGTTATGTTCTTATTGTCACTTTTTTGAAGTGTAATATTTTTGAAGAATTAAAAATACATACATATATATATATATAAAAAAAATACATATATAATGTATCAGCATGTTGAAATTATGGGTGATTTACCTGGATCATCTAGCACTTATGTTCTAAGCCTGCAATGGAACAGTAAGGTTGGTTCCTTGGGCAGGGTGAGTAATATGATAAGGCAGACTTTAGACTGTGTGATTATAAGCAGAAAGAATACCATCATTCTTTGAGAACGAGGGGAAGGGAGGTTGATGCCAGGATTATTAAGGTGTTATGTCAAATCCAGAGCGCTGAGCTTGGTCATTACTTCCATTGGGATGGGGGTGGGTAATGCTCTAGGAGAGTTAGAACAGTTCCCAAGTCAGAACAAGAAATACCTTCTGCACACTTATCTTGGTTCTTGGGAACTGCCATTGTTGTCCTAGGGGCAGAAACGTGTGAATCCTGTCTAGAGCATACAGCTGAAGAGTTCTAAGAATCAGAATGATTGCTAAGTGCTGAAAAGAGAGGTATTTGCTAGATACCACATGGAGTCTGTGTTTGATGTGGTATAGACCTTAAATATATATATATATATATATATATATATATATATATATATATATAATTGCCCTTCTTTTTCGGTAAATTTGTATGTAGATGGCATAGAATGAACTTGAAAAACCAATCTTTCCAGGTTGATTGCATATGATTTCCTTTCACATACTCTAAAGCTAAAGTTAGGTGACAGAGCTGAGAAAGCACTGGACCTGAAGGCAGAAAGATCTGAGTTCAAATCTCACCTCGGATGCTTACTAGTTGTGACCTAGGGGAAGTCATTTAACCTCTGCCTGCCTCTGTCTTCTCCTTTGTAAAAGAGGGGTAATAATAGTATCTAGCTCCTAGGATTATTGTTGAGATAAAGCGAGATAGTATTTGTAAAGCACTTTGCAAACTTCAAAGCACTCTATTAATGCTAGTTTTTGTTTCTTAGTTGTTGTTTGTCCATCTGCATAATTTTTCATCTTCCACCTCAGTACTTTAACATAGACTGCCCCCTCCCCTGGGATGCTCTCCCTCCCTCCCTCATTTCACCTTAGTTCACTTAGTTTAAATGTTTAGCACCTTCAACTTCAAGAGGTATTTTCTGATTTCCCCTCCCCCCTTTAGTGCTCTCTCCTCACTTCATATTTACTTTTAGTAAATCCCCTTGGGCTACTTCCCAAACTTCCACTGGAACTGGTAGATTGGGGCTCTGGAAGATTGTTGATTATTTCCTCTTTCAGGTTCTTTCTTTAGGTAATTCCAAGGGATTGGGGTTTCTAATGGCTATCTTGTGTGTTCTCCAGTATTTATTAACCAGTTGATAACAAGTATCTTTTATAAAGGGATTTTGCTGAAAAGGTATTGTAAGGATAGAAGTTACAAAAGTATCCCCTAAAAATGGATGTTTGTGCAGATACAAAATCCATGGGGAGAGTGGGCTCAAGCTTAAAATACAAAGGGAATCAGGCGCACAAGTGGAAAACACGTAGATCCAGGGTTCCTTCTTTATTCTTAGCCCTACGAGTATTGTTTCCACCCAGTTTGTTCTGGTATGGTATCACAGGTGGATAAATTTTTCCATGCTCACCTGGGCTAGTTCTTTGAAGGATATGCTTGTCCTGGCTAATAGATCAATCTACTACTGGGCTGGGTCAAGCAGGTGACTCCTTGGGGCTAGCTCTTCACTGGATTCAGCTACTGCTGCTATTTGCTCTGATTGTCTCTGTGACCAAATCTGGTTGATTAGAGGAACTCCGGTGGCTCTTCCAACCTTTCAGAGCTCATGAGGTTGCAACTTGCTCAGCTCCATCTCCAGACACTCGTTCATAGACTGTAAGAAAAGATTAAATACAAAGGAGACAAAATGAAGAGAGGCGCTCTGCACTCATGAATGCATAGTGACAGGATAGGAGACGTGATGATCTTTCTCTTCCCTACCCAGTGGCTCACAGTAATTCTCCTCAATCAAAGAGATAGAGAGATCATTTGCTTAAACCTTTTCAAAGTGGCTCCTGCTCCTCAGCTAATTGAGAAGACTGTCATCCTAGTGATAGCGCCTCAGTCACTCATTGGTAGCCAGAAGGCTCACCAAGCCTCCGTGTGTTGGATTGGAATTAGACAGAGAACATCACACATGCCCTGCATAACCCACCAGGAAAGGTAAATCTACACGTCCTCCCTTGGCCAGTCCCCCCATTATATTTATATATCTTGTTCTTACTTATCAATAAACATGTTACACCCCTTGGTAGAATTTAAGCTTCAGAAGTGTAGATTTAGTGTCACTTTTGTATCTGTGTCCCCAGTGCCTTGTACATAGTAGGTTCTTAATAAAAGTACTGTATATTGATTGATTGCAAAAAGACCTCCAGCTTTGTTGGATGGCTGAAGAAAATGCTATAGAAAGTAGTGATGAAAATTTTAAAAAAAGTAGTGATGAAGGGTGATAGTGGCCAAAGCACAGTGGCACGAGAGCTGTATTTTCACTCATTGAAAACCTGGGTTTTGAGACCTAGCTCTGTTACTGGCTTTGTGACTCTTCTGGACAAGTCACTTTTCTCTGGGCCTGAATTTATTCTTCTGCAAAATAAAGGGTTTAACATGGATGACTGCTAAAGTTCCTTCCCAGCTCTGTATTTATGGTAGGCCATGCAAGTGATTTGAGTGTGGGCCTTTTTTTTTTTTTTTGGAGGTCTTCTGTGATGACCTGTTATTGTGGAAATCTTAGTTGACTAGAAAAAAAAACCCAGTAAGTCCTCTCATCTACTTATAGATATTGGTATTAAATATAAGCCCAGAGAAGTAGAATGTCCTTGAGGCCAGGGACTCTTTCTTTTTTGAGAGGGGAGTGGTATTTCTAGCACCTCGCATAGAGCCTGGGACATAGTAGGTGTTGCATAGTAGGTGTTGAATAAATTCTTATTGAATTGAATTGATTAGGAAAGAAGAGGATCATTAGATATATGAAGAAACTGGTTTAGTAAAGCAAACACGAGCTATACAGGTTATTCTTGACTAGTGGTTATCACTTGACTACTGGTGAACAATACTCACGAAGTCAAGGCCTCAAACTGCTGCTTTATGAGATGTCTCCTTCTTTCCTTTCCTGGCATTTGAAGGGAAGTTGGTATCCTGAAGCATAGGTGACTGACCTTCAGAATCACACCACCAGAGTGATCCAAATGGCTGTTAACTATGTGGTAAAGATAGACACATTTCTGAAGTATGCTTTGGCAGTGAAAATCAAACTCTAGTCTTTAGTCTTTTAACAAGGTGTCAGGAGAAAAGAGAGAACTGGGGCCACTGGGTATCTTGAACTCCCAGAAAAGTAGGTTCAAATGCTTTTATTTTACCTGGACCCACTCCAAATTTGTAGTCATAAATTGAAGATAAAGTACATTCTGCTCAGATATGTTTGACTCATCTACCAACCAGTAGGGGAGAAGGGAAGGGCATAAGCATTTATATAGTATCTACTATGTGCCAGGTGCTTTACAAATATTATCTCATTTGATTTTCACAACTGAGGTAGATGCTATTATTATCCCAATTTTTACAGTTGAGGAAACTGAGGCAAACAGATACTAAGTGACTTGCCTAGTCACACAGCTAGTATGTGATTGTAGTCAAATTTGAACTCAGGTCTTCTTGACTGTAGGCCCAGTGTTCTATCCACTACATATCTACCTGCACTAAAATTAAGTCCTTATGTAGTCAAAACTAGATTCATGTATTCTTTGGATCACTAAAGGGAGTAGGTGTCTCTGGCCTCAGGGAGAAGTACTACACATACCAGGGGCATATTTGGAATTTCTACAAGAGATGATCAGTGTCATTGAAGAGGTAACTATGACTCCATTAGTGTATTCAGACCCCAAGTATGTTCCCAGAGATTCTGCCTTGATTGAAATAAGTTTTAGTCTCTTTGGAGCATTTTATGTGAATGTTGGTATGATCTGTCCAAACTTTCTGTGCTTATATACACAATAATTATAGCTAGCATTTATAGAAATGCCAGCTATGTGCTAGCCACTGTACTTAGTACTTTACAGATATCTCATTTAGTCCCTGAAACAACCCTGGGAGGTAGGTGCTGTTATTATCCCCATTTTACAGCTGAGGAAACTGAGCTAAACAGAAGTAGATATTAAGTGACTTATTCAAGATCATACTTGACCCTGTAAGTGTCTTGCTTAAGGTCATACTTGACACAGTAAGTGTCTGAGACTGAATTTGAACTCCAGGCCCAGCAGGCTATCCTACTCTACACCCTTTAGTTGCCCCATAATATCTAGCATTCATGTAGTGCCTTAAGGTTTGCAAAGCACTTTACACATACTATCTCATTTGATCCTCACAACAACCCTGAGAGGTGGGCACTGTTATTGTCTCCATTTTCCATATGGGGAAACTGAGGCAGGCAGCGGTTAAATGACTTGCCCAGGGTCGGACAGCTAGGAAGTATCTGAGGCTGAATTTGACTTTGGTTCTTTCTGACTTCAGGCCCAGTGCTCTATCCGCTGTGCCACTTAGCCACCATATAAGATGCATAAGAAATAAAATGCATCAGAAAGTAGATGCAAGGGTGGCCCCTGAAACATTAAGTTAAGTTCTCCAGAGAACTTAACAAAAATAAGATCAACTAATTAAAAAAACCTCCAAAACTCAGTTCTTAGAGCAGGGGTGTTTTCTGTGAATGAAATATGGGAGGAGGAAAATAAACCAGACACTATATCTGGATTCGTGATCCTTGATTCCTTACAAAACATTGGCCTAAAATTTCCCTCAGAAACCAAAGACCCATGGATCACACTAAAGAGTTAGGGATTAAAAGAAAGATTATAAAGTCCTTTAGCTCTCAGATATCAGCTGTGGTGTTAGTGGTATAAAAAAAGAGTGGGAAAATTAAAGTGTTTCTGGACTACAAACCACTAAATGAAGTGGAAGGTTTCCAAGCCTTACATTTGGCCTTAGGTACACAGGAGGCTCTGCCTGAATCCCAGGACAGGTGAATTCAAAAGGAATTTCCTGTATCCAGGGAGCTTCTACTGATCTGAAGTATGTGCCTCCAAGAAATCTCAGCAACCTTCCATGCCCACCTTTCAGAGCCTTAAGGGGAAAAGGGGGCAAGGACTCAAAGTGGTTTTGAAGTTTTGATCTACCTGGATAATCTTGTTGTGTTTGAGAAGACCGGACAAGTAGCAAGTATTAAAGATACAGATCAGTTGGAAGTGATGTTTGGGAAGATACTATCGGAAACAGAAGAGTGGTGATTCAAGATACCAGATCAATTGGAAGTGGTGTTTGGGAAGATACTATGGGAAACACAAAAGGGGTGACTCAGGATACCGGATCAGTTGGAAGCAGCTATTTTAAAACTGTATGTTAACAAAAGTCAAATCTGTAGATTCTCTTTTAAATATGTAGTCACCCAGTGTCTCCAAAGGGAGATAAACATCGACCTGGAGAAAGTTGAGATGCTTAGCACATGACCACATCCAAAGTAGGATAATGGACTCAGAGTTTCCCCAGGGTTTAGTAGATATTACTGAAGGTTTGCTAAGAGTTTCGCCACTATCACCAAATCCCTAAATGAACTTCTATGTGGATACCAAGTTGGAAGGAGACAAAAGAGAGAAAAGAGAATAGGAAATCAAAGCTTAAACAATGACAGGTAAGGAATTCTGATGCCTTGGAACCAAGTGGAGGCTGCTGGACTCAGAAGCATGGTCAGCTTTCAGAGGCGTTATTCACTGTCTAACTCACATACCAGTGTTCATTTCTGCAGACCCAGACAAGTCCTTTGTGTTGTACTTAGATGCAAGCCTGGGAGAGTTAGGATTTATATGATTTGTGTCAAACTGCCTACCTGAAGGCTGTCAGTGAGTTTAGGATTTCCTGACAATGAGGTCTGTTATCCCATCCACAGGTGGGAGTGTTTGGCACAGAGAAATGTAGATTTGGAATAGAGAGTATGAGCACTAACTACACGTCACTCAATACACATTAGTTTTACACAAGGAAAGTTATAGCTCCTTAATGCTTAATGTAATATGTACTCCTTTCTCTACTATCTCTTATAACCTACCTTCACCAAGTAAAGTCACATACTCCTTAGCATTATTATGGATTCTTCCTTTTTTTTCCTTTGGGGGTAAGGGGTACAGTAGGACAGAGAAGGTAGATCTTCAGTAATTCTGATACTTGCTTTCTTACTTACATTAGATTACAGAAGCAGAGAATCTGAGAGTTCAAAGGGACCTTAACAGCTGATAGCTCAATCCGTAACTTAAAAGGATTCCCACTATACTTGACAGGTTGTCACTTAGCGACTGCTAGAAGATCTCCGATGAAGAGGAATCTACCTCCCCAGGCCACCCATTTCACTTTTGGGCAGTTCTAATGATATTTTTCCTGGCTTCAAGCCTCAATTTTTATCTTTTGGTAACTTCTACCTTTGCTCCTGGTTCTGCCATCTTGAACCAAACAGGACAAGTGTCCTATCTTTTCCATATGACAGCTCTTCAAATACTTGAACACAGCTATCATCCCACCCTTCTGAGTTATACAGTTTTATATATTATGTATTACATTACATTATATTATATGTTATAGCAACTTACGTAGTGCTTTAAGGTGTTTGAAGTATTTGACAAACAACATCTTATTTTACCCTCAGAATAACCCTGGGAGGTGGGTGCTATTATTATCCCCATTTTACAGATAAGAAAACTAAGGCAGATAGAGGTTAAGTGACTTGCCCAGGATCACATAGCTAGTAAGTGGCTGAGGTCAAATTTGAATTCAGATCTTCTTAACTTCAGGTTTAGTGCTCTGTACACTAGTTTTCTCCTCATCAGACATAACATTCCCGGTTCCTTCAACAAATCCTCATGTATTGTGGACTCAAGACTCTGCACTATACCCTGAGCGCTCTATAACTTATCAGTGTCCTTAAAGTGTGGTGCCCAGAACTGAGTGCAGCATTTCAGTTGGAATCTAGATAGAGCAGAGTATGACTTCATTCTTGGAAGCTGTGCCTCTCTATGTTGTCTAAGGTTGCATTAGATTAGCCTTTTTGATTGACATTCATGGCTTGTACTGAGTTTTCAGCCCACTAAAACCCCCAGATATTTTTTTTTGACAAACTGCCATCTATGCCTTCCCCTTTCTGCACTTGTGAATTGATTTGGTTTGTTTTTTTTTTAACCAAAGGAAGGACTTTACACTTATCACTCATTCATCTGACATTTTGGCTTTTGGGACTGACTAAACTTGCCTTGTGGTCATGGGAACCATCCTTTGGTAAGCTTGAGTTCTGTAACGTTTTTCCAAGTATCTTTGGAAGACTAAAACTCTTTACTTTGATCTCAACAATTTGATGCTGTTGACCTAATTTTTGCTCTTGAATGATATTCATGGCATAATACGACAATGGGAGTGAGTCCCAGCAAAATCAATCTCATATGATTAATGTGTAGAGTTTTGTAAAGTTGTGTGCTTGATGGTGAGGAAACTATAAATGTCTTTTATTTAATGCCAAGAGCCAAACATTAAATGCATCTTTGGTCCAGTGAGATTAAGTTGAAAAATTAGGGAGCAATTAACTTAGTGGGGAAACACAATTTACTTTGTATTGTGAGTAGAACTTAAAAACTCCAGAAAAATTTAAACCATAGAAAAAAGAAGAAAAAACTCAACATTTTTGAAAGGATAGGAAAAGAGAGATTGAACTTTAAAAACAATGGGAAATATATGCAGTATTTTCATTTAGTGCTCTTAGCAGAATTAAAATTGAGGAATATAAAAATGTAGCATATGTAACTTGATTTGTTCCTCAAATGATCATTAGTCATATTTTTATATGTAGAGGCCTGAAAAAGGAATCATTAAGATTCTGGGGACAAAAACTTTTTTCAGAGTGTTTGTCCTCTGGTTCTTCACTTCCTAATTATGACTCACATACCATGCCTTCCCTGTCTACCTGTTGATTTTTCACATTTAAATGTTTTCCCTGGTTTCTGGGGGATTTTTGTCAGTATTTCTGTAATCTATTTGACATATATTTATTGAGGTGAGTGGAAACAGAGAGAAGTGTCTATCTGGTCTGTACTCAAATAACTTACAGATTAGCTAGGGAGAAAAAATTTACATGTAGGAAACAACCAGATAATCCAGATGGTACACTAAGAAGTGTACCAATGTAGCCCAGGGGGTTGCTCTCTCAAACCTCTTTGGAATTAGTAGACTGGGTTACCAGACTGTGGCTACTCCATGCCTTCAGTACTTTGGAAATAGCCCTGAAAAATCAGGGTATGGTTTTCTGTTGCTTTTTATTGCATAGACTTCAACTGTTGTGCTTCCTGCCATGACTGATTCTTGTCAGTTGACTTAGTTAGATAGATTTAATTGGCTTTTGGAAAGTATTTACTACAGTGGTCTGATAAATCCCCAAATTTTGTGAATACTCTCCCATCTAGTGTCCAAGGGAAAATAGGATCACGCTTAGAGAAGACATATGGCAAAAGGGTAACTCATAGTTCCTCAAGATGTCCACTCAGATATGGGATAGTTTCCTGTTGGGTTCTTGACAGAATTGTGAATTTGTGTCTAGTCTGTCCTTGGCTCATGATATAGATTGCTGATCCAAGGGTGTTTCTAGGGTGATGCTGGGAAGATGGAAAGTCCTACAGACTTACAAAGTTCATGAGATACTTCTTTTGGTCATGGGGTGGGAAGAAGGGAAAACAAGACCAAAGGCAAGCCCCAGAGGTCTGCTCCTTCCCCTAATTGATTTCCTTTTCAGGATTTTAGTTAGAATGTTCTCTCCTCTCCACTTATTTGAACCTTTGAGCAGAGGGGTAGGGAGATAGAGTAGATTAAAATTGGATAGCATAAGTCAACAATATGTTCTTCATCATCATCTACTAGTGATTAGTAAACAAAGAACAGAAATGTAAAGATTAGTCAGTAGAGAGGTAATACAGGGTTAGTTATATAGGCCCAGCAGAAGTTCATGGCTCACCAGGGAACCAGAGGTACTGATGAAGTCTAGTGTATATAGCCAAAGGGCACCTAGTGGCCTGAGTGAAGTGGGAAAGTTTGTGTGATCAGAAATCTGGGATGCAGGTTCAGCAGGGTTGCTGGAGGGATGCCAGAGAAGGAAGTTGGGGTTAGAGAGAGGGAGCACAGCTTTACAGTTCTTGAAAGTAGAGCAGAGTCTTTTTCCCCCAATTTTTTAACATTTTTATTTAAAGTTTTGAGTTCCAAATTCTGTTCCTCCCTTCCTGCTTCCATCCCCTCCCTCTTCCTGAGTCGGTAAGCAATCAGATATAGGTTATTTCCATTTTAGTCATTTTGTACAAGAAGACTCGAATAAAAGAAAAAAAATAGAAGAAAGGGAAAAATAGCATACTTCAGTCTGTATTCAATCAATATAAGTTATTTCTCTGGAGAGAGATAGTATGCTTCATCATTAGTCCTTTGAATTGTCTTGGATCATTGTATGAGCAGGGTCTTTTAATAACAGCTGCAGGCTGATACTGCCTTTTGAAGATGGAGATGGTGATAGCTGAAGAGGACATGAAAGTTAAGAAAGATATTATACTCCCTTTTCTTTCAAAAAAATTTTTTTACTGATAACTTGTTTTCATATTACCCTCATTTGTTAATCTCTCCTGGTCATTGTATCTTTCAATTGATTCATACTTTGTAACAGAATAAAATAGAAGGGAAAAATTAATTTAGCAAAATCAGCACAACGACCAGTCTGGTAGTATATAGTGTTCTAACCCATAGTCCCCCACCTCAGTAAAGAGGTGAAGGGAGTGAATTTTCTCATCTCTTTTGGGGCCAAGTTTTGTTATTATAATTACCCAGAATTCAATTTCTGGATTTTTGTTTTGCTTTTTCCATTTAAATTGTTGTAGTCATTAAGTATATTGTTTTCTGCGTGCCTACTTCTTTGCTCGTTTCTCTTCATATTCATCATTTCTTATGGTATAGCAATATTCCATCATTTTCATGTACCACCTTTTTTCTTTTTTAATGGTAAGCTTTCGAGTATCTCTCTTATCTCTGACTTGTTGCCTCATGAAGATGTTGCTAAAAGAGATGAGTATGCAAACTACATGACTTGTTCATTTTAATGTCCATAATTCAAACTTTGTGTGTGTGATTTTTGTGTATAGTGATAGGGACTGAACCTAGTATAGGGAACAACCTAGTGAGGAAACTCCTACATATGACTTTTGATAGGTTTTCCTTGACTTAGAGTCTTCTTAGAGAGCTGCCTAGAGCACTGAGAGGTTGAGTGTCTTGTCCCAGGGTCATACAGCTAGTAGGTTTCAGAAGTGGGACTTGATCCTAGCTACAGCGATCTTCCAGTCTTCAAAACCAGCCTTCTAGCCAACACACCACACTCCCTCTTGAGATTTTTTGATTTTATAAATTGCAAAGTGTAAATGAATTTGCTAATTTGTAAATTGAATTAATTGCAAAGTGTAAATAAAGTTCTGATAAAGGGCCAATTCTTGATTATCCTGACTGTTGTTGGAGCGAAAGTCCAGGGTGCAACGTGTGGGAAAAGGGACTAGGATGGTTTTGTCAGTCGTAGGAAATAGGAAATGCTGTATGGAACCCAGAGAAGGAAAACTTGCCTAGGTCCTGGCAGGTTCTCTGAGTACTCCTCCCATCAAAGTCCTTGCAGAACAAACAGTAACAACACTGTCAAACAAAAGCTTTCTTTTTGGAATCCAAACCTGCCCTGGTGATAGAACATTAGAGCGAGTAAGAAGACAGTAACACTGTGTTTGCTTTCCTGCCTCAGAGCCAGAACTGGCCTTCCTCCAAGGGCATTCAGGCTTCTACTTGGCAGCCTGTGAGATGACCTGCACTTTTTATACTGCTAGAGAAGTGAGTCAGGAGGGAGGGAGCAGGAGTGGTTTGTCACCCCTGGAAACTCTGCCTCGTATCATAGCTTCATGGGAATTTGCCTGACTTGTTTTGTGGAGGTCTTTGGATGCTAATTCTGTTCTCTGTTCCAGACTATGGCTATCTTCCTAGTGCATAGTTCTAGCTGGAAACAGGCACCCAATAAATACTTACTGAATTTCATGGAAAAACTTCCATTGTTAGATTGAGGAGTGTCAGTGTATGGAAGAGTGCCCGTGAGGAAAGGCTAATGAAGGTGGGGCTACTTAATCTGGAGAAAAGAATGCTAAGGTGGAGCCTCCACGATTGTTTTCTCATATGATAGAAGTTTTACTTTTATCCTGTTGATTGAAAAAATACAAGTAATGAACAGGGTACCCCCCTACTTATTCACCCACAGCTAGATATTACTGGTCCTAGGTACTCTGGACCATGGTCGTCTCTAAGCTGTAACTCATGAGCCCTTACCAACATGTTTACTTTTAATAGTCAGCCAGAGAACACATAGTTCACAACAAAGGCATTTAATGAAATCGTATAACAAAAGAACATTTTCCCCCTATAAATTCTGTTTGTATTCTCCTACAAACAAATCCAGTGGAAAAAGTGAGCCTGTATAGAAATCATGGGTACATGTGGGGGAACACCTGTGGCTAGGCTACTGACAAGAAGAAGCACACACAGAGGGAATGTGGCGCACACACACACACACACACACACACACACACACACACACACACACACACACACACACTGTGCTGTGAAAATTCCAATGTTTTTTAGCAGCATAATCAAGCTGCTCTCCAATGGACCTACTTTTTGCCAGAAATTACAGAACTGCTGTCTTCAGGGTCACCTAATAACTTAGCCCAACATCCACTAAGAAAAGAATGCTTTGGGGTGTAGGCCTGTCCACTAAAGCTCTTTAAGCCTGATTTTTAAAATTTTACTATGTCATAGTGATAACATTCATCTGAGGTAGTGTCTTCGGAGCTCCTTGCTACTCTGTCCTCCATCTACTAGAAGTACTGTGATTATAGTAGGCCTCTTACACACAGAAGAGGCTCAAGTTATTCTGTTAACTATCTCAGGTACTGTCTATGAAGTTCCCTTAAGCTTTCTTAGCCAGTGGCTCAGTAGCTCTCTTGAGATTTCCACAGGCAGCCCTTTTAGCCAGCACCTAAAAGCTCTTTGACTAAATTAAGCTACAACAGGGGGTGACAGAGACCTTCCTCTCTTGCTCCTTTCTCACCCAATCCTTTTCTTTTTCTTCTCAATCCCATGGGAGTTATCATTGTAGATCTGCGAAAGTATTGGATTTAGAGTCAGAAGCCTTGAGTTTGAATCCTGTCATTGTTACTGACTGGCTATGTGAGTTTCTGTTTCTTTGTTTTAGAAAATGAGGACAGTCATATTGGCACAACTTATCTCACAGAGTTGTTGTGAGGAAATTTCTTTGTATACATTAAAGTGATATGTAAATGTGAATTATTACAATTTTTCCTTTCTTTCTTTCTTTCTTTCTTTCTTTCTTTCTTTCTTTCTTTCTTTCTTTCTTTCTTTCTTTCTTTCTTTCTTCCTTCCTTTCTTCCTTTCTTTTTTTCTTTCTCAAGTCTTTCTGGACCTGAGGCATTGGTTAATCTATTTAGTAGTTATTGTGGGTAGATTTCTGCAATGAGTAATGAAAGAATTAAGTGCCTACCAGGAGTAATTAAAGTACAGGGAAAAATCTGGTTCGCTATCTGTTTACTTTTAAAGGGAGATGCAGTAAAACTGTGCTGTAAATATTGCTACCTGGCTTTTCCCTCGACTTGAGGGAATCATTTAATTTTACTATGGCGGTCAGATGGCATCATATGCTGTTTCTGCAGCTGTTTTCTTCTAGTGGAGTTGTGTTTATTTCTTCATATAAAAATTTAAATGATAATTTGTCTGTTTATGCCCCTTGTAAAATTTGAAGGTAGTCCCACTTTCTTAAGGTCAGTTTTTTATCGAGTGTCACTGAAGAGCATTTTCTCAGGTGTGTCAAACTGTCTTCATTGGCAAGAATATCTCTGAAGTGTTGTGGACGTAAACATTCAAACCAGCCCTTAGAGCTTCCATGCAGTTTTTATGAAAGCTTGAAGCATGACAAACATGGACATTTATTTGGAAAATATTTGTTAGGGTTTCTTTTTTTTTCTTTTTTTTGCCCTGAATGAAAGTTGAAGCACTATTTCAGGGTTCTTCTATTGAGTATTAGGGGAATATAGTGAGTCTAGTGTCATTAGGAAGGGAAACTTTATTAAATGCCTTCTGCATGCTCAGGCATTGTGGTAGATGCTGTGGATACAGACAAAAATGCCATAATTTCTGCCTCCAAGGGGCTTATGTTCTGTTGGAGGATAAAACATATACACTGAAAATTAAAATACAGGATAGGGAGCAAAGCAGATCTCTGGAGTGGAGCTCCTGGAATATTTGAGGGTGAGGAACAAATGCATTAATGGCTGGTGGTGGGCTACGGGAAGTCTTCCCAGATAAGTGGCAATTGCGCAGATCCTAGAAGGAGGTTAAGGAATATGAAAGGCAGAGGCAAGGTGGAAATGCATGCTAGGTCTGGGGGTATGGTTTGTGACAATGCATAAAAGCAAACAATGGGAAGTTCATTTGAAGTTCAGGATGAATTATTGGGCCAGTTGGGCTGGAAACATAGAGTACATGAAAGAGAATAATTGAATAAGATTGTAGAGGGAGTTTGGTGCCAGATTACAGCATGGACTCACATTGTGTCCATGACATTCTTTGTGACTATTAAAATGGTCAGTAGTTAATGCAAGTAGGGTTTTGAATTTGGTTAGTTGCTTTTCCAAGAGAGCACATCAAATCAAACCAACAAATATATAGAAACACCTATTCTCTATCTAGTACTGACCTAGGCAGACATATAAACTGGGACACTTGCCTTGATGGAGCTTATAGTCCAAAAAGGAAGGTAAGATATCAGCATGAAGATCTAAATTCCAGTAAAGGATTTAAACAACAGTAGGAATGATCAAATAGCGCATGATTAAATATCAAGTGAAGGTCACAGAGGTTCATTTCTGTGGGCTAGAGAAAGGAGAGAGGGAATGTTTTATGGAGATAAGATTTGTAGAAGATATGTCTATAAAGTAGAGATTGAACCTCCTGTTTGACTTCTAGCTATCAGTTTAATTATTTTGTAGGCACGTCACAAACAAATGAAATTTATATGATAAGACATTCCATGTAATAAATGTTCAATGGGCATACGGACTATGAAAGTTATAATTTTATGAGAAGGAAGCGATTACTTCAGATTGTTATACTTGCCCAGGAAGTAGGTGAGCTATTTGTGAGGTTTAGAAGGTTGAGTAGGATTTGAATATCTTAAAGGGAATTGTACATTTTATATTGTTTGATTCCTTTTCTGAACTTAAGAGGGAGTTTAGAATAGATGCTATCTGAGGTTTCTTTCAGTTCTTTATTTATGTACTTATGGTCATATGTTTGGAGATATAAAATTTCTTTAAAATTTTTTAAGCTGTTGGAAAAAATATTTCATGTGTGTTTTTGTGTTGAGGGTATTAGGCTATGGAAATTTTAGGGGAAATTGTAATATGAGCAATATTTTTAAAGTACCTTCTTTAGATCTAAAAAGTCATTTAATTATTTTGTGAACATAATTTATTATGTGTAAATTGGAGCTCTAGACTTTTGTAGAGGTTATGGCCCTGGGATTTAAAAGAGGCTTTGCAGAAGAATTGTACTATCTATTCAAAGCAAAGGAGTAGACTTTTATCTGGCTTGTGTAAGAAAAGGTTATGTAGCTTAACTGGAGACACCTAAGCTTGGGAGCATGAAGGAAGATTAGGTGGAGAGGGGGCAACAATAAGGGGAGACAGCTAGTGTGGAAATTGAAACCTCCAACCCAGAGAAGCATAGGGAAGGCTGTGGAAGGTGTACAACCAAGAGCCTCAGGACATGGCATGAGAAGGAGGAAATCCATGATGGTCCTATGAAAGGCAGCTTCCTTAACTCTGCACATGCATGACTGGAACAAATTCTCAATACCTCTTAAGAGGGGGATAGAGGAGAAGCCAAGGTCCTTCATTACTCTGTTTGTCTCAGTTGCCTGGTAATGCTGCAGAAACCCTAGGTGTTTTATATCAAGAGATGAAGTCATTTGATTGGCTTCCTACCTTGAGAGTCATAGGCAAGGAGCTTGCAGGGCTATATTATGAATCATGAAAGATTCTAATGTGGAATGTAGCAGGCACTGAAGATTCCGTAAAAGGGAGAGGGTGCAATCCAGAACAGAGACAGCTCATCACAAGAAAGACTAAGAGGACTTAGCATTAAAATGGTGGCATGAAAGGTCATAAAGAAACAGTACTCTCATATATACACACACACACACACATATATATATACACACACATATAGATAGATAGATAGACATAGATATGGAATTATTTTTAAAAAGGTACCACTTTGCATTATGATAAAGAAATCCAAAGAGAAACATTACTTAGTGCCTTCATCCAGGCCAGGCAGGACTGCACCAAAAAATTAGCCAGAAACCACTAGTGTTGAAAGAAGAGCCCTGCCAAGAAAGCCAGAAGGAGCTCAGCTAAATAGGTCAGAAGCCAGTAGCAGTGACTTGACTCGGGAAGCCTGCAGCAGCATCTGAACCAAAGAGGCGTTGGGGGAGGGAGATGTGTGGAGGGCTGAAGTGGCACCCTGACTGAAGACAGCTCACCACAAAACTGTAACAAGGAACATCAGACCTTTCCAGGGTTCTGAGCACAGAAGCGTAAGACGAAATAAAAATTAGTAGAAGGAACTAAGGAAATTAAGGTCAAGACCAAACAGGGTTAGCTTTGGCACAAAGTCCCAAATTAGAAACTGAGGCTGGAGTTATGACTAAACAGAGGAAGACACTGAACACAACAAAGAAACGTTATGTATTAAGAGATGCCCAAGAGGTAAACCCAGAGGACAGTAATTCCACAACAATAATAATCAGAACTTCATTTTAAAAATGCCTTGGTCACACTATAGGAGTACCTGGAAGGAGTGAATCAAGAGACAATAGATGAAATATAAGCTCTGGAGGAAA
This sequence comes from Vombatus ursinus, assembly GCF_900497805.2. NCBI lineage: Eukaryota > Metazoa > Chordata > Mammalia > Diprotodontia > Vombatidae > Vombatus > Vombatus ursinus. The sequence continues at coordinate 22,642,500 of NW_020948983.1, forward strand.
AAGATAAAAGAATAATAAATAGTTGAGAACAGAAAGCAGAAAACTTTAATTAGAATAGACCAAATAAGACTTGATAACTCCATGAAACAAGAATTATTATGAAGGAAGCAAAGTATTACAACAAAAAGAAGAAAGTAAGTCAAGTAAGGCAGGGAGCTGAACAAGAAAGCTACTAAGTAGTCCAGGCTAGAGGTGATGAGGTCCTGCACCAGAATGGCAGCTGTGTGAATAGAGAGAAGACATATATGAGAGATGATAATTGAACCCATGAGATATAATAAAGAGGGAGAATAAAGGCAGGCCAAGAAAAGAGCTTTGGAGGATACCCATGTTTAGTGAGTGTGATCTGGATAAAGATCTAGCAAAGGAAATTGAGAAAGAGCAGTGAAAAACAAAACAAAACAAAACATCCATCTGTCACCTCCTGAAAGAAACTCCAAAATGAAAACTCTTAGTAATGTCATAACCAAAATCCAGAGCTCCTAGTAAAAGAAAAAGATACTACAGGCAGTGAGAAAGAAAGAATTCAGGTACCAAAGCAGAACCACTCAAGACTTGGCAGCAAGTACGTGAAGAAGAGGAGAATTTGGAATAATACATTCCAAAAGCAAAAAATAAAGGCTTGCAACCAAGAATAAAATACTTTATAAGTTAAGCGTTTCTAATGAAAATATAAGTGCTAAATAGAAACTGACTTCCATATACAAGAGTCAAGGAATGCACAGAAAGATAAGTGAAGTTGAATAGTTGTAAGACTTTAAACAATGAAGTATTTTACTATATATATATATATGTGTAAGTAAAAGAATGTAAGTAAGTATCAGGTACAAATAAGTACTTTACTAACTGGACTCCACTGTTATCACTGCTGAACCTAACTTTTTCCTCTATTCTGTTTTCTTTTTTCAGCTACTTAAACTAACATAAGGTAATACTTTATATATATATATATATATATATATATATACATACATATATATATATATATCAAACCAAGTATAGCAGGAAGAGAAGGGAAAGGTTTCTTGTTCTTTTTTATGTTTTTAGAGGAAATAAAAGGAAGTAGAAATAAACTGATATAAACTGATGCAGAACAAAATAAGCAGTATCAGAAGAACACTTTTAAAATTAAAATATTAATATAAAAATGAAAAATTTTGAAGACATAAACAGATGAAGACAGAAGCAGGAGAATATTTTGTACAGTAAAAGCAAAACTGTAAAGATAACATTGAAAAGCTGTAACATCTATAATGATTATAGGGATCACCCATGATTGCAGAAGACCAATGAAGAAACATTATCCACCTCCTCCAAAAGAGGTAATAGATTTAAGGTACAGAATGAGGCATATTTTGTATATGGACAATGAGGGAATTTGTTTTGCTTGACTATGCATATTTGTTACAAATAGTTTTTTTTTCCTTTTGTCTTTTTTTTCCAGTGTGGTCAGGGGAGAGAAAATAGATTTTTATTAATTAAAAAAACCAAATAAAATGGAGAGATGAGGATGCCATAGATGTGGAATATTGTACAACTGTGAGATGAGATCTATATGCTGTTAATTTTACTTAATTATTTTACTTTTCTTTTTAAATAAAACTCACAGAGTGGGGGTAATCTCTAAATGTTAGTCACATAAAAACAAAATGCACCAATTAAAAAAAAAACATTAAAAAAGAGAGAGGCAGGATTTAAACTCAGGTGTTCCTGACTCCAAGTCCCACATTTTATCCACTGCCCCATCTAGCTGTCCTGTTTATAGACAATAGGAAAATTCTTGGCTTATTAAGAAATGTACCAATCAGTGAAAAAAATGACTCCTCTCTAATGAAAATAGAATTTTTAGTAATAACCCTATAATATAAATAACCCTAAAATATAAAATAATTATTAAGACATCAGAACCTTTCCTTGGCCTAATAGGGCCTGCCTGACTGGATATAAAATTCTGAGACACAGAATCACAGTTTGATTAATTAGAAGGGACCTCAGTGGTCAACTCTTATAACCCACACCTGAAAAAGATTCTTCTCTTCCATATCCCACCAAAAGCAGCCTTCCTAAAGTAGTCCATTCCACTTCTGGATAGCTCTTACTGCTAGGAAGTTTTATCTTGCATGGATCTAAAATCTTTCTACCTATAATTTTTCCTTATTGTTCAAAACAGTCTAAATCAAATACCTAGACAAGCCTTTCAGATACTTGAAGACAGCTGTTATCTCTTCCGACTCTGGTCTTCTTTCTTCTCATCAGGAATGTTTGTGTGCTTAATGTCATGATCTATTTATCTTTTATTATCCTGGTCACTTTTTTTAGGACACCCCAGCTTATCAATGCTTTCTTTAAAATGTGGTGCCCAATACTGAGGTCACAGTCCCAGATGTGATCAGACCAGTGAAAAGTACAGTAGCCCTGTCTTCTCCTTAGTCCTGGATTTGAGTCTCTTAATGAAGCCTAAGGTCTTATGAACTTTTTTTGGCTACCACAGCATACTGTTGACTCATATTGAGCTTGTGGTCTATTAAAATTCCCAAATCTTTTTGAAGGTAGTTATATTGTTTTCCCCTGTTAATTCTGCTCTACTCTAGCTTAGATATCCTCACTTCTTTCCATTAATCATCATATATTGTGACCTTGTGACTCTTCACCATCTTGAACAGCTTCCTTGGAATATTATCCAAAGAATCAATGAATGTCTTGTCTAAGCTTTGGTTCTCAGACCAAGAAGATCAATAGGAATTGTGATGTTAGTAAACCTCCGCTTTTGATATTCCATCTGTTAGTAATTCTGTTTTGATAGATGTGGATCAAAATGAAACATTTCTGCTCATTCAAAAAGTTCCTAAGTTGCATTTTTTTTGTAAGTGATTTATGGCCACCACCAACTTGGTGATATAAAACTGAGAATTATAAGAACTTAAAATAAGATTGTGATATCTATGATATTTGAGATTTCAGAGCCAGCCTAAGCAAGACAATTTCATTTTTCCTTAGTACTCTGACAAGATTTTCTCAGGGATGGAGAGGTGAGAACAGAACAAAAATAAATATACTAAAAAATAAAAATAGATTAGGACATGATGTAATCACTGATATTTTAATCTATAAAAATGTACATATTAAAAACTAAAGCCTATTAATTTGCCAATTGGTAATTAACAAGAAAATGAGACACAATTTAAAGTAGAATGTAAGTAAATCTCAGGTACAAAGAAGTACTTTACTAACTAGACTCCACTGTTATCTCTGCTGAATCTAACTTTTTCCTCTATTCTGTTTTCTTCTTTCAGCTACTTAAATTAACTAACATCAGGCTATCTTAAAACAGAATTTGGCTGTGTGTGTTTCAAAAGGCATTAGATCTAAACAAACATTACAGCTTGCTCTTTATTTTATTTTGTGTTATTTTGGCAGTTTTAATCCAAAATATATTACTTATTGACTGCTTAACTACAAACATAAAAAGGTATGAAGAATGTTAGCTAGACCTTCTGGGTGTGTGTTTTTGCATAGTTAACTTTGTCAAACAAACACCATATGTTCTTTTCACTTAGGGTTTTTCCAGTCTTTGCATGGTCTCCAGCTGCTTCATTCATCCTGTTTCACCTTGGGATTTGGTTTTAAAAACCCATAATCACCTGCTTGCAGTTTATCCAATGGAAGATTTTTACCTTCTTAGTATTCCTCATTTAGCTGTTAGTTCTTTTCTTATCTTTTGTTTGTACAAAAAGAGCAGTCAAGCAAGAAAGAGATCCTAGTTTTGATGATGTTTTCCTTTAACTTTTTCATGTCTGTTAAAACCCTGTGATGATAGACAGAATAGGTAGTACAGTAGATAGTACTCTGGGCTCAGACTTAGGAAAACCTGAGTTCAGATTTGAACTCAGATACTTACTAGCTGTGTGACTCTGGGTAAGTCATTTAACTTCTATCTGCTTCAGTTTCCTTAACTGTAAAATGGGTATGGCAGTAGCACTTAGCTCTCAGGATTGTTGTGAGGATAAAATAAGATAATATTTGTAAAAAGCACATAGCACATAGTAGATATAGTAGGCAGTGTGTAAATGCTTATTCCCTTCCCTGATGATTTCCTTTTAGTCAGAGGTCACTTTGGCACCCAGATTGACCTCATTTCTTCTTCCACCTGGACCTTGCCTAATTGCCATAGGCTAAGATTTTGTTGTTGCTGTTGTTTAGTTATGTCTGACTCTTCATGACCCAGTTTGGGGTTTTCTTAGCAGAGACATAGGAGTGGTTTGCCTTTTCTTTCTCCAGCTCATTTTACAGACGAGAAAACTGAGGCAGACAAGGTTAAATGATTTGCCCAGAGTCACACAGATGTCTGAAGCCAATTTTGAACTCAGGTCTTCCTGACTCCAAGCCTGGCATTCTATCCACTGCGCCCTTTTGGTGTCCCAAGGATTCTTTACTAAGCACGGTAGTAGGCTTCTGCCTTTTAGTTATCCATTTTAGGCATTTTTTCCAAGGGTCCTTCTCAAATATGCTTTAAAAAATTAAACAGAATAATTTTAAATAGGGATATATAGTGGCTCCCTCACAGACTTATTCATTCCTTCTAATTTGAAACCCTGTGGAATGTGGGAATAATGATAATAATCTGTTATTAAGGATTACTGTTCAAGAACTATCTACAAATGGCCTAACAGTTATAGTCCAGAGGTTTTCCAGTGTCGGCACAGGTCCTGTTATTAAAGGGAAGATCAGGAAACAGTTTCACGCCCGAGGCTGATACAGCTTCTTAAATGCAACATTGGTCTTGACTTGTGGCTTCTTATTCAAGAGGGACAGATTCAGCAATATGATAGCTTGGCTGGTTCAACTTCAGTTTGCAATGAGGATGTTTGTGGTTTCTGATGCATTTGTGGCCAGAGTAAAACCCTTAACCTGCCTTAAAACGGAGGAGCATTTTAATTAGGTTTGTGTAGGCTAGTGAAATGGTTAGGAGTGGGTGACCCTTCTCTTTGATAGATGGCATTCTCATTTGGGTTTCTAAGTGCTGGGTTTTCTCAGACCATCATTTACTTATCTAAAGGCAGTCTTAGAAACTGGTTACTTGGTTAGACTTCACCAGCCAGGGGTAGTTATCAAAGACTTCAACAAAAATCGCTTGTCTTATGTAATAGGACAGATCCCAAGAGGTTTGGTTCCTCTCTCCTGTTCTGAGAAGACTTGAGTTCAGATCTCACTTTTGCCTCTTGCTTGCTGTGTGAACATGGCAGGTCACTTAACCCTCTACAGGGTTAGGCATGTGTAGTACAGTTTACCTTTAGCTGGTTTCCTCTTCATCAGGCACAATTGGACTGAACTGAATGAAATCCCTCCTCCTCTCCCTCACTTTTGGGAGGAGGTCTGAGGCAGCACCTTGGAGTTTAATTTTCCCCTAGTCTGGTCAGAGAGAAGGCTAGGCCCTCCTTCTAATCCTCTGACAATAGGTCTCATATGATTCAACTTTATTCTAACAAAAGCTTAGTTTAACTAAACTTTAAGTGCTACACAAATAAATTGACTTGGTCTACACGTTGTTTAACTAATTGCTCTTTTTTAATCTCTCAAAATAGGTTTTTAGATTAGGAGGTCAAGTAATCATGTGGTTTTTATATTTTGAAATTTGTACAATTTAGCACAGAAATTCTATGTGTGATAAATTTGGGGTTGATCTTAGAGTGCTAAACTGCCCAACCTGTTTTAATATCCCTTGTGTCCAGTGAGCGGTCACCCTTTTAACTACTTACGACATTTTTTTAATGGTTTATTTCTGGAGTCTTATTTCAGGCAAAGCAAGCTTCTTTTTTGTTCAAGCCTTTATTGTTAAGCCTGAAATTGAAGCTTTATTAGGATTAAGTGTTTAATGGTATAATTTGCTACATCTGTTGCAAACTGAGCCCTTTGTGAATAAATCCTCCTCAAAAATAAATAAATCATTGTTTTAATTTTACATGGATTTACATTCAATATGTTGTTATCTCCAACTAAAGGAGATTGGTGAAAAAGGGTTCACAAAGGATGTTTTATTCCCTGACCTCCATTCTTTCAAAGTTTTCCCATTCAAGGTAGAAAAATAAGATTTTTTTTCTTGCTGGAAAAAAGGACCACAATATTGGTTTACTAGTTTTTGAAAATAAGTTATGATAGATTAGAATTGACCACATTGAACATTTCTGAATTCATAAGAGTTTGGTATTCTGTTCACTAAAAGTGGTGTATTTCACCATCACCTCTTGCTGAAATCTGACTTCCTCTGGAGCATTGAGGATGGGTTCTAGTTATTGCTACTGGAAGCTACCCTTCTGTGTTTCTTGGCAAGGACATGAAAAATTATCCCTTGATTTATTTTCCCCAAGAAATTAAAAAACTGTAAGGTGCCTATGGCTATGTTTTTAGATTTTGAAGCCATAGTCTTAGCCACATGTACTTAAGGAGGCAGATTTTTGCTACTTTAGATCATTTCCAGGTCCACTTATAGACATGCTTGTGCCTCCTAATTCCATGGACAATTACATCTTGCTCATATAAAGGACTGCATAAAATATGGTAATTTTTCCTTGTGATTCTAAGTATGGCAGATACTTAGTCTAAGATGTACACAAGACATGTTTCGACATTTGAGGATTTAGAGACCTTTCTTCAAAGTCCAACAGCTTGTGACCATATTGGTAAAGATTTGTAGCTAGTTATGGGATCTTTTGATGAAGGATCTGTACATCTGAGGCAGTTACTTGAATTAGAAATCTTTTCATATTGCTTATTTTTTAGAATTTAATAATTTGTATAAAGGGTTTTCATGGGCTGCCATAGGTCTAGTCAAGGGATAAACAATGGATCCAAGGATGAACAAGAGAAAGGGATAAACAATGGATCACAGCATGAAAGACCTAAGACCAGAAGGGGCCTCAATGGCCATCATGTTCAGCTTCCTAATTTTATAAATGAGGAAATCTAAAAACCTATTTTGAGGGGTGAAAAAAGAGCAATTAGTTAAACAGTGTGTAGACCAAGTAAATTTATTTGTGTAGCACTTAAAGTTTAGTTAAGCTAAGCTTTTGTTAGAATAAAGTTGAATCATATGACACCCATTGTCATATGGGTCAAGGAGGGGGGCCTAGCCTTCTCTCTGTCCAGACTAGGGGGAGAGTTAAGCTCCAAGATAGTGCTTCAGTCCTCCTCCCAAAGGTAGGGGAGAGTAGGAGGGATTTCATTCAGTTCAGTCCAGTTGTGACTGATGAAAAGGAAACCAGCTAAAGATAAACTGTACCACACCTGCCTAGCCCTGTAGAGAGTTAAGTGACCTGCCACGTTCACAGAGCTAGCAAGAGGCACAAGTGAGATCTGAACCCAAGTCTTCCTAGAACTTCCAAATATCAAAATCCAGAGTGATTAAGTGACTTGCCCAAGTCATTTTTATAGCACAATAATATTCATTTACATTAATGTACCAAAATGTGTTTAGCTATTTCCCCAGTCAATGGATATCTACTTGTTTATAATTCTTTGCTATTACAAATAAGGCTGCTGTAAATATTTTGGTATATATGGGGCCCTTTTTTTTAGATGGTAACCTCTTTGGAGTATATACCTAGCACTGCATTCTTTGAGTTAAAGATATGGATGTTTTAGACTCTTTCTTTGTGTAATTCCATTTGAATGGCTATATGAATTCACAGCTTCACCAACAATGTTTTTAGTGTGCTTGTCTTTCCATAATCGCTCCAGTACAGACTAGATGCTATTAATTCTTAATCATAAAACATTTAATAAAAAGAATACAAAAGCAAAAAAAATATAGAAATAGCTCATCCCTAAACCTGGGTCATATTCTCCATGAATGCATACAGTGTCCATGAAGAATGTGCCCAAACTTAGAAACCCATAGCATGGAGGCACACAAGGAAGGACACCCAGGTGCCCAGGATAATTCCTGACTCTGGATTGCAGACATTGATGTTGTTGGACTATTTAGAGAACAATTGGCACCAAAAGTTCCCTGCTAAGTAAGGTTTCTTTTCTTCTGGCTGCTCTACTCGAACATTTCTTGGGCTAGGGTTTAAGATAGAATTATGCCCTTTTAACACAAGCCATTCCCTTAAGTCTGGACTCTGCAGACTATTTAAATTGATTCACTTGGGCTCTGAGGAGTTTGCCCCCTTAAACCATAGGTGGAAATAAAGGGCAAGGCATATAAATTTCTCCTTTCTCTAACCTATTTTGTCAAGCAGCAGCAGATTTTTCTCCCTCCAGTCAGCTGGGCTGCAAGACTTTGACTTCACTTTTCATTCAGTTTACCTCCCAGCAATAGATGCTTAACCTACCTCCTCCTAGTGAGATCAGGGTACAGCAGCAGATGTAAAAATATATCTTCTTCCAGTAAACTATGCAGGAGTGGGTAATGCAAATTTCAACCTCTTTTCTCAGCTCTCAATCAGTTACTTTTCTGTGGTCCATTAGTTTGGCTGGACTCGTCCAAACTCAGCATTTTTTTTCAAGCAGCAGGGGATAACCTCAACTCTTTTCTTTTGGTCTCTTTCTTCCTCAGAGTCTTTTTTTCTCTTCCTCCGGTCACAATATGATTCTTTCATTGCTAATTGACTTCTTCCTCAAAGTAAAGTCTTCTTGTGTGAAGTGAAGTGACTCACCTCTTTCTTAGGATGAGAAACTGAAATTTGCATTTCTGCTGAATTCTTAACAAATAGGCAATATACACTTGTCTCATGATTATCAAAAAGTTCTAATATCAGAATTTCACAACTCAAAAGTCCTCATAACAGTCTTATGTAATTTAGCTATTGGGAAATGATACATTTTGGCTACATTTACCTTCTTTGAGTACTTTTCTCTGAGGGCTGATTCTTTCAAGTCCTCTTTCAACTATGTCTCTCCCCAAGTAATTTTCTCTTTGTTCTGCTTTCTTAGAGGTTCTCTCAGAACTATCTGTTTTTCTGCTCTTTTCCAGAAATAAAATGGTCCAGAGCTGCAAAGCTGCATTTTACATTGGGAAGAAGGGTAGACCTGAACTCACCAAGAGACTTCGCTGACTTTTTACTTTGTTTTGGGAACCCTTCTTTACGTACAAAACAGTGAGGCTATCATGTATGCAGAGCAGACAGCAGAAAGTTCTCCTCGAGTTATGTGCTGGTTGTACTGTAATATGGCATCATTTGCTCATACTGTATCTTGTCTAGAACTCTCTTTTCCCTATTTCAACCCCGAACATTGACCCTAGCAAATAACTTGTATTATATACTTCTTTATTCCTGTTTCTACCTGCCTGTTTGAATGTCTGGATACTGATCCTCTGTGGTCTACTCATATTCCATATTCCTTTGATTCGACTAACACTGTAAGTTCTCTATTGTAAACACCATGAAGGCAAGGGCCATGGTTTATTATTATTATTCTTTATCTCTCTTAGTACCTAGTATAGCCCTTTGCACATAGTAGGAGCATAATAATTGACTTCTGAAGAAGTGAAATATCAGTTTTGCCTTTATTGCCTATGGCCCATCTTTCTGAATTAACTGATTTATGGATCTCAGTTATGACCTTTTGACTGCATCACATTCTGCTATTCCATGTCACAGTGATCTATTCTGACTTCCTGCTTCTGGTACCACCTGCCCAATCTGTCACTTTTCAACCCACAATTTTGTACTACACCAGGTTGTTCTGACAATCAACCAAAGTATTATGAAAACAGGAAAGAGTGTTGTAGGTGAATGGTTTAGAATGTATCATGGCTGTAACAGTGAGCATGGGACTGGGGTTTAAGGGACCTGGATTAGACTTCCAGATATGCCACTCAGTATCTGTGTGACCTTTCCTCTTTCATAACTAGCTCTGTGACCTTGGGCAAGGCATGGAAGCTCTTAGGGCCTTAATTTTCTCATCTGTAAAGTGAAGAGGTAGTATGAAATTATTTCTAAGGTCCTTTCCAGTTCTAACAACATATTAATATGTTCAGCTGAAATAAGTGAGTAGATATGAATAAGAATGAACTTGGAAACCTAGTTAAATTCAAGGTGGTATGTATAGAGAAGGGGGAAGGATGTTAATATCTTCAACATTAAGTACATTTTAAGCGTTAAGTGAATTTTTGATAATATTTTATGGAATGATTATATATTTTTGCCTAGAATTGAAGCTCCCTTTCTTAGAAATATATGTATATATATATAGATATGTATATATTTGTGTATATATATAGTATGTATGTATATATGTATATATATTATTATATATTTATATCTATTATATATATATAGAGAGAGAGAGAGAGAGCACTATGCAATGGTGGCGGTCTTAAATAGAGGGAAAATTAAAAAAAAACCACCTTACTTTGCTTCACTTGTTAGGACCAGTCTTATATAAATTAGCTGTTGGGAATCTGCCATCAGTCTTTCTCTGCAGACAGAGATACAGTGGGTGGATGCGGGATTTTATGTGGGTAAGTTGACATCCTCTACCGGAGCAGTACCAGTATCCCACTTCTATATCCCTTTAAATCCTCCTGCCATACTGCTGTAGATGCCTGCCCCCTGCAGGTAGGGAAGAAGTCGAGCCTCCTTTGACCCTTAGTCTGCTTTTAGTCAACTCAGTCTGGAATGTGATGAGGAGGATTTAAGCCAATTCAACACACCTTTATTCAGTGATTGGTAAATTCAAGGCTTTGTGTGGGGTCCTGCAGGGGATCCAAAGATGAACAGAAATATAATCTGTGCCCTCAAGGAACTTACAGTCTAATGAAAATAAGACACGGACACAATTAGCTTCAATGCAAGTCTTCATGTAGTTAATTCCACGAGAGAAATACAGAGTCGTGGATCGTCGGGTTATAGGTCTAGTTCTAGAAAGGCCCTTATAAGTGATCTAGTCCAATCCCCTTATTTTACAGATGAGGAAATAAGGAAGTAACTTACCTAAAGTAGCATGAGGAACAGTTGGCAGAACTGAGATGAAGACTCAGGTCCCCTGACTCCAGATTTGTCTTTCTTTTCACAGCTCCTTGCTGCCCCTCCAAACAAAGAATACTAATACCTACGTGTGTATATGAGAGTGTGTGTGTGGGGATCAGAGAAGGCTGTATGGAGGCAGTGGCATTTGACATGGGTTTGGAAGGATGGCTTGTTGTAAAGAAAGTACTTTTTCAACCGGAAAAGTGAGCTGCTATTATAGTTATTTTCATCATCTGGGAGGGGCATATAATTTCTGCTCCTCTAATGATCATTCGTATAAATCAGGATTCATACATCAGATGGATGACCATTTCATCTCTCTGACTGATCAACAAATTGTCCAGCCATCAGTCTTTCTGCATGTGTTTTTCTTCTAGCATGTATTGCTAATGCTTGGGAGTTTTAGGTTTCCGTAACCTGGAAACCGTAGGTATCAATCGACTCAAAGCTTTAGGAATTGCCTTGGAACATATGAGGAAATAATTAGGTTCCTCATATACATATGCTTCCATTCAGTCACCAAGCTGAATATTTAATCACTGGTTTGAAAACTATGTTACCATCTGGATGTGATAGCTATTTAAATGGCTTTCATCTGTATGTGACAGATATGATGAGGAACTGCCTGAAGGGAATGCCCCCCTAACAGTAGATATTGTTCCGCACAATTGTTTCTTAAAAACGTGGAAGACAAAATACGGTAACACCTCATTTATCTGACATCATCTGGGAATGAGTTGCACTATGTAAGTGAACTTTTGCTGTTGCTGAAGCTTATGTCCCCTGGCACTGAAACTTAAAACAAATAACCATCTTCGATGAAAATCTTTCTAAAATATATTACATAACAATAATCGACATTTATATAGTGCTTTAAAATTCAAAAACCACTTTATACTAATTATTTCATTTGAGCCTTGCAACAATCCAGTGAAGTAGGGCCTGTGGATAATATTATTTTTATAGATGAAGAAAGTGAGGCCCAGAGGGTGAGTGGCCTCATATCAAATGGGATAATATTTATAAAATGCTTAGCACAGTGCTGGGAACATAGTAGGTGTTTAATAGATGCTTGTTCCCCTCTCCCTCTGCACCTCACCCCCACCATGGTCACACAGCTGGTAAATGTCAGAGGCTGGATTTGAAACCAGATCTTCTGTATTCCAAGTCCAGTATCCTAATATTATATACTCAAAGTGTATTTTCAGAAAAGAAACAAGAATTCTCTGCTCAAAGATATGGAGCAGATCTATTTGCAATCACAAGGAGCTAAATAGCACTAAATAGCCAACAGCTGGTGAATGGATGAACAGAGTGTGGCCCATCAGTGTAATGGAGTAGCCCCATAATGTAATTAAGGATGATAAATATGAGGGTCATCAGTGTATAGAATGTTTGCAGAAATATGAAGCAGGTGGACAAAGGGACACAGAAGTAGGACCAAATTAGCTGCAGGGGATATCTGCAAATGGAAATTCTTTCTAAAAAAAGTTGTAAATGTATGTTTAGTTTTGTTATTTTTCAAGGCAAATTCATAATAAATTATCAAATAAAAATAAAAGGCATTATGTGTTTTCCTGCCTCCTTAAGCAGGGTCATTGAGGCAGTGGGATGAAATGAATAGAGAGATGGACTGGGGACACTTAGTATCAGCGTGACCCTGGGCAAGTCCATTAACCTTTCTGGGATTCAGTTTCTTCATCTCTAAAGTGGGGATAATAATTAAGCCTACTTTTCAGGGACATAAACCTTAAATATTATGCTCTATAAATATTGGCTGTTACTATTATCATTATAGATATCTTTGTTTTATAAGATTTAGAGTTTTTAGGGGGAGATCATTGGGTTTGTTGCCCCAGTTCAGTTGTTTTTCAGTCATGTCTGACTCTTTGTGACCCTTTTTGGGGTTTTCTTGACAAAGATACTGGAGTGGTTTGCCATTTCCTTCTCCAGCCCATTTTACAGATGAGGAAACTGAGGCAAACAGGGTTAAGTGATTTTTTTTCAGGGTCACATAACTAGTACGTGTCTGAGGTAAGATTTGAACTCACATATTCCTGACTCCAGGCCTGGCACTCTGTGTACTGTGCCCTCAAGTGTTGTAAATTCTGTAATATTACAGTGATGTCTTCAGAGCCTGTTAAGTAATGTGTATGTTCTCTGTGCTGGAATTGTTGCAAACTGCAGTGGACATTTTTCTGCTTTTTGGAGGTTTTTTTTTTAATCTTTTGCCTCAACAATCTGAGGTCACTTCCCACTACTAATAGTGTATGTGCAACACCAGATCCTTTGACCTTACCTAATCTGGGGCTTTAGGCTGGAAAATGAAATGACCATAATGCATTGTATACAAACTAAGAAGGCAGGGGTGACTTGAAGGGTCCCTCTGGGAGTAAATTACCTTAGCTTTGCTACAGTCTTTGTGACATTTATTTTTGATGCCAGGAACCTTCTTTTGCTTAATTTCTAGTCTTGATTCAACCAATAGTTTTATTAAACACCTATTCTGCAGTGTTTTTGTTGTGCTGGGCACTGGAGAAAATAATAATAACACTGTAATTAAATTTGGATTGTCAGCCATGCGAGATGGCTAGCTAGCAAAATTATTATTCTCATTTTACAGATGAAGATACTGAAGCTCTGAGTGTTTAAGTGTATTCTCATGGCCATGAAGCCCTGGGCATATTATCAGAGGTTATAATCCAGGAGAAGTGATGAAATGTGCATGTGTTCACCACCAGATTCTCAGAAAGTTCTCTTAGGTCAAATGAGTTAGGGCACATTTCCAGCTGGGGAGATCAAGGAAGATTTCATAGGGGAGGTGCTTTGTTGAATTCTGGTCAGGTGAGATTGTTAGATTAAAAAAAAAACTTCTAGATAACTGAGATTCTTCAGTAATCAGTTCTTATATGGAACTTTCATACCTGGAAAGCAGCATGAAAACTTTTCCTGGTCTTTGATTAAGAAAATTAGGCTGATGTGTATGTATCTTATGGTGCTTTCTTTGGCAAATAAGGAACCTTTCTGTAGGACTGGGTCCCTTTTCACTCAAGCCAGTTCTCTCCCACCCCCCCACCCCCCTCCCCAACTCTCACTATAGCCAATGGGAATGAGTAAGTTGGGGGGAGGGGGGAAGGCAGTGCATCTTTCTATGTAGCAGTAAAAGTAATAGGTTTTTTCCCTTTCATTTTTTAACTTGGGATCATTTTAGACCGTGAAAGGAGCCCCTGCTGTATTTTTTCCCCCAGTTAACCTTGACTTTATGAACTCTGTTGCTGCTACTTGCAAGACATTTGATCGGGGCATTGTCATTGTTGTAGAAAGGCAACACCAAAAGAAAACGGCAGGAGTTAAAGACACAGCTCAGTTTCCAGCTGCCTTGGGAGCTGTTACTAATCTTCACATCTGTCTCCAGACACCCACACAGAATGAGCACATAATGTGCAACAGAAAGGTCTTCCACATGCAGATGGGGGTGACTGCCAACCCCAGATCTTGGATGTGGTGGCCAATTTCCTTAGTTTGTGTCATAATACATACTTACTCAGGCAATCTGGCTTGTGTCAGTTCTTAGAATCAGGAAGAACCCCTGGTGGGCTGCTAATTGGTAAGTAATGGAATCCTAGATCAGCTTTTCCTGCTTACACTATAGGGCCATAAATAAGGACACATATTAAGCCTGTTGCTCATTCACTGCTGGTGATCAGTGTTACCTACTAAAGGCTTGGCTTATGTCACTGCCCTGAGCCCAAGTCCAACATGTCCATAATGAGGTTGCCAAGCTCACCACATTAATTATACAAAAGACACATGATGTGTTACAAATGCTCTTCAGCTATCTGGATGGATTGGGTGATACATTGCTCTGTTGTTCTAGGTACCATTCTCCCTCAAAGTTTGTAACATCCTTTTTGCAGAGAGTGAACAGTGGAGTGTAGTCAGGAAACTTGAAATCTAGTCAAAAAGAGTGGTGGAAGTTGACTCATGAAATGCAGATGAATCAAAGATAGGAACACTTTATCAGAGTTGGAAATGACACATCAAGTACTAATCATTCATGCTAATGGAGAAAAAGGATGATAGAATCCTTCCCCCCGCTTTTTTTTTGGCCGGATCTGTGATTTTCTTGGTATAGGGAAATCTTGGTGAGGATACTCCTTCTACCCACTGATGATCTGTGGTTTTCCTGCAAGTCATAGTCTTAGAATTTAAGTGACTTGTCTAGGACCAAATAGCTAGTATGTGTCAGAGGTGGAACTTGAAAATAATAACTCTTAAATTGGTTTTATAAGAACAGCATACTACAATAGGGACTATCACTTTCTTTGCTAGCAAATATTTTTCTATTAACATAAGTTAAGGTTGTTTTAGCTTTTTTTTCCTTTTTTTTTTGGCAACTTTATCATATTGTTGACTCATGTTAGTCTTACAGTCAAATCTTAATATAGGCTACTTCTAGTCATGGCTCTCCATCCTGTCCTTTAGTTACTGAGTTTTTTTTTTAATTTAAAAATTTTTTTTTTTATTTTTAGGCAATTGGGGTTAAGTGACTTGCCCAGGGTTAAGTGTTTGGTCTGAGGTCGGATTTGAACTCAGGTCCTCCTGATTCCAAGGCTGGCGCTCTATCCACTGCGCCACCTAGCTGCCCCTTAGCATCTGAGTTTTTGAGCCTAAGTGCTGGACATTGACATTTATCTACAGTTAGTGCCATTGTGTTAGATTAGCCCATTTCCCCAGCCTCTTAAGATCTTTTTTTCTGATTCATATTTAGTCATCCAGTTTAGTTCTTTACTGCATCATGTCATCTACACATTTGAAAAGCACGCCCTGTGTGTCTTCAATCCAAGTCATTGATAAAAAATATTAAACAAAATAGGGCTAAGGACAAAGGTATGTAGCACACCACAAGGGAGGTAGCTAGTCATGGTTTAGTAGAAAGAACTGGATGTGGGGTTGTAAGACCTTTGTGACCTTAATTAAACAACTTCACCTATATGATGTATAATCTTTTTATTTGTAAAAACAAGGGCAACTGGACTAAATGATTTTATGGTATGACACCATGACCCTAGAGTCTTCTCTCCAGATCAGTAGTGATTCATTACTCAACACTCTTTAAGCATATTCATTCAATTTCAATTCAGTACAGCATATTTGCTTTAAATAGCAAGATACTGTACATTGAGGACAAAAAGGAAAAAAATCAATATCTTGGCCTCTTTAAGTGGTGGTAGGAAGAGGGGAGGATGGCACAATATATACAGAGTAAGTAAATGTAAAGTATGTATATATATATACACACAAGTGTGTGTGTATGTATATATGAAGTAATATAAAGTAATTTGAATAATGATACCGGAGGAAGGCAGGGCAAGAGAAGTTCTTGTGTAGGAGGATACAACACCTAGCTGTGTTTTGAGGGAAACTAGGAGTCTGTGGAGTGGAAGTAAGGAGGGAATGCATTCCACATTAGAGAGAGTACTTGCTTAAAATCATGAAGGTGAGAGATGGAATGTTGTTTATAAGGAATAACTAGCAGGTCAGTTTCACCAGGATGGAAAGTGCATAAAGGGGAGCAATATGAAACAAGACTGAAAAGTTAGGTGGGAGCAAGGTTATGCAGTGCTGTGGGTTTTATATTTTATCCTTGAGGCAAGAGGAAACTTTGCAGATTTTTGAGTAGAAGGGCTAACAGGGTCACAACTGTATTCTAAGAATATCAGTTTGTCAGCTGTATGGAGGATGCATTGAAAAGAAGAGAGAGTGGAAGGAGGGGGACTTCAAGTAGGAGGCCATTGAAATAGTTCAAGTGATTGGCAGGGAGGGGCTGGACTTAGTAGGGCTCTGAGAATGGTGAGAAAGGGATAGATACAAGGGATGCTGCAGATGTAGGATTGTTGAGATGTCTTTGCTGGTTAGATGTGAGGACTGAGGGAGAGGGAGGGAGGTATCCAGGATGACTCTAGGTTTGTAAACCTGAGTGACTAGACGGATGGTAGTGTCATCAAGAGAAATGGAAACATTTGAAGAAGGCATGAATTTGGGGGAAAATTTGAACTGAAGTTTGAATGCTTATCCAGGTAAATCCAGGTAAAGATGTCTGGCAGGTTGTTTGTAATACTGGACTAGGTTTCAGGAGAGAGATAAAGACTGGAGTATACATTTGGGCATCCCCTTCATTGATGTGATAATTGTCTCAAGAGCAAGTCATGGGAGAGAGTATAGAGAAAGGAGAGAAGAAGGTCTAGGACAGAAGCTTGGGAAACAGTGATGCTTAACAGTTTGGAAGAAGATGATCATCAGCCTGTGAAATAAATAGAACAGGAAAAAACAGTATATATAATGACCATGAGAATGTAAAGGGAAAGGACATTAAAATAAGGCCAAATGCTGGGTAATTATAATGATCGGCTTTGGCCCTGAAGAAGGGATGAGGAAATGTACTTCTGTTCTTTCCTAAGAGAGAGAGGTGGAGAGACTACCTGGGTTCAGAACTTTGTGTGCAGTGTCAGACATGGTCACTGGGTTGGTTGGTTTTGCTTAACCCTCTTTATTACAAGGGAAAGCTCATAGAGTGGGAGGGAGTGGCATATTTAGAAATGATCATGCTGTGAGAGCAAAAGGCATCAATTAAATATTAATTAGAAATTCATTCCCAGATGTTGCTATTGATTGACACCTAGTTTACTGATATGTACTTTGTTATCCATCAATTTCAGATTAATTAGGAAAACATTTTTATATATCATAGGATTATAGATTTAGATCTGGCAGGGCCCTTAAAGGCCATTTTTTCCAATCCTGTCATTTTAAAGATGAAGAATTGAAACCCAGAGAGGTTATATGCCTTGCATGAGATCACACAGCTAGGAGGTAATTGAGGTGGGATTCCCCATCCAGTATGCCACATTGTCTTCTCTAGTCTTCTAGCACCTCTCTTCTTTGTAATTCCTCCGATATTGTTACCCGAAAGCCAGCATTTAAATCCACAAAAGTTCCTTCAATCTTCTGTAATTCTTCATGTCCAAAGGATTTGAACTCATTTAGCATGCATAGGTGATCAGTTCTATCCTATAACCTGACTCGAATTCTTTTTAAATTATGTTGGTTTTGTGACTAATGTGGAAATATGTCTAATAGGATTGTACATGTATAGCTGCATCAAATTGCATGCCGTTTTGGGGAGGAGGGTGGGGAGGGAGGGAGAAAATATTTGGAACTAAAAATATTATGAAAGCGAATGTTGAAAACTATCTTTATATGTAATTGGAAAAAATAAAATACTATTAAGTGGAAAAAATAAAAATAAATTATGTTGGCTTACCCTTCCCTGTCTCAACATTATTTTCCTTGAAAGAGAGCTTAGTTGTTCCACTTTCTGTTTATCTGTCTGTTTACCTTATACCATCTCCTCAAAATAATGGCACCATTCCTTCTTTTTTTATTTTTTTTTTAAACTGGAGAGGTAGCATGGTAAAGTAGCTCAGGAGGTAGCCTTGACTGTGAGGCTGTCTAAATTCAGTTTCTGCTTCCATCACATACTGCCTGTGTAACCAACCATGAATGAGCAAGCCACGTAATCTCTGTGCCTCAGTCAACTCTCTCAAACCGCTTGTCAGAAAGTTATAGTGAATATTCCTTTTGTGTTTAGGTTGGATTAGATGGCTGCTCATGTCCCTTCTAAATCTCTCTCTCTCTCTTTTTTTTTTGATTCATTGTGGCAGTTGCCAATATTCATGCATTGGTGGAGTGAGTTTCCAAAGCCAATAGAATCATAGATCTTGACTTTCCTTTGCAGCTCTCTCCCCCTGTCCCAATAACTCAAACTTGTACTGCCTTCTTTAAATTGTTTTAGGGAAAGTATCTTTCAAACCCTCCTGTACTATATAAATATAAATTGTAATTTAAAAAAAACAAAAAAAAACTTTGCTATTTGTTATTTGGCTGGCTGTATCAAAGCTAAGAACTTCCAATAAAATATGTGATTTCATTTCCCTCTAAAAAAAATCAACCAATTTTACATGAACTCAGCAAAGCCCATTCTGAACTTTATACCTTTTCACAGTAGTCTTACATGCTTATTATCCTTTATTTGGTATTCACCTCAATTCATTATATCATATCAAGGCAGCATGGTGTAGTGAAGAGAGTGCTGAAGATGAGGGTTCCAATCTTACCTCTGACACGTAGTGCTGGTATGACCCTGGGAAAGAACCTCCCTGGGTTCTGGATAACTCTCAAAGATGATGAGTAGTACAGCCAGTGCCAACTTGCACTGATAGAGAGAATCTCATTTAGGACTTCACTGTAACCCTAAAATCCCAGGTCCAGTTTCTTATCTTATTTATATGTCCTTCCTTCCTTCTTATCTACCTGTCTTCTAAAAATATGAATTCATCAAAGAGCTCCGAGTGTGGTCATATAAGTCTCTTTATCTGCCTTCCTACTTTCTTCCTCATTGGGATAATTGGCAATTTGTATCATCATCATTTTGTTCTTAGTCTCTTCCCAGCCTTCTTGAGCGGAAGCTCAGTTATTGAGTTATAGCTGTCACCTCTCTGAACTTTGGGTTGTATTCTTACCTTACTGTCAGAGGACATGATTGTTGACCTGCATTTTAAATTTTGATGGTTGCATTGCCTAGTTAATACTTTAGAGCCATGTCTGGACCCTAATTACCTTGGATTTAACATGGATCCCTAACTATCTTGAATTTAATTACCTTGCATTTATTTGTATTTATTCCCTTTGATTTATTGTATATACATTTATATTAGAGGCAACCTGGTGTTGTTGATAGTGAGCTGTCCTTGAAGCCAGAAGAACTGGATTCAAGTTCCATGTCTGACAAAGAGGTGTGATCCTGGCCAAGTCACTTAATCTCTCAGTGTTTGAGGCAATTCTCTAAGACTGTAAATTGCAGATAATGTATAGACCTTCATTAGTAGAGGAAATTACTTCATCTGGGAGTTTCCCACATCACTGAAATCACAGATCCAGTCCCCCGTACCCATTCATTTATACAAGTTGTCCCCAAAGTCCTTTGTAGAGTTCTCAGCTTTAATAGTTTAAATTCAATTTAAATAGCTCAATTCGATATAGCATATGTGACTCGGGCACAAAGACCAAAATCAAAGTCTTGGCCACTGGGGGAGTGGGAGGATGGGAGAATGACACAATATATAGAGTTGAACTAATAAAAAGTATATAGATGAAGTAAATACAAGGTTGTTTGAGTAACAATAACTGAAGAAGGGCGCTGGGAACCAAGGAAGTCCTTGAGTAGGAGAGGACACCTAAGACACCTAACATTCAGTAGCTTCACGCTAAACACAACCTTTTGGGACCCTCTGTATATGTTTCTATTGTCTCTACTGTTAGAACATAAGCTTCTCGAGAACAGGAATTGTTTCATTCTTTGTATTTGTATTTCCATTGCCTGGCACATAGTAGGTACTAAATAACTGCTAGTCAATTGATCATTCACATGCAGACAGCCCTGGCAAAGGAAACCGAGCCATTAATATAACTGCCCACAAAATGTGTTTCTCTATATATGTATATCACACACACACACACACACACACACACATACTTATATGTGTGTGAGTATAAGTTTTTGAAGACAAAAATCCTTTCCATCCTTGTAGATCTATCTACAACTAGGAGCACAAAGTCAACCAGCCTACAAGCGCCAGGCTGGCTCCACTGCAGAACATTTATAAGCATCTGACTCTTATACGTACGTGCTGAGGTATTTGCTTAGCACCCCATAAAGGTCAGTTTCATCAAAATTGTACATTCCGTTCTGTACGTCTAACTTCCCTGAATATCTTGGATAACTGAAGGTCAGAGTGTGATATGATCAGCTTATATTTTGGTCCAGCTGTTCCCCAGTACCTAGGGATGCTTCTATCCTGGCCATACACAGCCCCACCACTTCCATTTATTTACCTTGCCTATGCTTTTCTCTAGTGATTCTGCATTGAATATTCACTTCCATGCAGGTGCAGATACAGAGAAGTTGACAACACCAGGCTGTGGGCTAATGTCTATAAAATCAACTATTATTACCCAAGAAGCCACTAAGTGAGCAAACATATGCTGAATCTATAGTATAAATGCAGTGTCTCCTTCCCTGAACTTTAAAAAAAATCATTTTTTTCAACGAACAAAAATCTGTTTCTCTTCTCCCATTCTTTCCCCTCCCCTTGGCAAAAGAAAAGAAACCCTTTGTAGCAAATATGCATAGTCAAGCAAAACAGATTCCCTCATTGATCAGGTGTGAAAAATATGTCTCATTCTGTACCCAGAGTATATCAGTTCTCAATCAAGAGGAGAGTAGCCATCATCAGTATTTTCAAATTGTGGTTGGTCATTACATTAATTAGAATTCTTAAGTCTTTCTTCCTTTTTTGTCTTTGCAGTGTTTTTATCATTGTATAAATTGTCCTCGTGGTTCTGCTCACTTCACTTGGCATCACTTCATTCATACAAGTCTTTCCAGATTACTCTGAAATCATTGCTTTCATAATTTCTTATAGCACAATAGTATTCCATCCATATAGTATGTGCCAGAGTAGGTTTTCGTTGATACTGAGCTGACTGTCTTACTTTGTACATTTTTGTTTGATGTCTGCAGGGATTCTCTTTCAGCTGTGGTTGGTACTTTGGCTTACTAGATTGTGTCTTTGACTTTAGGTTATCTTATGTAAACTAAGCAGACAGACTTGTTCAGTAACCTCTTTTGCCCTCACTAGAGGTCTCCCTGGCTCCATCTTTTTAGAAGCCTCACTTGCCCTGACTTGTTCCTCTCTGTCAGGGTTATTTGCATAAATGAAATTCAATCATTTTTGCTGCACCTTCCCTCCAAGAGCTATGTAGGCAGGAGCTAAGAAAGGTTGAGAAGATTTGGGCAAATGATGTTAAAAACTAGAGAGAAGCTGAAGGCCATTTAGTAAAGAAGCCCTATATGTTTTGCTGCCTTGATTTAACCTACTTCTCTGTGTTCCAAGTTCTTAATTTTCCCAATCCTAACTGTGGGACCTTTATATGGACTTCTGGTTTATTGAATTGGAATCAAATACCCAATTCACAAACTCCTGGACTTCTTGGCTTGAGGAACCACCTACTTACTGTTTACCCATTGGCTTATCCTATTGTTATCTTTTGGTCAGAATTTATACTCTTTGTTGATGTATTTCTGGTTTAAACCATAGGCTTTACCCCTTCAGTGAAGCTTGACTTCATCACCTCTTGTTTTATGCTAGTATATTTGTCCAGTTCATGTTTTCTCTTGATGTTGTCTTTTTCTTCTCTACTCTACAGCAGACTGTGCTCTTTTCCAATTCAAATCTAGCATTCCCTGTTGTACCTCCTACTAAATTTGACCCAGGTTGAAGGATGCCTTGAGTTCTCAGCTCATTTGTAGAGAAGACATTAGGTTGTAGACAGGTTTGAATCTAGGGAACAGTTTTTTTTTTCAACTACCATATACTTCCCCAGATTGGGACTGATCCTTTATAAGCTCCCCATACCCCCAGAGCCCCAACACTACAAGTTTAACAGAATAATAACAAAAAGTAATTTTCACTAACAGAACGGAAGGGTAATTTTGTGGCAGTTGGTCACACTTGCCAACTTTTGTCTGCCCACATCTATCATGATATACAAGACCAAGGCAGAGGGAATGGATTAGTTACACTACCAGTATAGATATCCTTACCTGAATCCCTTTCTTTGATGAGTCTCTCTTGGCTTGGGGCATCTTACAATAATGAACTTTTCATTGCAATCTAGATCTTTTGGTTAGGATTTGCTATCTGCCTTTTCTCAACCAGTTTACTTGATCTTTCATATACTGACCTTAGTATAAATGTTTTACGCTTGTTTCCTGCCTATTGTTACCCTACCCTGTTTTCTCCAAGTTGCACTCTCTTCTTCCTAGGGCAACTGAACTCTTAACCATGACTTTGCTTGTGTAACAACTAAGGATCTATAATATCCACTAAGCTAACTGAACTTATTTTTTTTTTAATTTTTTCCTTTCTATTTTGTTTTCAAGTAAATTTTATTGATGCTTTTGGTTTTTGTCTTTAGCACTCTTTAAAGATACATTTTATTAGTTTCATTAACCATTCCCCAAATACATTAAACATGTTTTTTTTTAATTTTTCCCCCTAGTCTGCCCTCCCTTCTATCTCTCCCCCCCTTCTCTTATCCGCTTCCCCTTCTACTTTCCTGTAGGGCAGGATACATTTCTATACCCCATTTCCTGTATTTCTTATTTCCCAGTTGCATGTGAAAACATTTTTTTTAAACATGTGTTTTTAAAACTTTGGGTTCCAAATTTTCTCCCTTCCTCCCTCCCCACCCACCCTCATTGAAAAGGCAAGCAACTCAATATAGTTATACATGTGCAATTATGCAAAACACTTCCACAGTAGACATGCTGTGAAAAACTAACTCTACTTCCCTTAATCCTATCCTGTCCCCCCATTTATTCTATTTTTTCTTGTGACCCTGTCCCTCCTCAGAAGTATTTGCTTCTGATTATTCCCTTTCCCAATCTGCCCTCCTCTCTATCATCCCCCTACTCTCTTATCCCCTTCCTCCCCATTTTCCTGTAGGGTAAGACAGATTTCCAAATCCAATTGAGTGTGTATGTTATTCCTTCCTTAAGTCAAATCCTATGAGAATAAGATTCACTCATTACCTCTCACCTTCCCCCATTTCCCGTCCACTGGAAGAGCCTTTTCTTTTCTGTTTTTTTTTTTTGTGAGATAATTTACCCCATTCTACCTCTCCCTTTCTCCTTCTCCTGGTATAATCCTCTCTCACCCCTTAATTTTTTCTCCAGATATTACCCCTTCATCTTCAACTCACCCTGTGCGCTCTCT